>NC_048276.1:6593215-7306641 GCF_009762535.1 Notolabrus celidotus
TGAGAGAGAGTGAGGGAGACACAGAGAGAGAGAGAGAGAGAGCAAGCAGGGGGCATAGTGGGATGAAGTGTTTCTAGAAGCTGTGCTCACCTGTGGATCATGTTGTGGGAATGAAGGTAGGCCAGCCCCTGCAGAGCACCATGTGTTATGGCAGCAATCTCTACTTCTTGTAGAGGTTTTTTATGAACTGAAAAAGGGAGAGGAAGTATTTGAGCAGGAGTCACTGTCAGCTGATGAGGTCCCAATATCGTCCAATTTTCTTTTCTGTGAGTTCAGATACTCTTCTCCTCTTTTCAGGAGGGTCAAAGCTCTCTGACATCATCGACTGTACCCTTTAAGGTCTCGAAGTGAAGCTAATATGGAAATGCCTTTAACCAGCATTCTGTCTAATTACCAGAAGGGGGCGCTAAACTGGTTGCAAGAAACTAGGGTAGCCCTCATTGGATCCTGGTATCAAATATCAGGGACAAAGGGCGGATCTGCTCAGCTCAGTTTTGTGCTAACAGGAGGTCTGTGCATTTTGCAGGACAGAGACCTAACCATGGAAGCACCACAGTTTGGAGGAATTTCATGATTGTTATGCGAACAACTCGGGTGGTAACTTGTAATATTTTTAAAAGTAAACTTAAGACTTACCTTTTAAATCTGCCTTTAATTTGGAATCATTTCTTTTTAGCCCTGGACTGCATTATTACCATTATTACTGTTATTACCATTTTAAGCCTAATTTTTATTTTTATTTATTATGTTATTTTATTTTATGTTATTTTTATTTGACTTGTCAAATATTTATCTGATTTTATTTTTTTCTATTTTATTTTATTCTTAAGTATTTCATAGTATTTTCCTCTCTCTTGTTTTAGTCTTGTATCATTTTACTTATTGCTGCTATTTTCTGTCTCTGTTCTTTTGTGAAGCACTTTGTGCTGCAAGCTGGAATGTATGAAAGGTGCTTTATAAATAAATTGAGTTGAGAATATGTGCAATGCAAATGTTTCATGTTATTTTAATTCTTTTGAAGATTTACTTATCAAACTGCAGGTACATGTTCATGAATGTATTGATAAATAATGATTCAGTCAGTTTATATATATTAGTTTATTTGATTTTGGTTTAAAAAGCTAGAAAAGTCTGTTACCAAAACTTAACTCCTGGTATGATCTCACGTTAAGGGATACAGGTTGTTAACTAAATGCTTTTGAATCGGATCGGTAGCAACATCTAGTTGGTATCGGTATCAGCTGATAGTGTTTGATTCACCCCTTCAAGAAACTTCAGATTTTTTAAAGGTCTAGGAGAAGTGAACCCTGCTTCTCACTTGGTTCATTACCTCAGAAAGCATGTTCCTGATACGGTTGTGTTTTGGTAACTGGTTTAAGGTTTTTTTCAAAACATCTAGCATTTAATTTTTGATTCAAAATTCAATTGAGAGGAATAGACATTTATACTGGGTTTGCTTTTTGCCTAGCTGCCTTGTGATTGAAAAGTTGCCACAAAGGCAAAAAAAAAAGCCTTGTTTTTTTTAGCATCTGTTGACTAAAAGACACTAAAATTGATCTTTCATCTTCTGTTTGTTTTTTGCATATTTTTTAAAGTTCCAATATCCAAGTCTGCTCCTTTTATATAGTTCCTCCTTTACACAATGATCATGGACTTACCTTCAAGCAGATCAGAGGCCGAACCAAGACAATACTCCATCACCAGCTGAAAAGGAAAAAGAGTTGCATGTAGGCCCTGAATTGTTGCAAAATGAGAACCTCTCCCCCTCCTGTGCATGTAACCATGTGCATGTTGACAGGTGACGTACCCATGCTGTGTGTTCACGGAGGTAACAGCCTTTGTATTCTATACTGTTTGGGTGCCGGATCCTCTGGAGAAACTTCACCTCCTTTATGATGTCCTGCCATTTCTGTGGGGATAAACAGGGTGAAAGTGAGTGAGGGTGAGTGTTCAGAACATTTCTTCCTTGTTAAGAGTAAAGTGGTTCTCTTCACAGATTATGTGTAATCTGATTATAGCTAATCTGAAATCATGAGCAGAGTGAACTTCATCTGAAAGACAGCAGCAGTTCCAGTGGACACACAGGGGAGTCCTGGATAAGACTACCATGTCCGGTGATTTTATGAGGGAACACAGACAGTGATGCTGGAGTCCAGCAGCTCTTCATCCAGCTCCAGACTCTCTAAACCAAGATAATCTGATTCCAGCTGAGGGATTTACATGAGACAAAGTGATTCTCTGGATTCTGCTTTTTGGGGGATTGCAGGAATACACTTACTGTCATGTTTAGATTAACACTATATGGGAATAGTAATTTGTGACATCAAGTGTATTCTATAATAATAATGATGATAATAATAATAATAATAATAATAATAATAATAATAATAATGTATATATATTTATTTTCACAGACTGGGAACACCACCAAGGGCTTTACACAGACAAGACATAGAGACAGTTTAAAAAATAATAATAGTAATAATAATGATGATTAAATAATAATAATAAATGAGTGTCCAGTTTATTCTATGAAGGCATTAAGATCTTAAAGCAGACGACTTTGGCACAGACTGTGGTCGTGGATAATAGAGTCAAATTTAAAAAAGGTCACTTTAAAGGTACAGTATGTTTTTCTGCCTCATGAGGACTTTTGATCTTAACAACTTTGAATAAAATATGTAATGTTGTTTTTAGGCAAAAACACCATACACTAACTAAACCTATAGCTGAAGAATTATCAAGCTACAAATTCCATAAACAAACATTTATTTTTAACTTTTCAATTATTATTATCCAACAACAAACTTGTATTGCTATTTTTAGTGCTTTTATTTATCTTAGACTTTTTTTTTTTACCCTTTTATTGTCTTAACTGTTTGTTTTACCTTTAATTTACTTATTTCTTAAATATTTTGCTTTGTTTTATTTATATATTTTTCATTGCAATTGGTGTGCATTAGTCTCTACTTCTAAATCAATTTCTGTTTTATAATTATCCATTATATATTTTTTTTTTCATTCATTGTTAAGCCCTTATAATAACATTTGATTTGTATGAAAGGTGCTCTATAAATAAAGCTTGATTGATTGATTTAAAGAGGTGATGGTGAAAAAAGCCAATATGAGCATTTCATAATAAAAAGTTTTTTCTAAATGAACTAAAACAAATGCTGCCGATTTAACACTCCAAAGTTCTCTATGTTTCCGAGCTTAGAGACAGTTTATTGTTTCTCTACACTGATCCAGCCAAGTTAGATTTACTGTGAAATATACCATGTGTACTCACTGAGACATGAGCATGAGTATGGAGGGTCTGAAAATCTAAATAATCACCCACATTTAAAAAGTCTGATCTCACCTCATTGGACTGTTTGCCGCTGTAGGACATCTTCTTGATAGCGACCACTTCATTGGTGCGCACATCTCGTGCCTGAGGAACAACCCAGCACATAGTGAGTAACATAGATGTTCATTATACGCACCAAGAATAAAACATCTTCTTTCATAAAGGATGTGGTTTTTACATGAACTCTTGTCCTTTTCAACTGCACTCTGTGTTGCATTCATGGACACGAGTCTGATCAGAGCGAGGCTGAGTCACATCACTCTGCAGTAGCTTTCAAACATCGTCATGGGCTCGTAAAAAATAACTAATTTTTGTCTTCATTGAAGAGTAATTAGTCCATTTTCATGTGATGTTTAGAACTCTGGAATATGAAAGCCAAGACTTGAATTGAAACAAAACAAAAGCTGTATTTGATTTAGCATTTAACTGGTCTTCATACGTTGCATATTAGCCTTTTAAAAACACAGCTCCTGATTGGTTTCAGACACATTCATGTTTAGGACTTTGTCTTTGATTAACATCTAAAGCTACTCTTCAAAACTAAGTGTATTCGTGCGTGTCTTCCTTTTATGAGTCGATGTAAAGACGTACAAAGTAGACGGCGCCGAAGCTGCCATGGCCGATCTCTCGGAGGTCAGAGAAAAGCTTCTCCGGGTCTTCTTTGAAGAAAAGCTCAGACACCTCCGGATCCTTCAGGCTGCCTGCCCTTACGGAGGAGGGCATCCTGGTTAATGTAGTCCCTTATCACCCACGCAAAGGGTAAGGGACTATCTGGGTGCTGAGCTCTGCCGGAGCAGCTGAAGATTCATTTGCAGTAGTGGATGGGCCTTAGGAACCAGCACATGGGGACCTATAGAGGGAGGGCAGACAAAGAGAGAGAGACAGAGGTGTTAGAGATGATGTGATGAAAGCAGCGTGTTTTTCCTCAGTACACATAAAGGTCTATTTGCTCAGATTAGCTAAGTTTGGAGAGGTCATTTAGAAAAGTTGATTGCCGAACTTTGACAAAAGGAGGAAATCTCACATCTCTACATCTTAAACATGATCAGGAGTTGTTCTTTTATCCATTAAAAGAAGGGATGCATCACAAAAAGAGCTTTAAAAATGCAGTGACACACATAGTCTGCACATTGGATGAAATCCAATCATAATAAAGACCATATATTTGATATAAAGCTGTATAGTCATCAAGCAGCCACGCCCAGCAAACGTCCCACCCAAACTGTCTCCACAGAAGTCCCCTCTACAACAAATCTGTTCCACAAGTGGCCAAAACCCCAGGTTAGACCGATGTGGTGAGACTGAAATCAAACTAGTGAAAGAAAGCACAAACAAAGACTCCTCAGAAAGGTCAGCGGCTCCTGGAGTATATTAAAAACATCGCCTCCGGCCAGTAGTCACACCTCCAAGTGCTGACCATGATATAATCTACCGATTGCAAAGTCATCACAAGTGTATCAGTCGAGACCGCCTCAGCAATTACTGCAAATGTTTAAGCAACTGGAACGACTGGTAATGCAAATATCCCAGCTTAAGGATTGATTTTATGTCGGGTGCAGTGGGGAGGCCGACAGTAATGAGGAGCGAGCTGCACCGGGTGATCGATGAAAGGGGTTGGGGTTGGATTTCACCGAGGACTCTACACTAGCAGCATCAATTTTTCTCTGGTTAATTAATGGAACATGCATGTTGGGATTCATACCAGTGTTCAGCACACGTACTTTAGCAAACATGGACTTATCAATGGTGAAAGTTAGCTGTTCTGACTGTGCAAGCTCTCCCTGTTAGTGCACATGTATGAATTTGTTTTGGAGGTGCAGTGAGTTGATGCTGATGTCAGTCAGTAATTCAGTTATTCTAGTTTTGAATGTTTGATACTCTGTGTCATGATCGAGCCTCCTCCACATGCAGCATGAACATTAACCTCTGATGAAAGGACCCTGAACATAAGCTGAGTTTATAATTCAACATCTTTCTGGAATAAAATTAAACTAACTTGTGAATGTGTCACATTCATAGACTGTATAAATAATGGACGTAGTATCCATGAGTCACCCATCTGTTCCTGAAGCACTGTTTTGAGGCCACTCATCGGAGGCAGCCATATTGGACATGCTGAAGTAATTCAAACTTAGTGTGAGGTAAAGAGGCGGGGCTGGAGCCTTCTAGCCAACAGCTGTGTGTTCCCGCCTGTCAGTCAAGTCGGTCATGTCCTTATTTGGGCAGACCTCGTAATCTTGATTAATATCTTCTGAACTGTCGCGTTAGAAAATAATTCCCCCCATACAGTGTGTGCCAATAGAGAAATTAGCGATGTAGACCCAAGCTGTTTTTTGAACCAGGTTGTAAACATGTTTATTTCTGCTGCAAAGATCGTCTTTTTTGAATGGGTGTGTATGTGGTTTCCGGTGCTTCTGCAGCCAGCCTCAAGTGGATGCAGTTTATAACACTTCATATTTTGAGACTCTAGGTTGCCGCTTGGTCACATTAGGATATTCTTTAGAGAAACCAAACACATTCTATGAGGCAGCCATGTTGGACCTCCACCTACTGACTGACTGGCTCCAGTATTGGTCATAAACCCCGCCTCTGCCATGTCAACAGATGGAACATGAGTCAAACTTTAAAATTACAATACACAGCAAAATCAGTGTTTTCAACATGATTTCTGTCAGTATCCCATCCGCTGCGGTCCGGAGCAGGACCGCCGGACAGCTGGAGTCATGTGACCGAGGTTTTCCCGCTGTATTTACTGAATTAAGGATTCTCCTCCTCCTCCTCCTCTCCTCATCCATGTTGTCTTTCTGGTCCTCTGAAAACCTCTGACCTGTTGACTCCAGGCCTGGCTCCGCTCATCATGACGGTTTGTTGTTGTAGTTAAGTGAAATACGATCTGGTGATAACACAGAGTGTTTTATTCTGAAAATTAACCGGATGTTTTCATTTTGTTTTGGTGCCTGACTTCCTGTCCCACTCCATCCGCTCTGTTGAGATTGATGGGTCAAGTCTTGAGTATCTGATCCACAGGGCTCCAACCTGCTGGATCAGAGATGCAGCCGGAATGCAACGAAACGGATCCAGTGGAAGTTAACACATTGACTAGAATACAAACCTATCAGATCTGGTGCCGTGATGGATCAGAGACGGACCGGACAAGGATCCAGAGGAATATGGCCGTCTTTTGGAAAATAAAGGAATATTCTATTTGTTTTATTTTGACATATTGTTTCATTACTTATCTAAATAACTCAGTTTGCATCATTTAAACATAAAGAGTCAATAAATAAGTTTCCCTGAAAGTCTGTGTCTGACTTTGACAATCTCAATCAGTGACAAACTCAGTGTGCAAACAAAGGTGGGAAAAATTGCAATCTTTTTAACCTCATCTAGCTGATTCCTGAGACAATATGAAACTTACATGATCATAGAGAAGCTGTGTTGTAAAACTGATTGATTGTTCCTTCAGTTTATCTTCATCCCTAACATAGCCGGTGATTATCAACACAACCTGATGTATCAAACCTCCCTGATAGCTGAATGTCACAAGGTCTGCCCGGTTAAAAAAGCCAAACAGCTGACTAAGAAACAAAAAGAGCCGAACTCTTTCACTCCGACGCTCAGCCCCTGAAGGACAACAACATATCTGAGTGTAGAGAAGCTTAGAGCGGCTGCTGGGGGAAAAGCTTTAGTAACACTAACAGGGATCCAGTCTGTTTCCTTTTAATCTGGTACTACTGAACAAAGAGTGATTCACATTTTGTCTAATTCTGTCATAATGCTCGCAGTATTATTAGATAAGCGCTGTAATGCATAATACTTGGCTGCTGAATGTTTCCAACCACACCAAACTTTGACTGTTGGAGAGAAAGAGGCCTTTTAGTCCAAGTTTAAAGTTGCTCTGAGGAAGAGGGCGAGGTTAATGCAACACTGAGGACAACACTTACTTACACATACTCAGGTGCTGCAGAGTTAATAAGAGTAGTACTGAAGCTGCAAGATAGTCCAGTTTGATAACTTATACAAACTTGGAAGCAATAACAGAAAGTTCCACTTATTGGGAAATACATTGGAGGTGTTAAACCCCTAAAAATGGACTACAGGTGAGGCAAAATATCAATATGTTACATACAGAGGCTCTAGTCCTTTTCACAGTGGTCGGAGGTTCAACTCCTGGCCTTGGCAAATAGCTGCACGTCTTCCCCGTCTCTCTACTCCCCACATTTCCCTTCTCTCTCCAGCTTTCCTATCCAACAAAGGAAAAAATGCACCAAAAATAACTTTAATAAATATATCTATGGGGTGCTGGTGGCCTAGCGGTCTAAGCGCCCAACATGCAGAGGTTATAGTCCTCGTCGCAGAGGTCGCCAGTTCGATTTCCAGCCGTGACCATTTGCTGCATGAGGCTTGGAACACAACGGAGCGGATCCAGTGGAAGTTAACACATTGACTAGAATAGGTTACATATCAGATCTGGTGCCGTGATGGATCAGAGACGGACCGGACAAGGATCCAGTGGAATATGGCCGTCTTTTTGCTCCCTACTCCAAGCATTTCCTGTCTCTCTTAAGCTGCCCTGTCAAAATAACTTTAAAAATATTATATATATATATATAGATATATATATATATCTATATATATATATATAGATACATATATATACATATATATATATCGTCATCCTTTGTCCTGGTGCCAAATATCAATATTAAATTATACTGCTCTCTCAAACAGATTTCCTGTGCACTTAACCTTCAATGAGCATTTTGTACTCTCCAGTGAATCAGATATTGAGATTTATATGGTTAACTTGCAATTCAACAATTAGGTGCCGTGTCCACTGACGCTGTTTTTCTGCGATGGCAGTGCCTATTTTCAATTCAAACTAAATGTGATTCAGCGTTTCCAGCGTTCAGCGTCCTCAGTGTTTGCTGATTTTTGTCATGGTGCTCTCAGTTGAACTTTTGGAACACCAGCGTGCTCATTAATGTCACTTCTTGATTACTGACCAATCAGAATCATGAAGGGGCGGAGCCAACTTTGCCAACAACAATGGCAGAGGTCTGTACTTAGAAGAAAAGTTATCACGCTTGTTTATTCAAGGTCCAATTTCCAAGTTCAGAGCTGCTGTTAATGCTATGACACCATTTCTATCAATAGTTTAGTTTCATGTTTAAATGCCATTGAATGAAAGCGAATATGAAGCATACAAAGCATTTCAAAACATACCTAGCGGTCACTACGACAGGAAGCAGAAGTGTTGCAGGACAACTTTTGTAACCCAGCAAAAGTAAACGTTGGTAAGAAGCACTCTGAAATTGAGGTCTTGGGCACTCCTAGCACGAAAAACACCTGAGTGGAGTCAGCCACAGCCTTACTGCAGAGTCGCTGTATTTTGACATCATTATTATCATGGGAAGATTATGTGGTATCATGTTTCAGATGGATTATAAGTTACCCCTAAAAAAGACACTTTACTTTTCCTCATATAGCAGCTTATTTAAGTGTCTGATTGTTCCTCTTATCTTGAATTGATTATGGTCACACTTTATTGAAATATCACCTGCTTTAAATCTTTCATCTTCTAGCAGGGCTTAATATTTGGGTATGGAAGACCAAGAGAAGGTCTAAAGGAGAAGGAATCATAATGCACTAAACATCTTTGTTCACTTCTGAATAAAAGGAAAAGTGAAACTGTTCAAACGTGTGCAAAAGAAATCACACAAATTCATCAAACTGTCTTTAAAAAGCAGCAAACTGTGAAACTCAGGTGTTAGGCAACACAAGAGCACATTCTTAATGTGTCGCAACCTCACTAACCAAACAAGATTTCTCAACAGAGAGAGAGAGAGGATCTACTTAATACAGCTTTACAACACCAACACAGAGTTAGGGTTTCACTTAGTTACAGACACCAGATGAAGTATGAGTCTGATAGTTTGAAAAGCTATGATTTAAGTTAAAAGGTTAACATGCATATTAATAGACAGACCCCTCTTTGTGTGTGCAAGAGAGAGGCTTGATTATAAAGGTGGCTTAAAGTTTGGGAGGTTTTCTGTGTGAGAGGCAGAAAGGCTTAGACGATGTGTTGACAAAGTAAAATCACTGCTGTACTCTAAATGATTAATTTCCTGCACAGGCAATACTGACTGTCCCAGCCCCAAAAATAGCCTGATCCACTGTCAGAGCATGAACATCAGCATCACAGAGCAAAAATGTTATTACTCTGCTGTCAGAGGGTTCTGGACTTTTTTAGAAAAATACTTTTCCCTCCTAACATGTGATCGCACTTCCTCATGATTACTTTCCTTGATTCAGCACATTGATTCACTCCCTGCTTTAATGTGAGGACATAAGATCACAAGCTAAGTTGCTTAAAGGCAAATTATTACATAAGTGGTTTGCTGATTATACACTGTAGTAGGGCTGGGCGATAATTCAATAAAGATAATTGTCGTGATATAATATAACAAATGTTCAATAAAAATTCTATATAAATAAACCTGCAATTACACCTTGAACGCTAGTTGCCACCCAACATTAGACAAAAGAAGAAGACAGCATTGAACAGCCAATCATGTCGCTGGGTGAGAGGTAGGCGGGGCTTAAAGAGGTTTGGAGCGGAATGCAAACACAGCTGAAACGAGCGACAGCGACACAGAAGAAAACTCAAAGCCTACCAGCTCAAAGCAGCGTCGTTAGTCTGACACTGAGTCGACTCTGCGTTAACTTTTAACTCAATACACTTTATTAGATAAACTTTCAGATTGTGGGTAAAGGAAGAGCACAGAGACAACTTCTGCTGTGCATCTCAAACACCTTAAATGTTCAATGCGAACGTAGGACAACTGAACGCTGAATTAGCGTGATGCATTCACTGCACTGTGGGAAACTACATCACTCTGCACGCAACCTTTAGTAATCTTAAAGGGGAGAACTAGGGATGACCACAATTAATCGAGTATCGATTAATTGATTGTTAAGAAATTACTCGAAACACGAATTTTTGTTATCAATTTTCAGTCACGTGGAACAAACATCATGTGGTCTCATATTACACTCATCTATCAGGGAGGTGTTTTAAGTTTAAAGCATGTTTGGATGTGAATCAGCTGTTAAAGGTGTTGCGCACAGCGGAGACGCTCAGCTGGCGGCTGCGGCTGTGCGTCAGGTCTCCACGTGCGCTTTTTAAAAGAGGATCAATACAAAACTGCTGCCAACAACAACACGGACACAAAGGTTGACAACTTTACACAAGATATTTCCCACCTTTGGATAGAAAGGTAACAGACTAGGGGGAAATTCAGGTACGCTATGTTTGCAGAGCAGCAACATCAGAGCCGTCTGAGCTTTTCTGCAGCTGGACTGATTCTGACCCGGTTGCGCTCCTGGCTGACACCTGACCGAATACACATGTTTATTTTTCTCAATAAGAACGAGTAGACAGAAAACTGGACACTGTGAGTCTGAAGTACTTTTCTGTTAGTAGTCTCAGCCTTCACTTTATAAGACTATGTCCGCGTAGAATATTTTAATGAGCCTGATCGTTGATATTCTGTGTGTCAAACATGTGCCCGTATTCAATCCCATCAGTTAGATGCATTTTGTTGCTGTAGAAAATACAATTTAGGGGGAAAACAACCTATTTGGCATTGTTTTTGACATAAGAATAATAATGTTTTTTTAATCAATTAATCGATAATTGATCGTTAACATTTCCAAAAATCGATCATGGAAAATACTTTAAATGTACATCCCTAGGGAGAACACAATAATAGCAAACAATACTCTATAAACTGATACACAGAATATCATTTGATATTTCTATGTTGTAAATTTAGATTACATTGTGCAAATACCCTCAACCTGAGAAATATAATAATCTACAAACTAAAATTTTAACTTTTCTTACATTAAAGACCTGCTTCCTGTTAACACCATCAGAAGATTTGGATTCAAGAAGCTTATCAGAGAACAAATTCAGATACAAGCTAACAACTTTCCCTCAGGACAAAAAACCTGCCTTGAAATTTAAATGAAATTATGATTTGAAATCATGATAATTATCAATATCAATCCGATGTGAAAAACTTCATCGTGCTAACATCATTTTCAACATACTCAGCTCCACTTTAAAGGTCTGAATTCACTCCCCACACAAACAGATCTGATGGGTGTGTCCAGCTCAGGACCTTTGAAGCATCATGAAAGGTCACGTCATAGGAGACGTGGCCATGCAGACTAATGAAGAAGAAAACTGCATTTTGGTGCATCTGTTGGAGCCTCCAGTCTCAAAATGTGAAGCTCATGTGGAAGTGTTTAAAACTGCAGTTCATCGAGAGTCCACTTGAGGCTGGCTGCAGAAACACCGGAAACCACATACACACCTATTCAAAGAAGACGATCTTTACAGCAGAAATAAACTACATTTTTTTTATAACTCTGTATTTACGAAGATATTACACTTAGGTGTTTTGCCCATATAAGGGCATGGCTGACTTGATTGACAAGCAGGCACCCTGTAGATGTTAGCGAAAAGGCTAAAGGCCCACCTCTTTACCTCACACTAGCTTGGGCGATGTTTGGTTGAGTTCAGCATTTCCAAAATGGCACCCGCCTACGATTGGCTTCAAAAAAGCCCTCAGGAATAAAGACATAAAACATTTTTTGAACCAGGCTGTAAACATGTTTATTTCTGCTGTAAAGATGGTCTTCTGGAATTGGTGTGTATGTGGTTTCTGGTGGTTTCTGGCAGACGCTCAATGAACTGCAGTTTTGAACACTTCCGCATCAGCTTCATATTTTAAGACCAGAGGTTACCACTTGATGAAAAGCAAAGATTGCTAACATTAGGAATGCTTTGACCAGAGCTACACTCTGCTAGCACTGTGCTGCTGCTAACTCTATCAGATGAGAATCAACCTGAAGCTCAGGATGAGTGCTTTTTCAGAATCTCTCATTTTCTCTCAAATACAAACACACAGAGAAACAGAGCCAAAACATATATCACAAGACTGAATCTAAGACTGCAGGACACACACAAACACAGGTTATGTTTCAGAAATGTGCACAAAGATCTTTATATTGTAAGCGTTCACAAAAACAGACTTCTCTCTCTCTCTCTCTGTTTTATGTGAATCGACCCTCCTACATTGTAAAATCACTAAGAAGCCTAATGAAGAGACGACCACTACACAGAGCTGTGTGAGGGATGTCACGGAGAGGACGAGAGAGAAAGAGAAATGGAGAGGGATAATAAATAATCAAATACATTATCGATCGTGATAGTGAAATTCCCCTCAGTGCGCAGGGTCAGCCACAGAGAGGAGCAACCCCGGAGCAATCCTGCTGTCTGCACGCTGGACCAGTGACATGCAGAGACATGAGGCACACGAGACACACAAAAGAGCATCCAAACCCAGCGTGACATCATATTACAGACTAACTCTAAAACCATGTCGAGTGCTTTGAATCCAGCTGCACTTTTTGCATTTACACAGATAACCCCAGGTCTTATTTGTTGCTGGCCACGACTACATTTAACACACACACTCCCTGAAAAGATAACATATGCTATCTGATACGCACACTTATGAAATGTCCTTCAGCCTGATGCTAAATGCTGGATTGCTAAATAATTCAGAGTAGTAATGCACCAAGCTGATACATCTTATTAAATGGCATTATCCGGTTTGAACTGCTTCACGTAGGATACTTCTTATACTTGTGTTATAATAAAAAAAAGGCTGTATCATCCGAGCGCTCTGAATACTGACGCGAAGACTGTCTCTGGAAATTTGCATGTTCAATTTCATGACCTACATGTGCACTAGTGTTGAAAAGGCACAACACGGCGCGGTTCTATCTCCAAACATGGAGGGTGGGGAGTCCACATGCGCCTGCTTCCCAGACTGATTACAGATTGTGGTTTTCACTGAGAGGAGGAAGTGAAAGCTCTCCAGATATCCAGTGTCAACAACAACACATCCAGATTTGCGTTGCTGTTATATAGAAATGATGGTGGCCGAAAGAGAGAGATGGAGAGACCGAACACTAAGAGGATTTGACCCATCCCGTTTCCCTCACAGGGCTCCATTTGCACTTTTCCTGCTGAGAGAAATGTCACGAGCATCAACATCAGCAGAGCAAAGAAAGTCTCTGTAAGAGGATGACTTGCTTGTGACACCTCAAACAACAAGACAGACATGCACCAAGACACCAAGCTGGACCAGGTGATCTCAGAGGATCTGGCATGTCAAACCCATAGACTGTATAATAAATGGACGTAGTATCTGTGACGTCATCCAGCGCTGTTTTGAAGCCAATCGTCGGCGTATGCCATATTGGAAATGCTGAACTCAACCTAACCTAATTTGAATAATTGTCGAATAGATGACAATGGTTATCGAATAGTATTTTGGCTTGAGATGTCCATCCTTAGTTTGTACCGGGCTGTAAATATGTTTATTATTGCTGTAAAGATCGTCTTCTTTGAATGGGTATGCAGTGGTTTCCTGTGTTTCTGCAGCCAGCCTCAAGTGGACGCTTGATGAACTGCAGATCTTAACACTTCCGCATGGGCTTCATAATCTAATACCAGAGGTTGCCGCTTGGTTAAACCGAACAGAGGCACAACTGGATGTAAGAGTAGCTTGGACGAATCAGTGTTAGATACAAAGTGTTTGAAGGATTGATTGATCTGGACCTGACAAATCAAGAGACTGAAAAAACTATGTGCGATTTGAATGTTTACGACATATGTAGACCTTCACTATTGGGATTATTTTAAATGTCTGCTCAATATGAATCATCCGTCAATCACTAGATTTAAAAAAACGGTGCCTCTTTCTTTATACTTCTTCTGGCTCTCAGTGTGACTCATCAAATATGTTGATTTTCAAATGTTTTCAGCCTCAGATGAACATCCTGAGCAGATGCTCATCTGGAGAAAGTGGAGCGAGACTTATTTTATATCCAGCTTTAACTATCATGACACTGAAGAAACTGCTGTCAGTCTGGTGGTCAACAAAGATAAAACACAAAGACTAATTCAATCTGATCTGTACTTAATGTGAAAGGAGATGTAACATTAACAGCAGGATTTCAATGAGAGAGGTTCAGATTGATAAAGTTTTGGTGGCAGTGCTGCAGAGGATCATATCGTTGAACCTACACTGGTTCTGCAGTGGCTGACTGTCACCGACTTGGATGTAGACTTTAGCGAGCAGAGCAGGCTTTGCTCCAGTGTCTAATCCATTTTTCCTGGGAGACACTTAAATCCATTATGCAGTCGCCCATATCCAGACCCCTAGATATATAACACCGACACACAAGAACACACAACTTTGCATCGGCTTCTCCTGCATCGAGGTGCTCTCAGTCAACACCGGCTGCATTCCTCTCATCACCAACCGGCAGTCACTCCTTCAAAGTAAAGAGCTGTGATACACTTTTGTTTTCATGCAGGTACAAAACCAAACACATGGCAGGTGTGCATATGGGGTGCAAGTTACAGAGAACATAGGTAAGGATGTGCAGAGATGTGTGCCCAACTCAGTGAAAGGACAAGTCGTACCTGCGTTTCAGATCCAGCCTATGTGCTGCATTTATCACTTGGACATTGTGTTCATCACGTACGAAGATACCAGCAAAGATGGGTATTAGGTAGGCTGCTTACACTGCAGTGGTTTTTCCACAAATGGCACATGAAACATACATCATGTGTAGGTGTTTTGGGGTGTTTCTGCCAGCAGATCGCAGCAACACACAGATGAATGCTTTAAGCTGTGTCATAACCATAACACGCAGTGTTTAAAGCGTATGCATGGTGTTTTGTTGCATCCTCGTGTAGCTGTCATGTCTAAGTTAAAGGGCGAAGTCACAGATAAGCCGAGCTTGCTGAGTGATAGCTGCTGTTACGCAATATCAACACAGAAAACTGAGGAATGCGCCTCACGTCGGTGCACAAAAACAGCCATCAGCAGCAGAAGCAGCAGATGGATGGATGTGAGCTCTGCCTGTCGCTTACACAATGATCATCATCACCACCACGCTATCCTTGGCTAATGCTGCTTGTAAACACAATGGCAGCAGGACATGCAAGTTTACGCACAGGCAGCACACACACACACACATATATATAAAGACACTCCAGCAATGTCACCTACCTACCCGTCACACAGCTAGCTGCTCAGACTGTATGTGACTCATGATGATCCCCCCTTCCTCAACAGATAAACAAACTTCCGAAGCAGACACCTCCACAGCCACAGTTTCACTTCACGCACAGAACACAGTGGACACAAACAGAGACGAGGGAGTGGCATAAAGCGGATTAGCAAGCTAGTGTAGCTTGCTAACGTTTTCTTAGTATAGTGGACAAAGTCAAATTATGTGGGGCGCATTATTTAAGAAATGACTTGATGATGATGATGATGTGCAGGGACAGTGATGTAAACTTTACGCACAGGCATGGTAAATGTCCAATGTGCACAGACGATGTTAAAACAGAGCTTTGTGCTGCACATTTGTGGTGCAGTTACAGTGGAGCTACAATGAGACAGCTTCAGGTAGCATATAATATAATGATGCATATACAGAATATTCCTTAAACTAGTGCAAGAGTCATATTTGTCTCTATTACATCCCTACATTTCATGCTGTGCTGACACATTTGATGCATGAAATGACATTTTAAGGGAGCTCATTCAGTCAGCATACATGATGTGACACAAGGTCTTGCTTTTGCAAACACTGGAACAAATGCCTTTTGATGATTTAATCAAAATTAGTGTGCATTTGACTTATTTTGAGTCTTTTATATGACTCTTGTGCTGATATGGACCTATGGGTGTGAAATAAAGTACATCCATCTATCCTGAGTGAAGCAATCTGTTATTATTTACAACAATCCAATGCTGTAGCTCTCTAGATCTGTCATCTGTGCATCCATATCATGATTAATAGTGTTGCATTTGTATTCTGTAACACACTCCTCCTGTGCAAACACTGAAGTTGCACAGCAAGGTGGAATAAAAATCAGTCTGTGCAAGTTGTGACAGCAAGTTGAGGGTTAGCTAGCTCACAACAAGCTAACCCTATGGTGAAATCAAGCATGCAGCGTTAGTCAACAGAAAGCTAAAGGTAGTTTAACACACTCACCTGGTCAGAATGAGTCAGTACCAGCTGGAAGGTGAAAAGCTGGTTCTGGTTCTGGTGGTAAAATCCAGAGTTTAGGAGCTGACTCCAAAAATCACTGACGAGGCGATGCAGCCCAGAGAAAATCAAAGTGTGAAATCGAGAGCTAATAACTTAGCACTCCTTATCCGCGACACTAAGCTGCAAAAAATGTCCTTCCTACTACACACACAGTCTGATTTTATCTAGCTGTCTTGTTCACTTCACCACTAACCTTTATTTTGACATGTAAGCTAGCTAGCCGCGTGAATAACACACATCAACATGAGGCTAAGCTAGCTAACGGCTAACGGCTGTCAAGCACTAAGTAGCTAGCAAAGTTTCCCCTAAAAATGGCGGCGAGGAGAATCACCTCCCTTCCATTGTAGAGGTGGGAAAGAAGGTGCAAATGAATCGAGTCAGAGTCAGAGAGCTACATTCAGCTTTCAGGAAGGAGAGAGCACACGTGTGGCAGGTTTTAGGAGAGTCCTGCGGGTCCTGCTGCTGCTGCTGATGCTGTCCAGTGGTATCCTACTGGGTGTATGTGGTCCCCCTCCCCTCCCTTATCAGAGTTTGGGACTGCTGTGCTGTAAGGGCTGTAAGCCATCCAACAAATGCAAGCATAGATAGGTGTGAGGTGTGGATGGAGAGCCATGCACATTATGATGACTTTCAATACTTGCATTATGCATCATGCACAGGGGCGTGTCCAGGGCATAGAGGTCCAGAAGGGTGGCCAAGGGTGGCACTGGCACCCCATGAAATCCAATTGGCCACCCCAAAATCCGAAACTATGATTGGCTGTTTGCCTTGTCAGAGGTGGGGTTTCTGTTAAAATCTGTCATTTGGGATGAGTTAAAATGCTGGCAGTAGATTTCTTTATTAGTGCCCTCAAATGTGACTTTGAAAAAACATCTTTTGTAAGTCCTTAAAGAATTAAGCCTAGAAGATTTATGCCACTTTTTCATGTTTTTTTTTAAGCTAAAAGGAATATAACAACTGTTTGATACTTTAATAAATGTAGGTTGTGAAAACAGAGAGCATAAATGTTATTCATTTGTAAATGCACTGGCCATCCCTGCCTATGTGAGAGCCTCAGTTGGGCCACCCCGGTCAACAAGTTCTGGACACGCCCCTGATCATGCACAGGGGCGTTGTAGTGGGAGGAGGAAAGTGGGACTGACTACCTCTGGCCCAAGTGGGGAGGGGGGCCCTTAAAGCTCCTGTTGGTAGGAATGGTGTCAAAATCTGGAGTTTGAGGTCTTAATGGGAAAATATGAATGGTTCAGTATTTGTAAGGAAAAAACTAGAGCAACAGTGGCAGAAAGAATGGACAGAAGAAAAAAGAGGAAGGCAGTATTTCTCTGTGCAGCCATTAATTAAAAAGAAAAGGATGGGGTTAAAGACTGGGTGGAGGAGGGATGAGGTGGTCCTAAACCAGGCTTAAACTGGGACACTGTGGGCTGGCCAAATACCTTAAAGTCATAGGGAAACATTCAGATGGATTATGTCAGTGCGGGACGCCTGAAACAATTCAGCATGTAATTTTCTCTTGAAGAAGATAAGGGCATGAAAGGTGGATATCGTACAGAGAATTGTCAGATCTGGGGGTCTCTCTCTTTTCCTTTAAGACTAACTTTACCGCTGATACGCAGTTACCACTAATTTGTTGAGCAGTTTTACAGTTTTTAAAATCAACTGGGCTGTATGCCAGAATATAAATAGGTATTAAAACCTAGCCTGTGGAGGTCAGCATTACACTCCTCAGTGTACAGCCTTCCAGAATATCATTCGAAGAAGATGGTGTCAAAAATTTTACTTTTTTTCTGCTGGTTTTGGAGAAAAGGTCATAATGCTCATCGGTACTCATCGGTAAGTGGAGTAATTTGAGACTATTGTGAAATCTCTGCATTTTCAAATGCCTTTATATCAAGCAATGTTATTATTCCCCTCTCTCCTGTTATGACGGACCAATCATAGCTAATCTCCAATCCTCTGTCCTGATTGGTTAAGGGACGGCCCCTACTGTGTCCTCCGATTGGTTATGAGTCCGGCACTATCATGACTGCACACGCCGATTTGGTTGGGGGGCTAAGAGGAAATCTGCGTTGGGAGGAATAGTGTTGACATTCGAAGTCCTCTCTCTGAACAGATGTTTACTCTGAGACTACCATCAGCAGCTTTAAGCCTAACCTACATTTTCTATCTAATGAAGCTAACAGCTTCCAAAGTGTAAGGAAAACAACAACAACAAAACAAAAACAGGTAAACCATGAACACTTAAAGACTTCAAAAACTGATTTGCATACCATTATTTTTAAAATCAAAAGTGAATCACAAGCATTTAAATGTTTACTGGCATCATTCAGCAATTTAGTCCAAAATTAAATTAGATTAAACAATATTGTTTTTCCGATTAACTTCACATTTTCTTCCTCACTCATTTAGTGGCGCCCCCTATGGATGGCCAGCGCCACTAGCATTTCCCTATACTGCCTATGCCACGGGCCAACCCTGATCATGACTTTCAACACTTGCATTGTGCATCATGCAGAGATACCAAATTGAGGGATGTTTGTCTCCTCACCTTGTCTCCTTGTGTGTGTTTGTTTGACCTTAGGCACACTGTCACTGAGCTTCTAACCTGATTAACCTGATTAACAGTTCCAGTCTTGACCTCTACTATAAATAAACCCTCTTCCACTAACACATAATGATGAAACTTTGCTACTTATCCTCAAACTATGGCAGATCTTCTCAAGATGTCAGGAGCAGGGATCAAGGTCCATCCAGCATTCTGCTGTGCAGGGATCAGTCATTCAGTTATTGTTTTATCTCCAGAATGAGGAGTGGGAGTGGGGTCCTAAATCAAGCACCAATGTTTTATGTTGTAAAATAACAACATGCATTGTTTAGATCATCTGTCAGTTTGAAGTGATTCTGCATGTGCAACCTCTTACAGTCCAAGCACAAGAAGCTGTTTTGTATGACTTAGTATTGCATGGTTATGTAATATAGAGTACGGTTATGGGAACAGAATATTTGTGGGAAACGTGCCAATGTCAGATGGTGCAATATATAGTCTAAAGCAGGTCCAACACCTCAGCACTCATATAGCTGACACATTTCCATATCTGACACTTCCATTTCTGTTTTGTTTACATCAGAGGCGCATGCATGCAAGTAGCCATGTGTGCAGCTGCAGCCTCTGTTTATTTAATATTCATAGGAATGCAGTTCATCAAGATGGACTAGTTCTCCCATGAAAAAAAAAACAACAACTTATTACATCAGCGCAAAACGTGACACCACATCTCAAAGGATTACGCATGTAGGTGTAATCTGCAGGAGAATATATGGGATGTATGCGCTGTGCATGGCAGCAGAGAGGTTAAAGATGGGCATTCCACAACAGGCTGCAGGCTGAGGGACCAATCAGCGTGCAGAGCAGGGCTCAGAGGGCTTTGATTGGTTGCCTGGTAGCCCTGTTGTCATGATGATGGGAATCAGGTCCTGCCTGTGTGGTCTGTATCCAGGCACAGAAGTATACTGAAGCAAATGATATGGATGGATAGGCTGCAGAACTTTGTGTCCCTAGAACGCACGCACGCACACGCACGCATCCACAAACACACACACACATTTCTCCTTTACTATAAGAATGGATGATTCTTCAAACTTAAATATATTTGTTATGATTTTGCTTCAGATTTCACTGCTTTAGCTTCCTGCTGTAGAGACCAATGAGTCATATCATGTAGTTGTAAACAGTAGAGAGCCTCCAAGCACTTATCTCACCTTATATGCACTTAAAGGGACCTAACCCTGCCTGGGAGTACTGGGAATCTTACATTTGTTCATATATATTGCCCCCTAAATTACAATTAAATGTCTTAACCCAAGCCATCCAGTCCCATGAGCTATGTCTGGATAATGTTCATTTAAAGTCTTTTATTTCAGATGAAACCTCAGACATTATCTCTCTATTTCATAGATCCATGCAGACATTATAAGACCCAGTGCTCACTGCTTTGTTTAATTACACTCACATGTGCCTTCTTCAACAACCACATGAGGGCACACATGTAAAGGTTTTGATGGAGGAATAATTTACTGCAGAAGAAATTATTAGTGAGTACTGTAGTATGCAATGTTTGTCTTGGTATAAATTCCTTCTATGTTTATTTTTGCAGATTCTACCTCATTTGTTGTATCCATCTTACCTCTGAATCGCACTGTGTGTTTCATACTGTGTATGTTTTTAATAAGCTGGTGCAATTGTATTTGTGCAATAATTTACCTCATTATCTACTCATAAGATAGAAGTGTACATAGTGTGTATACATCTGTTATATTTACTATTTATCGGTCTTAAAACAGATTTTTACTCCTTGGCTTTTAACCCAGCATGAGAGTTGTGTGGTCTCTGTTCTTTTATTGTATTTTTATTTGCTCTTACAGTGTTTTTATTCTATTTATTTATTTTATAGTGTTGTATTTGTTTCATCATGATTCTTTTATTGTATTCTATTTTATTGTCTGACGTTTTGTGTTCTGTGTTTTAACTTATTTTACCTCACTGTGCAGCACTTTGCTTAACTTGATTGTTTTTTAAATGTGCTATATAAATAAAGTGGATTGGATATGTGCTATATTTTATGTTATTTTACCTTTATCATTGCTATTATTATTGTTATTATATTTTTAACTATGTAAGTACATTGCTGTATTCCCCTGTCCCGTGTTTATAAGCTGCTGTAACAAAAGAATCTCGCCCAATGAGGGGATCAATAAAGTATATATCTTATCTATTTTCAGTTTGTGGACAATTGATTCATTGAGAAGTCTGAGGTCCTCTAATCAGGGTTTGCTGGCTGTCCCTTGCACCAGATTAAAAACTAAGGGTGACTGTGCTTTTGAGGTTGCTGCTCCACAACTTTGGAACAGTATTCCACCGGAACTGAGAGCTGTGGACGCTGTGGTCATTTTTAAAAAGCAGTTGAAAACCTATTTGTTTAGACAAGCCTTTGATTGACCTGTCTGTTTTTATGTCTGTTGTGTTTATGTATTTTGTCTGCTTCAATGTAATTCTTGCTATGTCTTGCTTTTTATTCTATTCTGTTATTGTGAAGCACTTTGTGACTTTACTATTATTACTCTACTCAGTCTTCACACTACTCCCCTCCGGTCGCAGGTACAGATCCCCTTACTGTAGGCGAGCCCGGTTTGGCAGAAGCTTCGTCCCATCGGCCATAGCACTGCTAAACAGAATGCCACTGTAATGTGTTCGGTGTGTTTATATGTGTCCGGTGTGCATATTTGTGTCCAGTGTGTTCATATGTGTTCGGTGTGTTTTATATGTGCCCAGTGTGTGCATATGTGTCTGGTGTGTATATTTGTGGGATGCGGGGCACCATTGCTGTGAGGCTGGGTGGATGGTTATGGTTATTGTGTTCATACATGTATTCCTGTACAGACGGTGGCAACAAATCTCCTTATTAAGGACAAATAAAGATCTATCTATCTATCTATCTATCTATCTATCTATCTATCTATCTATCTATCTATCTATCTCTCTATTATTAAAGTTATTTTTTGGGGTCTTTTTTGCCTTTATTGATAGGACAGCTGAAGAGAGACAGGAAATGTGGGGAGTAGAAAGAGGAGGAAGACATGCAGTAAATGGTCAACAAGCCGGGAGTCGAGCCGGCGACCTCTGCGACAAGGACTATAGACTCTATAAGTGGGGTGCTTAGACTGCTAGGCCGCCAGCGCCCCAACACTACTACTACTACTACTACTACTACTACTACTAGTACTACTACCACTACTACTACTCCATGCATGTGATTATTCCAGCGCTGCATTATGTTCTTTTATGTTCACATTGTGATCTAAACACATACAAAAACAGAAGTCCTCCATATATCCACTCATCCCCCCTGAAACATAATGACCTGGCCTTTGATGATCTGCCTCAAAGTCTCAAAGCTAATCCTCCTAAATGTTAAGAACTTATTTTTCCACGCATCACCTCTAGGCGTCTCTAAAGGTAAGTGTTTTGACAGTTCACGAAAGGAAATCTGTAAATAAAATGTAATAAAATACGTCTGAATTCCTGTCAGCTGCATCAGCTGTAGTTCCTGGTACTGTGTAACTGATAACCTTTATTCCGTACCATCACTGCCGAACACCTCTGCTCTTCCTGTTACACAATGTCTCCCTAATCTTCCAATAATATTAGTTTTAAGAGTAAATCATTCATGACGAAACATCAACAGCTTAAAACATCTTTATTGGTGGAAGATGAAAAAGTGAAGTTGTGTGAAGCTGGTCGTGTTTCTACTACATTTGCTCTGACACTACAACACAACAGCAACAGCTCAATACAGCAGATTTCACTGAACACTACAGTTAACAGCAGCACAGAAGAGCTGGAAAAACATGGGAACTTGTCTGTTTACACAATTACACAAACATCAACAGCTGATGGGAGCTGAATAATCCTAGCTGAAGCAGTTAGGGACGAGGTAAGCAAGGTAACTACGTTTACAGACCGTGTTATTGTGATTAATAGACATATCATGAGTCCCGGACACTAATGCACACAGACGCATCAATCTGAGCGAAGTCAGAATATCATGGAAGTGTCTCCAAAAGCAAAGCAGAGCAAGCAAAACATCAAATACAAAAACTACGCATGTGTTTCATTTTGGAAATGATGCTTGAGCTAGCTAAAATATGAATGATTGTGATTTATAGCTGTGGACCTCAAAGCTGAACTGAACTGATGGATCAGTCGGTGTGATACCTAGAACACAAGAACAGTGACACTGAAAATAAAACAGATCTTGGTGATAGAAACGATTATAAAAGGTAAACTGTTCTTGTGGCGGTGTTATCTGAAAAGCACAAAGACAGATATGAGTGTAAAGATGAAGTGAAGAAGTCACCAGCAGGACTTGATAAGATGCTATCTGCAGAATTCAACCATCTCCTAATCACATGTCAGTCTAAAGTAGATGTTACCCTTATAGGATCCACTACTTATTGTTCCTTATTTGTGAATGAGGTGAGTGAGATGTCACTTAGCATGCCCACAAAAACAACAATGGATTAAAGTCTTAATTTGTACGACTATGAGCATTTCAGAAACTCACTTTTTCCAAATACATCTTCCTCCAGATCTGATTAAAGGAGAAATGTTGTTTTGCTGAAGCTAATCTTTCCCCCATGCTAATAAAAAATGAAAACGACTGAATTAAGATTTTCATGTTTCAAGAAAAACCCTGCAGATGCTTATTATCAAAACCCCAAAGTCCACAAAATAATGAAACTCTTTCAAGCTAAAAACATGTGAAAGCGTCAGAAAAACAAACCAAAGATTTGTTTTTTTTGTCTGAAAAGCACAAAAAGACAGATATGAATGTAAAGATGAAGGGCAGAAGTCACTAGCAGGACTTGATAAGATGCTATCTGCAGAATTCAACCATCTCCTAATCAGATGTCAGTCTAAAGAAGTTGTTACCCTTATAGGATCCACTACTTATTGTTCCTTATTTGCGAGTGAGATTGGTAGGATGTCACTAAACATGCCCACAGAAAAAACAATGGATTAAAGTCATAATTTGTACGACTATTAGCATTCAGAAACTCACTTTTCACAAATATATCATCCTCCAGATCTGGTTGAAGGGGATATGTTGTAAAGTAGATGTCACCCTTACAGTATTAGCTACTTATTGTTCCTTATTTGTGAATGAGATGAGTGGGATATCAGTCTAACAACCCCTCCAAAATACAATGGATTAAAGTCTTAATTTGTAAGATTATGAGCATTCAGGAACTCCCTTTTTACAAATACATCTGCCTCCAGATCTGATTGAAAGGGGATATGTTGTTCTACTGAAGCCAATCTTTCTATCATGCTTAAAAAATCTATGAGTTAAACTGAAAACGACTGAATTGAGTTAAGATTTTCATGTTCCAAGAAAAACCCTGCAGATGCTTATTATCAAAAGCCCAAAGTCCAAAACTCTTTCAAGCTAAAAACACGTGAAAGCGTCAGGAAAACAAACCATAGACCTATTTTTTTCTTTTTTTGTCTGAAAAGCACAAAAAGACAGATATGAGTGTAAAGATGAAGTGAAGAAGTCACCAGCAGGACTTGATAATATGCTATCTGCAGAATTCAACCATCTCCTAATTAGATGTCAGTCTAAAGAAGTTGTTACCCTTATAGGATCCACTACTTATTGTTCCTTATTTGTGAGTGAGATTGGTAGGATGTCACCAAACATGCCCACAAAAAAAACCCCAATGGATTTAAGTCATAATTTGTAAGATTATGAGCATTTCAGATACTCACTTTTTACAAATACATCTGCATCCAGATCTAATTGAAAGGGGATATGTTGTTCTACTGAAGCCAATCTTTCCATTATGCTTAAAAAATCTGAGTTAAACTGAAAACGACTGAATTGAATTAAGATTTTCATGTTCCAAGAAAAAACCTGCAGATGCTTATTATTAAAAGCCCAAAGTCCAAAACTCTTTCAAGCTAAAAACACGTGAAAGCGTCAGGAAAACAAACCATAGACCTGTTTTATTTGTGTTAAATCTGAAAAGCACAAAAAGGCAGATATGAGAGTAAAGATGAAGTGAAGAAGTCACCAGCAGGACTTGATAATATGCTATCTGCAGAATTCAACCATCTCCTACTAACATGTCAGTCTAAAGTAGATGTTACCCTTATAGGATCCACTGCTTATTGTTCCTTATTTGTGAATGAGATGAGTGGGATGTCAGTCTAACAACTCCCCTAAAAAACAATGGATTGAAGTCTTAATTTGTAAGATTATGAGCATTCAGGAACTCTCTTTTTACAAATACATCTTCCTCCAGGTCTAATTAAAAAGGAAATGTTGTTTTACTGAAGCCAATCTTTTAATTATGCAGGAAAAAAACTATAGATAAAATAAAAAACGACTGAAGTGGATTGAGATTTTCATGTTTCAAGAGAAACTCTGCGGATGCTTATTATCAAAAGCCCAAACTCCAAGAAATAAAGAAACTCTTTCCAGCTAAAAACACGTGAAAGCGTCAGGAAAACAAACCAAAGCCGTGTTTTTGTTTTGTTAACTCTTAAAGATAATTTCCTTTCAACCTCTAATCCTAATATCAAGCTGGAGGAACAACCCGAGTTATCAAATCATCAGACATGTTCTAGGTTTGCAGGAAACATCAAACCGACGCGCCTGGTCTTGGGAGGTGCTGAAGTTACAAGTGGGCTTTTTAAGTGACCCTCACTACACTCAGACACCTCAGACACCTTTTTACTCCACCGACAACCTCTCCAGCTGCGCCTCTCTCTCTCCCCGTCCTCCCTCTCGTCTCCACTGTAGAGACCAAAGCAGCCCGTGACTGTGCCCTCAAGAGAAGTGTGGAAGTGCCACTTGTGACCTCATTACTGCTCTCTTTAATCAATTAAATGACCACAAACACTCTTCCTCTCTCGGCCTCACTCTATCATTAGCCTCAAATTTGAATACTGCCTTGCTGAGTACACTCACTAACTAGGAGCAGAGGCTGGAGGCTGGACCGGACAACTTACAAATCAAATCACTCCTTTACTACCTCCTTATTACCTCCTAATCCAGCCTTCCAGAGACTCGTCAAGTCTCCCTGTCTCTCTTTCTGGGGAAGCTCTCTGATCTTAACACATACATACACACACACACTCCATCACAGGGGGGGGGATAAGCTAAATGAATCCACCTTGCTGTCACTTCATTTACTTATATTCCATAAGAGGTGGTTCTCGGCTTAATCACTGCCTCTCCCCTGTCATCTCTCTTTCTTATTCTCCCCCAAAGTGTGTCTTCTCCCCTGGCTGAGTGGCAAGCAGGCTTCAGCAGTTGGGTTCCTTTGATTCCAGCATAGCCTGGTTCAGCCCACTTTGGCCCAGCTGAGGAAGGCGGGGATGTCTCGGACCGGGACATTGCGGGTCAGAGCTTTGACGCGCAGGTTTCGGTCGTCTGTGAGGAGAACCACCTCCCTGAAGAGCTTCACAGTCCCGTCTGTGTTTGTCAGGGAGAGCAGACAGAGATACACTTTGTTTAGTTCATGTCTCTGTGTTTATTTAACGTCATATTTAAAAAGTATGAGTAAATGATGGAGGTATGATGACAGAAAACTAAGTCGATGTTACATACTTCTCTGATGAGGCATGAAGTCTTTGGCTTTGTCTTTGCAGTAGTGGAGACAGCAGGACAGAATCACGTCATCATTGTTACCCTGAGGAAGAGAGAAAACTGATTCATTGAACAGAAACCAAATGACCCAGAGATAC
The DNA here is from genome assembly GCF_009762535.1 of Notolabrus celidotus. Classification (NCBI taxonomy): domain Eukaryota; kingdom Metazoa; phylum Chordata; class Actinopteri; order Labriformes; family Labridae; genus Notolabrus; species Notolabrus celidotus. The sequence continues at coordinate 6,620,089 of NC_048276.1, forward strand.
TTAAAGAAACATTATAAAGATATATATTGTCCATATTTTTCTAGGTTATCACCTGCTGTCCAGTTGTGTCCTCGCTGCGGAAGGCAATCGACTCGAGCTGGTTTCCTCTGCTCGTCAGGGCTCTGAGGTACGGTTCCCTCGCTTCGAATCCTTTCTCCAGGAACGCCACCGCCATCCGAGCCTTCTCCTGCACTGCCTGCACGTGGTTCGCACTGACGTTACAGTTGCTACGACTGCCGGTGCTTCGACCTCCCGACCCCATTCCACCACCGTAGTTGTCCTGGCCCTTCGCCAAGCCATCCAGCTCGGTGATCACTGAGAGAAAGATCACAGATCATGTCATGAGCAAATATAAAGGTGCTTTTTGAACAGAATTTAATGTCTCCTGTGGCGCATTATTGTCTGCACTTCCACCAGGGCCTGACGTCCCGTGGAGATTAAGGGAATCAAGCCAGTGATGTATGGAGAAAAAAAAGGTATTGTATTACACCACCTGACCAGTAGAGGGCAGTAAGACAACAATGAAGGCCATTCAACTCGGATGAAAACCTACAAGGAGACAGACAGGCCAGCATCGGCCTGAGCTTCACGACAGTTAGCCTGTCAGCATGGAGGAGATTCTCAACTTCATGTAGCTGGTCTGCAGAAAAGCAGCCTACCTACATGAGCATGTGTCTGTGTTTCCTGTGCCGTTATGAATTAACCTGCTGCTACTGATGCTTTTGATCATTAACTGTTCACTAACACTAAACTTAGGAGTCATCAGGCAAAAAGAAAGGCAGAAAACTCATTACATTTTCTATTTTCAAGGTTTTATTTGAAGTTTAGCTACTAATGTTGTCAATATTCTTTTATCATAAGGGTTTAAAAAAAAAACCCAGGGGGGACCCGACCCACACTTTGGGAACCCCTGCTTTATTGAACCGCAAATTGATTCTCTGAATCAAGACTTGGAAGAAGAAAACAAAGTAGCAAAGCCGTTTCAATATGGCTTTAAATGTCTCTAAGTCAAGCTCGATTTTAAAAGCCATGGCAGAGATCGACTGGTGTTTCAGTTTAAATAGCGACCCTGTTAACTGGAGACTTTCAGCCGGACGCATCCCACACAGACGTCTTTAGATGATAATTAATTATCTGATGAGGATATTTTGACATTTAAGTAACAAACTAAACTAGGATGCATTCCTGAGGACTCCTTCTGTGTTTCAACAGCTGTTGTAAACTCCACAACCACTGACACATTCAGCTGAAGGTCCCCAGTTTACAGGGTCACTCATAATACCATAACACGGGGAGCTGATGCTTTTGCTGGCAGCACAGAGAAGAAGACTGTTTTACACAGCTATAAAATCAAAGTGAATCACAGTTGAGTGTGTGATGTTATTGTGGAGGGTGGGTGTAAAAAAACAGTTGTTACTCAGCATTGCAGGCTCTGCCCTCCATAGTTCCTGGACCTTTGAAAAGTACTACCCCCAAGCAGGGGCTTTTCAGGGGGAGATTAACTACCCCAGAACTAAATTTAGACCTTGGTTCCTGTGATTGAAAAGCAACATAGCTCCTCAAAAAGTTCCTAGTTCCTGGGGACACTTCCTGTGGTTGAAAAGCACCTTTAAATAAAAACACATTTATCCTGAAACTTCCAGGTTTTTCTTTGGTTCTTTCTTACCAACAAGAGGAACCACGATGATGTACGTTCCACACTGGAGGAGTTTCTTCAGCCATCCCAAGTGATCAATGAATCCGTTTGTGTCTGGAACCAAGAAGAGAGGCCTCACTTCCAGCTCCAGCTGCCCGCTGGTCTGCAGCACTGCCTAAAAACACACACAGAAACACGACATATTTCAAATGCATCCAACATTTAAAGAGATCCATCAACTATTTAATTTATCTTTAAGGCTTTTACTAGGTATTGTTTTATTCACTGATATTTGATCCTTCTTAAAGGTCATTCACTAAACCTATAAGATGCAGAGAAACATACTTTAAAGGTAGATACGTATAATCCTGTGTTACCTGTATTGTATCTCTACGTTTCTGTTGCTGTGCCAGTTTGTTAGCCAGGGCGTGACGTCGAGCCTTCAGCTGCCTGATGTCATTCTCGCTGTCTCCGGCCTCATCGGCATCATCGTCTTCTTCTGATGCAGAGAGAGAGGACTCGGCCTCCACTATCACATCATCAGCCTGCCAAACAGACGAGGAAAAGGAATTTTCAGCACAAAAATTGGCTCAGCTGAACCGCAATTAAATTGAAAGTTACACATTTACATAATTGTGTGACGTCAAGGTGTGAAAACAGCGAGGAAAGGTTATTAGAGGGTAAGTAAAAAAAGAAAACACCCACCTCTTTCTCTGTGAGAGAATCCAGCCTGCTCCTTGTATCTGTGGAGTTTTTTGGGGATGGGAGAGTAGCCACAGAGATGTATTTGCCCCCCTTGAAGGCCAACAGAGGCTCTTCCTGTCCACACAAAGCCTCCAGAAAGTACTTAAGCACTGTGACCCTCTTACAATCTGCTGCTATGGCCTGAGGAGAGAGGATGGAGGAGCATGTGCTTCAGAACAGGAAGAGGACGATTACACCAACATATTAATTTGGGCACTGACAAATATTCAGCTGCTCTTTCTGCGTGGAAGTATATAAGCGGGGTGAAGGATAACAATAGAGCTTCCTTCCACTTACAATCTCAGTGTGTCTGTCCGTGTAACAGGGCTCCTGTGGTGCAGCCAGCAGCGGCACAAAACCAGCAAGCAGCCTATCCTCTTTCAGTTGCAGCACAGTCAACTCCTCATCTCCCTCGCTTTCATCAGTGTCGGCTTTGAAGAGCGGCACTTCGCCGTGGTCCACGCATGCCAGCAGGTTGCACAGGTCAGCCAGGCACTGCCAAACATCAGAGCAGCCACTGGACGGAGAGAAAGAGAAGGAAAGGTGAGTTATTTCTCAGAGAGGGAAATGAGAGAGGCAGAGGAGAGTTGTGTGATTTGTGTAAAAATAAAAAGTTGAGGCCATGAGCCGAACTAGCAGATTGGTTAGTCCACTGTCACCCCTATCATAACTCACTTTTTGTCTCAGACATAGAAAGTTACCTCCAAACTTATGAACCACCTGAGGCATTTGGATGCTTAATAGTTTGTTATTTTCCTTAGAAGTTGGAATGATTATAATAATCTTATTAATAGAGCACTTTTCAAAAGCCAGGTAACAAAGTGCTTTACATGGGCAGCAAAATAAAACAAGCGGGTCATAAAATAAAAGATAAAGAAATAGAATATATTCTACAAGACATAAAAAATGATCTTAAAATATCTCTAAAGGAATGTAATTCTTTTTAAATATATGTTTAAAATTGGTTAAAATCAAGTAAACCACATATAGAGGCTTTAGTCCTCTTTGCAGAGGTCAACGCTTCAACTCCTGGTCGGTTGACTATCTCCTGCATGTCTCCCCACACTCTCTACTTCCTGTCTCTCTTCAGCTGTCCTGTCAATAAAGGCAAAAAAGCCCAAAAGATATAACTTTAAAAATAAAAAAAGAAGGGATTGCAAAGAGATCACTGACTCAGCAGACCTGATCTCCTCGGGCAGATAGTTTCCTAGTTTCCCCCTCACTGCAAACGCTCTGTCCCCTTTAGTTTACATTTTGAACACACAGTGAACGTCTGTCCAAGGATCTCAATGTATGTGTTGTTGCGTATGGTTTTAAAATGTCTGCTATGTGGGTGCGGACTTGGCCTAATGGTTAAGTTGCGTCCCTTTTCCCGCATGTCATTCCCTCGTTCTCTCCAAGCTTCCTATTCTGTCCACTGTCCTCTCATCTATCAATAAAGGGTGTAGAAGCCCCAAAAATATAACTTAAAAAATTAAAAAATAATAAAAATGTTATATAGCTGTGAGAAAGTCCATGGAGAGCTTCGGAAAGGAACAAAAGGAGCGTTTCTAATCGTTTCAAGCAGCCAAAGAAATCAGATAGTACGTTACTCACTCTATTCTGGATGATGGAGGTGGGTTCCAAAGCTCAGGGTGTAACAACATCCAGTCGGACCAGACTTTAATGCTCGGCAGAAGTTCCCTTAGGTCCAATGGGAAGGCAGAGACCCGCACCATACCCTCCATCTCCTCCCCTTTACCCTCCTCCTCACCATCTGCTGGAGTAGCCGGTTCTGAAGGAGGGGACACGTTTTAAAATACAACATGATTTAGAGAAAAATCAAATAATATTAACAGAAACCTTCATTTCATGTTAAATTAATGTGAAAAAAAGCTAAAAAGGGTGACAAATATTAAACAGTCTGACATCAAATTCACAGAATGTTAACCTAATTAACAAAACATGCTCACTGCAGGATTTAAAGGCAGTTAGAAGTCTCTTATGAAACACCAAGCAGCCACAAAGTTGTGATTTCTTTCAAAAGATTACACCATGTAAGAGACATCAGCACCGGCTGCATTATTAAACACTCGATGAATGCAATAATCTTGTCTTTTAGCTTTTCATCTGATAAAACGAAACTGCCCTCATCAAATACTCATGAAGCTTCCTGATTTGCGTACCTGCAGGAGTGTCTCTGAGCAGCTCGGTGCAGCGCTGCACCAGCAGAGCAAACATCCCCAGACCCAGGGCCGTGCTCTGCTCCTGCAAAACGGACCTCACTTCTCCTTCTTCACCTGGAAAACAAGACAAGAATATGAACTGCTTTGTTCTCAATACTCTTTTAATCAATGCAACAAACGCGTCTCGAGCCCTCTCTGTATCTGTATTCATTTATTAATCTAGGTCTGGTTGGAAAAAGAATGGCATGCTCAACTGATCTAAGAACTTTGATGTTTGAAGATGAGGCTTAAGTTGGAAACTACAGGTTCAAATATTCAGCCAAATGTTAAAATGGGCCCTGTGATAGGTTGGCGACCTGTCCAGGGTGTACCCTGCGTTCCGCCCGAATTCCAGCTGGGATAGGCTCCAGCCCCCCGTGACCCCTATCTCCCCTATCTTGACCCGGGATAAGCGGTCAAGATAATGGATGGATGGATGGATGTTAAAATGGTTACTGAAAGTAGTATGGGAGGTAGAGCCTTCAGTTATCAGGCACCTCTCCTTTGGAATCATCTACCAGTCAGGGTCCGGGAGGCAGACACCCTCTCTACTTTTAAGATTAGGCTTCAAACTTTCCCTTTTGTTAAAGCTTATAGTTAGAGCTGGATCAGGCTTGGACCAGCTCTTAGTTATACTGCTATAGGCTTAGACTGTTGGGGGAACTGGCGCACTGACACACTGGGATCATATCTCACCCCCTTCCCCCCAACCCCCTCATCACTTATTTTAACTCTACCTGTCTCATTGAAAGTTACTAACCATAGACCTTTCTGGATTCCCTGAGCTCCCTTGTCTCGTAGGTTCCTCTGAGCTGCCGTAGACGTCCTCCTGCTGTGGACATTCCAGACTCCAGCTGCAGCAGCTACTACTACTTGTCTCATCACTATCACTGTTCCCTCTCTCTCTTATTCTCCTCTATCCCTCTTTCCAACACCAACCCAGTCGAGGCAGATGTGTGTCGAACGTGAGTCTGGTTCTGCTCGAGGTTTCTGCCTGTTAAAAGGAAGTTTTTCCTCGCCACTGTAACTAGCTAAATACTGCAAGGTTTTTTTTGCCTTTATTGGATAGGACAGCTGAAGAGAGACAGGAAAGGTGGGGAGTAGAGAGCGGGGGAAGACATGCAGGAAATGGTCGACCGGCCAGGAATCGAACCAGCGACCCCTTCGACGAGGACTATAGCCTCTGTATGTGGGGCGTCTAGACCGCTAGGCCACCAGCGCCCCATACTGCAAGGTTAATGCTCATGGTGGATTAAGATGGTCTTGGTGTTGGGCCTCTGTCAATAATTTAACATAGAGTGGTCTAGACCTGCTCTGTTTGGAAAAGCATCTTGAGATAACGCTTGTTGTGATTTGGCGCTATATAAATAAAGATTGATTGATTGAATAGTTATTGACACTGTTTATTGCATTACCTCTGCTGTTGGCATTGTGTATGGTGAACATGTTGATGGTAATGATCTGCAGCATGTGTGTGCTGCCCAGTAGGGAAGGTCCGTGCTGAAGCAGCGTCCTGAACTCCTGCAGAACACGACTCGCCACTTCAGGGAAGGACTCCATGCTGTAAAGGAACGACACAGACCGTCTCAAAAGTAGGAAAAAAAAAAAAGACACAAAAACACTCCTTTGAAACATTTAGTCCTCGCACTTAAGAGCCAGAATGCATGAGATATCACTCACCCCACTTTGGTGAAGAGCTTTCCGTGCGCATGCAAGAAACTCAGTATGAACCTTTTATTTAGCTGGAGACAAAAAGAGACGACAGAAGGAAGAGAAGAAGGAATTATTTAACGTTTGGCAGCAGTCACATTTAGCAATAAACCTTCAGCACGAAAACATTTAAACAATAAGGGTGGGTGGAAGAGGACAGACAACTGAAACTGGAAGAAGCAAAGAGGATCAAACAAGATGAAGATAACAATCAAAGGAGACAAGGGTTGTAGTCAAGACCACATGAACCGAGATCACGACATGCACGAGACTAGAGTGCACCGAGACCAAGACATTGTAGGCCAAATTCCACCAGATCCGTGTCCGGTCTGTCTCTGATCTGTCACTGCACCAGATCTGATAGGTTTCTATTCTAGTCAATGTGTTAACTTCCACTGGATCCACTCCACAAGGCTTCTATTGTTGCCGGATGCTGGAGCACAACGCATCAATCAGCACAGTGCAGATTCCTAGACCTTAAATGAGTGGTCTTGAGACCAAGGCCGGTCTTGAGTACTGCAACACTAATGGAGACGCAGGGTTCTTTGGTAAGAGACAAAATAGGTTTTGTAAAAACGTAAAGAAAAAGCTTCTTCCTGCATTTTATTCAAAGCTAATATTTCAAGAGAGAGCAGCCTGTTCAGAAGCATGATACGTTTTTTGTACTGCTGCTTTTAGTTGAGACAAAGCTCACTCCAGACCTCCACAATATTATGAACTTAATACTCTGGCCTCTCTTGATGGTACTTAAGTGATTTTTAAATGTATTTTTACCACTGCTGTTGTCCCATGCTATGAATTTAGAGAAACAGAAATGGTTTATTGCTCAGGGTCTAACAAACGCTTGCCAAGACTTCTTTAGAAAAACTATGGAGTGAGTTGAGAAGGAACAATATGTTCTGAGAAAGGCTCGTTCCCCTTGATGAATAGACGGTGAATCACTGCTAGAAAATGAAAACAAACCACAAAAGAGCCGGATAACTAGAGATAGAAGTAGGAGTAACGAGGCAATGGAGAAATCTTTGAACAAAGACACGGCAATGAAAATAAGAGACGAGTTAAAGATGAACGCCCCAAAAATACTAGAAATAAATGATACAATTCAGTAACTGGAAATTAAACACTATAAATTAATTTAGGAGATTTAGGCAGAGTCTGAGGGATGATTCATAAAAGGATTGTGCAGCTTTTGCGCCCACTAAAGGCTGATTTATACTTCTGCATCACCACTATGCAGCAGGGGCTGATGCGGACATGAGCACCACATACTTGTGCGTTGATGTGTTTGTGTCACGCAGCAATTCTCCGCCAAAACGCCTGAGGGCAGTGTGGTCTCTCTGATAGCCGGTCGCCTGCTTCCGAACCCCGCTACGACCTCTGTTTCCTTTTCCACAGAGATTCAGAGCGTGTTCTGTTAATCTACAGCTGATACATGTTGCTGTTTATCATACAGACATGATTACATGAAGAATAGAGAGGAGGAGGTGAAACACAAGGCAGATGTGCGGCCAATATCCGTGATCCCGGAAGTGCTGTAAATGCGTTAAATACAATTCCACCGAGCCGACCAATCACAGGGCTTGAGGTCTGCATCAGTTCTACGTGTAGTTACATTTTGAAGGAGGTACACATCAGCTACGTGTGTAGGCCTCTGTGTAGGTACGGGAGATACGCAGACCTCCGGCGTAGGATACGCCGTCGGTTTGACGCAGAAGTATAAATCAGGCTTTAAACTTCTCAAGTGAGCAAGAAAGACATCTGATTCACAAAGCAGGCGCAAAAAGTTAAATGCTACACAAACTGCACTGCAGAGCAAAGAGCGTCACTTTGCACTAGGGCTGTCAACGAATATTCTAAATTTGAATATATATTCGAATATTTTTAAAAAACGGAGATTCGATTGTGAAAATTAATATTAGACTGTGGAAAGAAAACACATCAGCGGCTGCTTTGCGAGTGTGCGCACTGCATGACAGGTCAGGGACAGGTCACAGGAGTCACACATGCACAGCGTGAAGCAGACAGCAGAGAGAAATCCTTCCATCCCCCGATCCTCAGTGCGCTCTGAACGCGTCTTTTCCTCCGCTGGGAATATAGTGAATAAAAAGAGATCGGACCTCTTCACATGTGGACTGTCTTGTGTTTTGGGCAAATAACCTGTCAGGCCTAAGACCCTACATTAACAGTGGACTAAAAGAGCCTGACAATCAGTGACACTGGGATAAAATGCAGTTTTTCCTCTTTTTTTTTATACAAGCGCCAAGAATGTAAGTGGACTACTTTTTCGTACTTCAATTAATAATAATATTTGCTTCAATCACTGAATGAAGTCTGCCTATATTAGGGACATGAGTCGGGACCTTTAATTGCTCGCACAAGTCTTGTTCAGCACTCACTCAGCGCATTGCGCACAGAGAGGGGAGGGGGCGAGCGAGTGAGAGGGCTACAGTCTTAAAAGTGTTTCAGTATAGACCATTAGGTCCTTTACTTGTTTTGTAATGTGTAGGTATGTTTTAGGCATGTTATATCTTAAATAAAAATACATATAAAAGTAGTTATGTCTCCTTGTATTAGTTTGTCCATCTGTTATGACATAATGCACAAATATAGATATTCGAATGGTTCGAACCTATGGGTTTTTTTTTAGAGCGACTATTCGAATGTCATTTTGGAGCAATTTTGACAGCCCTACTTTGCACCAGCTTTGTTTGCATACATTTAAATGAGCCATTATGCATTCATTTGGAGCAAAACAGGCCCTTGTCTGAAGTGATCCTCATTGGAAATAACATGCAAGTCACTAACACTGACGCTAACAGTCCCATGAAACATTTATGGCATGCTGAGATCTGGTGGCAACTGAGCAGAAGAGTTTATAAGAGTTATGTTCAAACTTTTCAGTGATCATAACAACATTTCCAACTCAGCATGACCAAACAATAACATATCTAAATATGAAGTTAATATTACTTTGACATCACTATAATTATAATAACCAGGGGTTGAATCAGTGTGGCTTTCTGAGGCTCAACCCCAACATATGGGACGTACTGTAACACACTGCAGTATCTTATTTTTAAGTCTGAATGAGCAGCTTTGTGCTTGCTCACTCCAGGAAGTAAGCCTGATATAAACTGTGATATTTGTGTCACATCATGTCATGAATCGACGCCACTAATAGAAAGTGCTGTCCCTCTCCATTCAGCTCATCATACATGTGGACAGAATGTAGCACAGTCAGGATGACAGAATAGCACAGATTGAAGATGTGGCAGCTTATCTCAGTCACAATCAAGTACAAAACTTGAGCAAACTTCACAGAGCTGCAGAACTCTGTGAGCGTTTTTTCACTTGAGTATCATTAGAGCAATTTGCTTTGTGAATTGGGACGGAGCAGATAGCGGGGCCAATGATGCACAATTCCTGGTGCTATTAGCGGCTGCTATCCATTCTTAAGTGATTCCCCAGAGTGTTTTAAACACACAGACATCATCAAACCCAGCAGCTAAGAAAGAGAACATAAAGACCAACATTTCTAAGTTAAAAATAGCCAAAGTCAATCAGATCACTTGTGTTCGTGAGAGAGTGAAAGGGTGAGTGAAAGTGCACGGTCTTACATCACTAGCGCTGAGACTGCCCAGCTCTCCGTCCTGTTCAGAGTCTCTGCTGGACTCGCTGCCTCCTCTCTGTGAGGATGACAGGGTGGAAGCTTGTCCACTGGGACGAATCCAAATCTCCACACGTGCTCCATCTTCCCCTCTTCCTCTTCCTCTTACAGCAGGACCCCTGGAGCCTCCTTCATGCTCCTGCCTCCTCCTGCGCTGCAGCTGCTCTGTCTGCAAATACAAAGCCTTTGAACGAGTGGCTCTAATGCTGCTTAAGGACACACTTTAATCAACAGGTGAATCAGAACTGGTTCTGCTTATAAGGACATCAACGCAACAAATCATCCACCTAATCTGTGACAGGAGCGTGTTTCTCACCTTCCGCTTGGCTTCCTCGAACAGACTCATCAGACTCTCTTTCGCAGTCAGGATGGGGTTGGAAGCTGCCAGGCTGCGCATGTAATAATACACAGCATCCAACTTCCGCTTCTGTAAGAGGGAGCGGTGGGAACAGAGTAAGAATAACAGACATGCTGGGTGGGTGAAAATAGAACACTACTAACAATTTGTTGTATTTTTAATCCCCGGGGTAAGCCAGGAAACAGACAAGAAGTCACAAAAAGGTCAAACACTAACTGCTTACTGTATAGAAGGCCAACAGGGCCAGCTGGTTGTATGGTCGTCCATTTTTGGGGGCGATCTGCTGGGCTTTCAGGTACCAGCTGAGACAGAAACATGTATGTTAGCAAGTTAGAAACCAGCATGAATGAATGAGTGTAGCCTCCTGACTTAGTAAAAATTAGGGATGTCAACAATTAATCAACCAACGATTAATTGACTGTTAAGAACATACTCAAACACATTTTTTTTCCAGGCTGCATAAACATTACACAGAAGTGACAGCGTGGACAAAGGAGACACCAGACAGCGTGATGAAGCAGCAGAGGAACTTATAGGGAGTTGAAAATGTGTGAATATGTTGATACCATTTCCCTGTAATACATGCAATGAAAGTATCTAGACCTGTTACCTGTTTACTGAGATACACTGACAGAAAGGAGAGTATATGAAAGATATGATTACTGTGGAGCAGTGGGAGGAGGTTACACTACTGTAGTCTAAAACTGCAGCGAATAACACTTAAGCTGATAGCCAGGTTGTGAAACTCTGGTGCCAATTTTTGTGATTTTCTATCATGTGGAACAAACATCATGTGGTCTCATATTTAGTTCAGCTATAAGGGAGGTGTTTTACGTTTAAAGCATGTTTCGATGACTAAAGGTGACGCTCAGCTGGGGGCTGCGGCTGAGTGACGGGTCTCCACGAGCGCTTTTTTTCTCCACCGCCGGACTGATTCTGACCCGGTTGCACTCCCGGCTGACACCTGACCACCTAGACATACTCATTTTAGTCAATAAGAACGAGTAGACAGAAAACTTGACACTGTGAGTCTGAAATATGTTTCAGTTCAGTTCTCTTGTTACAGTAAATCCACATGTTGAAGTCTGAGCCTTCAGTTTTATGATTGTATGTCCACAGAGATTATGAGCCTGCTCCACTGTTTAACATTTTGAACACCTCAATACGATCTGTAGGTATTCAATGATGTCAGTTATATACATTGTGTCGTGACTAGGGATGTACATTTTAAGTATTTTCCGTGATCGATTTTTGGAAATGTTAACGATCAATTATCGATTAATTAATTTAAAAAAAACATTATTATTCTTACGTCAAAAAAAAGGCCAAATACGTTGTCTTCCCCCTAAATTATATTTTCTACAGCAACAAAATGCATATAACTGACGGGATTGAATACGGGCACACGTGTGACACGCAGAATATCAACGATCAGGCTCATTAAAATATTCTATGCGGACATAATCTTATAAAGTGAAGGCTGAGACTACTAACAGAAAAGTACTTCAGACTCACAGTGTCCAGTTTTCTGCCTACTCGTTCTTATTGAGAAAAATAAACATGTGTATTCGGTCAGGTGTCAGCCAGGAGCGCAATCGGGTCACTATCAGTCCCGCTGCAGAAAAGCTCAGACGGATCTGATGTTGCTGGTCTGCAAACATAGTGTACCTGAATTTCCCACCTGTCTGTTGCCTTCGTATCCAAAGGTTAAAATGTCCGTTTTAAAGCTGTCACTCTTCGTGTCCGTGTCGTTGTTGGCAGCAGTTTTGTATTGATCCTCTTTAAAAAAGCGCACGTGCAGACCTTACGCGCAGCCGCAGCCCCCAACTGAGCGTCTCCGCTGTGCGCAACACCTTTAACAGCTGATTCACATCGAAACATGCTTTAAACTTAAAAAACCTCCATGATAGATGAGTGTAATATGAGACCACATGATGTGGTGGGATAAACGTGGTTATTGAAGGTAATAAAAACATATAAATGCAGTAAATTTGTTTTAAAAGTCTCTAATAAAAGCTCTGTTGTTGTATCCATGAAGGGGGCGTTTAAAACAGACCGCGCGGACCAGAGAGCACAGTGCTAGCTAGCTAACAACATTAGCTGGAGACAACATTTCCAAATATCACAGAGAATACATGAAATTTACATCCCTAGTAAAAATCAAACAGTTAATGGGTCTCCTGTGCAGGTAGAAAGATTTTAATACTGATACTCTACCTCCGAGCCTTTCCGTAGTTGGCCGACTCGCTGGCTTGCTCCCTGTAACGTGCGATGTCCCCCTGACATATCATGCAGCGCTGAGCACTGATGAGTGCATACTTCACCTGAGGAGTCCAGAGACACAAGAAAAACTTTTAACATTCAAACACGAAAAGTCAAGGTGTAAACTTTTCAAGTTCCAAGACTAGTTGTCATGGTTTTCAGAATTTGTCCTTGCTAGAAATCAGTGAACACAAGCAGATGAAATACAAAGGAATTCTTCTCTACCGTTTTGCGTAAAGGTCGAGCTCTGATGGCCATGCCATCCATGTAATCCTCCAACTTAAACTGGTAGACTGTCTGCAGCTTCAGAAGCAGTGCATCAAAGAACAGAGCCCCCTGCAAAAACACAAAGAAAATGATCACAACGGAAATCCAAAACAAGACAATGAAAATAAATTCGGGACTAATGAGACAACCAAAAGTTAAACCTGTGAAATGGTTCTTTACACAAGTCCGTCCAAGATCATTAGACCTTATACATAAGCTATACGTCAAAATATTGATTTACATCTGTCCTGATACGTCTCTACAGTCAAAATTAGAAACACAATCGTTACCTCATCAAGCAGCGTAAGCAGCATGTTCCTGATGTGGGGAGTGTTGTCAAAAGCGGGATCTTTGAGCAGCTGCCTGAAGCGCTCGATGACCTGGTAGAAGACATTCTTCCACAAAGCTTGATCCACATTCTGAGAGTCTGAGAACTCGATGTCTGTCAGGATGACCTGCTCGTACAGCCCCAGAAGGTCAGCTCTGGAAAACAAAGAGCACAACAAGACGATGTTTTTTCAATACATGCCAACTGTGAAGTTCATCATTCATTAGACTGAAGGGGAACTGACAGACAACAAGGGGTTTAAAACAGAAGAGTCAAACATAAAACAACCTGTAAGTCCTCACCTGAACTGGGCCATGCGATCCAGTCCGTCTGCACTCACTCTGTCCCTGGACAGCAGGTTGCTGAGCTGCTGCTCCTGTGTATCTGCAGCCCTCAGCAGCCTCCCCATCTCCCCCCTGGCTTGTTGCTCTGCCTCTTCTGAACTCAAACCAGCTCCTGAGGCTGTCGGGGAATAACCTGCACCCTTGTAACTTCCAGAGTACTGTCCAGCACCAGGGCCCGAGTACAAACCATTAGTGGGACTCATTTGATAGGCCCCCATATGATAAGGATAAGGATGCCGCTGGCTGGTGGGGTTCCCAGGGTTATGTGGGCTGCTGGTGGGCACGGGGTAAAAGTAAGGGTTGTCAGATTTCTGAAATTTGTAGTAGGCCATAGCAGCAGCTTGGGTCCGAAAGTTCTCTCCTTGTGGAACCGGAGGACTCCCAGCAACCTCATCATCTGTGTCCAGAAAGTGAAGCTGTCCATATCCAGTCCCTGTCTGAAGATAAACCGGCTGTTGGTGGGATGAGTGCTGAGAGGACTGGGTGCCAGTGAGAGCAGGTTTCTGGTCAGGATTATTCGGATCCCAGAGGCGTCTCACTCCTCCTCCTCTGCCCCCTCTACTCCTCCCGGCCGCTCCTCCTCTTATTCCACCGAAAAGAAGCCTCTGCCCGACCTCAGGTGGGTTAGACACATCCGTTCGGGTTGGAAGCACCAGGATGCCCCCACCTCTGCCGCGTGGAGCCGAGCTTTGATGCGCCAAACCACCACGTGACGGGGTACCCGACGGTTTTTCGATAGTCACCCTGAGGATTCCTCTACATCCACCTCTGCTTCCTTTTGTTCTATTCCTGTCTTCCCTTCGCCTCTCTGAACCCGGCTCTACCTCCCCAACTCTTCTTCTCCTCCTTCGATCTTCTGCTACGTCACTGGACTCACTCCCTTCAAGTGACTCAGTAGAAGACTCCCCGTTGGCTGTCCAGCTTTGCAGATGACTCCTCCGTCCTTCTCCGCTATGAGCCGTGCTCTCTTTGTTGTTCAGCCTCGACTCCAAGCGAAGCCACTTGGTGCTCTCCACCTCAATCCCTCGCCCGGGGCCGTCCAGGCTGGTGACGCTGCTGGCTGAGCTACTGCTGTAGGTTCGGTTTCTTGAGCGCCGAATATCTGATTTGGAGTAGCGTTTTGAAGTTGGTGTTGTGATGTTTGCACTGGGTTTGTTTCTGTCTCCTCTCTCTCCAACCTTGTCTACGTTTCTTTGTGTCCTAGCATCTTTCTCGGCGTCTCTAGACCGGTTGTTGTTGTTGTCACCTCTCCTGTTTTCTCTGCGATTCTCTCTTCCTTTGCTTTGGTGCATCTCTCCTGGTTTACCCGGTTTGTTATCTTTATCAGCCTCCGGTGCTCTCCTGTCTCTTTCTTTTTCAGCTTTCTCTCTGTCCCTCTTTCCTCCACAACCCACGTCGTTCTCTGCTCTGCTGGCATCTGGATTCCTCTCTTTTTCCTTCTCCCCCCCTCTTCTTCTACGGTTTCCCCTTTCCCTCTTCTTCCCTTCCTTCTCTTCCTCCTCTTTTGTTCCTCCTCCCTGGCCTCTTGCTTTCTTATCAGTTGTTTCCCCTCTCCTGGAACTGAGCTTCTCCACATCACCTTCAGAGTTACCCTTTTCTTTTATGCTGAGCTTTTCTACTTTAGCAGACACTTTGTCCACAGAGGAATCGGAGGGTAAAGGAGGTTTGTTCCCTTCTCGGGTTCCAAGCTTTTTGTTTACCTCACTAGGTTTCACCTGTTTGACATTTTCCTGTATGCCTTTCACGTCTTTGTCTTTCCGTCCCTGCTTTTGTGTAAACCCTTTTTTGTTCCCGTCTTTGTCTCCTGCGATCAACTGAGATTCTGGCTCAGTTTTGAGGTCATGCTTCTTAGGGGGAGGTTTATCCTGCTCACTTCCAACTCCACAGTCCTTCGCCTGAACACTCCTCCGGCTCCCAGGTTGGTAAATTTCTCTGTCTGGTTTGCGAGCCTTCCTCACCGGCTTCGCCGCTCCTGCTGGTTCCTGTTGTTCGCCGTCATTTTCAACACAGCCTTTTCCTGCATTTGCCTCAGATTTAGCCTGAGTCTGGTCCCCCTCTTTACAATTCTGAGTCCCATGACCATCACCTCTCATCCTGTCTTCTTCCATATGGTTGGTATTCATCCCACCATCTGTGCACCCGTGTCTCTCTGTAACTTTTTCAGAGGCGCTCCTTCTCTCACTCTGTGGGGGTTGATCAGGCTCGTATGAATCAGCAGACAGAAGATCGTGAGCGGCTTCGCCCTCCTCACTTTCACAGCGGCGCCGGCCTGGTCCAGGTGCTGGATGGTAGCGCTGCATATCAGGACGCTTTACGTCACGCTTCTTATGCTGCTTGTTTACATGCTGCTCCCCTGTAGGCCGACACAAACAGAGAATACAAACAATGTGGTTAGACAAAATCGGTCATCTACACAAAAGAAACAGTAGAGATTAACGAGTGCAAAACAAAAGAAATACTGACTGGAATGCAAAGATGGGTGCATCACTTATGTTAGTTTGACTGACAACAACTATTCACCACTGTACTAATTGTTATGATTGAATATGTCACCTGGTACAATGAGAGGTCTTGAATGTTTTGACAGTTTCAGAGCACATTAAAGGTACAGTGTAGGGATGACCACAATTAATCGATTATCGATTAATTGCTTGTTAAGAAATTACTCGAAACACACATTTTTGTTATCAATTTTCCGTCACGTGGAACAAACATCATGTGGTCTCATATTACACTCATCTATCAGGGAGGTGTTTTAAGTTTAAAGCATGTTTGGATGTGAATCAGTTGTTAAAGGTGTTGCGCACAGCGGAGATGCGCTGCTGGCGGCTGCGGCTGTGCGTCAGGTCTCCCCATGCGCTTTTTTAAAAGAGGATCAATACAAAACTGCTGCCAACAACGACACAGACACGAAGGTTCACAACTATAAACAGGACATTTCCCACCTTTGGATACGAAGGCAACAGACAGGTGGGAAATTCAGGTACACTATGTTTGCAGAGCAGCAACATCAGAGCCGTCTGAGCTTTTCTGCAGCGGGACTGATTATGACCTGGTTGGGCTCCCGGCTGACACCTGATCAAATACACGTTTATTTTTCTCAATAAGAACGAGTAGACAGAAAACTGGACACTGTGAGTCTGAAGTAATTTTCTGTTAGTAGTCTCAGCCTTCACTTTATAAGATTATGTCCACGTAGAATATTATAATGAGCCTGATCGTTGATATTCTGCGTGTCAAACATGTACCCGTATTCAATCCCGTCAGTTAGATGCATTTTGTTGCTGTAGAAAATATAATTTAGGGGGAAGACAAAGTATTTGGCCTTTTTTTTGCCGTAAGAATAATAACGTTTTTTTTTATCAATTAATCGATAATTGATCGTTAACATTTCCAAAGATCGATCACAGAAAATACTTAAAATGTACATCCCTAGTACAGTGTGTAGTAATTAGCGGCGTGTGGCAGGATAGACTCAACAGAGATGGAATGTTATATTCATAAGTGTGTTTCAATAAGGGTATAACCGCCTGAACATAAAAATAATTATGTTTTTGTTGACTTAGAATGAGCTGGGTGGGATTTGTCCAAATGGTTAAATCGCACGCCCATGAAGTGGTTGGCCCGGGTTTGATTCCAACCTGCAGCCCCCGTCCCGCATGTTATTCTCCCGTTCTCTCTCCTGGTTTCCAGCTCTATTAACTGTCCTCCCCTGCCCAAGAAAGGTGCAAAAGGCCAAAAATCTAACTTAATAAAAGCTAAAAACTATATCTATAGTGGAGGAGGTCCCCTTTCACGGAGGCCACCATCTTGCTTTGCCATGTTTCTACAGGAGCATAAAACAGACAGACTAGCAACGGCATTCTATGCTTCTGACTGTAGTGGGTGGCCGCTGAGAATGCAGTTGGTGGAAGACAAAGCTGAAGAAGACAAAGGAGAAAAATGGGGTTGTTCGAGAGTTTGTGCTGATAGACGTATTTGATACAAACTTGGAATCGCTGTACCGGTCTACTGTGGTGAAGAGAGAGCTGAACCAATCTATGTTCTAACCCTCATCTAGAGTCACGAGCTGTGGGTAGTGACCGAAAGAACAAGATCGCGAATACAAGCGGCTGAAATCATCTTTCTCTGCAGGGTGTCTGGGCTCAGCCTTAGAGACCGGGTCAGGAGCTCAGACACCCGAGAGAGGTTTAAAGTAGAGCTGCTGTTCCTCTGCATCCAGAGGACCACGATGAGGTGGTCCGGGCATCTGGTCAGGATGCCTCACAGCAGCTCCCTGGGGAGGTGTTGGGGCATGTCCGTCTGACATGAGGCCACGGGGAAGACCAAGGACATGCTGGCGAGATTGTATCTCTCAGCTGGCCTGGGAGCGCCTTGGTATCTTCCTAGAAGAGCTGGTGGAAGGAGCCGGGGAGAAGAGTGTCTGGGTTTCCCTGCTGCCCGGACTCAGGTAAGCAGAGGATGATGGATGGTATTCATAACAGCTTTTTGTCCTCGAAGGCCACCATCCCTTGTGTATCTTCACCAACAGCAGGGGTGAGCAGGGCAGCGTTTCAATCTAGAATCTGACTGATAGATGTTGCTAGATATTCCCATTTCTACACACTGTACCTTTAAAGAGATATAGTACACATGGATGAGGTGCATCTCATTTCATAATGAAAACTTCACTACGTTGACTTTCTTGTGTCTTTAAATTAGTAACTTTTGGTGAAACATAAGAAACGATAGCTAACTCTAAAGGTGTGCAGAGACTAGCCTATCAGTCCATATCTAAATTTTATGGAAACATTTCACCGACTTGCCTTACTGGATGGGATAAACGTGGTTATTGAAGGTAATAAAAACATATAAATGCAGTAAATTCGTTTTAAAAGTCTCTAATAAAAGCTCTGTTGTTGTATCCATGAAGGGGGCGTTTAAAACAGACCGCGCGGACCAGAGAGCACAGTGCTAGCTAGCTAACAACATTAGCTGGAGACAAACTTAGCAACTCCTCAGGATACTTTCACACAACTTCAGTTACTTCTGAACTTCATTCAACGACACCTTCACGACAGTATCCCTTCAGTTTATCTGGTTCAGGTCCTCTCACCTTTTTGACAGTCAGTTATATTGACTGAATTCGACGCTTCAGCTCGGAGTTCCGCAGCTGAGATTCGCACTCGGTCCAGTTCGGTCGCCATCTTTACTTTCGTTAAAACAAACACAACAAGTACGGAGGCCGGGCAGGGTCAAACCGCGAACTCAAATAAACTGGATCAGATGGAGTGGAGTTCAGAATTTGTTTACCATCATTGTTTAATATCTAGTTTCTCTTTATAAGTCAGCTTTTGAGAGTTGATAGTTGAACCACAATTTTTTTTTTAATTACTATATACGGAAGAGGATTAGGGCCACTGAAAAAAAAAAATTAAGGTCCAATATATATTTTTTATGTTTTTGTTCTGAGAAAAAAAGTGAGAATTATGAGAAAAAAGTCAGAGTTCTGAGATTAAAGTCAGAATTATGGGAAAAAAGTCAGAATTCTATGATTAAAGTCAGAATTCTGAGATTAAAGTCAGAACTATTGGAAAAAAGTCAGAATCCTGAGATTAAAGTCAGAACTATGGGAAAAAGTCAGAATTCTGAGATTAAAGTCAGAACTATGGGAAAGAAGTCAGAATTCTATGATTAAAGTCAGAATTCTGAGATTAAAGTCAGAACTATTGGAAAAAAGTCAGAATCCTGAGATTAAAGTCAGAACTATGGGAAAAAGTCAGAATTATATGATTAAAGTCAGAATTATGAGATTAAAGTCAGAACTATGGGTAAAAAGTCAGAATTCTGAGATTAATGTCAGAATTCTGAAATTAAAGTCAGAATTCCGTTTTTTTTCTTAGAATAATAATAAAATATATTGGACATTATTTTTTTTACTTTCAGTGGATTTATTTATTTATTTATTTATTTATTCATTTATTTATTTATTTATTTATTTATTTATTTATTTATTTATTTATTTATTTATTTATGAGTTTATTTGACAGGGACCATGCAAAACAGAAACTGTCAAGCCAGAGTTAGCTATAAACTAATCTCATCTGTGGTCCCTGGGCAGGAAGATGGAAAATAATGTACAATACAAATGATAAAAACATACTAGCATTTAAAACAATACATAGGCTACTCAACACAATCCATCACTAGTAACAACACATTTAAAATGACATTTCATGGTCTCTAGTTTGATGCATTCAGAGGATTAACTAAGTGAACAGATGATTGTTTTTCCTTGAGCCATAATTTCAGTTTAATTTTAAAAACACTGAGGCTCGTACAGTCTCTAAAGTCAGAATTCTGAGAAATAAATCAGAATTCTGAGATTAAAGTCAGAATTCCGTCTTTTTTCTCATAATAATAATAAAATATATTGAACCTTATTTTTTTTTATTTTCAGTGATTTAAATCAGAATTCTGAGATTAAAGTCAGAATTCTGAGAGTCGGAATAATAAAAATATATAATTTTGTTTTCAGTGGCCTTAATCCTCTTCAGTAACTATCACTACAAAATTCAACTTAATTAGCAAATGAAGAGCCAAAACATGGTTGTATTAATACACAAAAATAGTCATAAAAACATATAGCATGTCTATCCCTTAACCCCTTTGATTAATTTAGTTATACATATAATATAATCATTATTTTATTTTGTACAGTATGCCCTTTAAATATGTGTTTTATTTTGTTATTTTGTTGTAATTCATAGTTTGTTTTAAAGCTCAATATAAGCCTATCTCTGGTACACCACATTCAGTAGCCTATTAAAAATACAATGTTGTTTTTTTTTGCTGCTTACTCCTGAAATCCTTTTTCAATACATACTGGACCAAAATCTTTACACTACATCATTGTTTGCAGACATATATAAGATATATTATCTGATAAAAGGGTGTAAAATAACAATTGCACAACATTTTCCAATCTCATTACCTATCCAATTATGCAAATGGTGTGTTTAGAAACAAATATATGTGAATTAATAATTATTAATATTCATCTTTAAAAATGTGATAAGTTGTGTGTCTTACGCAGGCCTTGACCTACATGAGGCCTTGGGGAAGGGTGTTTAAAGGTCTGCACATTATATAAAAAAAGACTGACAGAGATCCTCCATGCATGCAAACCCTCAGTTTCATACAATATCCACTAGATGTCAGGGTTGATTCCTCATTCCCCATTCCAGCTCATCTGGATTGGCCTAACAACAAACTTTCCCTCATTTATTTTAATTTCCCATTTAATGAATAAATATCACTGCAGTGCAGCATCTCCTTTTCTCTCCATATTTCCCCCCTTTTGTCTTTCACACATGACTTTCAGTTTAACTAACAAATTACAGGAGTATATTTCGAGGAGGATTGTGTCATTGCCAAGAAAAACAGCATCCAGAGAAACAGCAGCATGTGTTTGTGTATTCATTAAAGTAAAAGCAGACATCATCTCTGTGGCTGATGCTAAAGTAAACAGCTCATCTCCCTAGCAACACCAAATTAAAGGGCCAGAGTCTCTCTCTCTGTCTTGTCCTTCTCATAAATCTCCCACACATGATTTTTAACCTGGATTCAGACTCACTTTTTCTTTTAACACATTTATGACTCTTTAAATTATTAGTTCAAGCTGGGTATTGTGTCCAGGAAAGTCTACAAACACTTTTAAAAGTTTGATTGCTTCGATACTACACTATGGGCTCCTCCTTTTTCACTCAGGCTGCAAACAGCAGGCACCATTTTATAGCCTATTTATTTATTTAGTCACGTTTTTATTTCACAGAGCTTGGGCTTACTTTTCTAATTTGGCGTGTTTCATTATATGTATTTATTTATTATATTATTTTAATTTGTATATACGTGTGACCAAAAGACAGCTTCAATTTAAATGACTGTGATGATGTTTATTATCATTCCATTTCTGCTATCATTTACACTTCCTGTTTGTTCATTTCATTATAGCAATCATCAACTGTGTGCTACAAACAATAAGCAGCATTGTGTGTGATTGCAGAACACTGTTTCCTGGCAGCTTCTCCTGATGAAGCTCCAGCACACCAGCGGTTGTAGAATGTTTCGTGCCTGCAGTGGAGAGGTGTAAGAGAGAGAGAGAGAGAGAGAGAGAGAGAGAGAGAGAGAGAGAGAGAGAGAGAGAGAGAGAGAGAGAGAGAGAGAGAGAGAGAGAGAGAGAGAAGGGGGGCCGCCGGAAGTTGTGGGCGTGTGTCTCCCTGTGTGTGTCTGTTATTCTAGAAGTGTGTGTGCTCTGGTGTCCCTGTGCGTGTGTGTGTATGTGTGCAGGGTTCTGATTGTCAGTGCTGCACCACGGTGCAGGTGGAGCAATGCAGGATGGTATGAGACACAGAAGGACAGATAGGGGGGAGGTGGCGAGGGAGGAAGAGAGGTGAGGAGGCATGATGCAGGAGGAGAGGAGAGAAACAGAAGGAGGAGGAGAGACTGTGAATACAGATGAGGAAAAAAAGCGGGGGAGTTTTTGCAGGTGAATTTCTGACACTAGGGGGTTTTCTCCAGCACAATCAAATCACCATCTCTTCACTCCCAACCTCATTCTCTCTCTCTCTCTCTCCCTCTCTCTCCTTCTGTCAGTCCATCTCTCTGTGTCTCCCCCAACTGGGACACCATGAGGTGGGAGGAGATGACTTTTAGAGAGGACTGGAGTGGTTGTGTAGGAGGATAGACGGGGGAATACAGTCAGAAGGGAAAGGTGGGACATTTTGGTTGACAAAAAAGCCGGAGTTGAAATACTGGTAACCAAAAAAAAAACCCCCAGAGGAATGAAAATGACAGGAGATAAAAGTGAGATGACTGAAATGAGATCTTAAGTGGTGACTGAGACAGAAATGAAAAGAAGGCGTGTGTGAGTGTAGGAGAGACAGACAGACAGAAAGACACGGAGAACTAGAGAGTGAGGCGGACAGAGGCTTGTGTGACGCATATTTGCTGGCACTAGATGTTTGGAATATTTCCATATCAACCGGCTTAAATGTATAATTCACAAAAGGGGATAGAAGGAGTGACAGGGGGAGGAATGAGCGACAAGACAATATGCGATGGAGGGCATGGAGAGATGTGTCAGTGCAGAGGAGAATTTCAAACAAAGGCATGGATGTAATACTGATTGTTACTCTAGCATTAACTGGGTTCCTTGACCTCATTCACAAACAGATCTATTGAAGGTGTGCATCACATATCAAAACCATAAGTCATTACTCCTGCACTTAAACTTTCAGTGTTATTCAAACCATCTTACTCCCACATTTATCCATATGATATATTTTGTTTTAGTTAGTCCAACTTGTAATTGAAGCAGAGTCAACTTCACAAGTCAAGATGAAGCGAATCCTGTGCTTTCCCATCAGATAGAGAAGATTTGAGTCAAGTTTGGGCTACATTTTCAAAATAATTTATCATGAACCTTCTTTTATTTTGAAACTATGTTTGGGATCTTCTGTATAAAGTTCTGTGCATACTGTATGAATATGTTCAGCTTAAGTATCCTGCAGCTCATAGGGTCAATCAGTCAATAAATCAATCTTGTAGCACCAAATTGCAACAAATGTTATCTGAAGACTCTTTCCAAACAGAGCTGGTCTAGACCGTACTCTATGCTGAATTAGTAACAAAGACCCAACACTATGACAGGATAAGATCCAGTCCCATCTTACAGACAGGACTCAGTCTGATCTCATCTTAATCCACCATGAGCAGAGCACTTTGCAGCATTTAGCAAGTTACAGTGGCAAGGACAAACTTCCTTTAACAGGCAGAAACCTCCAGCAGGACCAGACTCATGTTAGACATCAAATTGCTTCTGAATTGACTGAATTGGGGTTGGAAAGAAGGATAGAGGGAGATGAAGAAAGAGAGAGAGATGATAGTGATGAGACAGATAGAAGTAGTAGCTGTTGCAGGTGGAGTCTGGAATGTCCACAACAGCAGGATGCCTACGGCAGAGATCCAGAGGAACCTACGAGTCAATGGAGCTCAGGGACTCCAGAAAGGTCTATGGTTGGGCTCCACTATCTGTAACAAGTTTGGGCCTGAGATTTAAAGATGCTGTGAAATGTGAAATGCCTTCTCCTAGAGCTAGTGTTTGGTACGTACAAGTTCCATAAAAAAACTGTCAAAAAGCAGCTCACAGAAAGAAGTAAAGTCCACCTTTTAGTCAATGAGAGAAGTATAAACACAGCAGTTCTTGATTTAGGGCCTTTGAATATAAATTATTATCCATCCATCCATCATCTTGACTGCTTATCCCGTTCAGGGTCACGGGGGGCTGGAGCCTATCCCAGCTGACATAAGATGGAAGGCAGGTTACACCCTGGACAGGTCGCCAACCTGTCACAGGGCTAACATGGAGAGACAGACAATCATTCACACACACACTCACACCTACGGGCAATTTAGAGTGACCAATTAACCTGGTGAGCATGTTTTGGATCATGGGAGGAAGCCGGAGGACCCGGAGAGAACCCACGCATAAACAGGGAGAACATGCAAAGTCCACACAGAAAGGCACCTGCCCAACCATGTATTCGAAACAGGAACCTTCTTGCTGTAATGCAACAGAGCTACCCACTGCACCACCGTGCAGCCCCATAAATAATTATGATTGTTCAAAAGTTATTTCCAACCAAGTTAACTGATTAGACAACAGGCTTCCATCTGTGCTGGTATAGAGTACAACAGCATGTAGTCTTAATCTGAATTCTGTTTATTAATGTCACATGGTTATCAAGACTCTTTGTGTGGATGGATCAAAATTTCTCTTGATTAGTGGACTTGTATGTGGTCACTATCACCCTCAAGGTCACGCAGTTGGACTGAATAACAGCATGGCTGGAGCCTGGGTTTGTCACCCTGTGGCCACATGCGTACGCCTGAATCACAGCCATGTTCATGAGGGGCGGCTGTGGCTCGGTGCCAGAGCTGGTCATCCCTCAGTTTGAAGGTTGGTGGTTTGATCCCCTGCCCTTGTTATGTACATCAAAGTGTCCTTGAGCGAGGAATGCTAAATTGCTCCCTGTGGCATAACCAGCAGCGTGTGAATGTGTGTGAATGTTATAGGTTAGAACTGGTGGGTACTTTGTATGGCAGCCTCTGCCATCAGTGTGTGATGGGTGAATGTGGCATGTGGTGTAAAAGTACTTTGAGTTGTTTTAGGCTTGGAAAGTGCAAAGTATGATTTAATTACAGAGCTTGTATTTTGTAAAAGGGTACGACCTTGTGTGTAATATTGCATAAGCATCATACAAGTAAATATTCCTTCTACCTGACCACCCCTGTAAATCTAACACACGGGTCCCTCCACATCATTTTACAAGAGTGTATAGGCATACACTTGAATTCAAACACCTGCTTATAATGGTGCATAATGATGCCTGACCATAGACTGTATAAAATAATGGACGTAGTATCCGTGACGTCACTCATCTGTTTCTGAAGCGCTGTTTTGAGGCCAATCGTTGGCGGGAGCCATATTGCTGCTGTTGAGCGATTGTGACGTAAAGAGGCGGGCTTTGAGTCCCCTAGCCAACAGCTACAGTGTTCCCACCTGTCTATCAAGTCAGCTGTTTCTCTCATTGGAATGTTGCAGCCAAGAATACAGTCGGACGCTGGACGGACGTTTCACTTGTCTCAACTTTATTTACCTTAACAGAACTCTTTTCGACATATTCTCCGGCTGCTCACAGAACACTGCAGCTTCATGCTAACAGCATCTTTCAGTTACAACGTTCCATCAAAACTCTTCTTCTCACTAACACGTCTGTGTATTGCTCCGTTCCTGACTGCAGTTCAGGAAAAGACATTAACTTTCTCAGTTTCGGAACACAAAATGACATCTATAACTATAACAAATTCAAGAAAGACTTATTAAAACCAACAAATACTTATAGAGTCCCTTATTAACATTGTCAACTAAATGGTCCTTGTTGGATCTCTCACAGGAAGACTTGTAATCTCAATATCTTCAAAATTGCAGCGTTAGTAAAAAAAAAATCACCCCCGTACAGTGTGTGCCGATTGAGAAAAGAGCTTCCCAGACTACACTCGTCTTTTGTACCAGGCTGTAAACATGTTTATTTCTGCTGTAAATATCATCTTTTTTTTAATTGGTGTGTATGTGGTTTCCGGTACTTCCATAGCCAGCCTCAAGCGGATCTGCAATGAACTGCAGTTTTTAGCACTTCCGCATTGGACTCATATTTTTAGACCGGAGGTTGCCGCTTGTGCCTGACATGGACTTAAACACATAAATACACACATATATGCATCTAGAAAAACTCCTGAATGCTGAACTCATGTGAGGAGTCTATCTTCAATCAATTGGAAGGTTGGTGGTTCAATCCCAGCTCCGGCAGTCACATGCCGAAGTGTCCTTGAGCAAGACACTGAACCCCAAATTACTCCTGCTGTTAATCAGCGGTGTGTGAATGTGTTTATTAGCTAAAACTGATGGTCCCTTGCAAAGTAGCAGCCTCTACCATCAGTGAGTAAATGGGTATGAATGTGATGAGTAGTGTGTAAAAGCACTTTGAGTAGTCAGACAGACTAGAAAAGCGCCACATAAGTACAAGTCCATTTACCATTTTACCAAACACACACTCCACATGCACATATGTGTAAATAGCTGCTCATGCTTGGACACAGACAAACAGGCACACACAGCCAACTTATCCCATTCAACATATGACTTTGGTATAATGTTGTGAAGTTTTTGGAGTGACTCACAATCAGAGTCACAGCAGATGAGAAGAGACGGCGTATGACTTTGCAGAAGGACGGCCCCTCCACGCACACTTTGCACAACAGATGCTCTGTAGATGTAATGAAATCATTGCAGTAATCTCGTCATGCCATCTCAGGTAAGTCAATTGTCCCGGAGCCATTTACTTTGGCCCCGTGTCACTGAGGAGGTACATACGCCATCATACGCATGTTTCTTCTCCCCCTACGCTGGCACACAACACTCCAAAAAGTTCAAAGTTACTGAGTCTGTCTCTGCTTGCGCGTGAGTGTGTATGTGTGTGTGGGTGGATGTGGAGTCATTGCTGTGTGTGAGTGTGGGTTTGCAATCTCACATCTTGTAGGGAAGAAGAAGAGGCATCGGAGGGAATGACGTGGGGGCGAGAGGGGGTTACACCAACGTACACCCACTCTTTCCCAAGCCCACATCTCACTCCAACACACACACGTTAACACACACCTCCTCCTCCTCCTCTCTGCTCCCCTTTGACAGAATCCTCATTACAGGCACGTTTTAGCAGCACAGTTTCTTCCTCCTCCACCTCCTCTTCCTCCTCCTCCTCTCTCGCTCTGTCTTTTTCATTTGCTCATTCTCTCCTGCCCGGCTCGTTGTTTTTTTTTCGAGCCAGCTTGGCAATCAAAGGGAGAGAAAACACAAATGAGAGCAGGGAGGAGGGGTGAGGGGAGAGAGAGAGAGAGAGAGAGAGAGAAAGAGAGAGAAAGAGAGCAGAGAGGGAGAGAGAGGAGGCTCACTGGGATTTCAGTATGAGTCAGAATGGGAGATGGGGAGGTGGGAAGGCAAGGTAGGCGGCTGTGAGGAGAGAGTGTATGGGAGGGATGAGTTTCTTTTTTTTTTTTCTCTTTCTCTCTTATCTGGCTGCATTCTCTGTTTGGAATACAGATGAGGAGATAAAAAGAGAGCCAACAACCGAGAATGACAGACAGATAAGGGATTTGAACAGGAAATCATCTGCATCCTGATTCATTATGGAGATGAGGGATCCAAAAAGCGAGGGAAAAGGTTAAAAGATGGGATAGATAATTGAAGATGTTAAAAGATAAGACAATGGACATTGTACTGTAGCAGGGTGTGTGTGGGTGTGCTCTGGCATGTGTGTTGATGCCACCATGGGGCCTGTTATGAGAGGCAGTAGTAGATTAGTGAGGGAGTTAGGGAGGGGGGAACCACTTCATTCACACTTTTTCAATCATTCATTTCCCCCCTGCTTGCATATTCATGTTTGCAGTAGTATGAGGAAATTGGATTGTGCATGCTTGTGTACACACACACACACACACACACACTTCTACAATACTCTCCCCACAGCCACGCGTCAGCACTATTAAATTGCTCTTTGGTTGCAGTCAGTGGAAATTCTACATGTTTGAGACCCAGGATGAGGAGATCCACACTCCTCCTCCTCTTTTAGAGAGAAGCATTTACTCTAAAAATGGAAGGGAAGCAGCAGAAGTCCTGATCAAATTGTTACAAAAGGATGAAAAGGGTGAATGTTGTACTTTCTCTTGTGGGTGTATTGTTGTCCTGATTTCTCATAATGCTGTTTTTCTTCTGTGAAGTGGTAAATCCCAGTTGTGCTCAGCTGCCTTTGCTCGGGATATGATATTCTGAGGTCATGGGAGGAGTGAACAACAGTCAATATGTGTATTTATATTACGTCACTCTTCAAACATCAGTTCAAGAAAGAATCTCCTTAGTTAGAGACTCATTCTGGATATTTCATCATTCTGAAAAATAACCGTTTCACAGCTTCTGTAAAAAGATCTTTGCATGTAAACTATGATACTTTCACTTGCTGCCATATCTGTTTCTTTGGTGTAATAAATGTGATACTTAGATACATAGTTTACATTTTTGGGCATTTTCGCCTTTTTTAATGGATAGCACAGCTGAAGAGACAGGAAATGTGGGGAATAGAGAGTGAGGGGAGGACATGCAGCAAATGGTCAAGGTTGGAAACGACCCTGCAACCTCTTCGGTGAGGGCTATTGCCTCCGTATTTGGGGCGCACGCTTAGACCGCTAGGCCAATTGCACCCCATGAATGTGATACTTTATAGCCTACTACAAAGAGCACCATGTATCTGTTAATGTTACCATTCAGACTATCAGACCTGCACCTACTACAAGCTCTCAAAAGAAATGGAATAAACAGTTAAAACCAAGAGTCTTCATGCTTTCTGTCTCATGATAAGGAGTATAGCATGCCCCAAAGTCAACGGATGCCTCTTGATGGAATTGAATGAGGGATGTAATAATTAGGGGTTTGCATCTTTAGCACAAGACCAGCAGAGTGCACCAGTATCTGGAGTTTAAAGCTCCTGTGAGGAGTTTTAGCTGGTAATGAAACAGTCAGAAACTAATACTGAAGGCTCTTAAAGGCCCACAAAAGCAAACCGGACACCCAGCAAGAAGAGTGATGATTAAGGAATGGTCTGTGAACAGCATGCTGCAAAAACAGACTTATATTTTCCAGTGAGGGATAATTTTAGCTGTGATAAGACAGCAGGATGAGAGTTTTGTCTTACACTTAAACAGGACAAGAGCAGAAAGAGAAAGGGTACTGCATTGTCCACAGGGGGCGCCAAAATTGACACAAACCAAAAGTTCGTCACAGGAGCTTTCACAATGAATACATTTCCATCCTGGCAAAGTTCTGAAGGTGTTGTGTTCTTGATTTCTTCTGTCATTTGTTGAACCTTTCACTTCGGTTTAATTTAAGACTACTCATGTGACTGTCTAGTTTTTGGATTGAAAAATTGCATGTTTTTATTCAACTATCACTATGACTAACTATGCTAATCTGTAGAGGGCATATCAGAAACATTCATTGGACTCTCTTTGGATTGAGAGAGCTCTTCCATGATCTTTTGTGACTGGGACTTACTTTCATGTTGTCAAATGGTTTGAATAGACAGCTACAATCACTTCAGAGATTTTGGGGTAGGATGTTATTCATGTTTGCTTAAGGAGAATTTCTACTAGCATCAGTTTGGATTGACCATTCTGAGACAATTTGTCCATGAATGCAGTGGGATTGGAAGCTCCAGGGAATGCGAAATGACTGAACACTGAATATTTATCACAGATTCTTTATAACCGATACCCATCAACTTCTCTCAGTGAGTGTACATGAACAGTGAGTGTGACCTTAGTGTGATAGGGAGCCAAGCAGGGGTGGGGTGACTGAGCTCAAACAGCACTTCAGGTCATTGTAACTCAAAGTTAAATTAAAGGCAACCAAGCCTTTGTTTGAAATTCTTGGAGAGTTTTTGTATCTCCTCCAGAAAATTGAAAGTGAAAAATCCCTGTAGATGAGAGAAACGTCTCTGAGAAGTTCCACCAAAGCAGGCTGCATTTTGGATTCTAGTTTGCACCACTGAAGGATGCTTCCCTGCTGGTAGGACTTCATTCACATGGACTGACTTAAATTGTGGAAATGTGATACATGTGTGTACAACGTGCATAGACAGTGAAACCAAAGTAGACCCAAAGTAGAATGAATTGTTATTTGACCCTAAACCGTGATTATAAAGGATCTGAATATCTGTACAGTGTCAGAGATACAAAACAAAGACGTATCCTGACCAAATACAGGCTGAGTGACCACCAGCTGGCTGTAGAGACAGGGAGACACAGGCAGACATGGCTGCCCAGAGAGGAGCGTCTATGTGCTCACTGCTCTACAGGGGACATAGAGACAGAGATGCACTTCCTCCTCCACTGCAGCAAGTTCTCTTTACTAAGAGATTCCCACTACAGGGAAATTACTAAAATGGTACCAAACTTCCCAACATTAACCCCAGAAGAGAAACTGTCAGTTCTCCTGGTGGAAGGGTCAGCAGCTCCTCTGGCTGCTAAATATGTGTCTGCCTGTCACAGCCTGAGGGACGCACCATCCCATGGTGTTTGATTTTGGGTGGAGGTTTTGTGAGCACGCCGCATCGGGTGAGGACATTGAGATATGCTGTATAGGTGACACCATCGTTCATTAATGCATATAAAATATGTAATATATGGTTGATATGTATGTGATGAATATGATATGTAATGAATATGGTGTGTGATTAATGTATATATGGTGAGTGTAGTGTGTTGTGAATATATATAATGTATTGTATGAATTTATGTGCTTTGGCAATAACATCTCTTTGTTCATGCCAATAAAACAAATTTGAATTAAAAAAATTGAAAAGGAAACTTTCACTGAATTTCTCTGGCTGTCTAACATTTCTGGGGACTTTTCTTTTGAAACACAGTGTGATTTCCGGATATATTTGGTGTGGAGGTGGAGGTGGAGGTGAGCTGATGAGGTGGATAACCACCCCTGCCTGGCGTGTCCTCTAGGATTTGAAGGTCAGCAAGGACACTTAAAGTTTCGTCTGAACTTCCACTCGAGTGCTGCGTGACTCCACGCTTTTCAAACCCCAAAAGTACTGCTTTAGAAAAAAGAATGACACCTGTGTCCTCACTGCGTCTAGTTTACAGGAGCCTCTCACAGCACACGCCTACGCACGTCTGACACACTTCTTTACGCACGAGGGTCTCCCCCAAAAATTCCTCCGGAATGTTTATGCGAGTCCAACAGTGGCGAGACGGATTTACGCACGACTCCTGTCACAGCTTTTCCTGACGTTTCCAAAGATTTTGGTGAATCTGGGTTGGATATTTGGAACCCTTTTTTTCTCCCTTCTGAAATCCCATCAATATGAGAGAGAAAAAAAATCAGTGCAATGCAGCAAACATTATCTGTCGCTCCAAGTAGTGAATCATCGCCTTCTCTAAACTCACGATTTGCTCATCGCTGCCTATAATTACCCAAGTGAAGCAGTTCTTAGAAACATAAGTTATGGGGCTATAAGCGTTCTCGTTTGACGCTTAAATACTTTTATGTGTTTCTCCATGAATAGTTTGTGTAATATTCCCCAGACTACACAGACTGAAAACTGAAACTACATGAATGGTTTGTGATTATGGGAATGATTTTAACTAAAAATACAAATATAAGAGACCCCTGATAAGAATCCAGCATATTTTTATCTCAGCAACAGATAAGAAATAAAGAATCAGTGCATTTGTTTGCCTTCTTGGCAAACATAATAGACAAAGATGATCTGAAATGCATCCCTTGTGAAATCATCCAACATAATATTATAGTGAATATGAATAACAGCAGCACTGGGAGGTGGAATTATGACATAAATATCTATTGAATACCTCAGAGACTTAATGTCTTTATACCGGAATTCAATCACTCCTGCTTCTAAATTTTGATTCCTCATTGCATGAAGCTTAAAGACAACAAACATGCTATTTTCATCCTCCTGGTTAACAGACCTGCACATTGATGCAGGCTATACTTCTCCTCCCCTTTATAAATAGCTGCACTCCTTCAATGACGTGGGATACGCACGTACATGTGTAGGTGAATCTTTGAATGAGCTCTCCCTCTCTCTCCCTCTCTCTCCCCCTGCCTCCCTCTCTCTCTCTCTCTCTCTCTCTCTCTCTCTCTATCTCCCTCCCTCCCTCCCTCTTCCACCTCCTCCCTCCTCCATTCCCTCTACTAGTTACTACGGGATCTCTATAAAAAGCCTACGGTTGATGGGAGAACCCGGTCTGTATGGGAAGCGACTTTGGAGAAGAGGGACGACATCAGCGTGGCACAGATTTGCTGCTTGACAGTTTCACAGTGATGAAGGCTGAGTTTAGAGATAGGACAGGCGTTTGTTACAGCACGGAGACGCAGACATGATGGCCACACAGGGAACTTTATCAGAGGTAAGTTGAATTTCTATTTCTTGAAACCTTGTGTGAGATAGGCTGATTAATCCAAATACTGTTCTTAGAAATAAATCCTCTCTGATATGGGTTTGGATAAAGTTTTAATCCTCCCTTTAAAAAGCACTGCTGTAATAGACTCTTCTCATCTTGACTCTCTGGTTGGAAGTTGCTGCAGTGTGACTCATTTTCTCTCCCATGTGGGCAGCTCTCTGTCTCAGGAAGAGAAGAAAAAAAGAAATTAATATCACAGAGAATGCAAAATGCGGTCAAACATCGCCGTTTGAAGTATGTACTTTCTGTCTGGTTCAGCCTGTCCCCACTGCGCAGGGTACATGTATATAATGAAATAATTCCCCCTGTGTGTGTTGGGTATGTTCACCTGTCTTACGCGCTGTAGCTGCTCAGAAATTAGACAGGTGTACGTTTTCCCTTTTGCCCCTCAGGCTGCACTGGACACTTTCTAGGTTATGTCGCGCTGTCAGGCTGAAGTGCGTAAATGCCGCCGTGCAATGTACAATGACACGTGCGCACACGCTCATGCACGTCTACTGTGCCCAGATGTGTGTGCGCACGGGTTTCAGTATGTGTGTGTGTGTGTGTGTGTGTGTGTGTGTGTGTGTGTGTGTAAGGAGGAGATGGGGGAGTTAGTCTCAACAACCGATGAACATTCTCTGGAGCGTTTGGCACCAGGAGGTTTCCGGTGATAGTGATGACATTAGAGCCACTTTCTTCCGGTGTGGCAATACACCCCTCACCTCCTCCTCATCCTCCTTAACTCCCCCTCCCTCTCTCCTTCTCTCTCTCTCTCTCCTTCTCTCCCCCCCCCCCCCCCCCCTTCATGCACTTCCGGCCGGCGTTTCCTTTAACTTTTTTTTTTTTTCCACTCTGTGCTGTGACGTCGTCAGCGAGTGAAGTCAGCCCTGCGTCATTCTTGCGCACTTTGCAGATGATGATACGCAGTCACCTACTATAACCCCTTTTATAGGCATGGCGAGCACGCGCACGCGCACACTGCAGGAGTGATTCTCCCCGCGTGCGGGGGTGAGAATGCGCAATGTGAGAGAGGCTCGTGCGCGGACAACACGAGGGAGGAGTGGGTGGAGCGAGTCAATGAAACCCCTTATTCATTCACAACTGGTTGTTGTGGCCACTGTTACACCGACTCTGATCAGACGAGGCTGATTATGAGAACTCAGAGCAAAGCTGGTCTGAATCAATACATCATGATGTGATAGGTAAAGACAAGAGTCAATTAAACAGCTGTTTTATGTTTATGGACATTCATTTAAACATTGGGATCAGGGGCTTCACCAGGAATTCTGCCCCCCCCCCCCTGAAAAGACATCTCAGTGGCCCCCATCACCACAGCCAACCCTACAAATATAACATTACTGCTATAATACTGATTTATTTGCATTATACAAACATATATGCTTGGTTAACTAACTCAAATCTAAGCTACATATCAATATATATATATATATTTTCCATTTTCTCCAAATGTAACTGCACAATATTGACCTTCAGACTGACCACCTCTTTAAACAAGACTATTTGAAGCCAAGTGACTTGTTGATTAACAACAAGGGGGCATAATTTGGTGTAATCTATTCTCATGAAGTCAAATAAAACTCCAATAACCTACAGTTTACTTTCAATGAGATTCAGCCACACTTGATGCTATGAAAATATCACAATTCTCTACTTTAGGGGGAGCCGGAAAGAAATTCCAGAAAGGAATTCTGAATGTCTGTCTATTTATTCAGACAGTTTTAGTTATCTTATTGCAGTTATAACAAAACAGAAGAAAGCGTGGTAGAAAACTTTTTTTATTCCAGGCCCATTAAGGCCCCCCCTCCCCACATGGGCCCTAGGTAGTCAGTCCCACTTTTCCCCCCACTACGACGCCCCTGATTGGGATCAATGAGTGTCTATAACAGTTTAATACATTGGCTTAAAGATAATATAAAATACTAAGGCCAGTATGAAGTTTCACAAAAGTCCAGGCTCGAGTTCATGGCTCACTTCTATATGAGTATGCGCGTATCTAGCCCTAGAGGGACCTGCGTGCTCGTCCAGTCGACCCACTCAGTCTCAGAAGCAGTTTCTCCCCGGTGCCATGGAAACCGAGCCAGACCAAGCCACTGCCCACGCGCTCTGATAAGCCAGGCGGCAAAATGGAGCGAGAGCCGATTGGTGTACCGTTGTCGTGACGTCATAGACCCGTACCCTGGGGGGGGGGGGGGGGGGGGGGGGGCATGTAACTTGCCGAGCAGACAGATGCGTGACTCGTCACCTGACCGGGATCTACACGGTGATGAGAGCAGAGAGAGACTGCAGAGTTGTGGTCCACTATACGGAGGCAGTTACGTTATAGAAACTGGGGCACTACAATGTGCAATGAGATTATTTATACATTTGATCATAATCGTCATGTTGCATTGTATTAAAAGTCACAATTACGCAACACTAAGGTCGTTTTAACTCTTTACAATCAGCTGTTAAAGCGAGGATTTCAATTTACATCTCTCGTCCTCCAATTCAGCACCACGGACAGCTCCGAGCCACAGAGCCTGTGTCGCTGTCCAAGCGCCGTGGTGCTGAAACAGAGATGTCAGGGAACCTGTTGCAGAGACACACATCCTAACAACGTTATACAACGAACTGAATACAATCAAACAACACATGTATTTCCACAAGATGACTGTGGAAGGAATAAACAAGCTTTGATTCAATTCAATTAAAAAAACTCTATTTGTCCCAGGGGGAATTTAAGGCATGTATGAGCAGCATTGAATACAAGAAACAGACACTTAGATTATAAGAATTGAGAAAAAAAGGCAGAAAATAGTTTAAAAAATAATAATAATTTACAGACGACAGTGTATATACATAATTTACCAATGTGCAAAGAAGTTATGGTAAGGTAAAGTGCAGAGGAGTGTGAAGTGAAGAATGGACACAAATACTGGAGTGACAAGAAATACAATTGCAGAGATTGTGTTGGGTACTAAAACGATAAATAACAAATAACAATAAATGCTTTAAATAGAAAAGTTGAAGAGCAAGTCCTTAATTGTGTATATGCTGAGGGTGAAATCTCAATAAAAAAATCAACAAGTTAAAACTGAGAATCCTAACAGATCTCTCTGCTTTTGTATTCAGTTCCTGTAGCTCTGACTTCTCTGTGTGCCTCGTGTGTTCTGTACATTCTGTACCATCACTGCATAGCTTAACTCTGAGCTTTTGCAGGTGTGTGTCTGAGTAGATCCAAGACTAATGATCAGCTAATTACATGATATAAGACAGTAGTGTTCAAGTCATTTAAAAACAAGCCAAGGTGATTCATGATGCCCACTCTGGGGGGACTTCCTAAAGAGTTATTGCTCTCTTTGTTGGAGAGGTTACAGATTGTTTTATTGTTAGAAACGTGACTAGCTCTACCCCATAGATATCTTGTTGCCTCATTCACTCTGTCTTACACACTTCAACGCATACAAGCACTAACTAGGTCAGAGGCAGGGAAAGCAGTGGGTGGTTGAAGCCTCGTCTCAATCATGCAAACAGATTTTAATAAATGTTTAAGTGTTGTTGGCTGGGGGATAAAAATTTGAGTGAGATGGCTGAGAATAGTGTCAGACATGATACACTTTAATATCTAACTTTTGCAATATTCATCTAAACTTTTCAAACATGAACTACTCACTTGTTCGAACATCATGAATATGATGGTGTCATCTGTAAAACATGGTTAGCTTTAAGAACACATTTAACATGTTTCTCACTCTTGTCTTGTTTTTTATGTTGTGCCAGGTCAAATGTATATTTCTAAGTCATCACAGGAGTAAATCAGTTGAAAGTTAGCTAGCTCATTATGTTGCTGTGTCTTCCAACTAGCGCAGGAAAGCTAATCTGACACATATGTTTAAAAAACTGGACAACCTCTCGTTCTAAATATATATTTGTGTACCCTACGGATTATGCTTCTCTAAAGCTTCCTCTTACATATGAACCAGCAACATGTTGTTCTACATTCACAGCACATAATAATGCAGAGATGAAGCTCTCAGATAAACCCTGAGCCCTAACCCTAGAGAGTACAATCATGATGTCACTGGGATTCCCCTGATAAAGGAGGATCATATTGATTAGCATCCAATGATACACCTAATCCTCTCCTTTCTTCTGCTGATACAGGTTCGCCTCTCTCCCCCTTGTTCCCTGTTTCTCCTACCTCGGCCAGAGCATCAGCACCTTGGCTTTAGACTGCTTACTGCTTATACAGTGTCACAGTACAGTAACAGTCTACAGTCATGGCTACTGAAGCCTGGCAATGCACCAAACACTGCAGCTTGAGAGGACACAGATGTGCAGAGGACACGCCAATGTGAAGGAAACACACTGAGGAAGCAGTCCAGTGTTAGTGAAATGTTTGATTTAATAACTAAAGTTCTCTTTATAGACTTAAATATCTCTCTCCCTCCGCTCCTCATCTGTCTCTACTCTCCGACTCAGAGAGGAAACCTGTGTGGGCTTGCATTGGGGGAGTCCTACACCCGGTTAAGTGCGTAACATCCACGCTCGAACCAATGGGACCTCGCAGTTTCCAGTTACCATGCCAACTCCGGCTCGTTCTCCTCCTTCTCCTCCACCCTGCTGTCTCCATGGCGACCGTGGCTTTAGATTGTTACTCTAGCAACTGCACCATGGTAACAGTCTACAGCCATGGTCGTTAGGGGCAGATATCATCGAGGGGATGGAGAAAGAAAAAGACAGAAAGTCAAATTTTACACGATAATCAAGTTAGCATCGAGGGTTGAGTCAGATTTCTCTTAAAGGGGTTAAAGGTCGATCAGTCATCGTGATGTCTGGGGCTGCAGAGGTGTTAGCTTCTTTTTCATGGATGCAAAGTTAGGTGAGTTTCTCCATTATGGTACCAAAATGACACACGAAGAAGGAACAAGAACCAAAAAAGTTGAATTGCTCAGTTGCTAATTCACTTTAACTTTATTAAGTGTCATACATCTTTTTTTTTTCAAAATATGTTTTTATTATTTTATCATTTTCAGAACAAAACAACAAAATTCATTCTGTGTACAAAGCAGATTTTCAGACAAAGATACACTACTGATCAAAAGTTTGGAAACACCTTCTCATTCAAGGGTTTGTATTTATTGTAATCATTTGAAACATTGTAGATTAATACTGAAGACATCAAAACTATGAAAGAACATATATGGAATTATTTAATGAACAAAAAAGTGTTAAACAAAGCAGAATATGTTTTATATTTTAGATTCTGTAAAGTAGCCCCCTTTTTCCTTCATGACAGCTTTGCACACTCTTGGT
Organism: Notolabrus celidotus; assembly: GCF_009762535.1. Classification (NCBI taxonomy): domain Eukaryota; kingdom Metazoa; phylum Chordata; class Actinopteri; order Labriformes; family Labridae; genus Notolabrus; species Notolabrus celidotus. The sequence continues at coordinate 6,657,552 of NC_048276.1, forward strand.
ATTCTCTCAGTCTGCTTCATGAAGTGGTCTCCTGGAATGGTTTCTAATTAACATGAGCCTTGTCAAGAGTTCATTTGTAGAATGACTTGCCTTCTTAATGTGTTTGAGACCATCAGTTGTGTTGTTCAGAGGTAGGGTTAGTACACAATGGAGCTCTATTGTAATCCAGATTATGGCAAAACCAGATTATTTCATAGTTTTGATGTCTTCAGTATTAATCTACAATGTTGAAAATAATTAAAATGAATAAAAACCATTGAATGAGAAGGTGTGTCCAAACTTTTGACTGGTAGTGTATATACTGTCACTCCTTCCACCAAGCATAGAAAATAAAAAATAATAAAATAATTAAATAATAACAGACCTTTGACTCAAAAAGACATGACACATGTAAAAAAGTAAGACTAGCAAAGACAAAAGAAACAAGAAAGAAAGTCGTCCTCCAACTCCCATCCATGAAGAATGCTGACAAGTAATGTTGGATGCGTCATCCCTTATGTAGGTACTGGCCTTCCAACAGTGTATGCTTGAGATCTGAAGGTAAATAATCCAGGACAGGATTCCAGATCTTAAGGAAAGAGCCTTCATTGGTCTTAAGAACTGCACTTATCCTTTCGTTAGGCATAACATTGAAGATCTCCCTGTGTTACTGTGGGTGGGGTGTCTTTAAACCGATTCAACAGAATGCATTTGCAAGCAAGAAGCAGGAGTTTGTAGTGCAAAATGTAGTGATTATGAGAAAGTGCTTAGTTCTTTAGAGGGCAAACCTAATAAGAAGAACCCTGGATCCTTTCTTATTGTGGTCTTAAAGATACCGCTCAGTTCCTTAGCTATGTAACTCCAGTATCTACCATTTCTATTGTCATACATTTCTTAAAGTGTTGATCACTCGGTACAGTAATGAATGGAAAGAACACATTCTGAGCGGGATGAGTCAGCCGGCCCTAACACCTGTTCCTCTCTCTGCTCATCAGACGAGAGCAGCAGCACTTCAAAGCAGCACAGCCAGCAGACAGCACCGCAGGCAGACACCGTTACACACTGACTCCTACACACATGTATGAACACACACACATGCATATACAAACATACAGCATGCTCACAATCAACACAAACGCATGAAGGCTGGGTTAGTCAGTTTCACACTTACTCAGCAGTGACTCAATGATATCCAGAGTTATTCCGCCCTCTGCAGGTCAGACTGTGGACTTGCATCGTGGTTTTAAAAGATACACTTATCATAAGAGCTGAAATATTTCTTTTTGTGTGTGTGTGTGTGTGTGTGTGTGTGGAAAAAAATGACTTTATGAATTAAATAAACATTAAAAAAAACCTTCCTTGTGTACTGTGGATACCTGCCATAGCTTCTACACATGTGTTCACTCCTCACAGATTGTAGCTGGAAGTGACAGATGGTGATGTTATCCAAGGTCCAAGTAGAAAAGTAAGAAGAAAAACACAGATGTTATTTGGTTGACTAATTCCAGCTATGCACGAAAGTTGACGTCCTGTTTAGATTTAGAGCAGCAGCTAGTCACACTTTCAATAAATAGAGTTGTTGTCAACAATTAGGATGCATGGTGTTACTAGTTATACAGTGGTGAGGGCTTTTAAAAGCAAACTCAAGTCCTACCTTTTTAGTCTCACTTTTACCTGAGTTTCATTCTTGTAACTGTTTTATTTCACCTTACTTTATGTATTTATTTATTTAATTATATATTATCTAGTTCAAATTTTAGTCACTTGTTATTTTATTTATCTAATAAATAAATAAATAAATTAATCTATTTATTTATATATTTATTTTAATTATAGCATCTTATTTTCTTTTAATGGTTGATTATTTTAGTGTTTTGTTATCTAAGAATTGTATTTTATTTTGGTGAATTAAATTTCCTGTGTTGAGTTTTAACCTTTTTATGTTTCCTCCAGTGTCGTTCAGTAACTTCTTTTTTACTTTTCATTTATTTATTTCTTTTATTTCTAGTGTTATTATTATTATTGTTGCATATATTGTGTCCTTAACCTTAGGATTGTGGGTTGGGTTTGGGGGTCGAGGCTGGGGTTGGGATTAGGATGGGGGGTCTTTTTATTTTTATATATTTATTTTTCTTAATTTATTCTATTTTAAGTTGTTTTTCTCTACAGCACTTTGTGTTACAATGTCATTGCATGAAAAGTGCTTTATAAATAAAGTCTGATTGATTGATTGAGGGTAGAAGTCAGCACACAAAGAAAACGGGTGCAAGAAAAACTGCATCTCTGTGTGAACTAAACTGATACACATTGCAACTATTTGAACCTGAACTGTCTGTGGAATCTCGTTTTCGGCAAGGACTCCAAACATCATTGATAAAGCGGTAACATATTTACGATCAGAGCAAAAGATAAGTTGCACGAGCAGATGTTCAGCCTCTGCCTCCCTGCACCGTAAAAGCTCATGTGCTGACAGATAAACAACAGCACATAAACTCTTACTGTTCAGGGCTGACAGGTTAAGTTATCTGGACGAGTCACACAACATTAAGGAGCATTACGCTGTTTTACAATTAAAGAGGTCTATTGTTTATATTACTTTGGGTTTTTCAGGGAAGTCAACATAAAAACGGTCCAGATTTTAGGAGAAGACAGGTTTTTTATGATTGTGTTGAGAGTTTCAGGGCAAAATTGAGAAAAACTGATGTACTTAACGCCCTTTCAAATTTTGTGACTTTAATTATAGTCATAACTCAAGTAGCTGTTATAACTTGTGTTTGTTGAGTGCTCTTAAAGTGCTCTTACTTTATGAAGTCTTGTTTACAAGTATTATAGGCTAGAATAGGATGGCACTTTATTGTCATTGTAAAATAACTAAAACAAAACTTTGTTCGGCAGCATTTGCATACAGCAGTATTAAAATTTGGTACAAAAATATTTTGAATATTTATATAAGAATATAAATATGTGTACATTTGTTGCTACTTAAATAAACTGAGAGTTATGTACAGAGTATGCTAGTAATAAACTGGCTGCAGTTTAATGATGTTTATTTATAATAATAATAATAGATAGATAAACAGTTATTTCTTAGTGAGTGAATGCATTAACAGGAATGAATAAATAAGCAGCAAAAGCTCTGCATGGAATATTTGTAATGTCCCTTTTTCTCTCCAAACCTCTCCATAATTTACCGAAACCAAACAATATTGCACAACAGCGTTCATATTTTCCTGATATATGATATGTGAGCAAAGACATGCCCTCCCTCTCTCTCTCCGTCTCCCTCTTTACCACAGTCCGTCCTCCTCCATTGTCCTGATGACTAATATTTACCCCAGTAGTGTCCGTCAGGCACCCATAAGGACAGCCAAACCACAGCGCCCCTCGCCAAAGCCCAGCTATGGCCCTCTGAAACAGTCCAGTTAAACACAAACGCAGATGACATCACGCAGCAACAAATGGCCTCCGCTGTGTCCTCAGGTCACCTCTGAACCCTTCAAAGTCAACACGCCACACGACCTCTAAACATATTTACATTAAAAGATGAAGTTTGAACCAGAGATTGAGTGAGTCATGTTCCATCGGATCATAAGCAGGATGAGTAATTAAAATCTGTGACTGTTTGGAGAGCGTCCAATGATTAGACAGAGGAATAACAGAAACTCGTACGTCTAAAATCAGAGAAAATAACTCCTCTGGCATCAGGCGAAGAACATTTTGTTCACATAAACAACAAAAATCTCAAAGTCGAGGAAAACCAGAAGTGTGTGAGTAAGCAAGCATGGAATAACAAATGATCAAATCACACCCATATGGAGGGAGAAACATGCAAACACACACCCACACATACACACACTCTGAAACACACAAACACCCACTGCCTGTTCTTTGGGCCCAAACATCCCACTGACACTGCAGCATCACTCTGTTTGTTGTGTAGTTTCACGTCATTATGTGACATAAAGTGACTCTCCTTGTCTCTTGTGTTCTTTATATAGAAGCTGGAGAGACAGCTCTAATTATACTCCCTGTTTCCTCTTTTACATGACAACACAAACACACATCAAACACACTGCACATCTCACCAGGTCACATGAGAAGCCTGATTTATGCAAAGAATGCATACTCACATGCACACACACACACACAAAACACAAATGCGCACACAGGAAGGGGGAATTGCTGAACGTCATGTGACACTGGACTCAAGCCATACCTCTGGAGTCCTTCCAACACGGAGTTACATCACATTAAGCCACACAAGCATACTAGTTTCTAAGTGTAAGTAGACGCATAAGCACATGCAGGCATGCATGGACTTCAATGAACAGCTGCACAAAACAGTTCAACATCCATGTTTGCACAGAGGTGTAAAAGAATATGAGACAGTCCCTTCAATCCTCTGCATCTCCTCTTTGTAGTGATATGAAAGTTGAAGGCTACGATGTTGGATAAAAAGCAGCAAAATGAGAGTAAATCCAAAAGTTGTAGGTCATGTGATCAAATATGAAGTCCTCTGCTGTAGGTCTGAAAACTGCAGATTATTCCACTCATGGAAGATGTAGCAACAAGGCAGAGTTGGCCAACTTTGTCTGGCGACATCATGGGCCCTGGGATGACCGGGCTCTTTGGAGTTTAAGTGCAACTCTTATATAGACACGCGCACCCTGTGGCCCCTCCCCCTCCTTCCTTCCGTCTCCCTTAACAACAAATAATCAAAATAGAGCCCATCTGTGGCGTGACACACCCCTCTGCCCTCTTCTCCATCCCTCACACTCCACCGGACGGAGAGGGAAAAAGTGATCCTTCAATAGGGGCAAGAGCTTAAAATGTGCTCTTACTCTCCCTTTTTAACCACAACATCCAGAGAGAAGGAGACGAGGAGGGGGGGAGACAGAGAGAGGGAGGATAACTCCACCCTCATCTGTCTCTGTCTCTCATTCCATTATTTCCCGGTTGTTGTGCAACAGGGGGAACGGATTCCTGAGAAGAGAGTCACGGCTCTGTTGTAAAACTTACTGGCAAGAGTGACCCTCTGTGTTTTTCTTTTTACTATTTCCCTCGTTCGCTCACTCTCTCCATTCGTCTCTTGTTGTTATCAAAACCATGTGTGTGTGTGTGTGTGTGTGCTGTGAGGTCTTGGAGGGACACAAGGGCCACAGGGGAGCACAGGAGAGTAGGAAAAGAAAGGCTGTGATGAAGGAACTGGAACACAAAACCACTTCACCTGAGTGCAAGGTGTGTGGCTGGTCACTTTGTGCTCTGACAGACACCATATTCAAGTCATTATGGTGGATTCATTAAGAGAGAATAAGTGGGTTTACAAGAGAGGATGCTGAAGTGAGGCAAAGCAAATAACCAGCCGTGAAAGCCCACATTTGTCTGCAGTTTCTGGGTCAAGAGTGGATTATGAGACACCCAGACAAACCAAACTATTTTTGCCTGTGTCATAAATGTAGCAGACATGTGATAGGATACAATATGTGGATGACACACAGGATGTTGGATGGGAGGAGGATGTTGTGAGTTGGAGGCCGGTGGGAGATGAAAGCAAAAAGGGAAGGGCAGAGCGAGCGAGAGGTGGAGAGGAGGGAGCACACATCTGGAAACAATCGACCGAGTGCAGCCTGACGTGCACATGCTTCAGCTGTAACAGAACAACTTGTCCTTGAACCTTGAGCGTTGGAGTGTGTGCAGAAACCTGTCTATATAACCCGCGTGTGAGGACAAGAACGCCGTGCAATATGTAAGCCGATCATTCAGGTCCATGGACTCTGGATGGAAGAGGAGCTCTGGAAAGCTGTGCACACACTGCAGTGCAAAGTCAGCGTGGGTGAAACTGACTCAGTGACCACTTTATGTGCAAACATGACTCACAGTTATGGTGTATACGTCTTTGAGTATTTCCTCCTGGTGTGCATTCTTTGTATTAACTTTGGGGAAATCTTTTTCTTTTTCGGGAACTCTTTGTTAGTGTTTGAGGCTCTCCAACGAAAATGAAATCAAGGTTTCCACTGTGGCTCTGCTGAAAAATTCTTGTCATAACTTTCCGCAATCATAGCAGAGTGTTCCCAGATCCTAAAAACATCAGTGCTCTACAGGAGTTGTCTTGTTTTTATAAAGAGAGAACACTTTTTTTTGGGAGTTCTGCAGGATTAAAACAGAAACGTTCAATCCTATGAAACGTGTCATTTCGTTTTACGTATCAAATTCATCCAAATCCCAAACCAATCAATCAATCCGTCTCAGAGACTAATAACACTTGTCAGAATAAATTACAGCCTCTGAAGATTCCTGTCTAACAGAGAATCTGGAGGTGGCGTGTCTGATGTTTTGGTAACTTTATGAAACAGTCTGAAAATGAGGCTAACTTAAACCAGCGACTTGCCAGATGTGCTGAGGTTTCACATCTTCCTTTCCATTTTCATGCGTAACAAGAACTGCAGCTAGCTTCTGCTGCACTGCAAAGTTTATGTAACCCAGGCTTTATAGATCATGTTTATGGAAAAACATGCCCCTGTCCTGTATGTTTGACATGTGATACTGGGATCAAATTTAGAATAAGCATTCACTGTGTAACGCCGGTCATATAGAACATGTTGATCTCATAATAACAGCTTATTTATTATCTTTGTAGTTTATTTAAAATTAGTTATGTGTTTTTATTTCCCATAACTGCAAATAGGAAAGATAGTTCTTCAATCAAAGCACACTGATGCAGTGGAGTCACTTTTACTGTCAGACCTTCGTTTGATTGAACAGACCGCTGCTGTCTGGCAGAAACCTCGTATCTCCATATTTCATTATTTACTTCAAAGATCAGTTTGGTCACCCTTAGTGCCTGTTTATGGGAATTATAAAAAGTCTGCCAATAAAAAGCATTAAAGAGAGATTATTATCTAAAAAAACAAAACAGTTTTTTTAATTTCTTGTAAAGCTGTAGTTTTGGAGATGTGAGTTTTCAGCTCGACAGCAGCCATACTTAAAGTTGATCTCATTTGAGACTTGAGGCTAGAATCGATTGTTACATGACTTTAGTTTGAACATTTCATAACTGATGGACAGCTGTGAGCCAGAAACCTTGTATCTCCATATTTCATTATTTACTTCAAAAATCTGTTTGGTCACCCTTAGTGTCTGTTTATGGGCATTACAAAAAATCAGCCAATAAAAAGCATTCAAAAGAGATTATGACTGAATTGCGTTCAGTGTTTTTTTTATTATCAAAAAAAACAAAACAGGTTTTTTTAATTTCTTGTAAAGCTGTAGTTTTGGAGATATGAGGTTTCAGCCCGACAGCAGCAATACTTAAACTTGATCCCAGTCTTCATTCTAATTTAAAGGCTGAAAACAAATGTTTCATGACTCTAGTTTCATTGTTTTATTACTGTTGAACAGCTGTCAGGCAGAAACCTTGTATCTCCATATTTCATTATTTACTTCATAAATCTATGTTTTGGTCACCCTAAGTGCCCGTTGATGGGCATTACAAAAGTTCAAATAATTTTTAAAATAAAAAGCATTAAAAATAATTTATGACTGAATCCTGTTCAGTGTTTTTTTATTATCTTAAAAAAACAATAGGATTTTAAATTTCTTTAAAAGCTGTAGTTTTGGAGATATGAAGTTTCAGCCTGACAGCAGTGAAACTTAAAGTGGATCTCAGTCTGCATTCCCAATTTAGGGCTGAAATCAACTGTTGTGTAATTCTAGTTTGACTATTTTATTACCGATGGACAGCTGTCAGCCAGAAACCTTGTATCTCCACCTTTCATGAATTATATATTTCTGCAAAAATCAATGTTTTTTTCCACTCTTGGTGCCTGTCAAAGGGGTTTACACAATTTTAGGCAATAAAAAGCATTAGAAAGAGATTGTGACTGTATCCCACTCAGTGTTTGTATTTTTAATTTCTTTAAAAGCTGTAGTTTTGGAGATATGAGGTTTCAGCCTGACAGCAGCAATACTTAAACTTGATCCCAGTCTTCATTCTCAATTTAAAGGCTGAAAACAAATGTTTCATGACTCTAGTTTCATTGTTTTATTACTGTTGAACAGCTGTCAGGCAGAAACCTTGTATCTCCATATTTCATTATTTACTTCATAAAAAATCTATGTTTTGGTCACCCTAAGTGCCTGTTGATGGGCATTACCAAAGTTCAAATAATTTTTAAAATAAAAAGCATTAAAAATAATTTAGGACTGAATCCTGTTCAGTGTTTTTTTATGATCTTAAAAAAACAACAGTTTTTTTCATTTCTTTAAAAGCTGTAGTTTTGGAGATATGAAGTTTCAGCCTGACAGCAGTGAAACTTAAAGAGGATCTCAGTCTGCATTCTCAATTTAGGGCTGAAATCAACTGTTGTGTAATTCTAGTTTGATTATTTCATTACCGATGGACAGCTGTCAGCCAGAAACCTTGTATCTCCACATTTCATGAATTATATATTTCTGCAAAAATCAATGTTTTTTTCCACTCTTAGTGCCTGTCAAAGGGGTTTACACAATTTTAGGCAATAAAAAGCATTAGAAAGAGATTGTGACTGTATCCCACTCAGTGTTTGTATTTCTAATTTCTTTAAAAGCTGTAGTTTTGGAGATATGAGGTTTCAGCCGGACAGCAGCAATACTTAAACTTGATCCCAGTCTTCATTCTCAATTTAAAGGCTGAAAACAAAGGTTTCATGACTCTAGTTTCATTGTTTTATTATTGTTGAACAGCTGTCAGGCAGAAACCTTGTATCTCCATATTTCATTATTTACTTCAAAAATCTATGTTTTGGTCAGCCTAAGTGCCTGTTGATGGGCATTACCAAAGTTCAAATAATTTTTAAAATAAAAAGCATTACAAATAATTTATGACTGAATCCTGTTCAGTGTTTTTTTATTATCTTAAAAAACAACAGTTTTTTTTCATTTCTTTAAAAGCTGCAGTTTTGGAGATATGAAGTTTCAGCCTGACAGCAGTGAAACTTAAAGTGGATCTCAGTCTGCATTCTCAATTTAGGGCTGAAATCAACTGTTGTGTAATTCTAGTTTGACTATTTTATTACCGATGGACAGCTGTCAGGCAGAAACCTTGTATTTCCACATTTCATGAATTATATATTTCTGCAAAAATCGATTTTTTTTCTCCACTCTGAGTGCCTGTCAAAGGGGTTTACACAATTTTAGGCAATAAAAAGCATTAGAAAGAGATCGTGACTGTATCCCACTAAGTGTTTGTATTTTTAATTTATTTAAAAGCTGTAGTTTTGGAGATATGAGGTTTCAGCCTGACAGCAGCAATACTTAAACTTGATCCCAGTCTTCATTCTCAATTTAAAGGCTGAAAACAAATGTTTCATGACTCTAGTTTCATTGTTTTATTATTGTTGAACAGCTGTCTGGCAGAAACCTTGTATCTCCATATTTCATTATTTACTTCATAAATCTATGTTTTGGTCACCCTTAGCACCTGTTGATGGGCATTACCAAAGTTCAAATAATTTTTAAAATAAAAAGCATTAAAAATAATTTATGACTGAATCCTGTTCAGTGTTTTTTTATTATCTTAAAAAAACAACAGGTTTTTTCATTTCTTTAAAAGCTGTAGTTTTGGAGATATGAAGTTTCAGCCTGACAGCAGTGAAACTTAAAGAGGATCTCAGTCTGCATTCCCAATTTAGGGCTGAAATCAACTGTTGTGTAATTCTAGATTGATTATTTTATTACCGATGGACAGCTGTCAGCCAGAAACCTTGTATCTCCACATTTCATGAATTATATATTTCTTCAAAAATCAATGTTTTTTTCCACTCTTAGTGCCTGTCAAAGGGGTTTACAAAATTTTAGGCAATAAAAAGCATTAGAAAGAGATCGTGACTGTATCTCACTCAGTGTTTGTTTTTTTAATTTCTTTAAAAGTTGTAGTTTTGGAGATATGAGGTTTCAGCCTGACAGCAGCAATACTTAAACTTGATCCCAGTCTTCATTCTCAATTTAAAGGCTGAAAACAAATGTTTCATGACTCTAGTTTCATTGTTTTATTATTGTTGAACAGCTGTCTGGCAGAAACCTTGTATCTCCATATTTCATTATTTACTTCAAAAATCTATGTTTTGGTCACCCTTAGCGCCTGTTGATGGGCATTACCAAAGTTCAAATAATTTTTAAAATAAAAAGCATTAAAAATAATTTAGGACTGAATCCTGTTCAGTGTTTTTTTATGATCTTAAAAAAACAACAGTTTTTTTCATTTCTTTAAAAGCTGTAGTTTTGGAGATATGAAGTTTCAGCCTGACAGCAGTGAAACTTAAAGAGGATCTCAGTCTGCATTCTCAATTTAGGGCTGAAATCAACTGTTGTGTAATTCTAGTTTGATTATTTCATTACCGATGGACAGCTGTCAGCCAGAAACCTTGTATCTCCACATTTCATGAATTATATATTTCTGCAAAAATGAATGTTTTTTTCCACTCTTAGTGCCTGTCAAAGGGGTTTACACAATTTTAGGCAATAAAAAGCATTAGAAAGAGATCGTGACTGTATCTCACTCAGTGTTTGTATTTTTAATTTCTTGTAAAGCTGTAGTTTTGGAGATATGAGGTTTCAGACGGACAGCAGCGATTCTTAAACTTGATCCCAGTCTTCATTCTCAATTTAAAGGCTGAAACAAATGTTTCATGACTCTACTTTGATTATTTATTTTCTGAGTGACTGCAGTCAGGTAGAAACCTTGTATCTCCATATTTCATTATTGATCTATTTTTCAAAAATGAATGTTTTATAAAATATTTTTGTAAATGTCTGTTCATGTACTGCCTTATAAAGTGTAGATGTAATTACTTTTTTGTTACAATTATTATCTTTATCATTATTTATTTATTACTATTATTTTTTTGTAAATTTGTTGTGTTACTTATTTGGGTAAGGGGTAAGGGTGGATGTAAATGAGCGGTGTTTCATTATATCTGTGTGCTGTTCCAATGATACCGACTCTTATAAAACTGTGAATAGTAAATAATTAATAAAAATAATTGTGAAAATAAATAATTTAAATAATGTTTTTGGTCACCCTTAGTGCCTGTCAATGGGTATTACAAAATTTCAGCCAATAAAAAGCATTATAAAGAACGTGATTGAATCCTGTTCAGTGTTTTATTTATAAAAAAAAAAGATGTTTTCTTTTGTTTCTAGATAAGCTGTAGTTTTGGAGATATGAGGTTTCAGCCGGTCTCAGTCTGAATTCTCATTTAAAAGCAGAGCTCCACTGTTTCATGACTCTAATTTAATTATTTCATTACTGATGGACAGCTGAAAAACTTCATGATGGTTATTTAAAGTCCATGTGGGCTGCCAGCATGAATTAGGGTTCCACTTTGTCTTCATGACGTAAACATGTTTACTAGAATGAAGCTGTGTCGACTTTTATTAGCCACACTTCTAACTTTAAAGATACAACACAGATCACAAAAACAAGGAGACCACAATAATATAATAACATTAATATATTTATTGGGTTTATATCATGTCTTCCCTGAGTAGGTCAGCACTCACTGCTTTGGATGGATTAAATAAAATCAGATCTTCCATAAAAAAGTTTGGCATTGTATCCAGAGTGCCTCATGGATCCAATTAAGTTGTCCCATGATTGTTTTTAACAATAAATAATCAACATTCCCGGTCATGTTTGTGTCCTCAAGTCTTCTCTGATTGTAGCCTTCCCCTTGACTGAGTTCCTGTGGCTTCCTCTCCTCACTGAAACCTCTTGAGAAAGTCCTGGTAGCTTTGTCTGTGAGCAGATGCTGCAGGAACAAAATGGCCACCAGGATGTGTGAGAACCTGGGCATCCTGAAACGATGGGAGGAGCTCCCGGCTCATGTTGTCTGGGATCACTCGATCCTCCAGTCCGAACACATGCAGCGAGGGGATCTGGAGGGGCGCACTGTAGAACCTTTGGTGTTCATTACAGGCGCTGCGGAAACCGGCGACTAGGATGGCAAAGCGGAAGTTGAAATCCGGCTCCAGTTTTTGCTCCTGAAGAGAGCACAGCATGGCGACAAAAGCCGCTCCCTGACTGAAGCCGAGGATGCCATCAAACGGACCTTGGACCTTCACGACTTCTCTCACAGCCGTCACGCTGTCTTCAAGGCCGAGGCTCTCCTCACACTGCTGCTGAGCGCTGAAACTCCGAGCGTGGATGTCAGAAAACCACCAGCCCTTAGGGTCTTCATCACCTCCAGGAGGAGGTCCTGAATTATTCTCTTTTTCTGGAGCATCTGAAAGGACAAGAGAAGAAAGTAGTCATGCTGCTGTGTTGACTTATATCAAATTCAGAAGAGAGGCTGCACAAGTTCCTGACTCTGTCGTCCATCCTTCATCCTGATCACATTTTAATATTAAACACACAATTTAAAGTATTACAAATGATTCTATTAGTGCATGAAATAAGTCAACAGTTCCTTCATTTTCTATATTTTCAAGATACGTTAAATGTTTTTGCAGAGATGTAAATGGAAACTGCTGCACAAGCTGGACATGTGGACGATTAGGAGTTATAGTTGACATAAAAGCAGTTGTTTAGGGATCATTAAGGCAAGGATTTGTTTGTATTTACAGGCAAAATTCATAAATGTATTCAATAAAGACACGAACAGTCAACGTAACCTCATCTGTGAACCTCCATACTTTGATAATGACTTAAATTCATCAGGTTAGATACTCAGTCTTTTTCCCTTCAGCATATTTATATGGCTCATTCTGAAAGTAACACGAATAAACACCGAACTGGGTCGATCAGAATTTTCCATTGATGGCCCTAAATCATGGAATACCCTCCAACAGACTTTGAAGCTGACATACATTCCATCTTTTGCAGAGTTTAAGACTTTGATCTCCCACCACTGTGTTTCAAACTGTATCTGTTTTAATTATTCTGTTATTTTGTGTATGATTGTGTTTGTTTGTTTGTTTGTTGTTTCTAATGTGCCTGTGATCTTGATGGCATTGGAAATGAGGGAAACCTCAATGACTTTTGGAGAATAAAAAAAGTTTTTGAATTGAATATTTAGGTCTGATTCAGGCAGGGGCGTCAGAGTGGGGGTGGGGGGGGGACCATAGACTGTATAAAATATGGACGTAGTATCCGTGACGTCACCCATCTGTTCCTGAGAGCTGTTTTGAAGCAAATCGACGGCAGCAGCCATATTGGTAATGCGGAACTCAACTGGGCAGAGTGTGACGTAGTGTGAGTCTCTTAGCCAATGGCTGTGTGTTCCCGACCGGGAGTCACGTCAGTCATGTCCTTATTTGGGCAAAACTCATAATCTTAATATCTTCTGAACCGTCACGTTAGAAAAAAATTCACCCCCCGTACAGTGTGTGCCATTAGAGAGATCAGCTTCATAGGGCCAAGCCGTTTTTTGAACCAGGCTGTAAACATGTTTATTAATGCTGCAAATATCGTCTTTTTCCCATTCATATCTATGTGGTTTCCGGTGTTTCTGCAGCCAGCCTCAAGCGGATTTTCGATGTATTGCAGTTTATATCACTTCCGCATTGGCTTCATCATTTGAGACCGGAGTTTGCCGCTTGGGGGGGACTGACTACCTAGGGCCAAAGTGGGGAGGGGGGCCTTAATGGGCCTGAAATAAAATGTGTTTTCTACTATGCTTTTCTTTTGTTTTGTTATAACTGCAATAAGATAATTAAAAATGTCTGAATGAACAAACATATATTCAGAATTCATTTCTGGAATTTCTTTCCGGCTCTCCCTAAAGTGGAGAATTGTGATATTTTTATAGCATCTAGTGTGGCTGAATCTGCTTGAAAGTAAACTGTAGGTTATTGGAGTTTTATTTTACTTCATGAGGTTAGATTATACCAAATAATGCCCCCTTGTTGTTAATCAACCAGTCACTTGGCTTCAAATAATCTTGTTTAAAGAGGTGGACAGTCTGAACGTCAATATTGTGCAGTTACATTTGGAGAAATTGTAAGGCAAGGCAGCTTTATTTGTATAGTGCATTTCATACACGAGGGCAACTCAATGTGCTTTACATTAAAACATTAAAAGCATTGGAAACATTCAGACAAGCATAAAAGAACACAATTAAAATGACAAATATAATTAAAAGGAAAATTAGAAATATATAAAAAATTACACTAAAATCTTAATTTAAAGTGAGTTAAAATGAGCTATGATAGGAAGGCAGAAGAGAATAAAGAAAAAGGCTGATGAAAGTATAAATTACCCATTACCTATTAAAAAATATACAGGTAAATATTTTAAAAATGAATAAATAAATACGAAAGTAAAAAAATAAGAACAACAAAGAAACAGACAAATAAAAAGAAAGAACATTATTTTTGTAAAAAAAAATAATATTGATATGTATCTTAGATTTGAGTCAGTTAACCAGGATAGTTTTAAACATATATTTTTGTATAATGTAAATAAACCAGTATTATAGCAGCATGTTAGATTGTGTAGGGTTGGCTGTGGTGATGGGGACCACTGAGATGCCCCTGCTTCAGGTGTAGAGGATGACCCACCTTCACTGCTGGCCTGCCTCACACTGTGCGGCGCACTCAGGTAAACCAGCTCCACGTGCTTCTTCAGGAGCTTCCGCATCGCTCCGGTCTTCTCCCGGAACGAGACGCTGTTCTGACGGTAACCATGGATACACAGGACCCGGAGAGGGGCCATGGGGAGGTTAGCCGAGCTAGCTTAGCTAAAGCTATAAGTTACTAGAACGTGTTTAAAAGGTCGCACGCTATGAGTGTTAACATTAAACCTAGTAAGTAGTTTGATTTATAATCTAAACGTCACACGAAATACACAGCAGGGTTTTTAAACCTCGAGAAAGAGTTAATTCGGTGCTAAACCGGCGAAAGTTGAGCAAGTTTAGGACACCTCAACACGAGAGGTCAACCGGAAGGAGTGAGAAGTACTTCCGGTTATTCATTTCAAAATAAAAGTGAAAGGTGAAATTTATTCCATATATCAAACAATCAATGAAGTAATCAAGCTTCATTTATAGAGCACCTTTCATACAAACCATAGACTGTATGATACAAACCGAATGCAATTCAAAGTGCTTTACAGCGATTGAAAACTAGAAAGAAGCAGAAATATTAAAAAAACTAAAATTGGATTTTAAAATAGAGACTAATGCACACCAACAACAATAAAATATGTGTTATTAGAATAAGCTAAAGCATAAAATTTACATGAAAAATATAAATAGTTAAAATAAATGAATAAAAAAGGGTAAGGATAAGAGTTGGAGATAAAATAAAGGCAAAAAATATCAATATAAATGAGTAGATAAATAATTGAAAAACAAATGTTTCAAATAAAAAAAACATTAAAATCAATAAAAAAAACATTAAAGTAATAAAATTGTTAAACCCTAGACTGAAACGATATGTTATTAGTTAGGCCTTGTTTTGTGAAATATGCAGATCAAATCTCTCTAAAAGAAAATTTGACTTATTTTATCTAGCCAATATGAGTTTTAGTAAAACATGACTACGCTACCATAAAAAGTGAAAAACAGCATGTTTATTATGAGAATGAACTAATACAAACAGCTGTTTAACACTCTGACCTCTGTTTGGATTCATTTATTGCCTGCACAGTTTTTCCTGTGAAATGCAGGCAACACTCTCACTGCTATTTTTAAAAAAAATTTTCCCCAAAGACGCTTATTTGATTTGTTTTTTTCACATTATATACAGAGGATCAATTTAAACAATTAAGGCAAGTGGCATTTTTGTAAAAAAACAAACAAAAAAACAAACAAAAAAACAACAACTTTCATAATAATAATAATAATAATAATAATAATTTTAAATAGATAATTAAAAACTATAGAAGAGAAAAAAAGAAAACGAATAATGAAAGTAAAAAACAATATATAAGTAAATATTAAAAAACATTAATTGTAACATTTAGATTTTTTTGTCAAAATAGGGGAAAATAAAAATAAAGGAATACACTATACATATACGCATTAAAAGTATCAGCTTGTAGTATTAAATGTGAAATGTTCTGTTTTACATATGTGTGAAAACCCCACATTAACATTTGGTTCAAATTTCAGTTATGCATTTCTACCTTTTATACAGTCTATGATTTCAACTGAGCATTGCAGAGGATAAACAGAGGGCAATGTGTCAGAAGTGGAGTGTAGCTAGAGGACAGAGTTCACCACCCTGCTGGCGTGATGAAAGAAACTTTTCACTGAAGAAATCAACTTATCTATATTTGTTTCATTCTAATCAAGTTGATGTTAAATTAAGCTCAAACACTCCTTTGATGTCTAGCTGGGTCTCACCTCCAGTATGGGAGTCTAATATGTCTAACAGGGATTTTCTATCAGAGTAAATCATCAGTCATTTTGCTTCACATGAAGCTGCAGCGGCTCGGAGTCTGTGAAGTTGTGACAGCCCTTCACATCAAACTTTTTCGTCGTTCATTACTGCCTGGCTCTGCTCTGCTCTGCTCTCCTTCAGCTCTGATTAACAGTCGACTGACAGACAGTTCCAGCTAATGATGCCGCCACCATTCACACCAGCTACATGACAAGAGGAAGACCAGTGTTCACTTCATGAGGCATGACAATCTGAGACACAATATGAGAGTGTTGTCATATAAAATGTATTAATTTGTGTCCATTATGTGCTTTTCAAGTGCCATTTTCTAACACACAGAGCTGGATTTGTCAATAAATGCATCAAAGTTAACTGAATGTGTTGACAGTCAAATGACTGACACGGACAACACATGATAAAGGGCCTTTGGTGTATTTTTCTGTTCTGCTCTGAATTATTCAGCTCTGGATTTCCTCTCTGAAGTGTCTGCTACTTCTTAAATGATTGATTGATTGCAACAGAGATCCTTTGAGTTCCAGCCCTAGGGTGCTGACCCCTGCAGCTTTCATCAGGTTCACTGGATGTCACAAGAAATCAATGATTTTATTCTAACTTAAATATATTACCCTATATGTTAGTATTGCAATACTTTATGTGAAGAAACTAAATGAAATGTATTTATTTAGTTATTACTCTTGATGTTTTTCTTGAACAAACTTACAGGATGAGAGCACAGTGAAGACCACCACACAAACTTTACGCAACTAGCTCATACTTGACATCCTCAACTTGAACGAGTGAAGTATGCAACCAAACAGCCAGCAGAATAACAGCCAAGCATAGGGGAGGAGATGACAGTTCAAGATCTAGAAAATAAGCTTATTAATGATATAAAACTGTAACATAAGAATAAAATAAGATAGCTCTAAAGCTCTTCTCTGATGCACCATTCATAGAATATGATAGAGGGAATCTCATGATTACTCTATCATGATAATATCATGATACAGTGATAACTGGTGAATCACAAGACAATCCTATAATGATACATCATGATATCTGATCAACTGAAAATCACAAAATGCCCTCATGGTAATGATATAATGAAGCATGCAGCCCAAAGTGCTTCACAAAAGAACAGAGAGACAGAAAACAACAGACATAGGTAAAAGTGGAGAAGAAAGTGATATAAAATACTTAAAAATGACGATCAAATCAATAAAATAAAATCAGAGAAGTATCAGAAAAATAAAATAATGTGAAATAATTATCAGATAAATACCAGAAAAAGAAAGTAATATAAAATAAAATCTGAGATGTATTACAAAATTAAAATAATACAAAACTAAAATCAGATGAATACCAGGAAAATAAAATGATGTAAAAATAAAATATATCATGATAAGATAGAATAAAATAAAACAAACAAAATGATGCTAAAACAATGTTTATAGCGGTATTAATGCAGCCCAGAGCTAAAATTAAATTACTCTAAGTTAAAAGCCAGATTAAAAAGGTGAGTCTTAGGTTTACTTTTAAAAACATCCAGAGAGCTCGCTGTTTTGATGTCCAGAGGAAGAGACCTACACAGTTTTGGTGCATAAAAAACAGAAAGCTCTCTCTCCTTGTGAGGGACACATGTGGAACATTTAAAAGGGAAGCACGACCTCAGTGATCGTGGTGGAACATAAAATGACAGGAGATCTGTGATGAGGATTGTTGTATCTTGACCGCCCGTGATGTGTAGATGCAGAAGGAATCTTCGTGACACTGGCTTGCTTGTTTAGTAATGCATTTATTACAAGAAAACAATACCAGTATCGGACAAGCACCGCGGAATGCCTGGAAGACAGCTCTGCAAATCTGCTGACTCCCAGAGTGCTGTTGACCAAGACCTTTTATAGGTCTTTGAGCCAGTGACATAGCCAACTAGAGAGTCCAAACTTATCTTAACCTCTAGTTATTTATTGTTCTCCCCTTTGCTCTGCTAGCCTAAGGGTCACAAAACTTATCCATGCATGTCACTAAATTGGAAGGGGGTCTTAATCAAATTTCCTTGAAAGTCTGGGGCAACATAGGTTTCTCCTTGACTTGTTTTACGTCAGTTACTTATTTCCTATCAGATACTTCAGGAGCAAGGCTGTTAAAACCTTTAAAAACAAGTAAAAGATCTTTAAAATAAATCCTAAAAGAGACAGGTAACCAGTACAGAGTTTTAAGAAGAGGATTTATGTGATCTGTTTTCTTTTTCCTTGTTAAAACTCTGGCTGCAGCATTTTGAATGAGTTGCAGTTTTTTCAGAGATCCCTTGGGCAGATCAGTAAAAAGGGAGTTGCAGTAATCAATACGAGTGGTGTAAAAGTGGTGTTTTAAAATTTCAGCGTCTTTCAGGGATATCTTCAGGGCTCCTGATTTGGCAATGTTTCTAAGGTGATAAAATGAAGTGCTTGGTAGGAACATGTGTGTGGAACATGAGCTAAGTTAAAGCTGCTGTGAGGAACTTTTGATTTATATCAATTTTGGCACCCCATTGTGGACAAAGTGATACCTCTTATCTCTTGTTCTGTACATGCAAAAGTAGTGTTTTCAACAAAAATCTCACCCTGCTGTCTTTTAACAGCCAGATTTATCACTCAATGTGATTATTTGCCATGAAAACAGCCAAAAAAGGGTGTTTCTAAAGCCAAATGTCAATCATGTGGTCTGACACCTACCCCCTCTGAGTGGTTTAAGGCATTAAAAATGACAACAGAGAAGGTATCAGTGTTGTTGTTTATGGTTTTGTTTGCTTTCGAAAGTCACAAAGAGGCATCAGTGTTTGTTTCAGTCTGTTTCTCAGCTGGTGAAAAACTCCTCATAGTGCCTTTAAGGGTACAACATACCAAGAACGAGCCACAGATTTGTTCTCGTGTGTAGAAGAGTTCATCTTTTAGGATATGGATTCATTGATTATTGGAACAAAACCTCAGTTAGCTAGGCATCACAGTTATTTTAGAAACAGGAAGAAGTCCTCCTTCCACCTCATCACACATATAACCAATACTGCCTCAAAGCACAGATGGTTTTGGAGAGGATTCACACATTGGCTGTATGTGCTTGCATTTCTAGACTCATTGCTACCTGGTGGGAGGCCGACCCTCAAAGACACAACAAAGAATGTGTCTTACTTTCTACATATCAGGTGAGCCAGGTGTTCCAAAGCAGCTGCTGTAAATGTCATACAATCTGTGATTACTTAAATCTTTCATCCCTTTGCAACATTACACACCCCAAAAAAAACAGTCAGAAAAACCAACAAAGAACTTTATTTTTGCCACAGATAAAAGTGAAATGTTAATTCTAGGCCACAGGAACTCAGTCATCAGACTCTCTTTCAACTTCAGTAACAGCGCTGCACCCCAAAGGACCCAGTCAAAAATGAAGACATTATCTTTGATCCAGATTCTCTTTTTGACTAACTTTTGAAGGCAATATCCCAAACACCAGATTCTCACTACAGCAGTGATATGCAGGAGTTGGCATTTAGCCAGTCTCCTAAGGGTTTGCCCAAAGCACTGAGAGCTGTAACAGCCTGGTTCACAATAAGAGAAAAGTAGGTTAAAAGTGACTTTGAACAGGGTTTGCTGTGTATGAATACACGATTACATCCAATATAGTTTGTTTTCTTTTCTGTTAACTCATCTTTAACTTAATTTTCTGTCCACTGATATAAAACAGCTCATGTAGCTCCGGGACACACACTCTTAAATGCTGTTTACTGAGATGTTCTGTGAGAGTTTGAGTGTTATAGAAGTGTTCTGGGTCAGGGTTTTACCCAGCTGGGATTTCTGGATAATCTAGCCAGGAGGACACCGACTGTTTTCAGATTCAAGGTAAGACAAGCGTCTGATTCACATCATCTGTTTTCTGCTGCTTCTGTCTCCTCTCAGGGTCTCCGTCAACACGCCATTGTTTTCTTTGATGATATTGTTCAAGGGTTTTGGAGAGGACTCGCACACCGGCGCCAGGGAAAGGTCTTCTATTGCTGAGAAAGTGCACGTGTTGCCCCGCAATGACGCACATGCTAATTAGGAAGAGAGGAGGGGGGGAAAAAGTACACACCCAAGGGACAGGGCTGCTGTTGATGTTCTCCAGCACTGGTGAGGAGCCATGTGTCGCCCCCAGGGAGCCAGAGAGAGAGAGAGAAAGAGATGGAGAGAGAGAGAGACCTTTTGCTAGACAAGCTTGTTTCATTTTTTAGAATTTAATTCCTTTCAGAATTGGCTGCAGCAGCATATTAATCCCTCCGAGCTCCACACTTAACATTTCCTCTTTTTCAAAGCTCAGCAACCTGAGCAGCTCATTGGATCACAAAACACTGTACACTAAAACAACTTGCAGCAAGCTCACGATTATACAAGATAAATAAGTAATGACTTACCAAAATAAACACTTTATAATGAACAACCATAAAAATGTTAATTACCTTATTTGGCGTAATCAATTGTATACAACACTTAGCTTTAATGGTAGCATAATGAACATAATATAATGTGTGTAATTAGTGTATAAATATAACATGAGGCTCTAATGTGCCATAACTTCTCATGAATTGCAAATACTAAGGCCTGCACATCACCTGTAGTTGCTTAAGTCACCAAAGCTGACTTATTACCAGGACTTCTTCTGCCTGATTTCATGAGTTTTGGGAGTTTTATTAAAAAAAATAATGAGAATGGCAAAAACTGTGGTTGCAAACAGCAGTGAACAGGCCCTGGCGCCTTTGCTTATATTGGGGTGTGGTGCAGCCAAAGAGTCACCTCTGTGGTGTCTCTATCTCATGCAGAGCACAGTGTCAATTCAGTTATGACTGAATCATGATACACAACCCTTCCTCACTCTTACCAGTTTGTTGCACTTTGAAAAATAAATAACATTGGCTGAAGTATATGTTAAAAAAGTGACTCTAATCCTACATATTAAGTAAGTTTGAGGCAGTTTGGGGCGTTTACACATGAGTGACAGGAATCTGTTTCGTACTTCCTGTTGCTGCGATGAGACATCAGAATATGATGAGCCACCACAGCCACACCCTTTAAGTTTTCTACACCAGCCTAAAATTGTTTCTTCCTTAAAAGCTTTTCTGGCATTATTTGACATTTGAAATGGATTAGATAAACCTCCTATGAGGAGTTGATCTAAAAATCTACTGTCTTCTAGATGTCTGAAGTTTGAAGTTTGTTCAGAAGTTTGAGGATTTTCCATCGTTTATGTCCGTTCTACCTGTTTACCAGGGTTGAAGTGGATTGGAAGAACCATTTGGAAGAATGACTCCTTAAAGGACCCCTGAAAACTACAAATTTACTGTCTTTACAAGGATTTTAAAAGACAGACTTTATGTTTGTTTTTTTCGATTTAGGTCTTGGAGATTTTTTGTATGTCTCAGGATGATGCATAAGCCTACATAATTTTACAATTAGGATATAAACCAGCTGCGGGGGCTGCATTTTTTAAATATTGTAGGGGTGCCACTAAACCATTTAGCCATGCCCACAAACCAAACCTGTGTCAAATATCTAATATGTCTGCAAATCATCAAGATGTTTTGAGCATGACTAATGCTCCAAAAATAAGCAAAAGCAACGCCAGGAAAATAAAACATGATAGCACAAAATATGACTCAATTTATATAACCATTTTTAAAAACAAGATACAGAGTGCTAAACCATTATTAAATAAAAATGTTTGATTTAAAACATGTTTTGAATTTTTTTTTAACAGAAAATGTTAAAACATTCATGAGTTTTTCCCAATAAACTAAGAAAAAAATAAAAAAATATTTGTATTTAATTTTTATTTAAATATTATGACAATGAATCAACAAAATGTGGTTGAAAAAAATATTTCTAAAGTCAGAATTGTGAATTATATCTGTTAAGTTTGGACATTATATGCATGTTACCAATTAAAAAACAATTATTCTAGTTAATTTTAAATGGCTAAAACCTAAAAGTAGGATAGTTTAGAAGTCTGAGGTCACTCTCATGTTGTATCAGACACGTTTTGGTATTTTTAGAATGTCTTTGAGTCCGAGCAGAAGTACACAGTGTGGCAAATCTGTCCTTGGAGAAAACTTTAAGAAGTAGCCACCTATGCCTCATGTCTGAAGTCTCCCTTCATCTTTTATGTTTGTCCACAGGGGGGCAGTGGTGCACCACTATTTCAGGGTCAGGGCAGACCTCACGTCTCCCTGGCAGCAGAGCACTCCCAGCAAGCTGAACCCACCTGAGTATGTGAAAAACAAATCCTCAGCAAGTTTCTGCTCAGAATGTATGATCAAGAGTGGAACCATGCATAATTCTGTAATTAGGAAATTCAGGAAAAAATCAGATTCAGAATAAAACCACACAAAAACACGGCATCAGATCCACACCACAAATCGAAACTAGCAGTATTTGTTTAAAGATGCTCCTGGATTTACTCTGACTATAGAGCCAGCTGCCGACATGTGAAGTTACAGCTGCATCTGCTTCACTGATCATGAGGACACACAGGTTAAGCTTCACAGCCTGAGCCAAGAACCCAAATAGGGAGGGAGCGGTCTAGTTCAGAGAGGTCAGACTGGCCTGCAGGTTGTGTCCTCCAGTGGAAGATCTGTGCTGCTGTCCTCTGCAGCCTCACTATTATAGACTCTGTCATTCTGCCATGCAATCTGTGAAGTCTGTGTGCACATAAAGGAGGACAGAGGAGAGTATGACGAATGTCCTGTCTGCTCTGGATCCTCACTGGAGCCGGCAATGTAGGCCATACACAGTAAGCGAACGTCCTCGAAGAAAAGCAGATAGACGAGTAAAGCATCTTCTCACAAAATGCTTATCTTCAGGTTCTATTTCAGGGAGACACTACTACGACTTTTATCAAGACAAGCACGGTGTAAAAACAGTGTGATAAAAGGCTGTTTTGTTGTTGTGTTGTTGACAGCAGGCAGATATTATAGCAAGGTGAGACAAGGGTGACAGGTGAGGCAGCAGAAGTTGAAAGCATGTCATTAGGTGTCAGCTAGACTGAATGAAGGAGGCAGTTGTAATAATTTTGTTGAATAATAAGATAGAGTGACACTGAAGAAGTTCCAGCCTGGGAAGCAGATTTATTGTAAGTTAAAAATGGCCGCTGCTGATGTGGAATGTTCTGAATCTGCATAATTATTTAGCATTAAAAAAAGACAATGGTTTTAAAATGTACAAATTATGTTGTCTACTAAATCCTGCCATGCAACATGTCTTCACATTGGGATGAACTGGAAATTGGAGCAGGCTACCTAGCATAGTAGCCTCCTGCTATGCCACATGTTCCAGAGACCGTATTCTGACTGCAAGGAGGAAAACCTGATTGTGAACCAGCACTTTCATTCTTTGGCAATGTGGCTGATGTAAAAAGTTAAAGTAGTCAGCTAACAAAACAATCAATTTGTTCGTGCCAGTGTTAAATACGTAACATTTTAGTTTCAGTGAAGCCTGCATGGATGATACAGTAACATGAACACAACAATGGAGCTTGAAAATAGGGCTACACACTTACTGTAGCATTATAAGCTTAAATACATCCAGTGAGGATATAAACATACAAAAATGTACTAGATGAGCTTTAATATCTGGAATTAATATACGCCTTTCTTTTTGTATCTGTCTTTCTTAAGTGTGAATGTTACCTAAGAAGTGGCTCTGATGTTAGCTGTGTCTTGGCTTTTGTATTACTTGATATTACATGATAACAACTTCACACTCTGTGGACTCTTTCAGGTTCCTGGGATCCACTATTTCCCGGGACCTGAGGTGGACCTCCCACATAGACACTATCAGAAAAAAGGCCCAGCAGAGGATGTACTTCCTGCTTCAGCTCAGGAAGTTCAACCTGCCCCAGGAGCTGATGATCATGTTCTACACCTACATCATCCAGTCTGTTCTGTGCACCTCCATCACTGTCTGGTTTGGCTCTGCAACCAAACTAGACAAACACAGACTGCAACGGACTATAAGGACTGCAGAAAAAATCATCGGTGTCGACCTGCCCCCCATCCAGGACTTGTACCGGTCCCGGGCCAGGAAACGGGCAGGTAGCATCACCGCTGACCCCTCACACCCTGGACACAAATTCTTTAAACTCCTCCCCTCCGGCAGGCGCTACAGATCACTGTGCGCCAAAACAACCCGCCATAAGAACAGTTTCTTCCTCCAGGCTGTCACTCTGCTGAAAACTAAACCATAACAGTGTCATACCTGTCAGATAAACACTCTCTGTAAATATACATGTAAATACACAATGCAACAATTCTCCAAGCAGAATTCCATATTTCTATTTTTTGTATTATTTACTTTATAATTATTTTACTTTATAATTATTTTTATAATGTAAAAACTACCTCTGCACTACTCACCACTGCACTTTATATTATTTTAGCCTGTACATATTAGTCAAGTCTATTTGTTGTTTCTTTGTATTTATAGCTAAGGTTATTGTTATTATATTTTTATTTTATTTTTTATTGTAGTTCTTATTCTTATTCTTATGCCTTGTACAAAGAGAGCACAGTTTACTAAAGTCAAATTCCTTGTGTGTTCAAGCATACTTGGCGAATAAAGCTGATTCTGATTCTGATTCTGATTCTGATTCTCTGAGTATGATTAGACCAGAAGGCGGCCCACCCTGTGAATATGGTCCTCTGCTCTTAATGGCTATGGCTCCTGAAGAGGACTTGGTTTGGTCTTGGTCTGTTGCGACCACTCTTTGGAAGTAAAACTGTTACGTTTTTTAAGAACTGTCTGTTGTGTCGAGCTTGTAGCCCTTAGAGTTGGAAGCTGGAGATAGCTTCATGGCGAGTAGGCAACCGGTATGCCATGTTTGCCATAATTGCTCTCAGTGGTGGTTTCTTATAGAGGGATTTTAGTCAGCGTCTGATGCTAATGCCACTTGTATGAGGCAAAGTTTTTGTTACTGTTTATTAATTTGTTAAACATTGGTGTTAATGAAAAAAAGCTAATGTAAAGCATGAGAAAACTGTTATAGGATTTGGGGCTTTGTAGGCTATTTTTGTTCATTTTTGATGAAGAGGTTTTGAGTCACGGTCACTTTAAGGTAGAGTTGTGTGTTGCACACAGACAGGTGGTGGAGTCGTCAATGTTGCCAACTTGGCGACTTTGTCACTATATTTAGCCAGTTTTCAGACCCCTCTAGCAACTCTTTTTCAAAAAAGCGACTAGCGACAAATCTAGCGACTTTTTCTGGTTTTAATTGAAGACTTTTTGAGACTGACGTGAAAGCATGTATCCTTCTCAACAAGCAGTGGATGCTGCTGTGAGTCCCTCCTAGCAGCATTCAGAGCGGGCAGTGTTCATCCCTCAGCATTCAGACTGCAAACGTATCACGCATGAGAAGACACCGCTGGCTGATCCCACCTACTGTGTCTTTTTGGTCCATTTAGATAGTTAATGTAGATTGTATACAATAAAAATGTAGAAAATGTTATGTTTGAAAAATGTCACATTTTACTTTGATTTGTTGTAGGCTCCTGAGTGTAGTTATAAACATATTTCGGGTGTTTTTTAACCTCTTTTTGTCTCTCTCTGAACGTTATACGTCTCTCCTGCAGCGTCCAATATAATCTAAATTATGCAAATTAAATGATCAATCAATCAATCAATCTTTATTTCTATAGCGCCAAATCACAACAAACGTTATCTCAAGACGCTTTCACAAACATAGGAGGTCTAGACCACTCTATGTCAAATTATGAACAGAGACCCAACTTCAAGACAGGATAAGACTCATTCTGACCCCACCTTAATCCATCATGAGCATTGCACATCGCAGTATTTAGCTAGTTACAGTGGTGAGGAAAAACTTCCTTTTAACAGGCAGAAACCTCAGGCAGAACCAGACTCATGTTAGACAGCCATCATGCCTCGACTGAGTTGGGTCTGGAAAGACAGATAGAGGGGAGTAAGAGAGAGAAGTGATAGTGATGGGACGAGTCGTAGAAGTTGTTGCCGCTGGAGTCCAGCACGTCCGTATTAGCTGGAGTCCAGATCGTCCGCAGCAGGAGGACGTCTACGGCAGCTCAGAGGAATCTACGAGACAATGGAGCTCAGGGACTCCAGAAAGGTCTATGTTTAGTAACTTTAATGGGACAGGAAGAGTTAAAGTAAGTGATTAGGGGGTTGGGGGGAAGGGGGTGAGCTAGGATCCCAGTGTGTCAGTGTGCCAGTTCCCCCGGCAGTCTAGGCCTATAGCAGCATGACAAAAGGTGGTCCAAGCCTGATCCAGCTCTAACTATAAGCTTTATCAAAAAGGAAAGTTTTAAGCCTACTCTTTAAAGTGGAGAGGGTGTCTGCCTCCCGGACCCTGACTGGTAGATGATTCCAAAGGAGAGGGGCCTGATAACTGAAGGTTCTACCTCCCATACTACTTTTAGAGATTTTAGGTACAACTAGCAAGCCTGCATGTTGGGAGCGTAGAGTTCTAGAGGGGTACGCCATTTAGCTACTTCTAGTGACTTTTAGGACAGCCAATAGCTACTGGGAGTTGTACAGTTTCCTTACCGTGTCGTGTTCTGTCGTCTTTTTAATTTTGAATCTGTCATCATCTTGCAATTATTTGGTTTTTAGACACATTTGGAATAAAGTGGTTTGTGTTTCTACACTTTATAACGGCTTTGGAGTGGAGTTTTGTCAGCTACACCTTTTGAAAAATGAACCTTGTTAAACGTTTTTTGTTTTAAATGCAGCCCAATTGTTTCATGAAAGTGTAGCACACATGTCTGTATACTGTAATTAGCTAGAAGCCGTTAGATTTGGATGTTGCCTCTGTTGCTAATGCCTATCCTAGCGGTCTCCTGCTAAGCCATGTTTGTTATTCTCACTGGTTGGCTTCTGGAGTGTCTGTATCTAATGCCCTTTTGAAATCAACCCCTTTGTCTCCATGTTTTATGTACATGTAATGAGTTGTTTAGTCAAAGTAACACACATTTCTGTTTATTGTTTAAGCTAGAAGACAAACCAGTTGGATGTTATTACTTAGCCAGCAGCCTACCACTCTCACTTGTCCTGCCACTAGTGCTGATGCCTTTTGGAATTCAGACTTCTTCCTAATGATCTGTCAGAATGTAACATTAACTCATCTAGTGTTGCATGAAATTTTGTTTAGGTGTCTGGGATATATTACATACATTTTTTAACTACGTAATTCTTTTTAATTATAATATTATTTTGGCTGAAACAGTTGTCCCACTCTGTGCACTTTCATGGACTTAAGAATGAATCAAGAGAGAAACAAAATGTCCATTAAGTTAGAATAAAGTCCAAACAGCTCTCTGTGAAATGATGTGTGTCAGAGCTGATCTGCAGCCCCCCTTTCCATGAAATCTCTGCAACATTTGATGCTGCTCTCAGCTCCATTCAGTCACTGTGCAGTCTGTTACAAAGCCTCTCTTATCCTCCCCTGGAGATGAAGCTTTCAATACTCTGAAAGAGCACGCTCACACCTTGCTGACACATGATGAGTTTGTTCATGGACTCACTGACTAACTCTTCATAGCCGCCTCGAATTCTGAGAGCTACTACTGTTTATTTTAAGCTTAGAGTCTAATTCTGACACACTCATACAGAAGGGACTCCTTGTGATATTGCATGTTGTTGTTTGGGAACAAGCTGCACTCTGTGACTCAGACAGGAATGATGAGCACATTATCACTTCACCAAGAAGGTAACATGGAAAGAGTTGGTCAGTGGTAGGTTTGCATTTTCAGGTAAGTCCAAACCAGAGAGGCAGCAGTGATGCATTTGTATGAGGCCTGTAAGTATAAGTAGAGTAGAGTGAATGAATTGTAAATGATGAAGGAGGAAGAGGGTCAGCTTGTACCAGCATAAAACATGATGTTATAGCTCTAAAGGACAGCCAGTACAACGTCTCCACATGGTTTGGAGACCTGTCTGTTAAACTCTGTTAGTCCAAACACTGATCAACAGGGTGATAATAACTATTGGCATGCTGGTTTTATCTTCTTATCTTCATCTCTTGAGAGACTGAGAGACAGCAGAGCCTTCAAATCGCTTCTGACCTCAACATCCTTCACAAAGAATAAGCTGATGCCTCTGGGTAAGAGGTATACATAACAAACAGGTAGACACTTTCTTTGCATCTGATCAATATTGTGGTTTCCATGTTATGTAAGGGATAATTTGCGGTGAGCAGGTTATTCAAGCACATTGGAGCCCAGACAAGGAGAGCAGGACCCCACGCAAAGGGGAGGAGTTGACTGAAGCATTCAGAATATGACCTAACTTTGCTGTTATTATCCTGGACTTCCAGGTGTCCGGTCCGTCTCTGATCCGCTGCGGTCTGGCTCTGTGCTCTCTCATCTGTCAACACCCAGAGGTTGCGTTTTCAGAATGCAGGACCGCCGGACAGCTGGAGTCATGTGACCGGGGTTTTCCCGCAGTAATCACTGAATCAAGGATTCTCCTCCTCCTCTCCTCATCCATGTTGTCTTTCTGGTCCTCTGAAAACCTCTGACCTGTTGACTCCAGGCCTGGCTCCGCTCATCATGACGGTTTGTTGTTGTAGTTAAGTGAAATACGATCTGGTGATAACACAGAGTGTTTTATTCTGAAAATTAACCGGATGTTTTCATTTTGTTTTGGTGCCTGACTTCCTGTCCCGCTCCATCCGCTCTGTTGAGATTGATGCATCATTCTCCGGCATCCTGCAAAAATAGAAGTCTTGCACGTCTAATCCGGGGGGCTCTGGCGTGCCGGATCAAAGACGCAGCCGGAGCAGATCCAGTGGAAGTAAACACATTGTCTAGAATAGAAACCTATTAGATCCGGTGCCGACACGGATCTGGTGGAATTTGGCCGTTACTCACATTTCCACTGATGGCGGAGTAGAACAAGGTGAACATGATGAATTGAATCAGCACTACACCTGATTGAGTTTTTCCGGCCTGTAACTGTCAGACTCTGTGACATTTTCCCATTCATCACACTGTCGTATCCCACACCATGTTCTGTTAACGTTCACTCGCTGCTTCACCTCCAGTTTTGTAGATTTCTCTGTCAGAGCCCTCAGTCTTTGTGTCTTTGACCTCTCCTGCTCTTTCTCTTCTGTATCTGTCTCATTCCTTTGTTCCCATTGTAAAAAACTGTCATATTATCCAGACCTTAGCGGACTGATATGATTAAGGTTAGTCTGCTGGAGTCTATGATTTGAGCCGTATCAAAGGGAAAATGGGTTGTTGAGAATTAACACACTGTTGCTGTGGATTATTGACCAATGTTGAAATACACCTCATATTTAAGGACCCACTAAGTTCACCCTTGTTGGACACCAAACAGCCATGTTTGCATTTTTGCATGTAGGCCGACCTAACAACAGAAAAAAAAGACACCACAAAACAACACTATGAGTGACGCTCAAGATTATCTTCCTGCTGAGCTGCGATGGATGGATAAAGATTTTGAAAGTTGCTCTCTTGAATTGACAAACTCAGACTGCAGCAGCCTCATGTTAGTGTTGGCTGCGTCTAGGTAGAGCTGCTGACTCAACAAATCACACTATACAGTATATATTCTACTTTCTGAGGAACTTCTTGTTCAATGTTACTTCACGCTTTTCCTCCACTGCATTTCAAGAGAACATGTTGAACTGTTTGCTTTGCTGCATTTGACGGTGCAGGCAAAGGTTACTGTTCATTATCAATCAATCAATCAATCAATCAATCAATCAATCAATCAATCAATCAATCAATCAATCAATCAATCAATCAATCAATCAATCTTTACTTGTATCGCGCCAAATCACAACAAATGTTATCTCAGGACGCTTTTACAAACATGGGAGGTCTAGACCACTCTATGTCAAATTATGAACAGAGACCCAACTTCAAGACAGGGTAAGACTCAGTCTGACCCCACCTTAATCCACCATGAGCATTGCACATCGCAGTATTTAGCTAGTTACAGTGGCGAGGAAAAACTTCCTTTTAACAGGCAGAAACCTCAGGCAGAACCAGACTCATGTTAGACAGCCATCATGCCTCGACCGAGTTGGGTCTGGAAAGACAGATAGAGGGGAGTAAGAGAGAGAGGTGATAGTGATGAGACGAGTAGTAGAAGATGTTGCCGCTGAAGTCCAGTACGTCCGTATCAGCTAAAATTTGTGTGATGTGGGCCCTCTTTCTGGAACTGGCCTGCCTGCTCACCTGATCTCAACCCGACTGAGAACTTGTGGTCAATAATAAAGAAGATAATTTACAGTGATGGCAAGAAATACAGCTCAAAAGAGCATCTTTGGAAAACCATACAAGGTGCAGCTCAGTGTTAGCAGAGAAGTCCTCAGAAACCTCACTAAATCAGTTTACAGTGACCTCTGACCCTGAAAGAAAGGGGGTTATATTGGACATTAGAGAAACACTTTAGATTTGAAATGTTTGAAAGACATTAGCAGTTTTATTTTGAATACAAATGTAAAGAAAACTGTTGTTTTTGTTGAAGTTTGAAAACAGTTGTAGTAAATATTATTATTTTCAATCAATAGAATGTTTAAAATGATGCCTAGTTTTTAATTTTCACAAGTTATATGCTCTTATCACCAACTTGCATAATAATTTGGCACGCTCATTTCTGCAGATTCTGCATTTATTTAAAAATACAGCCAACGTAATTTGAAAAGCATCATTTTAACCACACAGTTGAAGAAATATATTCACTATCTGATTTCTTGACAAATTTGAAAACGACTGTTAACATAGTTTTTAACATATTCACAAAAATACTCACGTGCCTAATAATTGTGCACGCAGTGTATAGAGAAGACGAATTCAAGTGAAAAAAATATGAAACTTTCCTTTAGCGAATAAGAGAAGAGAAAAACATGCTCTACCTTAGATAACTCCTCCTCACATGTGGCGGGGCGGTGGGATGTCTCTTCATTTACAAAGCTGCCCCTCTCTATTCTCTGGTGTAAATTCAGAACGATGCACTCATGCATTACTGTTTAAACCCACAGTCCATTGCCTGCTGCAGAGCAAGCCAGAACTTCATTGGATGGCAAGTGGTCCTGATGCTTTTGGCTGCAGGCTTTCATTAAGAAATAGATCAAAGAGATCAAATTGATAAAAGCCTAGGAGGGGCGATAAACCGTGTCGCCACCAGAAATTAAATTTTATGATCAGACGCACGGGAATCAAACACTGAACATGGGAAATCCCACTTTCCCCCCACCCCCCTCAAAGCATCATCCGCTCCACATGCTGCTCAATTATTGAATTTTATGTTCCAGATACTTCAGAGCAAGTAATTAAAGTCTGCATATGTTATAAAACATTAAGTCTGCCCCACTCCTCCCTTCAGCTATAAAAAATGACTCAGGGCACAATGTTGCTGATCTTCTAGAGGAAAGTATCTGTTTTCTTTGGACAAGGGCCTAACATTCACAGAGACAAATGACCCTGAACCAGTGCAGAATCTCATATGAGAGCATTTGGGTTGTGTGGAGAATTTCCCCCAGTTCATTTCAGAGGAAGCTGCAGCGCGAGTGTCCAGAGGGAAGGAGATGAGGACACATGCTGGACACAGGAGATGAAGATTGAAGAGATGAACAGAGAGGTACTATATCAGTGCTCTCACAGAAACAATGAAGAAAGACATCCCTGTCTAACCTCTGGTGAAAGGGCTTGTGTTATATCAATTGCCTTGAGCGGATGGGGAACTTAATGGAGGTTCTCAGGACAGGAGAGGGGGAAAAGTTAGATGTTTCTGAGAACTATATCAGCTTTATCAGAGTTTCACCTTCAACAGCTCTGAATCTTAAAAAAAAGGCACAAAACAGAATCATAGTTTTAGACTCTCAGGATATCTAATGATGAAACATCACTATTATTACATTGTTGATTCAAAATGAGAAATCCTGTGAATGATGTTTGTTTGGCCAAATTGATTATGGTCCTCCAGAAACAGGAAGGGCAGCAAAACAGACGTTGGATTTAAAAGCTTTCCATTTGCTAACAAGATTTTCAGCTGCTGTATTAAAGCAACAAAATGCTCAAAAACAGCACTGATAAATACTTTTCTATTCACACTGAATGAAACCGACCACTGAGCAAGGTTGGTTTGAAGATGTCCTTGAGCCACAGAGCGCACAGATAAAGTTAGTTCAACGGATGGGTCAACAAAAACATGAAACCTTGCCGAGGGAGACTGTTGTTTGTTTCCTGTGTTCAACCAACACGCCATGTTCTTGTATTTTTATAACCATGACTGTCATAATTCCCTAACCTTCAGCTAAGTGGTTATTTTTGTCCCCATGCTGATGAAGGCCCACAAACCTTAAAAATACTATTTGTATTCCCTCACAAAAACCCAGCTCTCCTGACAGCACTGACAGAGTTCAGCTCGCTGTTTAATTTAGACCTGAGACAAAAACATCACAAATATGTGAAACAGGATGTTTAGAAGCAACAAATCTACAGGAAATGATCATCTTACAATGCAGCAGGGGTGAGTCTAGGGAGGTTGGCCAGGGGTGGTATTGACCCTCCCTGATTGGCCACCCTCATGGCCAAATTCTGTCTGGTCCATCTCTGATCCATCATAGCAGCAGATCTGATAGGTTTCTATTCTAGTCAATGTGTTAACTTCCACTGGATCCGCTCTGTTGCGTTCCGGCTGCGTCTCTGATCCGGCACGCCAGAGCCTCCCGGATCAGACACACAAGACTTCTATTTTTGCTGGAGCCGGGAGAATCAATCTCAACAGAGCGGATGGAGCGGGACAGGAAGTCAGGCACCAAAACAAAATGAAAACATCCGGTTAATTTTCAGAATAAAACACTCTGTGTTATCACCAGATCCTATTTCACTTAACTACAACAACAAACCGTCATGATGAGCGGAGCCAGGCCTGGAGTCAACAGGTCAGAGGTTTTCAGAGGACCAGAAGGACAACATGGATGAGGAGAGGAGGAGGATATTCACTAATGCAGTAATTACCGCAGGAAAACCTCGGTCTCATGACTCCAGCTGTCCAGCAGTCCTGCTCCGTGCTACAACCAACGTGGTGTTGACAGAAGAGAGAGCACAGAGCCAGACCGCAGCCGATTGGAGAAGGACGGGACACGGATCTGGTGGAAGACGGATGTCAGTCCCTCCCAGAAATCCTACACCATCATTGGCTAATTACCTTGTCAGAGGCAGGACTAGTGATAAAATCAGATATTTTGGGCAGTGTGCTGACGAAGCTGCTTGTGGCTTTCTTTACATTTCAATGAAGCAAATTTCTTTGTTAGTTCCTCATAAGTCTAAAAATATTTTGCATACATTTTTCAGAAGACAGGGAAAGCAAACTCCTGCACACTTACTTTAAGAAATACATGTACGCAATGTTACAGTGTGATCCTAGAAAACTTTGCCAATGCAAGAGTTTGCTTGCAGTGCAGTTTTTTCAATGCATGAAATTGTGGCTGTGGGCAAACATCTCTGTTTAGAGTGTTTATGAATTAAGATAAGAAGATTTGTGTCACTCTGTAGTGCAACTTTTTAAATTTGAAATATACACCGTATTAAATCATATTTTAGATCTTTAATGTTAGATATATTGTTAAAATAAACACAAATTGTGCAGACAGAAATGGGCAATAAATGCTCATCAATCCTGTGTATATGGTTACACACTTCATGCACCCCCTGCAGAAGTGAGTGCTACAGTTGGGCCACCCCCAGTTGAAGAAATCTGGACCCACTCCTGACTTTAACAGTTATTTTTCTGGTTCAGTCTCTCAGCCCTAATAAATCCAGTTTCCACAGGGACCACTGGCTAGCCACAAAAGTTCTTCGCTCCAGGCCACGAAAGTTAATATAACATTTAAGACACAAAGACTTTTCTCTTGAGCAGCTGGAGACCAAATTGGTATTAAAATTCAAGATTAAATTCAACATTTGGCAGGTAACGGGAGAAAACTAAACTAAATTGTTTGCTGGAAACTATGCCACTAGCGATCTAGAAAGTGATAATAAATTAAAATTGACTGTCTGTGAGATTGTTTTGAAGTTATATTGCCCCCTAGTGGCCAAATATTAATAAATACGGCTTTAACTTTAATTAAAGGAAATAAATAAACTGCTATATCAAGAATATTTGAGGCCTTTGAAAGTTAATATTTGTGCTGTACATTGAAAAGGATGGAAATCAATCAATATAAGGCAAAAGTAAATGCTTGTTGAGGATTTGAGCAGTACACAGTTTGATGATATTCAGCGGTCCGACTGTGTCACCTTTCACATGATATCTGCCCGACAGGCCTGAAGTGATGAGAAAGAATAGTTGATGCTTGTTTGTTTAGAGAAAGACATCACCAGACGGCTGTGTCCTGCAGGTACCAGAGTACTGTGAGCTTCTCCGTGTTATCTAAGAGCCCAGCTGGGACTTGGTAGTTAGGTAGGGATGACACTAACTATATGTGCTCTCTGGACTAGCTTGGAGGCAGCTCCCAGATGAGTGGTTCCGGCTCCTCTGTCTCTTCTCTGTTTGTTCTCTTTACTGTGTTTTTTTTTTATCCTTTATAATATGACACCAGCTTTAAATAGGTGTCACATATAGTCTGCGGGTTTACTTAAGGTCTTTTGTTGCTGTGTGAGTGCACACAAGCCTACTGTTGGTGTTGTGATGCACATGCCAATTAGGGAGCGCTAAAAAACACACCCAGGGGACGAGGCTGCTGTTGACGTTCCCCCGCGCTGATGAGGAGCCATGTGTCGAACCCGCAGGGAGGTGCAGAGAAAAAAAAATAAGAGGGTGTGTGATGAAGAAGGTATAAGGAAGAAAAAGGAAGAAATTAGGGAGTTCCTATACTCAGGTGTAATGTGACCCTTCCCTGTCATGGTGATTTATGAGGAATAGAAACATTGTAATATTCCTTCTGCAAATCAGAGAAATAGGAGCAAAAGTGGAGGAAGAGTGTGTGTGTGTGTGTGTGTGAGACAAATAAGTAAAAGGGTAGAATATGGATAAGCCAAAACTCAGAGGAAAACTATATCCCAACAATAAGTGGACACTTAGCAAAGCACACGCTGCTCCTGATCTACATTCAACACCTACACACCACTTCAGTCCACATTTGCATTTTGTGTACGTCCTTGTTCCTATATGCACTCAGGCTTTCTCTCCAAACTGAAACAATAACACACCGGGATGTTTAAATGCATGGTGTCTTTTCCCTGCTCCCCTCACTGTAAAGGTGGCAGTCTCCATAATGGATTTTTTGCGGCGGTGACTCAACTCTGTGTCCTTTTACATCAGAGAACGAGTCACTTTATAGGTCAGACGTAGAACAAAAATGGAAACTGTGCTGGAGAATCACAGTTTGAGTGTGTCTGTTTCATTTGTGGGTGAGAGGTGGAACTCTCACCCGTGGGATTACCTGTTTTTACTTTAAGTCTAGCCAGTGCAATAGGTGCAGGCTCAGTCAGGGTGCTCATGTATCCATTGCTCATTATGTGACTTTAATTAACCTTATCGCAGCGCAACATGTGCTGAGAGAAAGGCAGGACAGAGTGGAGAGACTGATAACCTTGAGAGGAGGTTTCTCGATGTGACTCTCCATGCTTCTCCTGTTTGAAGTATTGCTCTGCGTCCCTTCTCTCTCACTCTTATCACAGTCTTTCATGCACCAACACGTCTCACCAAACAACACACACATACACACACAATCCAGCATTTTAATGGACTGTATACCCACTGGTTTGCAATGGATTTATAACTCTCCTACACATTACTCATAAGCTTCCACTGTGAGAGCTTGGGAAATTTCCACGATTTTAATTAACACAAACAATATAGATTATATTTCAAAAAGAAATATTGGTATCCACATGCACAGGTGGGACTCTCCTACTGATCCCAATTAATGAGAATACCAAGGACTATGAGATCAATTGATCGCTGACTTTGGCAGAACATTTACATTTTTGGTGTATACACAACTCAAAGCTACTCATATACACGGGCTGCCTTAGAGACCTTTAGTCAGCACCACCTAAAGACCTTTATTTTCACCAAAAACCAGGAGATCTAGCTGATTCGATACCAACTTTTTGCCTAATGTTACAGCAACACTGTCCTGAGTACAGGTGTCATGGCTGTCAAGCTACAGGTGAGCAGGATGTCCTGGACTCCAGTGGCAACAGCTGCTGCTGCTACTACTATCTGTCTCATCACTATCATCTCTCTCTCTTCATCTCCTCTATCCCTCTTTTCAACACGGTCTCAGCAGATGTGTGTCTAACATGAGTCTGGTTCTGCTCAAGCTTTCTGCCTGTTAAAGGAAGTCTGTCCTTTCCACTGTAGCTATAAATGTGATTTCTAGACACACAACATCCTCTGTTTCAATGTCTCTTCTAAATCTGAGGCCCTTTCAAGTGTCCACATCTGACCTCCAACTCTAACTGCAACCTTATTGTGCCTGAGGGGGAATAGTCTCGGAGCCAAGAGAGACAACGAGAGCAGAAACCATGAGTCAAAGGCACACTGACTCAGGAAGTCCAGTACAGAAAACATGTTTGAAATTATGACAACACAAAGTGACGACAGGTATGTTTATATTAGTCAGTATGAGTGTCTAACATGAGTCTGGTCCTGCTGGAGGTTTCTCCCTGTTAAAGGAAGTTTGTCCTTGCCACTGTAACTTGCTAAATGCTGCAAAGTGCTCTGCTCATGGTGGATTAAGATGAGATCAGACTGAGTCTTGTCTGTAAGATGGGACTGGATCTTATCCTGTCTTGATTTTTGGTCTTTGTTAATAATTTAACATAGGTCTAGACCTGCTCTGTTTGTAAAATGGTCTTGAGATAATGTTTGATGTGATTTGGCGCTATACAAATAAAGATTGATTGATTGAATGAGACTGGGACGCTGTGGTCGAAAGATTGTGAGAAGTTCTCCCCATTTCCATTGCGTTACTAAGTTTCAGTTATTGTCATGTGTCTTATATGTTCCCACAAATACAACTGTCATCTGAAACCCTGAGGGGTCATCAGAAGGAAGCAGAGTGAGCTGGTCCCAGGAAGCTGTACATGGTGGCTCTGGAAGGGAAGTCGCTACAGGTAAGGTCTGCCTCTCTTTTGCCTTCACTCGACAGCCACCTGTTTTTCTTCCTTTGTTATAGCACGGCAGCAAACACTTGGATGCCCAAGACAACAGTTGTGCCAGGGTTGTGTTGCTGTGACACAAAGTAGAAACCCTAATGGTTGAGAAATAAAGCCAATGCCCAAATGCCGACAACTGTAGTACCTCAAATGACCACACAGGTTTTCCTCCAAAGCAGAGTCAATCCCCATGTTTACAGCCTGGTACAACAGCAGTTCGGTCCCTTAAGCTAGAAAGAAGAAGAAAGGTACTTTATTAATCCCCAGGGGGGAAATTCAATTTTTTCACTCGTGCTGTTTTTTGGACATGCTACACACACAGTATATACATACAAATGCACACACATGCAGTGAACATGCTTAGGGAGAGATGTCAGAATGAGATTGCTGCCATCAACCAGCGCACCCCAAGTAGTTGGGGGTTCGGTGCCTTGCTCAAGTGAACCAGCACCTCTCCAGCCACCAGTCCACTTGCCAAACTTCGTCCATACTGGGACTCAACCCGGCGACCCTTTGGTTCCCAAGCCAAGTCCCTATGGACTGAGCTACTGCCTCCCCAACTGTTAGTAAACCTATAACTACTTTACTTGAGATGCATCCCAATTTGACTGGGACTGTCCAATTTCAAGCTCAGAGTCCTGAGTCCTGACAAATACGTCTCAGTTTTGGACAATCTGTTTCCCGGTGTAACCAATTGAAAGACTGAAACAGTGCATCATGCTGTTAAACACCAATTTGTCTGTTTATCTGTCAATCAATGTCTTTGCAAAGGCCTGTAGAGAAAGCCCCCTAGTGCACTGCAAGTCACAGTTCAATAGTGATTTGGCTGTGTCAAGCAATCTCAGCATTCAGTAGATGCTTAGCTAGCCCAGCTTATCATACTGACAGGACCAGCTAGCCCACCTGTAACGTCAGGTAGGCTCGCTGTCATGCTGAAAAGGAAGTCAGCGTTTTCCAAAGAGCTCCAGAGTTACAGCTTCATTTGAGTGCACAAAAGAAACAAGTATTCTGCATTTTGCACACACTGCATGTCACCATTTTCAGTCATGCATGTTGGAAATGCTGACATACAAAGCCATACTAAAGCAGGCAAACAGCAACAGTGGGTACAAGCTGGAAGTAGCTCTGTTGCGACCTACTTTGGTAAGACAAACGCTGGTGTCAACCAACTTAAATAGGCACATTTGCAGACCTTGTGTTTTTTGTTTACCGGTGTTATGTGATTACATTTTTCAAATAAAGTTTTCGATCATGAGAGATGGTTTTCATCTGCTGAGGCACTTTCCATGATGTACAAAGGAGCACTGATGGAAAATCCAATACACCAGGAGCTCATTTATGAGGGTCTGTGGTAAAATTAAAGTGTCGAAAATATTGGAGGTTCAAAATATGTTCACCCTATTATACAACTCACTTGTTTACACATCACATCTTCCATTTGTGTATAATTAGAGGAATTATAATGATCAGCATTCATTCTAAGTCATTGCACTTAATCCCTCGGCATGTTTGTGCTCTTGAATTTTTTCCTATGCAAAAAAACCAAACAAATACTGGTGTTCTGTTTGTTGTAATAAGACACCACCCAAAAGTTTAAGCTCTGCCTTTTCTAGTGAGTAAAAATGAAGTGTTATGCTGTTCAAATATTAGCAATAATTAGCAGGTATCAGAGTCTGTGTTGAATGAACCTGTCTTGTTTGCTTATTCAGTGAATTTAATACATTAAACTCTTCTTACAGAATCTTTAAACTGAGATCAGAAGTGTCCTTGTGTTCATTTGTAGTCTGAGTATAATCTTCCATGTGTATTTCAGCAGGCTTTGGTTGTAAACAGGAAAAAAGTCCTTATTAAGAGCAAGGAGGGCTGAATGCAATCCATCATAACGACATCCTGAACCTGATCTGTTGTCATATCACAATAACTTAGCTTCAATTAATGTTCAGGAATAGATCTGGGGAGGGCAGGGGGCGTAGGGACTTGGCTTGGGAATTGAAGGGTAGTCGGTTTAAGTCCCGGTATGGAGCAAATTTGGAAATTGGACTGGTAGCTAATTAATTCCCTGGGCACTGCTGATGTGCCCTTGAGTAAGGCAGCAAATCCCCAACTGCTTTGGCACCCGAGTAAGACCCGAGTATTATTTCATAACTCAAAGTCACGTTGCCAGTTGGAACTAACTACTGAAACCTTGCAAAGTTAGCCATCTGATATCATCAGACATAGACATAGTGTCTGAAACTGGTCACACATAAGGATGGTGTGAGAGAAGTCATTTCCAAGTCTTTTAAATTCAAAATCCTATTATAACTCGAGCAGTAACAGCTACTACTATCCGTCTCATCACTATCTTCGCTCTCTCCCTCTCTTCATCTCCTCTATCCCTCTTTCCAACCCCAACTCGGTCTCAGCAGATGTGTGTCTAACATGAGTCTGGTCCTGCTGGAGGTTTCTGCCTGTTAAAGGAAGTTTGTCCTTGCCACTGTAACTTGCTAAATGCTGCAAAGTGCTCTGCTCATGGTGGATTAAGATGAGATCAGACTGAGTCCTGTCTGTAAGAGGGGACTGGATCTTATCCTGTCTTGATGTTGGGTCTTTGTTAATAATATAACAGAGAGTACGGTCTAGACCTGCTCTGTTTGTAAAGAGTCTTCAGATAACGTTTGTTGTGATTTGGCGCTATGCAAATTTGAGATTGCAAAGATTGATTGATTGAATCTGCGAATAAGAAATTTTAAATTGGTATGCCAAGTGTGGCTAGAGTTAGAAGAGCTAGCACCAGCCTTTGGTCCTCTTTACAGGTTAACATCTACATGTCTGTTGATCCAGACAAAGCCTACATAAGACTGTATCTCAATTTTCTAGATGAAAATACATCTGTCGACTGTGCTTATTTCCATGCTGGGAAGTAGAGGATCATTGCATTAAGGTAGTAGCCATTGACTAGAACTACTGGCCCAGCTAGTTACAGTTTAGACAACCTCTGACTGACATTTCAAGACTTTAGTGATAAAATGTTGATTATTATTAAAGTTGGCTGACTACTGGTTCTGGAGTCAGCTAGTGAGGGGGACGATGTTTAATTGTTGGTCGACTAAACGCACACATCCCTAGTCATACAGTGATTTGTTGCAGCTCATGCATTTGAGTCAAGACTTGTTGTTAGCTTGTCAGAGTAAACTGAGGGGACCTTAATGATGTGAGGATCTGTTATTTTAAGCAGCCTGTTAGTTTTGTTTGGCAGTCACTCTCAAAAACAAAGTGTAATCACATCATAGTTAATACACCATTAGCCTGCTAATAAATAAACCACTGACACAGACTGTTACTCTTTAATAACTTGGGGTTCGGCCAACCCTTCACTCCTCTCTTGTGCCAACCTTACGTCCAGTTATTGTAACATCTGGCTCCTGACCGACCAATATGGAGGCAGCCAAATGCAGAATTTCAGGCTTCAAAAGGCAGAGCACGAACCACTTGTGGTGACATCACAGTTTTTTTTGTGTGTCAAGAGAGGGAAGTGAGTAAAAAAAAAAAAAAAAAAGACAGACTGCTGTGAAAGTCAGACGAAAGGTGAGAAAGATCCAACAAAGCAAAACATCTCCTTCCATGCATGTGGTGGCAAGACAAATTGCCATGCACGGGTCAGTCAGTCTCTCTCCCACTCAGTGTAGTACTCCCATTTGGAGAGCAGCAAAACATTAACCTACTTCCTGTCACAACACACACTCACAGCGACTAATTCCACTTCAA
The DNA here is from genome assembly GCF_009762535.1 of Notolabrus celidotus. Lineage (NCBI taxonomy): Eukaryota > Metazoa > Chordata > Actinopteri > Labriformes > Labridae > Notolabrus > Notolabrus celidotus. Next base: position 6,698,806 of record NC_048276.1, read on the forward strand.
GTAGAACATTTATGACATGGCCTCCTGTTATTCGTGATGGATAATAGGTGATGAGGAGTGCAGAAAATCAAGGGGCCGCACATCCAATAATAACGCCGTACAGAGTCAGAAAGCTCAGAGAGATGTGTCGCAGGAGGAGCGCAGCGAGATGAAATGAAAGGGGGCAGAGGAGGGATTAGCTACAGCTATTAGCTGCTTCTAAAGTAATCACACTCATTAGTTGCTATCAGATTGGGTTAGATGGTTATAAAACAAAGAGAGAGAGAAAGAGGGACGCAAGCTGCTTAATGCTACCCACTTTTTCTTTCACAGTTAACATCAGCGACAGACACAGAGTGCTGAAAGAGGTGAAAACAGGTAGAGAAACAACACTGTAAAAAAAGGGTTCTCGAATAAAAGTACACAATCTAGCAGCAAATGCAGTTTTTTTTAAAATCTTTTTCTAGTACATGCCTTCAAGGGTTCATGGTTTGGTCTTGTGTATGAGTGGGTGAGTCTGTGGATGCATGAGTGTATCTGTCTATCCACACAGGTGCTGACACTGAGTGCTAGAGGCAATGCACAGGGTGTTCGGAAACAGGTTTGCTTTCTTTCTTTCCTTTTTTTAACATCACTTCATCATGATTGGCGTTTCCAACACAACAAAACAGCAGTGCAAAAATTACAGACGTTAGGATCTGACTTTCATGTCATTATAGGTGCAGACTTGTTTTAAGCAGCTAAAGAGACTCCAAAATGAGGTCGTTTTTATCAAGAAAAACACTTGAGACAGTCATGCATGCTTTTATATCCTCTAGTTTGGACTACTGTGACTTACAGCTCGTCCAAAATGCAGCAGCCTGACTCCTCACAACAAGAACCAAAAAGAGAGACCACATCACTCCTGTTTCAGCTTCCCTTCATTGGCTACCGATAGATTTAAGACTTGATTAAAAGATTTTACTCTTCACTTTTAAAGCACGGCCTGGACTTGGACCCCAATACATTTCTGATCTCCTCTCCCCATATGTGCCCAATCGTACCCTGAAGTCCTCAGCCAAGGCTCTGCTCGCCGTCCCACAGTAGAGGCTGAGGACCAAAGGTGGCCAGGCCTTTTCTGTCAGAGCCCCGACCCTCAGGAACAACCTCCCCGAGGAGATCAGATTGGCCACGTCTTTATCCTGTTTTAAAAACACACTTTCATAGATGTGCTTCCAAGGAGATGTCACCTGAGCGTGTTTTAATCAAGATGTTTTTATTCTTTTTCAGGCATCATCACTGGCAGGTTTTTATTCTTTTATATTTCCAATCTTTTAATAATTTCATTCTTTTATCTTTTCTTTTTTTTTGTCTTCCAACATTGTTTTATCTTTTTGTGGTCTTAATCTTTTTTATCTTCCTGTCTGTCATTTCTTTTTGCTGTCACCTCCCTGCAGTATTTTTTGCTCCTAAACTTTTAATCAATCAATCAATCAATCAATCAATCAATCAATCAATCAATCAATCAATCAATCAATCAATCAATCAATCAATCAATCAATCAATCAATCTTTATTTATACAGAGCCAAATCACAACAAATGTGATCTCAAGATTTGGGTTCAGATGTTACCATTTCACTTTGATCACCATCGTATAGATTATTCTTTCACATCCTCCAGAAGGTTTCCCCTCCCCTAAAAATTATGTTTAGGAATGACTTCCTCCCTCTCTTTAAATCTCCATAAACTAAAGCACTGTCTTTGTTTTCATCAAGTGATTTCAATCAATCAATCTTTATTTATATAGCACCAAATTACAACAAATATTATCTGAAGACTCTTTCCAAACAGAGCAGGTCTAGACCGTACTCTGTTATATTATTAACAGAGACCCAACATCAAGACCGGGTAAGACTCAGTCTGATCTCATCTTAATCCACCATGAGCAGAGCACCTTGCAGAATTTAGCAAGTTACAGCGGCAAGGACAAACTTCCTTTAACAGGCAGAAACCTCCAGCAGGACCAGACTCATGTTAGACACACATCTGCTGAGACCGTGTTGGAGAGAGGGATAGAGGAGATAGGTCATTGTCTTCCTCACATTTCTCTTTTGTCTTTTAGTTTCTTACCAATTTGTAACGCTCTTTGAAAAGTGTTAAATAAATAGAGATTATTATTATTAGTAGTAGTATTATTATTATTTCTGGGCCAGTCACTAGTGTAAAGGTAATCACTGAACAGACGTGATGAAAATATAAGCTACTGTAATATATGTCAAAATGAAAATGTCCCAGGACACTCTCAGTAAACAAGTCTGCACTCTGTCACCACACCACTTCAGAAGCTTCTGCTATAACCTCTGAGTCTGCCCATTCTCATTTCATAAGTCATTTTCATTTTGAGCTCATATCATTTTTCCCAGCCAAGCCATGAAAACTACATGTCCCAGCTGACTGACCCAAATATTGAAACATGCATGTGCAGGATGAAGCTTGCAGCCTCCAAGAGTTCGTCAGACATTCTGCTGTTCCCTTTGGAAATGAAACAGAAGCTTTGATATATCTTATGTATTTGAGGATGTGGACTGTAAATGACATTATTAATGTGTTCTGTGGTTCCCGTGGTGAGAGCAACACTTTCTAAAGAGCCTTGTCTCAAGAAAACAGGCTTGTTCTTCGTATTTTTCATTTATATTTTCACTGTTATATTCAGTGTCCAGAGGTGCCGTTGCAGGGAAATTTCAGAGTGGTCATGTATTATCAGAGTGCATACAATAGAGATGCTGCTGACTTGTTTTTCATGAATAATTTTCACTTGATCCAACAGTGCAGAAAACATATTGAGACAGGGTGAGACAGGCAGAGAGGAGGAAGAAGAGGAGGGAATATACAGCAGAAAAAACATGTACTATCGCATTGTAATGAAACATTTCAGAGTAAAAACAGCTCTTGTGTTTTATTTGTGGGTGACGCATTTCTTAGTTTTGTATACAACTCAGAGGCTTCGGCTTCCAGTCACACAGATGAATAATAACCCACCTGACTTACAAAGCTTCTGTTGATATTAATGCACTGCTATGAATGTGATAAGCACTACGATCTTTGGATTGTGTGTTTCCCACAAGCTCATTTTGGTATCTATCAATCAAACTTTATTTATAAAGCCCTTTTTATACAATGACATTGTAACACAAAGTGCTGTACATAAAAACAACTTCAACTAGAATAAATTAAGAAAAGGATATAAAAAAAAAGACCCCCCATCCTAATCCCAAACCCACCCCACAATCCTAAGATTAAGAACACAATATATTCAACAATAATGATAAAAACAATACAAATAAAATAAATAAATAAATGAAAAATAAATAAGAAGTCGCTGAATGAACTGAGGTAACACTCTCATGATATCTTGATGAGGAAACACTGGAGGTAAAACTCAACACAGGTAATTCAACTCACCAAAATAAAACATATTTATAAGAGAATAAAACACAAACATATTAAACCATTAAAAGAAAATAAGATGCTATACATAAAACAAGGACCAGAAAAGTAGATCACATCACTCCAGTTCTTAGATCTCTACACTGGCTTCCTGTCTGTCAGACTTTAAAATCCTGCTGATGGTTTATAAAGCACTGAATGGTTTAGGCTGATCTGCTGCTACTGTATGAACCACCTCAACCTCTGAGGTCATCAGGTACTGGTCTGCTTTCAGTCCCTAGAGTCAGAAGGAAACATGGTGAAGCAGCATTTAGTCATTATGCACCACATATCTGGAACACACTCCCTGAAAGCTGCAGGTCTGCTCCAACTCTCACCTCTTTTAAATCAAAGACTAAGACTTTCTTATTTGCCACTGCCTTCCTATCTTAGATTATTTCAACTCACTTTAAATGCAAATTTTAATGTAATTTTTAATATATTTCTAATTTTACTTTTCTTTTCTGTTTTATTATATTTGTCATTTTAATTGTGTTCTTTTATGCTTGTCTGAATGTCTCCAATGCTTTAAATGTTTTAATGTAAAGCACATTGAGTTGCCCTCCTGTATGAAATGTGCTATACAAATAAAGTTGCCTTGCCTAAAATAAATAAATTAATACATTTATAAATAAATGGAATAAAAGTGACTAAAATTTGAATTGTATAATAAATAAATAAATAAATAAATAAATAAATAAATAAATAAATAAATAAATGGTAACACTTTATATTAACTACACACTTTTAAGCATTAGTTAAGCATTAGTTAAGCATTAATTAATACTTAACTCATCATCTGTAAAGCATTGTTCCTACATTAATACTCATTTATATATCATGTACAAACACAGTTATAAATGTGTTATTATTCATGAATATGACTCTCTATAATGTGTTAACTAACTCTTTGTTCATACTTTATAAATTATGGGTTCACCAATTACAAATGAGCTATTATGGTCATTATAAACCAGTTATAACCACATTTACAGGTTATGATTCTAACTTTTAGTAAAGGTTAGTGAACACCTTATGACATAGCAAATTATGATTAATTAAGGTAGTCACAAAGGACTTATAAGTTGCTTGTTCATGGTTTTGTGAGCTGATCTAAAGTGAGGAATTTTTATGGTTTACAAAGCATTCATTAATGCAGCACCAGCAGCACCTTAAAACACAGAAGTCACAAATATTGATTCAACAGAATAAGGAAACAGACACAACACATGGACTTAAACTTGTGTTTATTAAAAGATAACAACCTCTGTATAAAACCGCGTTTATCAAAATAACTCTTCATATGAACTTAAAATTCTCTGCAACTGAACAAGAAAAAAAAACCCAAACTTAAAGTGCTCACAGTGGAAAAACTCAAATAAAATATGACATATCAATTATATAAAAAGACACAGTAACATTTAAACGCTGGCTGTATAAAACCATTTGTAAACACAAGTTAAAATGCAGCTGCAAAACTGAACAATAACTTGGATTCTGTGTTTTAAGGTGCTGCTGGTCTTAAATCTCATTAATGAATGCTTTGTAAAGCATATAAAGTCCTCACTTTAGATCAGCTCACAAAACCATGAACAAGCAGCTTATAAGTCCTTTGTGACTACCTTAATTAATCATAATTTGCTATGTAATAAGGTGTTCACGAACCCTTTCTAAATGTTAGAATCATAACCTGTAAATGTGTTTATAACTGGTTTATAATGACCAGAATAGCTAATTTGTATTTGGTGAATCCATCATTTATAAAGTATGAACAAAGAGTTAGTTAACACATTATAGAGAGTCATATTCATGAATAATAACACATTTATAACTGTGTTTTTACATGATATATAAATGAGTATTAATGTATGAACAATGCTTTACAGATGATGAGTTAAGTATTAATTCATGCTTAATTAATGCTTAAAAGTGTGCAGTTAATATAAAGTGTTACCAAATAAATAAATAAATAAAAGCAATATCACATGGTAAGTAACAACAACCGTACTGGAGTTTGATTTTAAAGCATACTTAGTGCTTCTTTTTTCAAACTACACTACTTTGATTTTGAGCTTTTAGTATAAACTTCATATATTCTCAAAACCATCTCCTATATCTTCCTCCTTCTAGTGTAAAGAGAGCACAGAGCCATTTTCAACATTTCCAGGCAGAAAGTCATGAGTCAAAAGTTTGGATTTGTGACAAACACTGCTCCCCACAGGCTTGTCCCCTGGCCTGAGCGAACTTAAATTGCCTTATTTTGTTCTTCCACCAGAGAAAAGCAGTTTACTTTGAGACAAAACGAAAGAAAAGTGTAGGATAACAAAGAGAAGAGGAAACAGCTGGGACTTCTCCTTGGCCCAAAGAGGCTCCTGGTGTCTCCCTGCTTGAGGTTTTATCTGTGCCTCTCCACCTTTTCTGGACTCTGCTATGAGTACTTTTGATGTCTATCTGTAGTCACAATGCACTGTGGACAGAAAACACAGTGTTGATTACATTGAATGTGATACAGACCCAGTGCTGGTGCCACTAGGTCAATACAAGTGACAATGGAGAGGGCTAAAGAGGCTAGAGAAAGGATGTGTTGAGCTAACTCAGCACTCCTTCCTCTTCCTCTGAGTCTCAGTACACTTAATTATACCTGATACCTAGTTCCCACACTTCTCTCAACACAATACCGCTCTCTCTCTTACTGTGACCGTATTGATAACATCCTTTCACCTGAGTTAGGGCATTGTGTCTGAAATGCTGAAAGTACAATTTTTTACATAAGAAATATATGCTAATTTTAAGTTTGATGCCAGCAACATGATTCAAATCAGCAGGGACAGGGGTGTGTTTAAATGTATGTTCTTTAACCACACTCTGTAAAAGCTTGGGACTGAGGAGACCAGTTTCTGGAGGTTTTAAAGTGAAATGTTGTCCCATTCTTGCAAGATATAGGATTTCATTTCTGTACACCTTCTTGTTTGCTGCTGTGACTCCATGAATTTCCCCGTTGTGGGATGTATAAATAAGTATCTTATCTTATCTTATCTTATCTTATAAGTTGACCAACAGTTCAGAGTTTCCTTTGTCGTATTTTTTGTATCATGATGTGCTAAATGTTTTTAATGCAGGTGAGCCAGTTTAGCACCTGGACTCTTCTACTACAGAGCCATGCTGTTGTAACATGTGCAAAATGTGGTTTGTCCTCCTAATGCTGAAATATGAAAGGTCGTCCCTGAAAAAGGCATTGTCTGGTTGGCAGCACATGACGTTCCTGACTCCAGTGGCTACAACTACTACTATTCGTCTCACCACTATCATCTCTCTCTCTCTCTTCATCTCCTCTATCCCTCTTTCCAACCCCAACTCGGTCTCAGCAGATGTGTGTCTAACATGAGTCTGGTCCTGCTTGAGGTTTCTGCCTGTTAAAGGAAGTTTGTCCTTGCCACTGTAACTTGCTAAATGCTGCAAAGTGCTCTGCTCATGGTGGATTAAGATGAGATCAGACTGAGCCCTGTCTGTAAGATGGGACTGGATCTTATCCTGTCTTGATGTTGGGTCTTTGATAATGTTATAACATAGAGTACAGTCTAGACCTGCTCAAATTAGTTGTGATTTGGTGCTATGTAAATAAAGATTGATTGATTGACATGTTGCTCAAAAACCTGTATAGCTGATAACATTACTGTAGATTTTGCAGTGAGTGGGGATGAGATGATTTTCCAAAAAGAATGTCAAATTTTGATTTGTCAGACCAGAGGACAGTTTCCACTTCTCTGGGGCTGAGTCCATCTTAAATGGACTCAGCCCCAGAGAAGTCAGAGGCATTTCTAGATCATTGAATCCATGGTTTCTTCTTTGCATTGTACAGTTTAACTTGTATTTATGGCTGTAGTGACAAACCGTTTAAGCCCATGTTGTGGGTTCCACTACAGAGTCATGTCTATTTTGAATGCAATGCTGCCGGTGGGCCCAAAGATCACCGTCATTAAATGAAGTTAAGGTGTCAACTTAGATTCAGGAGCAGGACCACGCCTAAACCACACCCTCAATCACCTGACAAGCCTTCTTAAACGTAGCCAGCCTACTCCAACTGCTTGTCCGTGATTCTTCAACCCACCCGCCCTCACCTTACTCTACTGCACTTAACCTATTTCCTTGTCCTCTCCTACTTAACTCGTGCTCGCTCCTTCTATGCCCTGTCTACTTCCAGGTACAACCTGGGTCAAGATCAGCTCCGGCAGGATAACGCTGAGACGGAACCCCCATCCTGAGTCTCCTTCTGCTGGGCACACCACGCACAACTAATTCATTGAATGTTCAACTTATATCCTTGTGTGGAGTGGTCCTTGCTAGTGAAGTATCAGTTATTGGCTTTGACCCTCTAGATTCTCTGAATCTTTTTATGATATTATGTTCTGTAGTTGATGAAATAACAGAACCAAGATTTCAATGAAAAGATTGATTTCTCTTTCAAAACTGTCTCTTAAATATACATTTATAATGGCAGGATTTTAGTCTTAGCTTAGCATAAAAGACCAAAACAATGGGAACAACCAGCCCTCTCTGAAATCACAACTTGCTGTTTTAGATCAAGATAAATTATAGAAGTTATTCTTTACTAATACTTACATGACTTATAGGCACATTCAACATCTCTCAACGGCGCTAGTTGTCTCCCAGATAGCTCACAGTAAGCAAAGCTAATCCTACCCTTGTTTCAGCTTCATATCCAAAGTAGAACATTGAAAATGTAATCAATCTTCTCATCCTCCTCACGGCGGAAAGCACATGTTTTTTATTCAAACAGAACTCAAAGTACTCTTTATACAGCTGTAAAAGAACAGTAACAGCTCTGTGTCTACACAGCTTCTGTTTCACCATCAGATCTCAAATGATTTTGCTAAAAACTATCCTCTCAAACGCCTACTCCCTAAACAAAAATAAGGATCAAAGCTGGAACAAAGCACTGCTTAATACACCAAAAAGAGCGGGGGAGAGAGTAACAGCTTATGGCAATTTAGAATTCACAAGGTAATATGTAAATTTGATTTGCTTGTTCTTGTACCAAACTTACTTGGTACACCACCAAAACAATTCCATCAGTTAGGGAATACATTTTCTTTCATTATTCTCTTTAAGTCAGTATGTTTTTTATTTTTTATCTCAAGCAGTACTTTATATGTTTATCAGGTTCTCCTGCTAAAAGCAACCATTTTAAGCAAACTAACAAAAGAATATTCAAAGAACAGGAGAGGTTATCAGAGAGGTTGTAACATGCTTTGTTTGGTGTTGTTGGCTTGTAATTTCCCTGTGGTATTCAATTCAATGTTATTTATTTGTCTCTCTACTTTTTGAATTATTTATGAGGCTTATTGTTGTCTAAATGTTTGACTGAAGACTGTTATCTTATTAGGTGGGAAGTTTCACATTTTAGCAAGCTAAACGTTGAGTATGAGATGCTCCATTTGAAACAATTTGTGAGACAGCACTACATTCTGGAAATATTAAATACTTGCAGAGGAGGAAATGGTGTGTGTATGTGGAGGGTGGGGGCTAATTACTGCAGGGCGATGGGAGTTGTGTGAATTATAGGCTGTTTGCTCTGGTCTCAGATATTTTGCAGTTTATGAGGAGAATAAATGTGTGTGAGGCAGTGAGGGGCTGAATAGCCGCTTGGCAAAGAAAGCGCTTGCACTCTGTGAAGGGAGATGTACAAATGTTTTCTTGCAGTCTTCACACCAGTAAGATAATGGTGTCATCATGCAGTATTTGTTTTCTCAGCTCTTGTTTGAATGGTGACAGTGCTGACCTACTAAACAGATGTCACCAGGTGCTACAGAAAGGCTGGGACAACATGTTCACCTAAAAGACAATATTCTGTCTGCACAAGTTTCACATGACAGAGCATAGGACACCATCTAACATGGATCCACAGAAGATGTATAATCAATTAAAGCTCCTGTAAGGAATTTTAAGCTTGCCATTCATACTAGGGGTGCAACAGATCAAAAAACTCACGGTTCAGATCGGATCACGGTTTTGAGTCACGGATCGGACCATTTTTCGGCAAGTGAAGGAGCAGAGGAACTTCAAAAGTTTCACTCCATTCTTCTTTCAATCGCTGATTTTCACCGTCCACTTTTTCTTTGAGCTGCAAACTGTGAACACACCGTTTTATTCTAGGGTCCTACAGCTGGCAAAGTGCCAACATGCGAACTGCTCCATAAACGAAAGTGAAAGTTAAAAAATTGTAAACACGGGGTGACCCGACCAAAACACAGAGTGAAGGAATAACAGTTCGGGGACCACAAATAGACGGCCGGGTGCGGCCCACGGGCCGCGTATTGACGGCCTCTGGTCTACTGGGTGCGCAACGGAATTTCATAACGTGGCTCAAGCACATTCAGCATTCACTGTATTTCACAGGGAAACCAAAATGCTCCCATACATGTGACTTACAAGATGCAGGAGGTTTTTCAAGTTCCTCTGCTCCTTCACTTTCCATGACTACCGCTGCGCTTCACGAGTGAGTGTGGATTGAACATGCGGTCATCACGTGAACACGCGCAACTTTTTTCATCAACCGATCCGCGGACCACGTCCGTGCCGAACCGTGGAGAGGCATCCGTACGGATCACGGATCAACGATGATCTGTTGCACCACTAATTCATACTAGTGTCTCTATGGGAGCTGCAAAGCAAACAGGACCATGAATGACGATGTGAGAATTTTTTACATGGTCATTTTCAATTCTTCTTACTAGGGATAGAAATCATCATACTGTTATACTGATACTGCCTATCAATACTGATATGAATTGATGCTCTTATTGCTACATATATACAGATACACACATACACATATATATACTGACCAATCATGTACTGGTACCAAAAAATACTGGCTCTCCAAACCCATCCCTAGATCTAACCACTGTGGCCAGGTTTGACAGAGCAAGTTACAGTAAGCTGCAGAAACAGCCTTTGTTTACATTTAGCATGGCAAAGATTAATGATAAATAAAACAGTTGAAAGAAAGCAGGATTACATTTTTTTAAATCAGAAAACACTACTTCCTTTCTTGTTCAAGATAACATCAGCAAAGAGATAACAATAACTCGGTCTCAGCAGATGTGTGTCTATCATGAGTCTGGTCCTGCTGGAGGTTTCTGCCTGTTAAAGGAAGTTTGTCCTTGCCACTGTAACTTGCTAAATGCTGCAAAGTGCTCTGCTCATGGTGGATTAAGATGAGAACAGACTGAGTTGTGTCTGTAAGATGGGACTGGATCTTATCCTGTCTTGATGTTGGGTCTTTGTTAATGATATAACATAGAGTACGGTCTGGACCTGCTCTGTTTGGAAAGAGTCTTCAGATAACGTTTGTTGTGATTTGGCGCTATATAAAAAAAGATTGACTGAATGATATAAGGCAGCATCCAAACGGTAAGACTCATGGTTCGCTCTGCTCATATGTTTGAGGCAGATGGCTGCTCACCAGTGTGTCTTTCTGCTGGAGGTTTCTGCCTACTGAGGGAAGTTTTTGCCGCTACAGTCCAGCTCTCTAAATAATAACAATGCAAAGAGGATGTTCCAAAGCAACCAATTTCCAAGTCATTTGGACAGAAGTTTTAATTCTGACCAACCAACTAATCCTAAATATAGAAAACACCCAGAAAAGAGCACATTCTGTTTCACACGTCTAAACACAGGATCACATGGTCTGCCTGTAATTGTCGTCAAATTGGTGGCTAACGTAAGCGGAGCGAACACCAGCCTTGGGTTCACCCTGCAGGTTAATGTCCACTAGCATGTGCTAGCTCCACATTGCTCCGGTCAAGTGCTAGTGCTTTGCTAGTTTACCAGACAAAGGCAACATCTCCTTTTTTCTGGATCATACTACTGCCATACCGTGCCGCACTGCAAGAAGCTATCTGTCTGTACTTGTTTACATTAGAGTGGTAGAACATTTTGGCATTATGGCAAGCTATCAAATACAGCCCCTACGAAAATCTAAGTATTATTAACTTGTATCACTCAATCATTTTGGTGCACAGGTGGACTGATATTTAAAAATTTAGTTGATAGAAAGTGCACATCCCTATGTTGTAGACAAACTCTTCATGTCAACTGTCACAAGTTATTTTTCCTCTACTGACTTGTTGATCCTTGTTTTGTTTTTGTTTTTTAAAAATCCTATTAACAGAAAACCAATTTGCATGACACCATTTGTCTTCTACAAGCACTTACATCACTCTTGCATGTGTCAGTGTGTGTGCATGAGCATGTTTGTCTGTATGTTCATACTTCAAGGTGAAGGCCAACTGGCTTTCCCGCAGAGACCCGCACATGAACACAGCCGTGTGCACTGCACTTTGTCTTCCTATCCCTGTCTCTCTTTCTCTCTCACGCTCCCTCTCTATATATCTCATTTCCCCCAAACCCTGTAAAACAAGATAGACAGCGATAAAACACAACAGGGAGAGGAAGATAAATGATAGGACGAGTGAAAGATATGGATTGGGGGAGATAAAATAACTCGTTCATTTGGGGTGAGTCTCCGAGGAATAAAATGCAGCGTGTGGGCTGATGGTTTACAACGAAGCCAGGAGTAACTGCTTTATATAATCTATCGAACATTTCCATGTGCAGCTGTGGCATTGTTCCTATACCTGAAAGAGAGTCTGACTGAGCTGTCGACTGACCCCAGAAGAGAAAGCTGCATTGTTAGGCCTGATGGTGGGTTTTTAATTGTTCGACCTTTTCCTTTACATTGGTTTGAATAAAAAAAATGTGAAGATTTAAGATGTGTGAAGGAGTTTGTGTGAGGAGAAAACAGGTAAAAGAACTGAAGAGTAATTGAAGAACGTACTCGAGCCGGAGTCCGCGCTGAAATGTAGGAGAACGCAGCTACAAATTTGCTGTGGTTAACAACACGGAGGTCGATAAGCCTCATCATGTTACCCTTCAGAAGCAAAAAGAGGAGATAGGAGATGGGCTGCTCGAGGTGGAGTGTTGGATTTGTGTCTGGTGTATATGTGTGTGTGTGTGTGTGGCTGTGCACTGCTGCAAATGAAGGCCGTGGAAAAGAAGTAAAGAGTGCATGAAGAGGGAAAGTGGGGAGCAGACCTTTTGGCTGAAAAGGTCGTCCGAAGAGCTCCAATTTTCAGGCTAATCAGAGAGGAACGGGGCGGACACTAATCGGCTGGTCGGAAGGTCCTGAAAGGTCACTGAAAGGTTGTAGAGGTCATGGCAGCCTGGCACAGATCACCTGTCCATCATCTCAGAGGATGACCTATCCTTACAAGGTGGACAAGGGAGTAGAGGCGGAGGAGTTATTAATGCTTCTTGTTGCCCAGCATTTACCGACAATGGGAACCTGCTCATGTGGTCAGTAAAAGAAATTAGCCTCACAAGAGCTGATAACGAGAAGGCAAGGGAGTAATTTATAGCAGGCGATGCAGGGAAGCTGGAAAGACACATAGGTGGGGAAGAAAACATGTTTGCAATTAACTGAATCCAGAACAGAGGCTGAACTCAGATTACATGATGGGAAGAAAAGGCTACACAGGATGGAATATTTTAGAATGGGAGGCGTGCTGGCTTCCATTTTTAGTACCTTAATAGTCTCAGCAGTATTGACCAATTATGTTTTAGCAGGCAGAACACACTCCGCCTTAATGATATCGAGCCTCCAGGTGGTGATCGGACGAAGATTTATTTATCTCTATTAATCAATCAATCTTTATTCGTATAGAGTCACATTGCAACAAACGTTATCTCAAGACTCTTCACAAACAGGGCAGGTCTAGACCGTACTCTATGTTATATTATTAACAAAGACCCAACATCAAGACAGGATAAGATCCAGTCCCATTTCACAGACAGGAGTCAGTCTGATCTCATCTTAATCCACCATGAGCAGAGCACTTTGCAGCATTTAGCAAGTTACAGTGACAAGGACAAACTTCCTTTAACAGGCAGAAACCTCCAGCAGGACCAGACTCATGTTAGACACACATCTGCTGAGACTGAGTTAGAAAGAGAGATGGAGGAGAATAAGAGAGAGAGAGAGAGAGTAGTAGTAGCAGCTGTTGCCACTGGAGCCACTGGAGACAAGGGGGCTCATGGACTCCAGTTGTGTGTGTTTGTGTGTGATTGTGTTTATGAGGGTCAGAGTTTACATTAGCTGGGATTTCAGTCGAGTTTAATGTGCAGTACAGCTCATTCAGCTGTGTTAAGCCAAGCTAATGTAGCCTCAAGCTGCAAGCCCCCAGCTGAGATGACAAATGTGCTACAGAGGACGGGTAAAAACATCTTTCTACCTTCAAATCCTGAAATACTTTCTTTTTTTGAAACTCTTGAAACCCGAGTAGGACCAGACTCATGAGAGAGAGAGAGAGAGAGAGAGAGAGAGAGAGAGAGAGAGAGAGAGAGAGAGAGAGAGAGAGAGAGAGAGAGAGAGAGAGAGAGAGAGAGAGAGAGGGTGAGGACAAACTTCCTTTAACAGGCAGAACCCTTGAGCAGGACCAGACTCATGATAGACAGGCATCTGCTGAGACCGAGTTGAGGTTGGAAAGAGGGATGGAGGGAGATGAAGAGGGAGAAAGAGAGATATGATATTGGTGAGGACAAACTTCCTTTAAAAAGGCAGAAACCTCGAGCAGAACCAGACACATACTAGATATACATCTGTTTTGACCGAATTGGGGTTGGAAAGAGGGATACAGGAGAATAAGGGAGAGAGAAAGAGCGATGATAGTTATGAGACAGATAGTACTAATTATAGCTGTTGCTGCCGGCACGTCCACAGCAGCAGGACGTCTACGACAGCGACTCAGAGGAACCCATTAACAGCTGTCTGCATGCAAGAATGGCCGACAATCTGCTCTAGATCAAAAATGTAATCTTGAGCAACAAATGTGCGTGACGCTGTGCTGCAAAAGCCAATCAGCTTTGAGACTGAATGTATCAGAAATGATCAATCTGACCTCTATTCAGCTAATACGCTTCTGCAATTGCTATCATTTATGAGCTGCTCCCCTCAGATTGTGTCTAAAAAGCCTTGTGTGATCAGGATGTGTCACAGAGATTCCCTTTATTTACTGAGGATTTTGACTGTTTACTCACTATTCAGTTTTAATCACAGAAAACAATCCCCCAAACAATGGTTGGTTACCTGCCAGAGTAACCAGTAAGCAGATAAAACTCAACAACATCTGGCAGATGAGTGACTGGACTCACAGATGGCGGCTGACCGGAGCTGACATCGAAAAACCAGGAACCACATTTGGCCAGAAGATTTCCCACACAGGAGTCCGACCTGGTTTAGAGATAATTTATTCACTTTGCGTTGTTGCATAACGGCAGATCTCTTTTAGATAGAAAATAGCAGTTGACAGGAGGTGAGGATGTTATGAATAAATGGATGAGATGATCTGTTTGTTTTTATATGAGTCGCACTTTTTGACTGGCTGATGCTCAACCGTCGAGTACTGAGATTTAAAGACCCTCCAGACATTTAATAAACACTACGCTTTGAATAACAATTAGAGCCTGTCATGCTTTAAATCACATCGACTCTGTAGGCTTTAAGTTTGAGCTTTGTTTAGGCTGCAAAGTGAACAAAAATTGGCTTCATAGCTGGTTGTAATGCTATAAAATGACAGTTTTTCATGTTCAAATTTTAAAAGTACACAGAGACACCTTCCCCCCTTCAGCAGATGAGCTCAACAGCCTTCCAGCATCAAACTGTGCACATACATCATCCTGCACAGTGAAGGGCAAACATCCAGGTGAACTTTCAGAGGAGAGATACTCTACCAAAATCTCATCTCACATTCTACATCCACAGATTATGCACAAAGAAAAAACAATGCATCGTGTATATCAAATGTCAATATACAGATGCCATCTTTTCAGTAATTCAAGGCAGCAGTTAACATGTCTCGACTTCCAGAATAAGCATCTATTCCTGTGTTGCGTTTGCATCTGCAGAACAAACGCTGTGATTTCTTGGTCCATTACATCCCTCAGAGTATCGCCCATTTAATTGTTTCAAGTAGGTCCCAGTTCAACACAACACCAACTTACATATACAGTCTTCACTGTGGCCTACTTAAGCAGTATAAAAAAAGAAAAAGAGACCTTCTTCTTGTGATTTATTTGCAATTTGCATCCCTTAAGTTTGCAGAAAAAGCAGCATCACGGTGCAGATTTGCAAAAAGTAAAAATGCAAACTTTGTCAGGCCTGTCCTCTAGAGGGAGAGACAACAACTTTTTAAATACTTGTTTGCTGAATAGAAGTTAGATTGATCACTTCTGATGCATTGCATGTAGTCGTGAAATTTAAATCTAATCAGCTTGTGTAACGTCTCACTGCACTTGCATGCAGATATCTGTTTATGGAAATAAATAAACATTGTTAGCTTATTGCTGATGGAATTTCATTGCAGCTGTGTGCCTGCCTCTGCCTGCTTTTGCTCTCCATAGAATCTTTTTCCTGCATACTCCAAAGACTGCTGGTAAATGACTGGCCAATGCAACTACCCACGTGTACAGAACATACTTCTTTTTTTTTGTTATGTAGAATCTGTAAATAAAGAAGGGCTGAGGCCTAGCGGTCTAAGCGCACCCCATATTCAGAGGCTAGTCCTCGTTGCAGAGGTCGCTGGTTTGGTACACTATGCGATCATTTGCAGCATGTCTTCCCCCACTTTCTGCTCCCCACGTTTCCTGTCTTTCTTCAGCTTTCCTATCAAATAAAGGCCAAAAAGCCCCAAAATATAACTTTAAGAAAATAAATAAATAAAGAAGGGCTTAGGTAACCAATTACTTTCGTAATCAGGTATTCTATGAATTATTCAGGTGTTTAAATGATAGAATCGATTACTTTTGCTAGTTGTTTTTATTCATTTTATTGTGTTATCTTATTTATTGTGTTTATAATCTCTCTGTAAAGTGTCCTTGAGTGCTGAGAAAGGTGCTTTTAAATAATATGTATTATTATAATAACTAAAATAATCAATTACAGCAGGTTAATTACCAAGAAATGTTGCATGCGCAGCAATTTCTTTCATTAAGTGGCCTTTACTGCTGCTAACAATGCAAATTTCAGTATTGTGGGAATAAGAAAGGATTATCTTATCCTGTCTTCAGTTCATTAGGCTGGTTAATGCACATTTATGTTGAAGGGATGCCCTACACCTGCTGACCCCACTCTCTGCTATCAAATTAAAGTATACCTGCTGTTTTGGGTTGGTGCATTTTAGGCTCCAACATGTATCATCAATCAATCAATCAATCTTTATTTGTATAGCACCAAATCACAACAAACGTTATCTCAAGACGCTTCACAAATAGAGCAGGTCTAGACCGTACTCTATGTTCTATTATTAACAAAGACCCAACATCAAGACAGGATAAGATCCAGTCTTATCTCATCTTAATCCACCATGAGCAGAGCACTTTGCAGCATTTAGCAAGTTAAAGCGGCAAGGACAAACTTCCTTTAACAGGCAGAAAACTCCAGCAGGACCAGACTCATGTTAGACACACATCTGCTGAGACCGAGTTGGAGTTGGAAAGAGAGATAGAGCAGAATAAGAGAGAGAGTAGTAGAAGTAGCAGCTGTTGCTGCTGGAGGCTGGCACCTCCATAAGAGCAGGACGTCTACGGCAGTGACTCAAAGGAACCTACAAGACGAGGGAGCTCAAGGACTCCAGTTGTGTGTGTTTGTGCATGATTGTGTTTATGAGGGTCAGAGTTTACATTAGCTGGGATTTCAGTCGAGTTTAATGTGCAGTACAGCTCACGCAAGCCAAGCTAATTTACCCTCAAGCCGCAAGCCCCAAGCTGAGATGACGAGTAAAAACATCTTTCTAGCTTCAAATCCTGAAATACTTTTCTTTTTTGAAACTCTAGGTCTTCAGCCCGAACTGGCACTTACTCTTCATCTCCCTCTGCAACCATAAAAAGCTTAATACAACTTTTATCACAAGTGCACTGGTCTGTGAACATCTGTCTACCCATTTCAGAGCATAGCTGGACAATTAGCACACTTTTAAACACTTATAACATTAGTTTAATGCTGAATATCCATACAGGACTATCTCAATTAACGCTCACTGACCACAGACTGAAGTACATCCTCAAATCAGTCATTACCTTAATTTCATTAAAAAAATATGCACATTTATTCTAATAGGGCCCAAAAGCCCATTACTTTGAAGTATAAAATTGATGTATTAAACTTGAGTATCCAGCACCCATACAAATGACTTTCCCTCCCCCGTTTGCTCATGGTGAGCGGCTGTGGCACAACGTAATAATCGGGACATGCAAGAATAAGCTTTACACATTTTATAGCCTCATAATGCTGAAAATGTTTCAAAAGATGTATGGTAATTATAGACAAACTCACAACATATTTTATTAGACCACTTACACCACGGATGGACACATTTGTCTCACTGCAGCATCATTGAAATAAATGCATCTGGTGGATCTTTGCTTTAGTTGGGCCCATGTTTTATACAGGAGTGCTTAAAACACTCCTCACACATTCATCAGATGCATTGAACTCCCTTTTACAATAGCTTTAGATTTAAAATGTCCACTGAAACAACAAATCATGGTGCAATAAAATAAACAGCGCCCGGACTTAATGAGGTTTGAGAATTGGCTGAAGCACAGGAGAGGAATTGCTACACTAAACCAAATTATAAATATTTCTATTTTGGTACAGCTGCAAGTGCACTTACGTGATATTTCAAGCATGAAAAAAAAGAAAAGATGAGGGTCTTTGAGTCTGGACTCACAATGTGTTCCACCACAAACTCAGTGGTTGTTTCATTTGTTGTAATCACTTCATTTACAGAAAGCAGGAACAGGAACAATACCAGCACTGTTCTCAGCTAATTTCCCTGTATTCGTTTTTTAAACCTTTTTGTTTTTGTTTGTGTGAAAGTGGTTTGTTCACTAAGAGCTGGTTTTGCTCGAGGGCAGCCACTCAGAACTATTTAAAAGTTAAATGAACTCTGATGGCATGGACCGATATTAGCACAGCTGAAGTGTTTATTTTTACATCCCAGCTTAGGAGTAACACACGGGATTTGCATTTGAGAGTAGACGGAGTTCTGGTGCCAGCTTACACTGAGTTAATAGAGATGTATGATAAAAATCTGCCATACAGTCTCTGTACTGTATCATTCTTATATGAAGCTTCAAGTTCGTTGTGGGAAAAATCCCTCTGAGCCGAAGGAAGTCTATTTTAATGATTGAATATGGGACACAGCCATCCAACTGGGGTTATGAAGCTCAGCTCTTTCCACATATAGAGAAAAGATTTCCAAATCAAGTTGAGGTCTGAGAAAGAGTGGGGGTGTGAAATGTAAAGAGGAATGGGTTGGAAAGATAAAGAGAGAAGCAGCAGAGATTCAGAGAAATGAGGGAAAGGGCTCTTACACTTCCTTACTTGTGGGTAGCAATGTGTTGTGGACCATAAGTCCTCTAACAGTTTCATATTAGCCCATCTATACCCACCATAGAGATGTTTTCCCTTCAAAACAATTATGAGAAATATGATAATTTCATCAAATATGTTGTAACCAACCAAGCATTGGAGTAACTTGGCATTTGTATTTGATGATGATTTGAAGGGCTAATAGTCACATTCCACCAGATTTGTGTCTGGTCCATCTCCGATCGGTCACGGCACTGGATCTGTTTTTATTCTAGTCAATGTGTTAACTTCCACTGGATCTGCTCAGTTGCATTCCGGCTCCGGCAAAAATAGAAGTCTTGCGTATCTGATCCGGAGGGCTGCAACCTGCAGAATCAGATATGCAAGACTTCTATTTTTGCCAGATGCCGCAGCATGAAGCATCAATCTCAACAGAGCAGATGGAGTGTTCCCCGTGTTCGGACAGAGTTCGGTAAGAGAGCGTTCAGTTTTGCTGCTCCTACTGCTTGGAATAAACTCCAGAAGGACTTGAATCTGTCGGATCTCATCTCTCTGGACACCTTTAAGTCTATCTTAAATGAAAGAAAGACCCCAGAACAGTGCCTGTGTTTTTAAATGCTGTTTTATATTCACAAACTGCACTTTACTTGAAAATAAGTTGCACTTTTTAAATTATTATTGTTGGCTTCTACATACTGTCTGCATATATTTTCCATGTTGTTGAGTTGTGCCATTTATTCTGACGGGTGCTGCTGACCTCTTGGCCAGGTCGCCCTTGAAAATGAGGTCTTGATCTCAATGGGACTTATCTGGTTAAATAAAGGTTAAATAAAAAAAATAAAAAAATAAAATCTATTCAAATTAGGAGGGATTATTATAAATATCAGCCCCCTTCCACAGGTCAGAGGTTTTCAGAGGACCATAAAGACAACATGGATGAGGAGAGGAGGAGGAGAATCCTTGATTCAGTGATTACCGTAGGTTGACAGACGAGAGAGCATGGAGCAGCAAATCGGAGACGGACACAGATCTGGTGGAAGTCCGATGTAAGGGACCACAACAATGATTACAAATCACCCTGAGGGCCACATGATATCAAAATCAATGTGAATTCAAAGGGTAGTTGTTTGGATCGTTCATTAAATGATGCCAAAGCCATAATTTATTAATTTGTAATAATTTTGGAGCTAAAGGAAAAGTGAGGAGATAACCAAAGTGTTTAAGATTCATCCTCTGAGGACCATGAACTTCTGTACCAAATTACCTGAGGTTCACATGTCTGAACAAAAATGGCGACCAATCAACCAACAGTGCAATCCGCACTGTTATTATGTTTGGTTTGAGCTTAAACCTGTAATAAAGGGGTGTGGATTTGGCTTAATGGCTAAATTGCGAGCCCATGAAGCAGTTGGCCCGGGCTCGCTTCCAGCCTGCGGCCCCCTTCCCACATGTCACTCCCCCACTCTCTGTCACTGTTTCAGACTCTATCCACTGTCCTCCGCTCTTTAAAATAGGTGCAAAAAAATATATAATTATAACTAACTAAAATAAACACAAAAAAACCTGTAATTAAGAAGTGCACAAATCAATGTTTTTAAATGTACCATGCACAGTGGGTTGGCTAACTCACCTGTTCAGTGCTGAACAACAAAATCAGTCACCAATGGAGATGAAGTTGTGTGTTGGCTGTTTCTGGTTAAACTTGCAAATAACCAATTAATCAGAGAAGCACAGGCATGGGGACATTAACCCTCATAGAGGACACAAGGCTGTGATAGCTCTGTCTACATTAACCACACTCGGCTAACCAATTAGACATTGTTTGCCCTCAAAATGTGCTAAATTTGGACTGTTCTCAGAGTCATTCATGACCTTTCAACTATCCAGTTAGTCAAAATGTAAATTTCTGTACAAATGACAAGGAAATGAGTCACTTAAAAACATCTCTGATTCAGTTTCTCTTTGCAGAGACTATGACGTTTTTTGTTTTGTTCATACCTGGTGTGCAGTTAAACTGTCTGTGCTCCTATGAGCTCACTTTTAAATTCTGGAGGAACATGAAAGAGGAAGAAAATGGGAGTGAGAGAGATAAAAACTGTAAACAGAGGGAAAGAGAACATCTTCTTGGGACTAAAACCTTTAATGTAACACAATAACTGTTAAACACAAAAAGAACCCCAGTCATCCTCAACAGAGCCAAAAACTGCCCGACAAAAAGATGAAGCACGCAGCCGAGAGACGGCAGGATGTGTCAGATCAGCCCTCAAAATGAGATGAGAACATTTTTCTTCTCGGCTGTAACAAATATAATACGGAGAGGGACCAAACCCCTAAAATGAAAGATACGATTTAATGAGAATGAGTGAGCTTTTTTACCACATTGAAATGCTTCTGGGATAGAAAAAAAGATCCCCAGAGACAGCTAAATATATCAGTGCATAACACAATGAAACAGAAAACGCATTTGTGAAACACATGAAAACTGTAATTACAGCCATCAGCATTTGCTCGTTTGTTTTTGTCCTCAAAAATGCTTTTGTTATAGCCAACTGCTTGCTTACACAATCACAAATACACAACCGGGAACATGCACTGATACACCATGAGGTTTCACCATCATTCAAATATGAGCAATGGGTAATTGTTGCAGCAATTTTATAGTTAAGTTCATCAAACCAGCGACAAAAAATGTGGGAAAATGGAAAAATATGATTGAGGAAGCAGAGACCTCATCAAAATATCAACAAAGCAAATTGTAACCCAGCGATAATAGAAAATATCACCCAGTTGGACAGCTACTGCAAACACTTCAATGCCATTTTACCCTGAACAGACAAATTAGAGTGGCAGCAACCATCTGGGCTCTGTGAGCGCCCAGGAGCTGAAGAAAGAAATGAAGTAAATTCAGACTGAGAGGCCACAACCTGGCTATCCAGACCCATGGACACTGACAGACTCGGGCTCTGAGGAGAGAAAACAGACTGTGCAGCTCTTTAAACAAATGGAAGAGACATAACAAAACTTCATGCAGGACGTAATAGCTAAGCTCCTTACCAAAATAAGAGTTGCAGTTACAGAGACTTTCAGGAAGAACTGAAATCTAACTCACTCCTGGAACCACTGTGCAAATGACGAGGGGTCTACAGGGGTCTGAGACCCCTCAATTGAAACAAGAGACCCCTTGACTGCCTCAACTGCAACATTTTGGGAGGTCTCTTGAGAAGTTTTTAACATCATTATTTTCACTTGCTATTGTCACTACAGTTTCAATTTGAAAGTACAACACGTTTGTTTTAACCCCCCTGTTATGTTCGTTTCCAGGTCAATTTGACCTGGGGCATATTTAATGATTCAAAAGTGTCAGAACCCAAAAAAATCCCAATAAATATTTTTTAAATCTCATTATTAACTCCATTACTAACCATTTAAAGGTGACATGTCACGCTTTTTTCATCAATATATATTGGTCTAAGAGGTCCCCAAAACATGTCTTTAAAGTTTGTGCTCAAAAAAACACTTTGAAATCAGATTTTGGCATGCCTGAAAAGCCCTCTTCTTCAGTCCTGCTCAGAACACTCTGTTTTCTCTCTGACCACGCCCCCTCCGGAAGTGGATGTGCCTCGGCTCTCCAGCACGTTGATCTAATGTTTACATGTTGGCTGAATATACACGGCTGCTCAGAGATCACGTTACTTCAACCCTCTGAATCTGATTCAGAATCCGATCCTGACGGAGAGGCACCTGCAGCAGGACCTTTCTGAAGGATTGGTCACAGATTTAGTGTTTCTTGTTGTTTTATTTGTCAGTATGTCGACGTGTGTCTTGGTACACAGCTACAGACATGTAGCTATGTGGCTATGCTAACTAGCGCTAGCACTTATCCATGATAAATAAAAATCATCCACTAGATCTTCAAATCTGCAGACGTGGGGAGTAAAACCGACCTTTGTGTTCATTAAGACAGCCTACAACTAGCATGCCTCCCTCCTAAGCTCCTTGTTAGCACACATTTGTGCAGGGAATGAAAAACGGGGGAGGGATTCAGTATTATTTTATACAGTCTATGGGCTGAACAAGCTTCGAGCCCTGACTCCGTTACAGACCGGATATTGTTGTGACGTAACAGAAACACTGAAGTCTGAAACGGCTCGTTTCACACACATTTACAGAAAGGTGGAGAAATCAGAACAGGGGCAGAATGGATTTTTTTCATTCTCAGGGGGTTTGTAGACATGCCAGGGACACATATTTCAGGTAGAGAACTGTTAAAAAGTCCATTTTGCATGATATGTCACCTTTAAATCAATATTTAGTGTATTGGTGTTCTTTCATTCTCACAGATCAATGTTCAGTGAGGATAACTCACTCCTTTTGAATGAAAATTAATGTTAAAACTTTTTAATGTACATTGGAATGTGATTGGGGTGATATATGTAACACAGTTGCAAAGAAAAATTTTAGTATTTAACTATTCTGACCCCTTTTAGCCTCCACTTTGACTGCAGGGTCAAATTGACCACACGGACAGTATCTATGTAATATAAACATGCAGGCTTATGTGAAATGAACAGTTTTCATTTTCTATGTTTTTTTTATGCTACTTAAAGCTGCTGTGAGGAATTTTTGATTTATATCAATTTTGGCGCCCCTTTGTGGACAAAAAGATACCTCTTATCTCTTTTTCTTTACACGCAAAAGTAGTGTTTTCAACAGAAACTTCACCCTTCTGTATTTTAACAGACAGATTTATCACTCAGCGTGATTATTGGCCACGAAAACAGGTGAAAAATTGTGTTTTTAAAGCCAAATGTCAATTATGTGATCTGACACCTACCCCCTCTGAGTGGTTGAAGGCATTAAAAATGACAAAAGAGAAGGTATCATTGTTGTTATTTATGGTTTTGTTTGCTTTTAAAAGGTCATAAAGAGGCATCAATGTTGGTTTCAGTCTGTTTCTTTGCTGGTGAAAAACTCCTCATAGTGCCTTTAAGCCAAGCAGAAGAAGTTTCACAGCGAAAAAAACCTTTTAACATTTAAAAAAAAAATTTAACTTTAAAAAACTTTTAAAAGATAACAGGAGGGTTAACTGTGCTTCATATGGAAATGTATATTTTGCCATACGACGGTTGGCTGGGTTCATATGTTCACGTATGCATGTGTGAGCGCGCGCCCGCACAAGAGGGAAGCACTAGTGTCCTATTTGGTTGCAGAGCAGAGTTGCCGCAGCTGCCGGGTGGACCCCCTGATTGCGGCTGGGTAATTTGCACCCTGCCTGGAACAAATGAGCAGCTCATATCAGGGAGCTTGTACCTTTAAAAAAGCACTTAAACATTGGTTAAAAACCAAGGAGTAACCTCCGGACACAAGAACTGTAGCCAATGAGGATGTGTTATATTCTGCAGTTCCTCGAGTGTCCACTATAGGCTGGCTACGCAAGTAAAGGATACCACACACACACACACACACACACACACATTCATAAAAGCTGATCTTTACAGCAGAAATAAACATGTCTACAGCCTGGTTCAAAAAACAAGTGTAGTCTGGATAGCTCATTTCTCGATCGGCACACACTGTACACGGGGTGAATCTTTTCATAATGCAGCAATTTTGAAGATATTAAGATCACAAGTTTTCCATTATAAGAGGCACAGCTGACTTGATTGACAGGCAGGAACACTGTAGCTGTTGGCGAGGAGGCTCAAAGTCTGCCTCTTTATGTCACAATCGCTCGACAGAAGTTAGGTTGACTTCACTATATCCAATATGGTTCCCACCGACGACTGGCTTCAAAACAATGCTTAAGAAACAGATGAGTGACGTCACAGATACTATGTCCATTATTTATACAGTCTACGTTAAAAACAAGCCAGTCATGTACTCAAGAATAATATCTGTTTCCTCATTTGATGCTGTCATGGTGAATTCACTAATCTGAAGTTCCCAGAAATGTGCAAGAGAACGCTCAAACGGTTGATTTCCCAGAAACCAAATGTTTACTCAATCTGTCTTTAAAAGGGTTCATTTGTTCATTTTGTCAGGAACAAGATACCCTGGTCAACCTGATCTGGGAGGATAATTGGTAGAACATGCGTGTTCTGAGTTACAAAATATGTTGACAGTATACGAGAAGGTAGCCAGGTACGAAGCAAGACCATCAGGGCCACTCCACCAAGCAGTGACGTCACTGAAAGGCCATAAAAAGCAGAGAAGAGTGTGTGAGGCGGGTTCTTTGGTTTAGTCCATCTCACAGAGATTTGAACTGTATGCTGTATCTTCAATAAACCTGCAAAGGCTGCAAGTTGATTTGGTCTCTGTGTTATTTAACCCTCCTGTTATGTTTGTTTCTCTGGAACAGCAATAATGTTCCTGGGTCAATGTGACCCGGGGCATATTTAATTATCCAAAAGTGTCAGAACCCTAAAAATCCCAATACACATTTTTTTTCATCTAATTTTTTAACTCCATTACTAACCACTTAAATCAAGATTTAGTCCATTGGTTCTTTAATTCACACAGATTTTATTTTTTTATTTTTTTTTATTCAACCTTTATTTAACCAGGTAAAAGACCCATTGAGATCGAAACCTCTTTCGCAAGGGTGACCTGGCCAAGAGAGGCAGCAACATACGTCATAGTAAACAAAACAGACAGATAACAAGGACAACAAACATTAAAATATAAAATACAAGCAATTTGATAAAATAAAGTGCAGAAGTTATTTTACAGTTACAATTTAAGAACACAGGCACTGCTCGAAGGATTTCCGTTGTCGTTTTCTTAAGATAGAGCGGAAAGCTTCCAATGAAACAAATGCTGACAGTTTCAGTTCAGATTGGAGGGCATTCCAAGCAGAGGGGGCAGAGAAACTGAATGCTTTTTTTCCCGTTTCAGTTCGAACACGAGGAGTAGAAAGATGCAAAATGTCATTTGATCGTAGGGCATAACGGCTTCCAGTTCTCTGAAGAAAAGTGCATAAATAAGTAGGAGCCAAGCCAAGAAGAGCCTTATAAACCAGAGTCATATCTCCTTACATTTAAGGAAGGCATGCCAGCTTTAGCGTACAATTCGCAGTGGTGGGTGAGGCGGCTACAACCAGTGATAAACCTCAGAGCACAGTGGTAGACCGGAACCAAGGTCTGTAGGCAGCTGGATGAAGCACACATATACACAACATCGCCATAATCAAGTACAGGCAAGAAAGATCATGGATCAATGAGGATAACTCACTCATGTTTCATTAAAATGAATGTTAAAACTTTTTTTAAATGTATATTGGAAAGCCCTGAATACAAATACAATAGTTTTACATGACATAGATTTTTGTTTATTTTATTTTACATTTTTATTTT
Organism: Notolabrus celidotus; assembly: GCF_009762535.1. NCBI lineage: Eukaryota > Metazoa > Chordata > Actinopteri > Labriformes > Labridae > Notolabrus > Notolabrus celidotus. The sequence goes on from NC_048276.1 coordinate 6,725,054, forward strand.
TCTATGAAGTGATGTTGATAAATTAACATGACACCTCTTCTGTCACATGCTGCCCAGATTTTTAAGCTGCATTTAGCTGGTTTGGAAGGCATACATTGCTTAAAATAGACTTTAAAAGGGTCAATTTGACCCGCAACATAACAGAAGGGTTAATTAACATCTGGAAATTCCTCAACAATGCCCCTTGGTCGGGGGCTTTGTCCTCCCCTTCCATCCTGTTTTTATAATGTCACAAAAATGTACATTTTGTATGTAATATATGTTTGTAAGTCATTTCATGTAGTGTCCTGCTAACTGTCTTGTGACATCCTGTAACTTTAAATCTTGTTTTTGTGTTATGTGTATACCTGCCTTAGGACTACAGATGAAATTGAGCTATTGTGCTAATTCCAGCATATTCACATTGAGGCATATAATATTGATTAATGTGCCTTGTCCTAATCAAATAAACTCAAATTAAATCAAATTAACATTTGCTCAGTGCAGAAGTTGCCATGGATTTCAAAATAAATGTAAAGAAAGGCCTCTGTAAGACACGAGCAGCATTTTAATGTCGCAACTAGCCGAGATGGGCCCAGTTTTATATTGTGTGAGGCAGTCTAATCTATAATATTTAATATTTCATCAAATGACTGTAGGGCTAGGTTTCTAATGTAAAAACTTAATCAGCAAAAAGAAGCTGTCTCTTTAGAAAAATGTGGATAAATTATGGAGACTATCTGTTTGAAATGAAATAAAAGTATATAGTGACATAAAATGTAAAGTGTGTCAGGATGAATCATCCCGTAATGTGCAAATGACCTGCCATCTTTTTCTAATTTTCTACCTTTAGGATTACCACTGCTGCATTGTCGTTAAACCTGCTTCTGCAATTCTGGACTAGATTTAATTATGTTTGTGAATAAAGCATAACTCTGGAACAGTGAGGGTGAACAAGTGAGAGAAAGGGATGATGGATTGAAGTGAAAGGGGGGAGGCTAATTGAATTGTAATTTAAGCTTTGGTCATATTGTTTGTGCAACATTCACACCCATAAAGGGAGCTGGATTGTTGATATGAAATTGAATAGAGGGAGATAAAGGAGCAGTTCAGACAGGGACGTGAGTCAAACAGAGAGAGAGAGAGGGAGAGTCAAACAGAGAGAGAGAGGGAGAGAGAGGGAGTGCAAGAACTGATAAAGGGAGGATTTTAATATGAGAACCTATAACTGCAGCTTCATCAACATATAGCAGGGCTTCTTGCCTGTCACGCTAATAAAGCAGAGCCCATTTGAATTTGAAGAGGGAGAGAGAGAGGGAGGGAGTGTGTGAGAGAGAGAGAAGTGTTCTGGCTTTCATCAGTCATATCTCGCAGTGGGAGGGGGATTGAAGCGGCTGCCTCGGAGCTCTCCGGTAACAGAGACGGTAGACGGCTCTGACTCACCCTGACGATCCGAACACAGCACCGCTTCAGACTCCACCTGACCTGCAACCTGACAGGAGGAGGAATCTGATGAAGGCTTAAGGCAACTTCCTCATCCTCATTCTGGGCTTTCTTTCTTTCTTTTTTTATCTTCCACTTGGCATCTTCCTCTTCTAACTAAGTCAGAACGCATGTTATTGATTCATAACCAGCAGATGGAGGCGAGTTGAAATCACATCAGAGTGTGTGGGGACGGGACGAGGAGGTTGGTTCTTTTACGCACCCTCTTCAGAACAACTACTGGACGAGTCAACTTCTTTCCTCTCCTGGTGGCGCACGGACCTTTTATTATCGTCCTCCTTTTATTCCAACAACCACCCCGACACCCTTCTCTTCTTCCTCCACCACCGACACCACCTTTTTGTCTTCACTTGAGAACACACACCACCATCCAGGACACAAGACTCAACAGTGAGAGGTTAAAAAGGAATCAGAATAACAATTTGGTGAAGAGCAGAGAAGAGCAGGCAGGACTGGACTGGACTCTCACAAGGATGCTACTCCCGCATAGACACTCCTAGACGGTCCTACAGCCGCTGCCAACATGTTCAGGCGAGGTAAGAGGAAAGGAGAGGAGAGGATTCACTTGTTTTTGTATGTGATGATGATATGGAGTGTGTGTGAGCTGAGCTGCTGAGTTAGTTTTATGTTCTTTATGTTGTCTTTTTTTTGCTTCATGGTGTCACAGCTGAGCTTCCTCATGCGTATTTAAGAACTTAGCACCAGTCCTCGGTGCACACACACACACACACACACATGGGGTCCAGGATGGAGGATGTATTAAATATTTACCCTCTTCATGTAAAAAATATTCTTAAAATAGAGAACCGCTGCCGCACTGCAGTTTGTTGGACTTACCTGCACGAGGATGGTTGGTGCTGTTGCTGCGCGCTCCTGTGTGCGTGAGAGAGAAACAGAGAAACAGAGAGAGAGGGGGAGCGCGTAATAGCCTAAACGCGAGGTTTGGGTTAAGAAGTTCATCATTCTTCATTTTGGAACACAAGTTGGATGTGTGGGACTGGGGACTCAGTGGTTGTGTGTGTGCGTGGTGAGAGGATGAGGCGGCCAGCCCACCAACAGAGGGATATTTTGACTTCTGAGAGAGAGAGAGGAGAGAAAAGAGGAAAAGCAGCGCGCCTAATGCTGTGGTGTTTACTATCACACTGGTACGCGTCTGTTTGGTGTGCTGTATGAAGTTTCACCAAAATGACCTTGCCTGTGAGTGTTGACAGGAAAGCCTCCAATCTCCCTGTCAGCCTTTTTTTCCCCCCTCTCTGTGCTTGCATGCGCACGTGAGCGCGCACGTGTGTGTCAAACTGGAGGTGCAATTTGCATCACTTTTAACAAATCCTATTAAAGCCTGTTACAAATGGATGCTTCATTTCAAAACACCAGTCACTCTTCTTCTGGTTTGTGGTTCCTCAAATATGGAGCACAAAAACACACTAGAGAGAGAGAGAGATTTAAAGAAAAAGTATTCGTAGAGTGGTGACTCATCTGTCAAACCCTACCAAATAAAGCAGTGGGACTCCAGTGAAAGGCAGATTGTCAGGCTGCTGTTTTGTGATGAGTGTAACACACAGCTGACTGATCCCTGACAACATAACAGAAAAAAACATTCTTTAATAGAGACACTGGAAGTCTGTCATTTGTCATTTCAGTGCAGCCCGACGCCGAGGAGAACACTCATACATCCATGCACATCATTTTCTATTAGCTCACTCGGTTGGCCCGAGTCGGGGCACTAGCTGGGCGATCTCCTCATTAAGGGTGGGACCTAATGGGCTTGACAGAGGGCTGATTAGAGCTGTCATTTTGTGTGTGTGAGTGTCTGTGACAGGGAGACACAGTGAGCTTCTTGCTGGAGGGAGACCAGCTTTAATTTTCGTGTAATTTCAGATGGAGAGCACCCACCCTCCTACACACACACACACATGATACACAGTGATGACAGCTGTGTATCTCCTCCTACAAATATGTGTCTGTCAGCAACAATAATAAAATCCATAGTAATTGTTCAGTCTGCCCGAGATACAGTTATCTATGTCTGTCACCTTTACCCACAGTATCTCTCTGCAGCAGGATAAAACAAGCGAGAGAGGGAGGAGAAGAAGGATAAGTGTTTTGGTGTAATGAAAACTCCCTCTCTCTTTGTCTCTCTCTATCTCTCTGCTTGGCCGGCTCACTGCTGCCAGCCTCAGTCGGAGAGCAGAGAGGCCTGGCAGGCTGATTGGCGACTAGCTGCCTGGTTTGGGAAGCTGCCGAAGCTTTGTTTCCCAGCGTGTTTGAAGCTGGATTTGTTTCCCTTACTTGACTTTGCCCCCGCTTCTCCCACTTCTCAGTTGTCTGTTATTTCACAAAGTTTTTCCCACAGCCACGCTCACACCGATACTTTGCGAACAGATGTAACATGCCAAACATTACAATGAATTATGGAAGGTGGAGCTCTTTTATTAATAGAAAAACAAACCACAGGCTTGTGCCGTGTGCACACACTCCCAATTACATTTGGTTCTAAAGTCTTCAGCTGGGCCAAAGATGAATGAATAATTTGACTTTGACTTTTCTGGTGCATAATTTTTCTGTTAACAAATTTTCATAGGATGTGACACATGAAGGCTGTAATTTTCTGCAGCACAAACTGGGATCTATCGTTGAGTTTTCCAACTAGTTAAATAAGATACATATGTCAGGGTCACATATGTGTAAAAAACAGCATAAATTCTTGACATTATTGCAAGAATTGGAGAAAAAAATCCTGAAATGATTAATTTATTGTTGAGTTTATACAATTTGGCCTCTGAATATTTATAGAAGATACAATTCTACAGGCTTGCATGCAAGGATGTTGTTGATTAGCATTAAATTAATGAGGTCAATGCTTACTTTGACACTCCTTCAAAGCAAGGCCCAATCTATCTAGTTCTTTATATTTTTTATAAAGATTGAAGGTTTAATTAAGCTTTTTTGACTCAAACCGCAAGCAAGCTTCTGATATCTCAGAAACATCACATTCACTCCAGTCTGAATATACAGATGACTTTAGGATTGAACATGTGGAAGAGGCTTTAGAGTCTCAATGGTGACCAAACATTACTCATCAATACAATAAGCTGAACTCGTAATGAAAGCACTTTGGTTAAAGGGTGTTTTCATGTTTTTACTCTTTCGAGAATTGTAAAACGGCTTTGCACCATCACACTCTGCTGGCAGCTCCATCATCTACTCTCAAACCAGGCCGTTAACAGCACACATATTTTAGCTGAATTATTTATTTGATATACATTTGCAGCATTTGTACCCTGCACTACCTCACTTACTCTGTGTTATATATTTATCTATTTACTTATTGTCCATATTTAGTTTAACCCACATAGTCAGTCCTGTTCTAGTCTGTCTTCATGTTGCTGTGTTATTTATCTGTCGTTTTATTGCACTTGCACTACTTGGCACCTTCCATGTGAGAAATGCAATTCCGTTCAGCTGTTAACAAGTTATCCAGATGAATGACAATAAAGTTTGAGTTGGGTTAAGTGAGGGCCCAGAGAGTATTTATTAATCAGTGAATAGAAAGCCTCTTGTATTCTAAGTCAGAAATGTACATTACCCACATGAGTGTGCAGATGTTTGCAAAACAGGCTATGGATTGGGATATATTCTTTCGTTGCTGAAGCCCAAATATGAAGCCCATGCAGAAATGCTAAAAAACTGCAGTTCATCGAGCGTCCACTTGAGGCTGGCTGCAGAAACAACAGAAACCACATACACACCCATTCAAAAAAGACGATCTTTGCAGCAATAAACTTACAAGTTTGCCCAATTAAGGGCATGGCTGACTTGATTGACAGGTGGGCACCCTGTGGCTGTTAGCAAAAAGGCTAAAGGCCCACCTCTTTACCTCACACTAGCTCGGACAAAGTTAGGTTGAGCTCAGCATTTCCAATATGGCACCCGCCAACGATCGGCTTCAAAACAGATGTGTGACGTCACAGATACTACGTCCATTTTTTTATACAGTCTATGTGCTGAACTACTCTGGAAACTTCACAACGGATTGTATTTTGGATGGACTTCAAGGCTTTAGTTCTTACAGCAGAAAGTGAGATTTTAAGTTTTGCAACAGCAGTACAGTTGGACATTCATGTTGCAGTAGAGTCAGGAGATGTGTGTCCCAGTAGAAGATGGCCATCAAGAGCTTATCTGGAATAAAAGTCCTACTTCTCCAATTGTGAACTTCAACTTCTAAAAGCACGACACGGTCTCTTCTCCCAATCTTCTTATCATTACATCTTAAAATCAGTTCATCCTCTCCTGCCAAAGAATATACTGTGATCCACCAAAAATGTGCAATATCTGAAATGCTTTGTGCTATCACCTTCAGCTATGATGATATATAACTAACGCAGGCTCTGTGCTGAAATTCACTGATCAGTATCAATATATGATGGCACATTTTAGAGCCACTGTTCTCCCACACTGTGGCTCCAGCCTCGCTCTTGGGCCGGTGGCTTTTCTCGGCTTAAATGAGAATAAAGTCCGTCCTGATTATGAAACTTTGCAGCAGGATTATGGACGTCCAGCTCAACTTGATCCAACATGAAAGAGAAGTTTGACCTGATTGAATCCCAACATTGTCAGCACATACTGTACGTCCACGCAGAACAGTTCCATGATGTGCATGTAAGTCTAAGCTAATTAGCTTGATAAGCTCACATTGTCAACAAATTTTTGTATCACGTCTGCCTGCAGGCTGTTTTCAAGTCCACAGTCAGACAATTAGAAACTGCTGCTGCTGCTGCTTTCGGTCGCTGTGTGTGTTTACTTGTATCTATGATAGCCTTGGTGGATGATAATAACATATGGATTAGTGACAAAATATTTATTCGGGTCGTGAAGCACCAAATGGCAGGATAATTGGGTGCTGAGATTGATCCAAATGTGCTCTTGCAGTGCCGTCATCCTGAGGCAGTGGACAGATTTTACAGCTCAGAGCAAAAAGGGACAGGATACATAGAAAGAGCTACTTCAGAGTGGATTCTGTGGATATATCATATAAGAGACCTAAATCACTGTGGGTTTTGATGACTGGAATTGAATTCATATGAAAATCAATCAAATCTTTAATGCAAGTCAGATCCGAGTGGGGATGAAATGAATCAGCACACACACACACACACACACACACACACACACACACACACACACACACACTCAGCTGCACACAGTGAGCGTGCGATGGCCGTGCATATCAAAGACCTTTGCAACCCCTCCTCCAGCCGGATCCCAAGGTCACACACAGGCTCCTTCTTTCTTCTCCTGAATCCCGCGCTAAGTGTGGTCTAGCCTGCAGAATTATATTTAATCATTGAGTTGCACCACAACTTTACCGAGCGTGCACAGCATTTACAATCCACGCGCTCTGCTGAAAATGTGCTCAAATAATTACAGGCAAGTGTGTTTAACAGCTCCGAGCTCCCACACTGACGATCTCTCTCAGACACAGTGCAGAAAAACCACGAGGATCATGACATGGGCTGTAACTGTTTTGATGCTAAAGACTAAGTGCAACAAATTATGCGCCACAGTGCATGATATGACATTCCTCAATGGCCCTTTTGTGTTCACATCCAACTTCCAAAGCAGCATTCCACATTTATCTTTGTGCACAAACATCATGTTTTGCACTTTCAATATTCTTTACGAGGTTGCAGTGCGTGTTAATTAGGCCAGCCAAAGCAGGGGAAACATTACACTGAACGATTCTACTTTGTTCCCTTCAAAAAGAGGCAAATAAAAGGTAAAAAGCATGAAGCTTGCACAACAAATGAACAAAGTAGACCCGCTTTATGCATCAATTCCCACTAATGAGACTCGTGCTCCTCGTATAATTGCCGCTGTAAAGTTATTGCTGATTTTGTTGGTAAATATGGTGCATTAATTTGCTTATGAATCACAGCAGTTCACCTTGAGAGCCGGCTGCGCGCACAGCAGGAAGGTCCTGAGTGAGTGGAGTGTCCGTCAAATGAGACATTAGCACATAACAGGGGCCTTGTGGAAGCTTGTGATTACAGGTTAGCTTAGCTGCAGCGTTGTGCAGTAGCTGTGAGTGTGTGATGTGTGAGATACAGAGGGACAGAGATGCAGAAAGAGGAGGAGGAAAAATGGGCGTGTCTGCAAACCTGAGTGTTGGAGAGATTTTGGAATCAAACAGAAAGAAATGAGAGCGATGTCTTAGCAGGAACACACTGATCATTAGGACTCTGGTGCTCCTGTTTGTGTGTGTGTGTGTGTGCAGAAGCCTGAGGGATCGTTATCCTAAATGTCAGAGCTGTAGGACTAGAGGAGCTTTACTGTATGCCAGGCAGACGCTGGTGCAGAAAGAGAGGAGAGGCAGAGAGAAAGTGTGACAGAGACAGGGAAATGGACGTGATCTGAAATGAGCGATTATTTGAAAGCCGACTTCACCTGGAGGATAGACGAAAGTGCAGAGACAGAGCCAGTGGGGAGTAAAAACTGAGCTGATGGGAGAGCTGATTGTGTGTATGTGTGTGTGTGTGTGTGTGTGTGTGTGTGTGTGTGTGTGTGTGTGTGTGTGTGTGTGTGTGTGTGTGCGTATGAGGCGGATTTTTAGTTCCCCTCCTCTCTTGCCCAGCAACTTTAGTATTCTGGAGTCTCCAGAGAGAGAGAGAGAGAGAGAGAGACAGTTGGACAAACCGATGCTTTCAGCAGAATGCCTGTTTGCCAGCTGAACAAAAAGAGCCATTACTATTCATAATAATAGCTGCGGACTCCATTCTGTCAGCTGCAGACCTGAACTAAAAGGGAAAGAAAGGTACGGTGGCTTTTCTTTCTTAGAGAGAGAGAGAGAGAGAGAGAGAGAGAGAGAGAGAGAGAGAGAGAGAGAGAAGATGTCTTTGTAGCTAATGTAGCTTAGCATAACAGCCAGAGGCGGTGTGGAGCAGCTTCATTTGTTCTGTCCAAAGTTAAAAAATAGGCCTTCAAACACAGCCGAAGCTCACCAGAGTAAATAATAGGTTGTGCCCCGTTTGTTTAACCTGTCTCCGGCTCTAACAAGGGAAAAGTACTGTTTGAGCTATTTCTGAACAAACAGCAGTTCTTCCATACGGCTCAAACACAGATGGCCAGATCTGTGAGCACAGGTTTTTTTAGTCTGTGAGCAGGCTCAGCGTTAGAAAAACCTCTGTCACCTCCCCTGTTACAACACGACTTCTCTACGCTCTGTGTTTGTTTGCTTAACAAGCCGATTCCAATATGTTGCACTCCCAGAATAAAAACAACAAGGATTCTTCTCTTGTCGCGAAACTAACAAGATACAACATGAGAGAGCTTTTGAGGTCGTAAGGGTGTTTGTTTTCTACTTTGAACGCAAAAAAAAAGGCATCGCTGCACAGTAAAAAGCAGCTTCACACTGACTTTGATTTTTTAACATCCGAGGAATAATAATAAAAAAAGGGGAAATAATTCCCCAAATGATGATGTATTTCTTTAAACTGAAGTTATGCATAACAGCGCGTACAAAACAGTCTTAAAGTTCCAATTTTGTTCATCATCGTTGCTGCTGCTGCATTATTCAAAGAGTGACGGCTGAGTTATCGATGAACGCCCTCAAAGCAACTTTTTGAACATGTTCAGAGAAAAAGTAAAAATTCAAATCCTTTGTGTCCTTCCTCCCTCCCTCCCTCCTCCACTCCTCTCAAATCTCCTCTCCTCCCCTGTCTTCTCCTCTGTAGCTGGTTCGCTCTGTACCTGTTGAATAATTGATCGCTGTTTTGGTTTTCCGATAAGGCGTTTGGGGTCCTCAGCTCTCAGCAGTACGGGCTCGCTGCTTTTCCTCATGGCACATCACACAGCTCAGTCCATCCTTCCCCCAGCCTCTCTCTCTCTCCTTCTCTTCCCACTCCCCTTCACTTGTTTTTTTATCTTGACTTTGTACTCTTATTTTCCTCCACATGCCTGTCACTCTGATATGTGGCACACATTCTCTGTAGCATGTTTACAGGCGTGTGCCGTATTGTACACAACATCCACTATTCCTCCAGATAAGCTTAGGATAACAATCTCTCTTCTCTTTATTCCAAACAGCTCTCAAATGTAAATATATTTTTCCTTTTCTTCCGTAGATTACCATGGAAACAGAAGTTTAGAGAGGGAAAAAAACAAGTAAAGAGGATAAGATATTTAACATGCCTCTGTAAACTGGCTCACACAGCAGGAGAGCTGTTACACACACCACCGCGCAGGATTTGAGGTGGGATTTTAACATCGCTCCGGTGTTTACCACAGAGAGAGAGAGAAAAACAAAAACACTACTTTTGAAATCCTTTCCATAAATTCAACTTTGAAACTGTTGAGTCATCAGATAGCCAGATCAAACAGTCAGCATGCTAATTAGCAGCAATTACAAACTCCCTTTATACCTTCCATCATGTCGCTGCATGTTAGTTCACGTTAAGTTTCAGGCTGATGCTTCCTTTCCTCTGAGATGAGGTGGAGCAGTGTGACGGCTCTCATAAGGAAATAGGAACACTAGTTGTTGTTTGTACTCCTCTGGTTGCCCCGCCCCCCCAAAATTAACTTGACTCAGCGAGCAAGTGCAGAGATGCTTTAGAAAGACAGTTCTAAGACTGGCTCAACTTTCACCACAGCGCCATGCCAATCAAAAGGATGCAAGCTAATCCTGCTGGAGATAACTCTGTAACATGAGTCCTGCATGTTCATTCATCACAAAGCTTATCTCAGCTGCCACTGTGAGGACTTTCCATTGCTGTATAATATAAAAGGCTGGGTGAAACAGTGAATCAGTGTCAGGGTCATGGGGGGGCCAAGGCTTGTTGATGGACGTACAGAGCAAAAGCTGATTAACAAAAGAAGAACTGGAGCACAAAGTGAAAACCACCAAAAGTGCCAACAATGAGCATGGGATCATTGGAACTGGACCACACAGCAATGGAAGAAGGTGGTCTTGGAACAGGACAAGTTTAAGGTGACTTGTTCTCCAAATCCAAATCTCAATCCAGTTGTGCATCTGTGAGATGTGCTGTACAACCAAACTGATCCATGAAGGCCCCACCAGCACTTGAAGCACTTAAATAATCCGCAGCAAGACGCAACAGCACACCTTTAGAGGTCTACTGGAGTCCACGTCTTGTCAGGTCAGGACTGTTGTGCAGGTGGTCATATTTTATGGCTGATTGGTGCAGATACTGGTAGGAGGAGATAAGGGTTGAAGATTGGGTCAGTAAAGCATGCAACGTCTGCACATGAGACTGACTGATGATCTCCAGGCTGCATCTTGTGCTGTTTTTTGCACCGTGTCCTAACAGCATGTGAGTGTCAGATATCACATAGCAATGGCTGCTCGCTGTCCACACTGCATCTGTCACATAAACACCTCTGTTACTTCATGTAAACACAAAAGTGAAGACAGGGCTTCACACATCTACTTTATAGGACATGTGCGTAGGAGACAGGTGAGAAGAAGCTCAACAAAATTTGCGTTTGCCTGATGACGGTCTAGTGACGAAACGTTGGACAGTGTGCAGGATTCTTGCAACTCAACTTCATGTTAACACACCACATTGCAGCTGAACACTCGAGACCAGCTGTAGATGGTAGAGTTCTTTTCTACCCTCTAAAGTTTGCACTTAATAAAGAGAAAAACAAGACACAACACCTCAATCATTGATATCGATATCATTGATGCACCACTACCTCCACTTTGTTCAATAAGCTCACAAGTCCTAAAATCAATGAACATCTCTTATTGGACACTTCAAGTACCTTGGCAATCTCCATTCAGTCATCTTATTTGTGTTAAAGTAGTGAAAAGTGGGCGCCGGGGTCCTAGTGGTCTAAGCGCCCCACAAACAGAGGCTACAGTCCTCGTTGCAGAGGTTGCCAGTTCAACTCCCGGCCGGTCTTCCCCCTCTCTCTGCTCCCCACATTTCCTGTCTCTCTTAAGCTGTCCTATCAATAAAGGTGAAAATGCCCCATTAAAATAAAAGAGTAGTGAAAAGTGGAGGTGTTATGAAGGCAACTCCTAATCTGAACTTTATGAATGAACCACTCCTCGTACATGTTCATAAGAGTGACGGAAATGGAAATCAAAGCAGGGTGTCAGGGTCAGAACTAAAGAAGTTTTAAGATCCAAAGCGACTTATTTCCTGGTTTTTAAAAGGTAATTTTAATGCGGCCAGACCAACTAGTCTGAAGTCGAGAAAACGCTCAGAAAACAGTCAAAAACTGAGCACAATTTATTAACCACAGCTAAACACAGGGTCACTGAGCCTGCAGGTAGAGTTCCAGATTGATGTCTTTTCTGCAAGAAAACTTCACTGTTATAAAATATCTTATATCTTTGTTATCTTTGGGCAATAAGTTTGCAGTGTTGACTGTGAATAATTTCACCTCCGTTAAGCTCTGTTGTCCTAATTTTGAATTGTTGAATTATAAATGCTCATTTCAGAATTATGATGCTGCGACATCTTTTGTGGTTGAAAAACTGCTGCAGACTGAAATTCAACCTCACATTGCACTGAGGCAAAGCTTCAGTTACTTTGTATTAAAAGCCTTTTTTTCATTTATTATTTATGTTGTTTTGTCTGCCTCTTGCTACAAATCTCAAATGGAGCACCTGGGTATGCCAAAATGTAAACATACATTAATATGCATGTACAGAAACTTCCTTATAAACTTTCCTCCACTATTTGTTCCTTCAGCTTCTGAGTCTCTCTGCTCCTCGGTCCCTATCTCTTCTTACTCTCCTGTGCGTGGAGCCTTCACTGGTTGTTTCCCAGCATGTGTGGACTGAAGGAGATGGGTTAAGAGGGAGAGTTCATCGAAGCCACGACAACAAGTCAATTTATCCTGATTTACAACATCACTTTGCATTTTTCCCACAGTGATCTTAACACACCCCTACAAATGTGTGTGTGTGTTCTGCTCATACATAATCACTTAAACCCATGCAGACACACACGCAGACTTACTGTTTTATATCTGCGCCCTCTCTCTCTCTCTCTCTTCCTGTGCTGCAGCGGAGAGGAGAGAGGCGGGAGCGACAGCAGTAGCAGGTCTTACATAACGACATCACTGCATTAACGAGCCCATCTGCCTCTGACTGGTGCTCACACTTCCAGTTGGAGCTCTGTAAAAGTGATGCACACTCCAGGCACCAAAAGACCACCTCAAGTGGGTTTACAAGGAGGCTGACCAGGTGCATCTAGGCCTTGAGTTTCTATTCATAGCATCTTTTGAGCATTCTTTGGAAACACTTCCTCGTTCCTAAAAGGAAGAATAGGTCGACTTTAACCAACTTTTGAAACCTAACATGGCTGTGAGGAAGGACTAGCAGCTGACTAACAGGACAAAGGAGGTTACTGTAAGGCAGTTTGAGTTTGTTAACATTAAGTCAAAGAGTTACCAGGTAAGATTGAAGAGGTTTTGGTTACCCTTAATAAGCAGAAAATGTGAAAAACGCAAAGTAAGAGAAGAGGGAAATTATCTTTGACTCATAGACTGTATGAAACATGGACGTAGTCTCTGTGATGTCACCCATTAGCTCCTGATTCAGGGTTTTTAAGCCTATCAATGGGGGTCACCATATTGGAAATGCTGACTCAACCTAACTTTTGGTTGACCAAATTAACAAATTTACAGAATTCCCTCCCCAGGATAAATAAAGCATGTCTGATTCTGACCAAACAGGAGGTAAAGAGTAGTACCTCTAGAGTCAGTTTAGCCGTGCCCTTAAGCCTAGAACCCTATCGCTAAAATTAGTAACATCATCACTAATGCTGGGTGTTTTTTACGATATATTATACCCAATTAAAAAGGACTTGACATCAAAATATATCAAAATATGACAATACATGACAAATAAGAGTAGTGTTCTTTCATTTTAAACTGTGCCATGTCTAAAAAATAATGAAAAAGAAAATGTGTTATGGGGGGAGCCTATAAAAATGCTCCAAAATTACTGAAAAATTTGGAATTCAAGAAAAAGAAAATCCTAAAAAAAAGAAAAAATCATGTAAATGTGTTTGCTCGGGTGGAAATCACCGTTCTAGGTCTGATTATGCAAAATTTGTGACTTAAATATCCGAAAAATGTCGATTTACAAAAAAATGTGCCCCCTGTAAAGTGAGCGCGAATGGAGAATTAGCTCTTCAGTCCAAAAAACGATCTTTGAACCAGGCTGTAAACATGTTTATCATTGCTGTATGTAAAGATCGGCTTTTTTGAATGGGTGTGTATGGGGCTTCCAGTGCTTCTGGAGCCAGCCTCTTGTGGACACTCGAGGAACTGCAGTTTTTGGCACTTCTGCATTAGCTTCATATTTCAAGACCAGAGGTTGCTACATGATTTGACTCATATATCCAATCTCATTCTTTACCTGACATCCTACCTTGGTTCTGTCATTACTACTATAACCACTAGAGGCCACCTTAACAATACACGAAAATATGCTTTTGAAAATACGTCAAACAAAGACAGATGTATATTTGGGGAAACTTTCTGAACTCCAATAAAACATAAATGTACCTTGCAACTTTGCATTTGAAGTTGAAACAACTGTATTATGCTATTAGCATAAACAGTTAATTTTCATTAGGTCCACAAAATGATTGTAGTCTGATAAAGAGTCCAGCCTTGAATCGAGGATTGATAAATATGATGAGCTGCTGCTTTTTAATGTGGTTTGTATTTATTTTTTCCCACTGCTTGGGGACTTCATGTTGGGTTTTGGGAAATTGATACGTATTTCTTGGTGGTCTACCTCCTGTCCATGCATGTATTCATTCTTGTGGGCTTCTTTTGATAATCTGGGCTGTAAAGCAGACTCATAGATTCAAAGACACACACACACAGAATCACACAAACGCCAGTATCCTACATAGAAATCCGCCAGGACCCACCAGTGGGGTTTATTGGAGTTCATCCTGATCCATTTTTACTGGAGCTAAATCCAAGTCCTGACTAAGATCCTGAAATAGCTCGGGAACAAATAGGGAAAAGCCAAAAAGAAAAAAAACACACACACAGATTCAAAAAGCCCACACATAGGTGCACCGGCACACACCATCCAAGACACTGACGCATGAAATGGCTGAAATTAGAAGAAGCCTCTTCTGAGTGGGAGTGTGTGTTTGATGCTGCTTCAGAGTGACGAGAGAAAGTAAAGATGGAGTGATGTGAGAGAACAGGAGATGAGGGACGTGTTTGTCTGCTGCCACAGCTTGTTTGTGTCTTCAGTCTGACTCTCATTAGAACACAGAGGCACTTGTGTGTACGTACGGACTTGTGTGTATACGGGTGATTGTGTGTGTGTGTCATAGTGAGGCTTACATAACAATCAGTTGCTCAGCTGGGGACACTGTACAGATGAATCCCAGGATGGCCCTTTTATTGGATCGGGTGTGGAGGGTTTTCTGGAACAGGAGCTAAAAAAGTAATCAAAAACAAACTTCTGCAGAGCGGGAAAAGTCATAAATGTTTACTCACTCCAATATTCAAGTAAACCGCATCATTATTATACATCACTGCACATACCGGCAGTCTTTTTCATGACACTGCATTTATATTTTAAGCATTACTGGTACTCTTTTCCAGAATGGGTGAGTCAGAATACTTAAGACGGGCTTTTACATATTTAGTTTTTAGCTTTCTTCCTCCCTTCCTGTTCTGAACTCCAGCTGGGAAATACTATTTCTGTGGCTGGATTATTGAATGCAATAAATAAGTGCTACAGCTTTGTGCTGCAAAATGTTTAAGGCATGATTAAAATAGTGAACGCATGTTAGGAAGCAATAAATTTCATATGAGCAGGGGGTAAATTCAACACCCCTGGATTGTGTGCCTGTATTTCAATTCATGAACGTATACATGATCGAGGAATTATTCAATTCGGATTTAAAATCAGAAGAAACCAGCCACTTACTTCAGATTTAGAGGTGACATATTATGCTCTTTTTTTAATCAAAATATATTGGTCTAAGAGGTCCCCAAAACATGTCTTTAAAGTTTATTGCTCAAAAAACACTTTGAAATCAGATTTTGGTCTGCCTGTAAACCCCTCTTTTTCAGCCCTGCTCAGAACAGGCTGTGTCTGTGCCTTTAAATGAGAATGAACTCTCTGACTCCGCCCCCTCAGGAAGTGGATGTGCCCTCGGCTGTCCAGCACGTTGATCTAATGTTTACATGTTGCCTTCTCACAGACCCGCGTTACTTCAACCCTCTGAATCTGATCCAGAATCTGATCCTGACAGAGAGGCGCCTGCAGCAGGACCTTTCTGAACCATTGGTCACAGATTTAGTGTTTCTTGTAGTTTTATTTGTCAGTATGTCGACGTGTGTCTCGGTACACAGCGACGAACATGTAGCTATGTGGCTATGCTAACTAGCGCTAGCACTTATCCATGATAAATAAAAATCATCCCCTAGATCTTCAAATCTGCAGACGTGGAGAGTAAAACCGACCCTTGTATTTATTAAGACAGTCTACAACTAGCATGCCTCCCTCCTAAGCTCCTTGTTAGCACACGTGTGCAGGGAATGAAAAACGGAGGAGGGGTTGAGTTGTATTTTATACAGTCTATGGGCTGAACAAGCTCCGAGCTCTGACTCTGTTACAGACTGGATGTCGTTGTGACGTATGAAAAACACTGAAAACTGAAACGGCTCGTTTCAGCACACATTTACAGAAAGGTGGAGAAATCAGAACAGGGGCAGAATGGACTTTTTTCATTTTCGGGGGGTTTGTAGACAGGGACACATATTTCAGGTAGAGAACCATTAAAAAGTTGATTTTGCATGATATGTCACCTTTAAGTTTAATTCAAAATGGTCATTTTCATTCAGAATTAGGTGTTTACAAAGTCATTTTTAATCTTTTTAAAGAGGATTTAATTTTTATTCTAAATTAAAGAGGAATTAAAAGTCTCATGTAAACGTAGCCAATGCTCATAATGGGTAATGACAGTTACAATCCATAGGGAGTTTTCCTTTTATGCAGCCAGTTCTGATTTTATGTCACAAATCATTCACACGCTGCATCGTGGCTGGGAGTAAAGCATCTCATTTGTGCCATGTTAGCAAGCGTACAGTACATTATCTTTTGAATCATGGACAGATTATTGCAGCCTGATAGCACCAGAATGAAGCTGAATGTGCACCCAGAGCTACGGCATGCGCTGCCAGAGACAACATTAAATATAGCGAGCTTTAGATAAAAGTGTCAGGAGTGTATAGGCATTGTTGATAGACCTGCTTTATGGGTGTTCTGCCGTCCCATGTAAGCAGTGTTTATGGAAGCCGTGTCCCTGCAGCACCTGTGTCTGCGTGTTAGGGGGGTGATTACTGCTCGTCTCACACGTGAACAGAGAGCAACAGAGAGGGAGAAAGGGTGAAGACATCCACAGCGCACCCTCCGAACTCCCTCTCCGCCTTTAACCAATACTGCATTAATCTTCTTAAGCTGTCAGCATGACCTAAAACTGATGATGCACAAGCCCAGGAAGAAGAAGGGGGAAAACTCCCGCCAAGAAGACAACAGCTTGTGACTAATCGTGAGTTTAGAACAGCTCACCAAGCTCATAACTGAGTTGTAGCACCATCACCTTGGCACAATTCAATTACTGCTTTGAGGAAGGTGCTTACCTCAGATATTCCTGCTCACTCATAACTCTACCCGCTGTGTGCGTGTGTGTGTGTGTGTGTGTGTGTGTGTGTGTGTGTGTGTGTGTGTGTGTGTGTGTGTGTGTGTGTGTGTGTGTGTGTGTCTCTATGTGTGTGTTTGAGTGTAACCTCGCCATGAACCAGGGTGATGGGAGAACTTTGACTTTTAGGACATTTTCTCCCCTCCAGATGTGCAGTTTAACAGACAGCGCTGCAGGCTCATAAGTTAATGTCAGCTCACCCACACACCCAGAGGCACATCCACAGACACTCACATTGTCATGCAGGTGTGAGTTAAAGAAAGGTGTGTATAGAGAGGAAGAAGTGTGAAGCTGCAACAAGGTGAGGACGTGTGAAAAGTGAAAAGGAAACAAGCATGACAGAGAAACATCGATGCCCATGAGCATCACAGGACTGAATTCTGACACCTTTGGTTGCACCTGTTATTAAGTGATAAAATAACCTAAGAGCTAATCACCACACAACAGATGCCCACCTAATAATAACACAGCGAAACCCAAAAAGCTTGTATGACCTGTGTTGTTGTTATGATTGCTACAGTGCTACTGCCCCAATAAGAATCTGGCCACACTGCAGCACAGCTGTCATGAAGATGGGCTGCCTGCCCAACTACACCAGCTGTGCCAGCCCAACCATCACTTAATCACCCTGGGAGGGAAGGAGAAATAGAGGGAGGAGGGAGGAGGAAGGATGAGTTGGCAGGTTCAAAAAGAAAGAGCAAATTGTTGGGGTTGAGGAAGTTGTGGTAAGAAGAGGGAGTTGTAGGAGGTCTGCAGTGAGGTGTGATGGAGGGAGAGAGAAAGAAGAGGGAGCTTGGTAGTTTGTTACCGGTGCTGCAAATAAAACCTGTAGGTATCCCTCCAGCATCATTTCTGGACACTGTTTCTTTAGATGATTGGTTCGATGTGACGTTGAGGACAGCTGACCTAGTTTGAATAAGTCTGCTGGGGTTTGATCATGGGGTGATGGATGGGTCAAATACAAGAGTGGTATGTGTGCAAAAGACTGAGGTTCCAGAAAACAGTTAATGTTGCTTTAATTGAAGAAGGTCAACACTTGGGTGATAATGCATGTATGTTACTTATTCAAATATGGTACTTAAAGCTCCCCTGAGGAGTTTTAATCTGGTTATGAAACATCCTGAACTTGACAGTGAGGCGTCTTTATGACCTACAAAATCATCAAGACCATTTGCAAAAAAATTAATAATCACTTTAAAGTAAATTTTTAACACCTGGAAATGCTGCGACGGGGGTAGGTGTCAGACCAGACCACTTATGGCATGCTAAACAAACATCATTATTTATACTTTACTACAGCAAATACTCATAATCATATGACTTAAGAGACAGCAGGTGTACAGGAGAAGATCAACAGAGATATGAGGTACAACTTTGTCCACAAGGGGGCACCAAAGTCAACACAAACAAAAAGTTCCTCACAGGAGCTTTAAGTTATGTCACATTAGCTAGTTATATAACTGACATATGTTTGTGCACTCCTCGACCTAACTAAGACATTTTGTTATCTAACTTAATTGTTACCATGCAATGTTACACACTAGGAACTAATTGCATACATTAACGGTTGTTGCATTTTGATAAGGCAAGATATATACAGTATAAGATGGTTGTCAGCAAGCTTTACTGGATATTAATTGATCAACTTTCACTGATTTTACTTTATGTCCATAGCCAGACTGGGTATTGTTGCTAATTTAGCCTAGCAGGTTTAAAACTGATGCCCATAAAAAGGAAGTTGCAAGTTTTAAATGCTTATTGGCAAGCTTTATTTTGAAAAATTCACTGGATGCTAAAAGCTTATTGTTGCAAAGTACTTTGTTTTAAAATCGGACAGGACATTTTATGTGTATTTTTGCTAACTTGACCATAAAATCCTCCATATGCCAAACTGACGCTTAAGTGCTACCTTAGTTTTTCTATGTTGAAGCACAGGGCAACAAAATGCAGTCCCATATTTGGAGTTAAAGCCTGGTTCATACCTCTGGATTGGATTGGACGCCATTGCATACGCCCCCATACCTATGCAGAGGCCTACGCATGTAGCCAACACACACCTCCTCCAATATTAAACTACGCCTTGTGATTGGTCGGCTGGACGGCATTGTATTTCCTGCATTTACAGCACTTGCAGAATCGCCTTCCATCATTCGTGCATTTAATCTCCTACGACATCTCCTCTTTATTCTAATCATTGCTGTATGATAAAACAGACACATGTCTCAGCTCTTAATTAACATATCACGTTCAGAAATGCTGTGAAAAAGTAAAAATAAAACGTAGCTGGGCCGGAAGCAGGCAACCCGACTATCAGAGCAAGCATTTCTGTGGAGTACTGAAGATCTATGCAGACACATCAACACACAAGTATGTAGTGCTCATGTCTGCGTCTGCCACTGCTGCATACGGTCAACGCAGAAGTATAAACCAGGCTTAAGACGGGAGAAATGGAAAGGAGGAGTAATGGATGCATGAGGAAAACTCCAAGCTGTGAGATACAAGAACAAGTAGAGTAAGAAGTGAGCGGAGGAAAGGTCTTGACAGATGAGATTAGAGGGTGAGTGTTGGAGGGAGAGACTGGTGGTCACGAGCGTGACCACACAAGGAGAGCAGAGGAGAGAAAGAGTGATTTGTAAAAAGAGGTAAAGAGCTGAAGTGAAGGAACACAAGCCTACACTGCAGAATGATGTAAAGGAAGGAGGACATAGCATGGAAAAGCTGGAGCTGGAAACGGAGGTGAAGATGATGTCAAACATGTTTTTGGGTCGATTTCTCAGCCAGCTGGATCAATACCTCAGCAATCAGTCTTGTAATAGCAGCAGCCATATGCAACCACACAGAATGCAGCACACGAGCAGAGAGCAACTTCTGGCAGACTTTTATTTAGCATCTGCTCAGGTACAAACACTACCTAGAGGTGTGACTGCAGTTAACACCTCTTAATGAAGTCGACCAAATGTCAGAGGAAACATTCAGCGGAGGAGAAATCAGCTGACCTTTTACAAAAACAAACATCATTACGGCGCATCTGTGTCTGTCTCTCTGCTACCTGCTGACCCACCTGAACTATCTGTCCAATTCCCACAATGCCCTTTTCTCTCGCCTGTCTCCCCCTCTGTACGTGTGAGTAACATCATGGCAGCCTCTCAGAGCAAATTATCCGTCCTCAGGGCAGACTTGTGCCACACTGCTCAGGATTTAGGGCGCCTAACTGAGATGAGAGCATTTGTCCAAGCTCTGAGAACGGCTCATTCTTCATCTTCATCTTCACTCTGAGGATGAATCCATACGCTGAAGGGAGGATACATGAATATCAAACCACACTATTAACATAAATGTATTTTACTGCCAGGATTAATACGCCCCTGAAAGTCAAAGTGAGTCTCATGCCATAAACTAATCAGTCAGCGGGCATTGATCTGAGCGAGCGCAATCCTGGAAAGCTTTCGGTTTGTATCGAGCAGAATCAGCAACACTTGCATTCATTGACTCTAAACTTGCAAAGACTAATTGATACAGACAACTCCCGGGGAACTGCTGTAGACGTGAAAGTCCACTTTCATTTATGTACATGGGAAGTTACCTGAGGCCATGAACTGCAAAAAGGAAATATTGATTTCTGTTGCCAGCATCAAAATAAACCCATTTTTGAGACGACTAATCTGTTTTTCATCGGGAAACACAGAAAAGAAAGAAGTAGGTCTTTAGTGAGGAAAATAACAAATGAACGACCAAATGAAACATGAAAAATGGACCCCAAATTGAATAATAGATTCTTGTACCCTATCACGAATGTAACAAAAGCTGTGGAACCATTTTAAATATGACACTAATCCAGAGTGCCAGGGTCCCTGCCTCCCTCTCAGGATGTGTTTTGGTCTGCGTTTCCCTCCGCCTGCTCCTACCTGCCCCGTCTCTTCCCATCTGTCTCCTGCGCTAGTCTCAGGGACCTTACACGCTCCGCTCGGCAACAGATCAAGACAGCTACATCTTCTCCAAATGCCATTTCACAAGCGTTTCCCCTGACGCATACACAGAAAAGGTTTTTCATGTAGTCACATGTGCGAGTGCGTTGGAGTTTTTTTCCGAAAGACGGCGCAGTATTTGTCTGGATCAGCCGGGGTAATAACCAATTATGTCTAACATGTACGCAATCAGCCTCCTTAATAGATTACATATATGCATGCATATTTCCACTGTGAGGAGAGAAGTAGGATGGGGGTTAAATACAGCATTGTGTTGTTTAAATGGTTCAGTCAGAGATGGAGCGACTTAATTCCTGCTTAATCATCCTGAGATGTCACCAGAAAAGAGGGTAATAGAGTGTAATCCACTTCTTCAATCCCCTCCTACTGCTGCCAGTTGTTTGGATGCTTCTTTGACGTCTTAATAATGACAAGAACACTTCAGCGAAGGTAGATTAATTGGATTAAATGTGTAGTATAGATGCTCGTACTGTAAGTACACAAACTCTCTGTGACATTATATATTAAAGGGATGGTTATAGAAACAGGGCAGAGCGTTAAAACAACAGCATCAATGTAAACAGGAGAGCCTGCACACCTCATCTATACCACTGAATATTAGAATTTTAAATATCAGTGTTCTTGCACCATGTTGGTTTTTATCAGGTGAGTGTTTGGAAAAACAAAATAAACTGCACCATTTATAGACTTTTTTTGACACAACAGTAGGCTGATGAAGCTCTTTAGTAGCAGGTGTGGTTAACTAAGAGAACCCAGCATCCACATCTCTGACATTTAGGAATCATATTTAAAAGAAAAGATACCTTATACCTAAGAGATGTTTATTGCCATGGTTCATCGGCTGCACAAAAATTGGAGGTATACACTCAGTGCTCTATCTGTTTCTGAAATGGAGTTATAAAGCCCAAAGAGAGTGGTCACCAAATTGGGGATGCAGACTCCAACTACTTCAGGCTAATCAAAGACTGGCAAAAAGGCAGAGTTCAGGCAGTAGCCTTGCCTCCTGACAAACAACTACAGAGCGCCCACCTGTCAGTCAAATCAGCCACGCCCCTAATTTTGCAGAATAATGCATCACTCTTAGACTAAATGTAATACAAATGGATGAGTTATGACATTGTTACTAATAAAGACTTGAGGTATAGAGACCATTACTACTTTTTGGTCCGAGCTTTATGTTTGCATTATGTTTAATTCTGGTGTAAAAAAGAGCTTTTGAATATAGGCTCTATGAGGTTTCCTTTGCTTTTGGATCCAGCCTCAAGTGGACACCTGAGGAACTGCACAACGAAAATTCTGATGACAAATGTTCGTCAAAGACCCTTTTTTTCATGAAGAAGAAAAGACTATGACGAGCTTAAGTTCATCACTGATCATTAAAAAAACTGTGTTTGTTGACGAGAAGATGACTAGCCGAATATGTTAGTGGTGGACATTCAAAATCCACGTTTTCCCCCACTGTGCGTCAATTCTTTACAAATAAAAGCGATGCATTCCTGTGACAGCCGTGTCAGGGTTAGCTTGGCCACTACCTGCAGCAGGTGTGCTGTGTAAACCAGCTCTCCCCGCCTCCATGCTTCTGTCTCATTTACATTAATGATTTTTACCCCCCGGTGTGTGTTAGTGACAAAGACACAGCCCTTGGGACGTCTGTTTTCTATTTGACGTTTGCCCTTTTGAAACAGCTCTGCGTCTGGAGCTTTATTTATTCCAGTTTGGTGAAACATCAGACACATTTAGTAAGTTTTGATCAACTCCTTATCATCAAAGATGTAGGAGCATTTCAGAGTGCCGTGAACTGACTGTCAGTGCAGGTGCATTCAGGGACCATCGGAAAAGTGCAATGCAGCCCTTGTATTTTGCATTCCTGGCATTTTTATTTGAATCAAGAGAATCAAAATATAGGCACAGTGGTCACAGCAAGTATTTTTTCTTTTGACTTTTTGCAGGGACAGGCTAGATTCTTTAACTTGAGATATTACACAAGCAAAAGTGTTAAAAGAGTGAAATATTGGCAATTTTAACACTTGGTACAATCCTGATACCAATATCTGATCAACTAAATTAATCATTTTAAAGAGAGATAATGTTTCGGCAAAATTCAAAGACTAAAATGTGACTAAAACTAACAGGCATTTTCGTCGAAAGTCTAGGACTAAATCTATAGTAGCTCCCATAGGAAAATAAATTTAGAGAGGAGATCTCAAAAGTGTTTCATTTATGTCTCCTAGACAACAATGAGATCTGTTTGAAAGCAAAATGAGACGATAGCTTATGTCTCCTGTTTCTCATTCTTGCCTCCAGAAAAAAGTTCAAAAAGTCTCAGCTTAGTCTCCCTTTCAGATCAAAAGGAGATCTCGTCAGAATCTGAAAAGCTTCTCAGGTATTTCTCAAGTGTTGTGACTCCTTTTGAGCTCAGGTGGAGAAATCAGAGAGCTCTTTTAATTGTCTCAATCTAACCTCATCCATTTGTTTTTGTCAGACTCAGTTTTTGTGTCTCAAGTTGAGCTCAGATGGAGCAAAGAAAGAGCCTGAGCTCATCTTTTCATCAACATTTATAGTGCCCTGCAAAATTAAGATTTCAAGGTAATTGTCCACAAACTTACAATTCTCATTAAAACATTTGAGCCACTTGCAAGATCAGATATTTAGATGTCAAATGATCTCTTCTTTGACTTCACACTATGGTCATTCCTTTACAAGTCTGTTTGGAACAAAAGAACTTCACAAAGATTTAGTGGATTTGAGAGAAATTGCAAAAGATAGAGATTTCATACCAGGTATGACCGACCATTTATTTAAAATATGGGCCAAAAAAGGGCTGACCAGATTTAGCCAGATTATTACAATTAAAGGGCTGGAGTCTTTTGGGCACTGGTGGCCTAGCGGTCTAAGCGCCCCACATACAGAGGCTACAGTCCTCGTCGCAGGGGTTGCCGGTTCGATTCCCGGCTGGTCAACCATTTCCTGCATGTCTTCCACCTCTCACTACTCCCCACATTTCCTGTCTCTCTTCAGCTGTCCTGTCAAATAAAGCCCAAAAATATATTTAAAAAAAAGAGAAGAAAATTAGCCATTAATGAGATCTCTCATTTAAGTCTCAAATAAGACTCATGTCATGGTCTCAACTATTTCTCCTAGTGAATTTTAGGAGAAACCAATGAGAACAATTTGAAACTTGAATGAGGCTGAAGTGAGAATCTCAATTTTGTCTCCGGAGACTTAGAAGAGAAAGACTTGAGCAGTAAAATTTTCCTCTGGGAGCTGCCAAATTGAACACTGTTGCACTTTGTGCCATTGGCCTAATTTTGGCCTGGAGGTTACTGCTTGATCTTTTTTTCAAACATATCCACCTGATGAAGACCAAGGTTGTGTCAAAGCATTAAGAATTTCAAATATTTAAATAGCACAGAACATCCTTCATTTTTCCACTGCAGATTCAATCCAATTCCTCCTTCCTACTATGTTCCCTCCATGTTTTTTTTTTTTTCATCACCGCCATGTTAACCCATGAGCCCCCCGTGGTCGAGAGGCGATGGAGCACAGGCTTACCTTAAAGAGTTAGCATGGTAATACCTTGTGGAGTGGGAGTCAGTCAGCCAGGCCGGAGCAGAGTTAAGCCCTCGCTCTGCTTACATCAAAGAGGGACGAGAGAGAGAGAGAGAGGGAGAGGGAGAGAGAGGGAGAGAGAGGGGAGGCAGGGTGAATAAGGAGGAGGGGGGGCTGTCATATACTCCCTTTATCACGGGGAATTTTATGGTTCAGACCTGTGATTCTGAGGGGAATTTTATGGCCTGACCAAAGATGGGCAGCTTCAATTCAAAAGTAGAGCTGTCTCATCACTTCCCAAGGTGTGTGTGTGCGTTAGTGTGTGTGTGTCTGTCTCTGTGTGTGTGTGTGTGTTGGTTTCTTTTGTGCTAACCTTACCTTTCTTCACTTTAAAGGCATATTTTATCATCCTGACAGCTTATTGTTTATCAATCCTGCTTTGTGCGAGCTGATTCATGCTCTGCTGTTGTTGAATTTTTAATTGAAAGCTTCTCCACGGGGATGGAGAGAAAATCGATTCATTTTGGGAGGACAAAGTTGTGTTGCAGGTTGTTTCTCTTTTCGAGGGGGGATATATCGGCTGTGACATTTTAACTGCAGCGGCCGTCCACAGTGTTCCTTCTACATGCACCCGGGATGTTTAGCAAACGGATCATCGGCGTGTGGACGGTTGTGTTTATCGCCCGGCAGCGATGTTATCACAGGATGACGTTGGCATGGTAATGTGTTGTACATAAATGTTGGAGTAAACGCTGATTGCATTAATGAAACATGTTCCCCGGAGATTATTCATACTCTGTTTTAATTACGAGATGGTCTCACCACACAATAAGCCTCTTATCTGGATATGAGCATCAGTTTATTGCTAAATGAGCCACTGATATCCAAAGCACAAGCATGTGTGGCAGTCCAAATAGACGTGTGTGTGCTTACGCAAGCACACACACACACACGCAAACAGCACATAATTCAACTACTTCTCTTAAGAATTATGATTACATGCTTCTACTTAAGGCTCTGAAAACCTGTTTTCTCAATCATCGTCTTATTATGTGCGAGACGCTTCAAAACACTGTTGTCTGCCAAAACTGTGGTTATCTAACATTACAGATTCCTCTGTTTGTCTTCCTGTCCTGGGTTTTGTCACCAGTGTAAACATGCTCTCTTACAAAATAAGAGTTCAGTGACATTTTTAATTATTAGAGTTAGAGTTTGCAGGGTGTGTTGCCAGCCGTTTGTCCCAGGAGTTAAACTGTTCATTAAAAATTACAAGAAGATTTATAATTTACAAATCAACAAAGCCTTCAGATGTTTACTGCCAGACGTCCACAAAGACTGTCTGCAAAGACAAGGAGATGAGCTGTGAGAGACAAGAGTCCTTATAATCATGTTAGCACTTCAGTCACAAACACGAGGGGGCCTGTCCTCATTATGTACCTGTTTGTGTTCTTTATGTAATTAGATTTGCAGGTATCGATTACACACCCTCATGTGTCGTCAGTAACAACATCTTTAATGAATAATGACCTGTAATACATGGAGGGATGTCACACTGCACTATTTTTCATACAAAACCTTCAATACAAGCTGGAATAGCTGCTTCGACAATCATCAAGTAATCACAAAGGACAACAAAGACTAATCATGGAGGAGGCAGAGATGCTATTTTCTCCATTACTAGCAGCATCAACTGCTGTAACATGATGCAGCCACAGTGAATATACTGTATGTGGTCAGGCAGCAGTGAAAGCAGATACTGACACCAGCCTGCAGAGCCAGGACTGAAACATTTCTGTTTCTTACGGCCACCGCCGGATCCGTGTCTGGTCCGTCTCCGGTTCGTCACAGCACTGGATTTGATAGGTTTCTATTCTAGTCAATGTGTTAACTTCTACTGGATCCGCTTGGTTGTGTTCCGGGTGGTCAGAGAAGATTGAGCAGGACAGGAAGTCAGGCAAAAAATAAAAATGAAAACATCCTGTTAATTTTCAGAATAAAACACTCGAATTTCACTGAACTACAAAAACAAACCGTCATCACCTGAGTCCGTGTTTTCAATCAATCAATCAATCTGTATTTGTATAGCGCCAAATCACAACAAACGTTATCTCAAGACGCTTTCACAAACAGAGCAGGTCTAGACCACTCTATGTCAAATTATGACCCAACATCAAGACAGGGTAAGACTCAGTCTGACCCCACCTTAATCCATCATGAGCATTGCACATCGCAGTACTTAGCTAGTTACAGTGGTGAGGAAAAACTTCCTTTTAACAGGCAGAAACCTCAGGCAGAACCAGACTCATGTTAGACAGCCATCATGCCTCGACCAAGTTGGGTCTGGAAAGACAGATAGAGGGGAGTAAGAGAGAGAAGTGATAGTGATGAGACGAGTAGTAGAAGCTGTTGCCGCTGGAGTCCAGCACGTCCGTATCAGCTGGAGTCCAGATCGTCCGCAGCAGGAGGACGTCTACGGCAGCTCAGAGGAATCTACGAGACAATGGAGCTCAGGGACTCCAGAAAGGTCTATGGTTAGTAACTTTAATGGGACAGGCAGAGTTAAAGTAAGTGATGAGGGGGTTGGGGGGAAGGGGGTGAGCTAGGATCCCAGTGTGTCAGTGTGCCAGTTCCCCCGGCAGTCTAGGCCTATAGCAGCATGACAAAAGCCTTTTCTTTCTGTAAGCTGCGTAATATGAACAGTGAACAGCTCAGTTTAAAAGACATCTGTCTAACAGGGATGGGCTTTTCAAGAAAAGATACTATTTGATAATCATTGGCATCTATTTGGCAATTATTCTAATAACCCCCCACCTGCTCACCTGTCACGTCAATGGTCTGTTTGTGTGGCAGTTGCATTAACCAGCAGCAGGACAAGGTGCTGCTAGTAGTGGGCACTGACAGTGTCCATCTCGATCTTTACACCGCTGTTTCTGTGACTCTGCAGTCTGGCCTGTGTGTTTACATTTTACAGCCATGCTCAGTCTCTGGAAATACATGTGTAATGGTGTGAGATTCAGAAACAGAGCAAATTGCAGCGACTGTTGCTAATGTTTTCTTCTTCTTTTTCTATTTAATGCAGTTAGCATTCTTCTTCTCCTGTTACTTAATGCAGCTAGCAAGCAGCTTTGAGACGCTCCTTAGCTATGGTCTAGCGGGAATACTGTAGTTCTACTTTTAAAATGAGAAAATATTCACATTAACTCGATTTTTCCAAATTAACGAATATTCCAACATTTGAAAATCATGTCCCATCCCTACAGTCTAAGATCCTCATTACATGGACAGATGATCCATGCAATAACAAAGTATGTAAGTTAACATCTCTCCTGTGGACTTTTTGAAGAGTATAAAGAAACATCTACATTTACTGAGATGGAAATGGTGAGTTTAACTTAAACTGTGAGGTGCAAACAGATAGGTCAATGATCATACCTCAGAGTAAGTGGTCACCAGTACTTGATGCCACCTCTGTTTTAAAAGCCTCTGAGGTCTGCTAGAGTATCCTTTACTTTGACTTCTAAGTTTGCAGCTCAGTCAAGTGCGGTCCTTCACATGGTCACAAGCACTTCTTGATGAAAATGCATACCGGACAAAAAAGGGAAATATGGATTATGAAAGTATATAGAAAGACTTAGTTGCTTACTGATGCATCATGCTCCGGCATCCGGCAAAAATAGAAGTCTTGCGTATCTGATCCGTTGCTTTCCGACCTGCCGGATCAGTGGGAGCAGATCCAGTGGGAGTTAACGCATTGACTAGAATAGAAACCTATCAGATCCAGTGCTGTGATGGATCGGGGACAGACCGGACACAGATCTGGTGGAATTTGGCCGTAAGTGTTTATTGGAGAGTGAGAAAAGTCCCTGCTCCTCAGACTGGGTTTCGGGCTCACAGGTCACCTTGCAGCTATAGAAACTATGAGGTTGT
This sequence comes from Notolabrus celidotus, assembly GCF_009762535.1. Lineage (NCBI taxonomy): Eukaryota > Metazoa > Chordata > Actinopteri > Labriformes > Labridae > Notolabrus > Notolabrus celidotus. Next base: position 6,753,714 of record NC_048276.1, read on the forward strand.
TATTCTCGATGAGCCGCTTACAACGGTATAAACACTCGAACAGTTTGAACTTTGGTTTCTTGTACAGCTACTGAAGCATAAACAGAAGCACAGTCTGCCACGGTGCTAATTGCAAAGTACTCAGTGTAAGAGCATCATCATGGTAAATATTAAATGCACTGAAGTGTTCTCGGAAAAGAGCAGTTCACTGTGCTGGTTTCTATTATGGAACAGTCTCCACCCCAAAAACTTTTATTTTTAGACTTTCAAGCTGCACTGCAGACAGTCTCTCTCTCTCTCCGTCTGTCTCTCTCTCTCTCTCTCTCTCTCTCTCTCTCTCTCTCTCTCTCCGTCTGTCTCTCTCTCTCTCTCTCTCTCTCTCTCTCTCCGTCTGTCTCTCTCTCTCTCTCCATCTCCATCTCTTTCTCTCTCACACACACAAACGACAGAGCACCGGCCACATTGAATGAAGTTCATTCTTCTGAGTATGTTCATTGACTGTCGCCATGGTATCTGGGATAAACCAATCAATTCTCCTTCATCTAAGAGGAAGCTAGAGAGGCACTAAGCCTGCCTGCAGAGTGGCATTATGCATTAGGGACGGACCAATTAGGAGAAGGAAGACAAGAACTCTGGATGGAGACGAGACACAGAGGCAAAAATAAAACAACTGAAGTATAAAAAAAAATTAGAGACTGCATTTAAAGTCAGATTGATGGCATCGATCAAAGAAAAGATGGAACATTTTTGAAAAGATGAAAAGGAAAGCAACTCATCAAGGCAGCAGATATAGCAACCGATGTAAATGAAGAACGTTAGAGTGTACTGGAGCAGAGAGAGAGCTCAGTCCAATGGCTCTCACTCTCTCCCAGCAGGATGAGAGACGGTACAGTGGAGGAGAGGCTGCTGTTTCAGAATATACTATAAGCACAGCTGTCGCCTACAGCTAAAGCAGAACGATTACAGCTTAACTCTGTAACATCTGCTGCTCCAGGGTCTGGGGAGAGAGGGCTGCGAGAAAACACCGTACAGAGAGAAGGAGGAATCAAAAGTAAGCAAAGGTGCAGGGCAGGGGTCCTTGACTGTTCTGTATGTCAATGTGACTATATCATCTGCATCACGTCCGCTTGTGATATATGATGTCGTCCCACTTTCCAGAGGTACAAATGAACAAGGCAGGAGACAGAGAGAGAGTGTGTAAAATCCAGACAGATGGAGTGATGATGACTTTGCACTATAGCCCAGAGGGCGCAAACCACCAACCTGAGAAGTGATCGGGTGTGAGCGTGCATTCATGGGTACGTCTGCACGTGCGTCTGCGTGTGAAAACAGAAGCTTTTGGCCTCATTAGGAGCCTGTTTGGGTAGTACAGGGCACCGTGAGAAGAGGGATCAAGAAGGAGCAAAGAGGAAGCTTAGAGTGCAGCAGGGATTGAAGGCTGGTCTCTGTGAGGACTGTGAGCGGAGGACATCAAAGAAATGTAAGAAATACAAAGTTAATGGGCTCACTCATATGTGCAGGGTTGGTCATGTATAGCCTCTGCTGAACAAAAGCTTTTAAAGGAGCAAGAAAGCTGCAGGGACTCACAGGAAATTATTTCTTTCTCATAGCAGCATATTCAACAAGACTATAAATATTTTCAGTTATCACGTATGATCGCTACTTTGAGCTTCACAATGAAACAGCAACGCTTGTAGTTGAAAATAGATCACAAACTTGTTCAAATGAAATGTGTTGAGGACAGGCCACTGCATCATTCAAATCTTAAACGGTTCATCCTCATGAGACCATGAACATACTCAGCTATTTGAATAGAAATCAGACAAGGTGATGTTTTAAGTACAAAGTCGACATGTTGGCCTGAAGTTGGCACTAAAGAGAGAAGAGATCAAAATGTCTAACCTCTGAGGACCATGATTGTCACTACACATCATGTTTCTTGTAAGTTTTGATTTTAATAACTTGTGTACACTTCTGAAAAGATGGAGACATAAATGAAAGTTACAGTTTACAGTCTCTAATAACACATATTAAAAGATTTAATCTCAACTACTGTAGCAAAATCAGTGACAGCTGTTTAAAGTTTGGGTGTCTGGAACTTGGAATTCTTCTTTTCTATTCTTATTGGTGAAAAATTTAAAATGTTAAATTTTACCTTCAGCAGTGTGTGAGGGGTCAAAGTAGGGGTTATTTGGGGATTCTGAATTCATTGCAAACATTTATCTTGCACAAAAAACACTCCTTGGTGAGGCTCAAAGAAAAAGGGTAATGCAAAAAATATAAATGTTTGCTTTTCATCTTTTCATTACAGTCACAAATCACACAGCTGTGGCAACAAATCTCTCTAAAATGTACATTAACTGAGAAAAAAAGAAAGGAGACCCATCCGCCATCCTGCCAAAAACCCACAGACTTGATTGTGTTCATTATCAAAGAGCGTATACTGCGATTACAACGGATTCCCAACTAAACAAAAGCTGCACATCAAAATGCACAAACAGACAGGTCGCACAAAGAACTCAGCTGAAGCTTTTTTATACAACTAATCCCAGTAAGGTTTCCAGTGCCCTAAAAGTTCAAACTAAACCCCACGAAAAAGTCTATCTACAGGTAAGTTAAGTCACTCTTTTGCACATACATTCAAAAGTAGCTTTATCTGTTTATTTCAATATCCCAAATACTAGTTACAAAACAACACTGTCAAAAAACAATACAGTCAAATATCTAGGACTGGATGGAGGACCCAGATACAACAGAGGAATGGAAGGGGTTCACAGTTATGAACTAGTAGTCTAGTTGACAATTTAATTTGAAGGGAGCATGAGAAGAGAGAGAAGTTAGTCAAAAACCAACATTTTTGTCATTTAAGAAGCATGAACAAGCATCTTAAATTTCAAGCTATTACCTGTTGTGTTATATTAGTTCTGAAAAGATACTGTAAATCTAATTATTAGTTCTGTGCATATATTTCTTAAGATACACTACTTTACTTTTTAATTACTAATAACTTTAATAATTTGTTTTTATATGCTCCTTTTTTGTAATGTTTGCACTGTCCACTTTGCTTCTGCAACTCTATAAACTCCCCCTTATGGGAGGAGTAAAGAATTATCTTATCTCTTTCTAACTCAGTCTCAGCAGATGTGTGTCTAACATGAGTCTGGTCCTGCTGGGAGTTTCTGCCTGTTAAAGGAAGTTTGTCCTTGCTGCTGTAACTTGCTAGGTTCTGGGTTCCTCTCTGCCGTAGAAGACCTGCTGCTGTAGACGTGCCAGACTCCAGCTGCTACAACTAATACTATCCATCTCATCACTATCATCTCTCTCTCTCTTCATCTCCCTCTATCCCTCTCTCCAACTCAGTCTCAGCAGATGTGTGTCTAACAAGAGTCTGGTCCTGCTGGAGGTTTCTGCCTGTTAAAGGAAGTTTGTCCTTGCCACTGTAACTTGCTAAATGCTGCAAAGTGCTCTGCTCATGGTGGATTAAGATGAGATCAGACTGAGTCCTGTTTGTAAGATGGGACTGGATCTTATCCAGTCTTGATGTTGGGTCTTTGTTAATAATAGAACACAGAGTACGGTCTAGACCTGCTCTGTTTGGAAAGAGTCTTCAGACAACATTTGTTGTGATTTGGTGCTATATAAATAAAGATTGATTGAGTAATTGATCTTATCTTATATATTTTGTACAAGGGGACTTTTTTCTGATAATGGCACCTGGTGGAAATGAGTGGCCCAACACTAACACCAATAAGGGGACCATGAATCTAAGCATTACATTTATCGGAGAAATGGCAGCCAAGGTTCCCTAAATCATCACTATGACCCTTTTATTCAGGTTAAATTGAATTTAAATAAGTAGTATTGATGTGGAGCAGATGAGTCAGTGATATCCTTTTGTTTGGTGAAAGGTTGAGGATGAACTTTTACGTGCTGAGGATTTATGAGACACATTAAAGGGGACATATCATGCTTTTTTCATCAATATATATTGGTCTAAGAGGTCCCAAAAACATGTATTTAAAGTTTATGCTCAAAAAAACACTTTGAAATCAGATTTTGGCATGCCTGAAAAGTCCTTTTCTTCATTCCTCATCAGAACACTCTGTTTTCCCTCTGACCACGCCCCCTCCGGAAGTGGATGTGCCTCGGCTCTCCAGCACGTTGATCTAATGTTTACATGTTGGCTGAATATACACGGCTGCTCAGAGATCGCGTTACTTCAACCCTCTGAATCTGATCCTGACGGAGAGGCACCTGTAGCAGGACCTTTCTGAAGGATTGGTCATAGATTTAGTGTTTCTTGTTGTTTTATTTATCAGTATGTAGACGTGTGTCTTGGTACACAGCTACGAGCATGTAGCTATGTGGCTATGCTAACTAGCGCTAGCACTTATCCATGATAAATCATCCACTAGATCTTCAAATCTGCAGACGTGGGGAGTAAACCCGACCTCTGCCAGAAAGGCAGCGGGACCTTTTATGAAGGATTGGTCACAGATTTAGTGTTTCTTGTTGTTTTATTTGTCAGTATGTCGACGTGTGTCTTGGTACACAGCTACAGCTACAGCTACAGCTATGAACATATAGCTATGTGGCTATGCTAATTAGCGCTAGCACTTATCCATGACAAATAAAAATCATCCACTATATCTTCAAATCTGCAGACGTGGGGAGTAAAACCGACCTTTGCGTTTATTAAGAAAGCCTACAACTAGCATGCCTCCCTCCTAAGCTCCTTGTTGGCACATATTTGTGCAGGTAATGAAAAACGGGGGAGGGATTCAGTATTATTTTATACAGTCTATGGGCTGAACAAGCTCCGAGCTCTGACTCCGTGACAGACCGGATATTGTTGTTACGTAACAAAAACACGGAAGTCTGAAACGGCTCGTTTCACACACATTTACAGAAAGGTGTAGAAATCAAAACAGGGGCAGAATGGATTTTTTTCATTCTTGGGGGGTTTGTAGACATGCCAGGGACACATATTTCAGGTAAAGAACCATTAAAAAGTCAATTTTGCATGATATGTCACCTTTAAGGGATTTTTGTGGAACTTAAGAGCTGAAAAATGGCCACTATGTTAATTTTATCGCCTCTTGCTTTTTAAGTAAATTACTGTAGATGAAAAATAAAGCAGTCCCACCTGTGCCAAGTTCTGATCCAAATATAGGCTTTGTAAAAATTATGCTGTTAGGTTGTTGTGTTATGACTTTCACACATACAGTGCATCCCAGCATGCACTATGGCAGAGGAAATGACAGGCCGTGCCGAACAGGCCGTCAGTCCAGCAGTGCTGACAGTAAAGGATCGCTTGTGTAGCAGTTCATTTTAGCTCTGCTGCTGATGTGAGATTCAGCAGACAGTTCATGATCCTGCTTCATTTCTGTAACATCACACAAACTGTCGAGATGCGTATCAGGCTGTAGAAGCAGTTCAGGATGAAAGAGGACGACTGTGAAGATCTTTTTAGGAAAAACTGTTTTTTTTTTTTTTTGTGTGCAAATGTAATCAAGCTGAAACTATAGATATTATGTTAAACAGATGTTGTTTGCCTACCTAAACATATCCCCTTGACCATTGTGCATGTAGCAGCACTTGGACTGTGAGTGTACTGAGATCAAATTCAAGTCTAGTAATCCCCCTCGCATACAGAGCATTAAAAACCAAGAGCAAGAGAGGAGAAAAAAGGAGGAATTTGGAGCAGAATTGATGAGGTGTAAAAAGAAAATGGGGCTGTGGTGTCTTTGATGTTTTTTGCACAGCAACCATGACAGCCATGCTGCAATGGGACCAAGAAATTTCCTATTATTTAAGCCATGACAGCGGAGAGTCTACCTAGTTAACACGGAGGAAAAACCAAAAATAGCCATACAAAAGCTGGCTCACTGTGGTGGAGGGTTCAAGCTTTGATTTGAGGTTTGTTTGTTGAGAGGTCGTGTTGGGTCTGGTTGGCTGCAGAGGTGCATTACACACTGTTTTATACCCGTGCAGCATATCTAATGAGAGTTTTCAGAGTAGCGTGGTACGCTTAGCATAACTTGTTTACAGAAGTTTAACAGGCAGAGGGCTGTGATCCAGTCTCAGAGCGGCAGGAGGTGATCAAATATTCAAGAAAATCATTTATTTTTACAAGTCACACACACACACACATGAACAAAAAAACACAAACACACAATTTCTGGCATGCAGTTTAAATACAGAAATGGATCGACGTGCATGTGTGACAGAGAAAGCAAACACTGTCAGAAGAATGGCAGCAAACTGTTTTTCTCTTCGCACAAACACACAAACACATGGTGATGTTAAGATTTCTGGTAGTTATTTGTCTGCAAACCTCCCAAACAGAGACTTTTTAAACAAAGGAAGGGCTGTTTCCTGTTAAATGTTTTAATGGCTCAACATTTAGAGGACTTTCCTTCCTCTTTTTCTGTTATTATCGTCAATACAACAGGCTGTCAACCAACCCACCAACCAACATGTTCGTAATACCTGCACAGAGCATTCTTATGTAAATAGAAGAGCCTTAAAGTTAATTATCAAACCTTAAAATTGGGTTTGTGAATTATTGACTCTTCCTAATGAACACTTCAGGGATGATATGTCCGAAAAAGCTCCAGTAAGAACCTGAGACATCTGGAACAGTCTACCACTGGATTTCCTTCAATGCCCTCAGACCTGCCACCCAGACTTGTATATAAGAGTAATCTATACAAAAAACCCAACTATATTTGAAGGCCCAAAAAGCTTGTTGCATGTTGTCTGGAAGCTGTAGTGCAGAAACCCGCCACTAGCCTGGGCTGTAGCTCTGGTTGCTGGCTGCAAAGTGCTGTAACAGTCTACTACCTGGATATAAACAAGCACAGATGGCAGATGACATCTTGTCATGCGGCTCAGGTTGGCAGGACTTTGATTTACAAAGCAGAGATAAAGTTGTATGTAACTAGCAAGGTCATGAGAATGTTGCAGCCAGATATGTGTCCGGTCTGTCTCCGATCCGTCACGGCTCTGATAGGTTTCTGCTCTAGTCAATGTGTTAACTTCCACTGGATCCGCTCTGTTGCATTCCTGCTGCGTCTCTGATCCTCTCCCGGATGCCGGAGCACGACGCATCAATCTCAACAGAGCAGATGGAGCGGGACAGGAAGTCAGGCACCAAAACAAAATGAAAACATCTGGTTAATTTTCAGAATAAAACACTCTGTGTTATCACCAGATCGTATTTCACTTAACTACAACAACAAACCGTCATGATGAGCGGAGCCAGGCCTGGAGTCAACAGGTCAGAGGTTTTCAGAGGACCAGAAGGACAACATGGATGAGGAGAGGAGGAGGAGGAGAATCCTTGATTCAGTGTTTACTGCGGGGAAACCTCGGTCACATGACTCCAGCTGTCCGGCGGTCCTGCTTCTAGCTCTGTTATGAAAATGCAGCCAGTGGGTGTTGACGGAAGAGAAAGCGCAGAGCCGGACCGGATACAGATCTGGTGGAAATCCAATGTTAGCCGGCAAGGAGGACTGACAGCTGGAGGTGCTAGCTCTGCTTGTGTTAGACAGACTTGGCAAAACAATTTGACATTGTTTTCCTGCAGACTCTGTGATCCTGTGTTTGGCTGAGTAAAATCAATTGTGCTTAATTTTGACTGTTCAGGAGTCCTCTCACCTTTAGACTTTAGATCTTTAGACTAGTCAGATAGTCAGAATTTAAATTTCTGTTCAACTATTAGGGAATTAGTCCCCTTGGAGTTTCCCTAATATGGATGTTCACATATAAAATGTATACAACAGTTCACAGCTCCCTGAGGGCAAAAACGAACAAAAAAATCAAGCCTATATGGTGTCTAAGTTTTGGTGCAAGATATAAACAGATGATCTGGGTTTCACTAAGCATTAAAGACATCTTAATTTAAGTCTTGCCTCAATCATTAAATTTCCCTTTCCCACACTTTCATTCTTCCTCTCTTTGTTAATGCTTCTACTCGCTGACTTTCACCCGTTGAGACCAAGAAGAAAACGAGAACTTAATTGCCAAAGATAGTAACCATCCTCAGGTCATCTTAGACATGAGTGAACATCGCATGGATCAGTGGATAAGTGAGTTTGTTTACAACCACATGCTTTTTAAAAGTTCCTGATTGTTGAACCCAAATCTAGGTGGTGAGAATTGGTCTCATTAAAACAAGCACATTTAGTTTGTTCTGTGAAAATGAAAAACAAGATAATGTAGATCTGCAGACAGTCAGGGATATCACAAGTGCTTAGTGCTTAGTGGATTGATTGTTTTGAGCCCTACAGCAAGGTTCTTCTTATTTATTCCAGTGTGTCTTTGTTATTCACAGAGTACAAATATGAGGGAGAAAAAACAAGGGGTGCTTCTCATGTGTCGTCCTCTTGGATAATAATGTGAAATATGACTGCGCGCACACACACACACACACACACACGCACACACACAGACCTCTGGAGGTCAAAGAGAATATGCTGGTGATTACAGAGAGGAGGTTTCATAACACTGTCTAGAGCCAGAGCGAGTATTAGAAGAGGAGTCTGTGGAGCTTATGTTCTGTAATAAGGACTGAGGAGGAGGATAGAGGGAGAAAAGAGTTCCCCTGTTTCTCTCTATGTATGAGAAATAAATGTGCTTTTACAGACATGACTGTGTGATGTCAAAGGGTTAAATATTGGCGCCACAATTTCTATAAAAGTCAGAATATATGACTGAACGAGGGGAGGATACATCACAAGAAAGAGGAGGAAATATGTGACCTGTCAGATTTTTAATAACACTGTTGTCTTGTGAGAATTTAAAAATCGATAATCCTGACTGTTTTGTTCACTTCAAGTCAAAACACTTTATCTGTCCTTCAATTAGAGGCAAGAGGTCAATATGAGGACGGTGTAACCTTAAATTTGTGCTATGAAGCAATATTTTTACAAGTGGTTCTTCAGTTTTAAAGGTGACATATCATGCAAAATCGACTTTTTAATGGTTCTCTACATGAAATATGTGTCCCTGGCACACAAAAAATCCATTCTGCCCCTGTTCTGATTTCTACACCTTTCTGTAAATGTGTGTGAAACGAGCTGTTTCAGACTTCCATGTTTTTGTTATGTCACAACAATATCCGGTCTGTCACGGAGTCAGAGCTCGGAGCTTGTTCAGCCCATAGACTGTATAAAATAATACTGAATCCCTCCTCCGTTTTTCATTACCTGCACAAATGTGTGGTAACAAGGAGCTTAGGAGGGAGGCATGCTAGTTGTAGGCTGTCTTAATAAACACAAAGGTCGGTTTAACTCCCCACGTCTGCAGATTTGAAGATCTAGTGGATGATTTTTATTTATCATGGATAATTGCTAGCGCTAGTTAGCATAGCCACATAGCTACATGTTTGTAGCTGTGTACCAAGACACACGTCAACATACTGACAAATAAAACAACAAGAAACACTAAATCTGGGACCAAACCTTCCGAAAGGTCCTGCTGCCTTTCTGGCAGAGGTCGGTTTTATTCCCCACGTCTGCAGATTTGAAGATCTAGTGGATGATTTTTATTTTTCATGGAAAAGTGCTAGCGCTAGTTAGCATAGCCACATAGCTACATGTTCGTAGCTGTGTACCCAGACACACGTCTACATACAGATAAATAAAACGACAAGAATCACTAAATCTGTGACCAATCCTTCAGAAAGGTCCTGCTGCAGGCGCCTCTCCGTCAGGATCAGATTCTGGATCAGATTCAGAGGGTTGAAGTAACGCGGGTCTGTGAGCAGCCGTGTATATTCAGCCAACATGTAAACATTAGATCAATGTGCTGGAGAGCCGAGGCACATCCACTTCCTGAGGGGGCGGGTCAGAGAGAAAACAGACCGTTCTGAGCAGGGCTGAAGAAGAGGGTTTTTCAGGCATGCCAAAATCTGATTTCAAAGTGTTTTTTTGAGCATAAACTTTAAAGACATGTTTTGGGGACCTCTTAGACCAATATATGTTGATGAAAAAGAGCATAATATGTCACCTTTAATGCTTTTTGCGTACACACGAATGGTTTCCAGGTGAATTAGCATGCCGGGAAACACAGCAACCAAAAATAAAGCAAATAAGAAGAATGCAAAGAAAGCTGCTGCAGTTTTTGGAGTTCAGAAATGTATTCAACACGTCTCAGACCTCAACAATACACACAATGTGTTTTGTCGAGGGCTCTGTGTGTATTTGTGTGTGCCGGGGAGTGTGTTTTCTTGTACCCAGATGTTTAACTCGTCTCAACTCTCTGCAGCTGCCTGAATCCTCCTCCTTATGTAACTCTGTTTCATATTTCATGAAACGGAGTTCAGCCTCCGCCCGCCATCCAAGGCATCGCAGAGAAGACTAAAAAAAATAAAAAATGTCTCTGAGATGTGACAGAAAAATAAGGGGAAGAGGGGAAGAAAAGATGCCGTGCAGAAAGGAGAGACGGCTGAAGCGACTTAATGAAATACAGTTTGGGTCAAACAGCATTTACAGAAACTTCTCATAGTTCGCCATGACTCGCTGAGATGCCAAATTTAGCGGTTTTGACATTCAGAGGGAAGCGTTTGAGAGCAATTTCAGCATGCTTCTCCGGGACTCACTACTTAGCTAATTTGACCCGACATTTTAAACCCCGTGCTCTGAGGTTAAACCAAATGCTAATATTTACATGGGAAAGTGATCTCAGCAAGGTCTTTAGGCGTTTTAAGGGGAAAAGTTACCAGGATGATGCCACATCATGCTTGTAATCCTATAAAGACACAAGCAGGGAGAGAGGGGGAATGTTCAAACCCTGGGCGAATATTGTTCAGCTGTCAGATTCATCAGTCTGATCCCATTTGTGAGGATCAACACCCCAGGAACATAATCTTACAATAATCTCTCTGTTTAGACACAGAAGTATGTCAGTGTTCAGAGCAGTGTGCTTTTTTGTCATCGCTCAAATGGAATCACTTTTTCAAAATCACATGATATCACCCGAATCAGAAACACAACTTCTCCCGTACAGTAATATCAGCCTTTTGTGTGAGATGCTTTCTCATCATCTTTTAGGCACCATCGCCTGGAGGGTCACATTAAATCATTTTCCCCATATGCCTCAGACATCAGCCAAAACACGCACACACACACACACACACCCTCAGACACAATCTAATCCTCCTTTATTGTCCTGATCCACATCTCCTTTCACAGGGCCGCAGGAGGAAGGCATTTATGCAAATCACAGCCCAGTGCACTAATGTGGAGACGCACAGATACACACACTCACACATATGATCATATCTGCACACAAACACACACACACACACACACGCAAGAGCTCTCCCTCTCTCTGTCTCCAGTTGTGTCCCAGATGAAAAGGTGCCAATTATTACAGCAGTTTTACAGGAGATTTCACTGCTATCATCGTATGCAAATTCAGAATTTGTTTGAAATGAATGCCCTGCTATCAAGAAGTAATTCTATCTCTTCCTATTTTTGTCACATTACACACACACACACACACACACACACACACACACACACACACACACACACTTACACCACAATGTGACAGCAAACCAGCACGTCTACGCTGACAAACTATGAGAGGGAGCAGCAATGAGAATCTGTCTAAACTGGATACGATAAGACAACCATGGCAGAACATCTCAGCACAGCAGAACGGTCATTTGTACGATGAATTGCAGCGACAAGAGAGGATGTGTGAAGTCTGCATGAGCGTGGCATGTAAACAGGTGTGTTGCGTGCCTTTAAATAAAGAAAGAACAGAGTAACGATAATGATAACAGATGGAGACGTTCTGCTGCAGCACAACTGGTTCCAAAAACAAAGCAGCTCATGTCTGTGTCAGAAATTTTCTCACTGAGGCTTCATTATTTTAGTCCAGCTCATCGAACCAGGGGAGTTTGTTCTTCTCATCACTGGGACCTCCACTTTAGTCAAGCTGATCTCTAACCTTAACATACTGCAGTCCAGGGGTGTTGCTAGGCATAAAGCTCTACTGGGGCACAGGTCCACTACTATTTCCCCTTCCTCACACACACACGCACTTTTTATGGGCAGGTGTTTTCTCGTGCCCTCTAAAGAGATCCAGAGCTTTTTTTTCTAGTTAGTGAAACCAGTGCTCACAAATGTGTCATGTTTCATGTGTTAACCAAACATCCTACATGAGAAACAAAAAGCTGCATCTCTATTTACAGAATATTATAACCAGGGAAAGCTTTCAAACCATTGTGAATTTAATGATGTTTTTTTTAAACCAAAGCAGTGCTGGGGATAGTGGGACTTCACTTGTTTAGGAATTAATGAATGTATGGGAAACACTGCGGTGGATGCAACACATTAACAACTGCGCCTAAAGTATTTTCCTTTACTTCCCATGGCCAGTCCGCCCCTGATACTGGGGCACAGCTCACTTATACTGAGGCACGTGCCCCAGTAAAGGGGGTCTGGCGACGCCCCTGCTGCAGTCAGAGTTCCTCGGCCTTGGAGCGACGCTGCTCGACTGAGGGGTGAAAGCCTTTATTTGCAAACCTCTGTATTCTTATGAGTGCTGTCAAACAAGTGGCGTTTCAACCTCAAAGACAACCCTCATCTTATTTTGTTATTGAGTTAACCGGCTGATGTTAGGTGGCGTCTTGGAGCCAGCTTTCCAAAGCAAAGTGTGACACTGTATGAGGAGACTGTGATGTAATGACATTAGAACATCCTTACCATGTGTGTGCTTTAGCTCCCTATGCAACCTTAGACTGCATATAAAATGGACGCAGTATCTGTGACGTCACATCTGTTTCTGAAGCGCTGTTTTCAAGCTGATTGTCGGCGGGTGCCATATTGGCAAATTTTAAACTACACCTAACTCCGTACAAGGTAGTGTGAGGTAGAGAGGCGGGCCTTTAGCCTTTTCGCTGTCAATCAAGTCAGGCATGCCCTTATTTGGGCAAAACTTTTAAGATTAATATCTTTAAAAAATAATGAGTCATAAATAAATTCACCCCCCGTACAGTGTGTGCCGATAAAGAAATGAAGTATACAGACCTAAGACTGTTTTTTGAACCAGGCTGTAAACATGTTTATTTCTGCTGTAATGGGTGTGTATTTCTTTTCAGGTGTTTCAACTTGATGAACTTCAGTTTCTAGCACTTCCACATGGGTTTCATATTCTAAGACTGGAGGTTGCAACTTGGGTGCAATATTGCACTGTGAGCACAAAAAGACACAGGAAAAAAATGCAACAATGTCTTGGTTAAATTATAAAAACAACAACAACTTTATTCCAAATTTTTTACAAAAAAATATTTGAAGATGATGCCATGTATCCAGACTAAAAAGACGACACGACTTGACATGGTAAGGAAACCGTGTGCCTCCACCCACAGCTAGTCGAGCCTTCACTGACACCACCCACTGTCTGTGTACAACCAAGCAGCAATCTCTGGTCTCAAAATATGAAGCCCATGCAGAAGTGTTATAAACTGCAGTTCATCGAGCATCCACTTGAGGCTGGCTGCAGAAACACCCGAAACCACATACACACCCATTCAAAAAAGACGATCTTTCAGGATAATTTCTCTATCAGCACACTGTATGGGGGGGGGGGGGGGGGGGGGGGGGGGGGGGGGGTTTGCCCAAATAAGGACATGACTTACTCTTTACCTCATACTAAGTTTGGTTGAGTTCAGCATTTCCAATATGACTCCCGCCGACGATTGGCCTCAAAACAGCGCTCAGGAACAGATGGGTGACGTCACGGATACTACGTCCATTATTTATCCAGTCTATGGCCTCCACCCATAGCTAGTTGAGCCTCCCCTGATTCCACCAACTGTCTGTTTGTAACACACAACCCTGTCTTAAAGTGACAGTGAATCAAAACCTCTTTATCTAAAAAGGGACTAAAATAGCCTACAAAACACCCAAAGATCCAACACAACCCATAACAACTGTAAATGCTGCCACTGGGTAGTTGTCACATGAAACGTTTTACAGCACGCTGAAGAAAAAACAGCCTTTGTTATATTTATCCAAGAAAATATTCCTCATATGTGATACATGTGACGGTTAAAGGAAAGCAGAACAGCATCAGCAAAGAGAGAAGACCTACAGCTCAGCTCGGTCTACAGGGGTGGAAACATTGGAAAGCTTTAAATGACAGAAACAGTTAATGAGTTCAACGAATCACAATAGGCTGAGAAGTACTGGAGCAGTGTGACTGATTTCAAGGTTAAAAACAAACTAATGAAAAGGAGGGATGACAGTTCGCAGTGATAGAAATTTACATTTAAAAGGATTTTTACTAAATTTTACTCCAGCTTATTTTTTCCCCACAGAGCGCAGAACAAACAACACTTCCCTCAAGTTTGAGCTTTCTTTCCTGCAACTCTTAACTTCTGTTCATCAGCATGTTTGTATGTTCTGTCTAACTCTGTGATTGATATTTTAATTAGAGGACTCCAGAAAGATCATGACTTTGCCCGGATTCGCCTCATCAGTGTTCTTGATGAAAGTGGCTATACCAACCTAATGTGTTGTACATTAAATGCACAGCTACACACACACACACACACACACACACACACACACACACACACACACACACACACACACACACACACACACACACACACACACACAGAGTGACTGCAGAAATATACCAGGATCCCGTCAGCTGTGGCAGCTCTGTTCATTTCTGTACATCACCGAATCACACTCCGGAAATCCGCTCTATTACTGCTGACAAATGTAACTCGTGTTGAGATTTCCCCACACAGTTCCCACAGCCAAACGTTTTTTCCTCCTACATCTTCTTCTGCCCTGTCAGTTTCTTCACCCCTGTGACAAACCTCTCCTGTTCTCAAATCTGTGAGATCTCAGCCAGCGACCACGGCAGACTGGTTGCGGCGAACGTGACAGGATGCCCAAAACAGTCGTGACCTCAAACACCTGAGTCCAACCGGCTCTGCTCGAGAAAAAAACGGCAAAGAAATTGAAAAATTCAGCCTTGATGTGACCAGCCAAGTTCCTCTATTAAACTTTTTCTGTCAAGCATAGCCTCAAGCAATCTGCATACTGAGTAAACACAGACCTGTTTCCAAAAGCTGTTGAGCATTTGTTCAGACTCAGAGTTAAAACTTACCTCCACTGCTCTTATTTTACACATCAGCTAATCCATTTTCAGTCAAACGCAACTCTCAAACTTTGTTTTAATTAACAACTGCTTCCAATTTTCAATTAAATTAGTCAAATGTTACTGAATTTGGAGGACTGCAAACAGAAAAACAAATTGAGATAGTGTTTGTAAAGTTAAAACATTTAGTGCTCATTAATATTCAAATCCTTGTACCACAGGTGGTATTAAAGATTACTGCTCTTACACTCACTCAGCTTGCTAATATTAAAGGCACAGTACGTAATTTCTTTCACTAGGTGTCTCATAATAAAAGCGAAAACAAAAGACAGAGTTTGATAACTTTGTAAAGCAGAGTGGGATCGTGGGAGTTGTTGTCTTCATTGTTTAACAACCGCTGCTGTGGAGGAAAATCTACCCGACATGACCCAGACAAAAATCATGTTAGAAGGAAGGTAGTGGATTAAAGTTTTATTTGTGTTATGTAATGCACAAATAAAACATGCTGTTTCAGTCTGCTGAAATTGTAGTCACTAATTTTAGCTGATGTTATTTAGCTGACTTCCTTCATCAATACCTGATAGTGTATCTGTTTTTATACCAGGTGACAACCTCAAGGATGGAAATAAATACAGACGTGCAAAGACTATTATTCTGTGTTTAGTCCATAGACTGTGTAATGAATGGGCGTAGTATCTGTGACGTCACCCAGCTGTTTCTGAAGCCCTGTTTTAGAGCCTATCGTTGGCGGCTGCCATATTGGAAATGCTGAACTCAACCTAACGTCTGTCGAGCTACTGTGAGGTAAAGAGGCGGGCTTTGGGCCTCTTTGCTAACAGCTACAGTGTTCCCGCCTGTCAATCAAGTCAGCAGTGCCTCTAATTATGCAAAACCAGTCATTTTAATATCTTCAAAACTGCTGCCTTATAAAAGATTAACCCCTGTACAGTGTGTGCCGATCGAGAAATGAGCTATCCAGACTACACTCGTTTTTTGAACCAGGCTGTAAACATGTTTATTTCTGCTGCAAAGATTGGCTTTTCTGAATTAGTGTGTATGTGGTTTCCGGTACTCTTGGAGTCGGCCTCAAGTGGACACTCAAGGAACTGCAGTTTTTAACACTTCTGCATTGGCTTCAATTCTTGAGGTCAAAATTGACTCTCCTACTTTTAGATTAGTCAGCTTTTGTGGATCTAAATTTCAAAGAAAGTAATAACTTTGTAACTTCCCTAGTTAGAGTACCAGCATGGACCAGCATGGACGAAGCTTGGCAAGTGGACTGGTGGCTGGAGAGGTGCCGGTTCACTTGCCAAGGTGCCCTTGAGCAAGGCACCGAACCCCCAACTGCTCGGGGTGTGCTGGTTGATGGCAGCATCCTCACTCTGACATCTCTCCCTAAGTGCATGTCCACTGCATGTTTGTGCATAAAATTGTATGAATATACACCAAACTCTGCGTGTATCATTACCAAAAGATAACACAAGTGGAAAAATTGAATTTCCCCTGGGGATTAATAAAGTATGTTTCTTCTTCTTTCTTTCTATAGTAGCTGTAGTCTCTCTATCTGGGTAACATGATGGATATTCAGCTCATTGGCAGATACTGAATTAGCTGCAGGTGGAGACTGTTGACTGTGATTGCTTTGCATTCACAAACCTCTGCTCCTCCCCATCACCATCCTCTCCTCTAAATAAGGCAACCTCTGGCGGTGGCCAAAAGCTGAATAATCAATCGGTGACATCACATTTGCTACGTCCATTAATTATAAAGTCAATGGGTTTTTCTATCTTTACCCACACAATGGATTGAATGAGATGAGCAGCTAGCTTTAATTGAGTCACATGTTGTCTTGGTTTGAATGCTTGACGACACAGGATGAGGTTTCCTGATACAAAAAGAGCATATTGCAAACACTGTGAAAAAACTCTTTGATGTTGGTAATGATGATGATGATCCTTCAGCACTCAAGGGTTATGCACAAGGCCGACCCCATCTCATGCTCTCGCACAATTTCTAAATGACCTTTACATCAAACAAAGATGATTTCATCCCCTGTAAAATAAAGAAAAGAAAAGCAGAGCGAAGGAAGAAAAGAAAAAGGGGGAAGTGGAGAGTTTGAAGTAGATCTAATGTGAAGTAGGTAACTGTAGATCAGGGCGGCTCAATGTTTAATGTTGCCAGCGTAGACAAAAGAAACAAAAATGTTCAAAAACAAATCAGACAAATGAAAGAAGTCCTCTTCATATCAAATGTGGTCCCTTGACTGTGGTTCAAGTTTAAGGATTTTATTCTTAACCCAAATAGTGCACCAAGCAGAGCCTCTCAGGGTCATCTACTCATTATGTCAAGCTTCTTATTCAGCTCATGCTCAGTTTCGTGTCACATTCATGTGCAAATGTTTCCACACACTGCACTTGCGAAGTTCTATTCATGTTGTGCAACAAAAACAGCTTCCCTTTTATGTTTGGATCTGTCATCTTATTTCAGAGGATAGGCACTCAGCCACAAGGTTGTCAAAAGCGATGTCATATCTTTCGAGGAAGGTTTTAACAAAGTGACAGCTCGAAAAGATAGCTTTACACCGCTGGAGTGTTAAAGAGGGGACGCTTTTTTGTGTTTCACCTGAGATCGGAGATGTGTTACAAAAACATATTTACCAAAGTTGAAGAAAAAGTCCGTCTTGAGGTTCGGTAATCTGCACCTGCAGCTGGAAGTTTGTACAGATATACGCTAAAAGCACAGACGTCCTGAAGAACCAGATTCGTCACGGTTGATCCATCTTGGCAGCTTTGGTCCACAATGCATTGCAGTTTTCATTAAGAGTGGAGAGACACCAAGATTGGATGCTGGAAGAAACAAGGCCCAAATGTACTCAAGCTGCCAGATTGCTGCCATTTATCTACATTTACTTGCATCTGTAGTCCAAACACAGAACTCAAAGTCAGGCATTTCTGTAGAATCTAATTGGAAGCAGACCAAATTGCCAAATGCACTGTTTATTTCCTAATATACGATAAAAAATGAACACTTTTTGAAAATATATTAAAATAATAATAATAATAATAATGCATTTGATTTAAAAAGGCGCCTTTCTTAGCACTCAAGGTCACCGTACAGGGCAGAGTTTAAAAAACAATATCAAAATTAAGCTGATAAAATCAACAAGGCATGAAACAGTGCAATTAATAAATACAAATAAAATGAACAGGCTCAGATACAGTGCAGTGAAGAGGTGTAATCAGAGTGAATATGACAGTTTAAAAAGATGTGTCTTCAGATGTGATTTTAAACTGGACAGAGAGTCGATGTTACGGATGTCTGGTGGTAGGGAGTTCCAGCGGCGGGGGGGAAGACCGGCTGAAGGCTCTGGACCCCATGGTGGTTAAGCAGGCGGGTGGTGTAGTGAGGTGAATGGAAGAAGAAGACCTGAGAGTGCGGCTGAGTGTGTTGATGTGCAGAAGTTCAGAGAGGTATGGAGGAGCGAGGTTATGGAGGGCCTTAAAGGTGAGGAGCAGGATCTTGTAATCGATGCAGGTCTTGACCGGTAACCAGTGAAGCTGCTGAAGGACGGGAGTGATGTAATTGATGGATGTAGTTCGGGTGATAATACGAGCAGAAGAACTCTGGACCAGTTGGAGTTTATGGATGGATTTGAGAGGGAGACCAAAGAGGAGGGAATTACAGTAATCAATGCATGAAGTGACCAGGGTGTGAATGAGTATGGGAGTGCTGTTGGGTGTGAGGGACTGGGGGGAGGCGGTTGATGTTACGTAGATGGAAATATGCAGACCGAGTGACATTATTGAGATATTGGGATTGAAATGATAGTGTGCTGTCAAGGATGACACCCAGACTCTTAACCTGTTGGGAGCAGTGGCGGTTCTGGGGAGGGGCCAACAGGGGCCATTGCCCCTGTAAAATTGAACCTGAACCGCCCCCCCCCCCCCCTCAGCTGTAGATCAACATAACACGCTCTGAATCTCTGTGGAAAAGTAAACAGAGATCGTAGCGGGGCAGGAAGCAGGCGGCCGGCTATCAGAGAGACCGCACTGCCCTCAGGCGTTTCGGCGGAGAACTGCTGCGCGACACAGACACACCGACGCACAAGTATGTTGGGCTCATGTCCGCGTCAGCCCCTGCTGCGTAGGGGAGACGCAGAAGTATAAATCAGCCTTTAGAGCGCTAAGGGACTCATGTTGATTGTAAACAGGCGCAACATGTTTTCTACTCTACCGTAATGAACGTAAACCGTGCTGCTCAGTGAAATGTAATTGATAGTTTGCTTCTCAGCACACTATGCACAGTATCAATTACTTAGTCACTCTTATCCCTTTACCTTTTATCCAAACTTGGTAGCAAATTCAATTTTAATGAGTTATAATGAACTGCCTGCAATTCTGTCAGTGTAATTTTATCTGTCCAATCTTTTTATTTGAACTGGTTGGTCTATCTTGCACAGTGGCCCTGAAGGACAAAACAGATTATCAAAAGATGAAACACTTTTTGTCAGCTGCTGTCAGTCTGCATTTTTGATATAGTACAAAGCAGTACATATGTCTAGTTTATAGGGATGCACTGATGTTTAGGCAGTTTGTTCTCAGCCGGTCCTCGCCCTTCTCAGTCTCTTTTGTCAGGGTTGAATGTGTCCCTCTGACAACACCCTTGGCCCAAGCCTGGCCACCCCAGTAAAACTGGTCTAGAACCGCCACTGGGTGGGAGGGAGAAACTGAGGAGTTGTCGATGGTAAAAGAAATATGTTGAGCTTGGAAATGGTGGATTTTGTGCCAATGAGGAGAACCTCGGTTTTGTTCACTGTTTAATTTTAGAAAGTTCAGGGTGAACCAGGATTTTATTTCATTTAGACAGTCAGAGAGGGAAGTGGGTGGGAGGGAGGAGGTGGGTTTGGTTGACAGGTAGAGCTGGGTGTCATCTGCACAGCAATGGAAACTGATGTTGAATGTACGGAAGATGAGACCAAGAGGAAGAAGATAAATGATGAATAGGAGAGGGCCCAGGACATTCAATAAATAAGCTCACATTTTCCCTCAATAGTCAAAGTATTTACATGTATTTGCAATAATGGCTGTGTTTCATTTAGTGCAAATGGAAGTGAAACATTTTCTACTCATGCTGCCGTCCACAGTGAATTCAGTGGGTCAGTTTTTAATACTGCACAGAGAAATTGAGCAACAAGTTTGTAACACATCCTACTGTGTGCAAAAAACATTCACGACCTTCTACTTCGCCAAAACACAGAGATTGCACGGCTGCACCGTCACAACAGTTGCTCTTTTTTTGTGTTATTTCAGCCAAAGTATCTGCTCAACGAGTGGAACACTGTCAACTCCACACGCTGTTAGGTGTCATCAGATGACAAGGACTAAAAATTTCAAAGATTAAAAATTTAAGAGTGCAAATGCCCCTGCACTGCGGGGTTGCGTTAGAACTCAAAAGTCGCTTGAGATGGGTGAGATTAACACTTTTGGAATATTCAAACATGCAGACACAGTGACAGCCCTGAGAGCCACTCTGCCACTTCTCCCTGATACACCACGAGATGTTTTTGCACATCACTATTTCCTTTCAAATTCCCTTCAAAGTTTTGTGTCAATGGATGGTTGAAAAATTGAACAGTCGAGGATCTTGCAGGCACACAGTCACCGCCTGCAAAAAAATAAAACTTGCAAAAGGAGAAGATGTCAAAGTGTCCTCATCCAGACAACTCATCAGCATGTTTCAGTTCTCTGGGAGAGGACACTGCTGCTTCTGCACATGAGTGGCGTGACAGACGACCCCCTGTAGAGCAGATCCTTTAGATCAGGGGTTCTCAAACTTTTTGGGGCCAGGGACCCCTTACTGGTGAGAACGTTTTCCAAGGACCCCCTCATAATTATAACATAGATTAAGCACATGCTTACTACCATTTGTACTCTTAGATGCCCTTGGAACTATTTATATTGTACAACTTATCAATCTTAATACTTCAGACCTGTTCCATAGATAAACAGAAAACACTTAAATTTGAATCATGTAAATACCACTTATATACTTTAAAACAGAGGGTCATTTTATTCCTTGTGGACTCAGCATGACAGCATTTATACTTTTCAAGTAATTGATCTTAAAAGCTTTCAGAAAATTAACAGTAGCAAGTTTGGCATATCCCTTTCGAGCCACTAAATAAGAAGCCTTCTGCTCTTTCTCTGAAGTTGTGGTCAGATTCACCATCTTTGTTTTCTGGCAGATGTATTCCTCGCTCTTTCGCTGTCTTTAGTTTTGTCCTTATATTCCGGGTGCTTTGTGATCAGATTTTGCTTTAGCTTGGCTGGCTTCATAGCTTTGTTCGCTTGCACCTGGAGACACATGACGCATTTTGGTCTCCCGTCACTGTTCTCAATAAAACCAAACTCTACGTATATACCTGTCGTCATATTGTCTTAAAGCTAGGGTTGGTAGTCTCGGTAAACTAGCATGAATTTGAATGTAGCTTTTCTTCATGACTCCGTCTAACCCCTCCCCTCCTCCCTCGGAGCTCCTCCAAAACGACCCCCCCCCCGCTCACATGCACGAGCGCCGCTGATTCTCGACCATATGATCGTGACTGATTCAAAACCGGTCCTCACCAAAACATTCTCATAGTGAAAGTTAAAAACACAAACAAACATGGCTGCTGCTAGTACTCACAACTATCATGCTAGCATTATCCAGTTGTACCAGTGACACGATATCAGGAGAAAAGTTATAATACATATAAAACTGTAACAACTCTACTGTTTGTTCAACGTGTTCAGTATAGATGTTCTTAATTCCTACAGTGTTCACGGTCAGTGAAGGCATCAGGAGAGGTGTAGAGTGTGCGAGTGGGAGAGAGGAGAGACAAGAGGAGAAGTTTTTCATTCATTCAAACATTGATTGTTGTTTTGTTGGTTGGCGTGATCACGGCCGACAGTGACCGGTTATTAAAGCTCAACGTGTTCACGAATCGGCTCGTCATCCCTACAGCGTCCGGACGGACGCTACAATAAATATATATTTTCTGTAGGACTTACTGAACATCATTAATTATTCTGCTTGTTGGTGAGAGCTTTTTAGACTCCGATCCGGACTACAGTCCTGAGTAAAGCACCTCATCAGGTCAGAGGGGACAGGCCCGAGGTCGAGTGAGAGGGGCAGTAAATAGAGTCAGGGGAAGTAGAGGCAGGAGACGGGGACTCGGAGGAGTGAACGCTGGGGAAATGTGCGTGTAGGAGGAGGGCAGAACGGCAAGACGGGATTTGATTTGTTTAAAATTTGGGGAGCCAAAAAACAGTGATTGGTTGGTGTTTTCCCAGGTTTACTCTGGCTGTGGATAGCAGTTTTTTTCACTCTATTTTAGGAACACATCATGTAATGATTGCCATCAGGACATAAAGATCATTTTAACCAGTATGACAAAAAGTGTATCTAAATCTGATTACCAACCCCAGCTTTAATTGAGCTAGCTTGGGCTTAGCATCGCTTGACGATGTGAACTGATTTAGATGCATCACCATGGGTTTTAAAGGTTAAGCAGATACTGGATGACTGTGGCCTGTCTTACCTCTGGATCACACAGCAGTGTAACAACATTAACTGGCTTAGACGAACTGTTGAACAGAGGCTTAAAGATCAGTTTTTGCAAAAGTGGCAAGGTGAACTGGATAAAATGACCATGTGATTTATATGTACAATTTAAACAAGATGTAAAACTAGAAAAATATTTGTTATTTGAAAACCAGAAGTATAGACAGGCTATAATTTTAGAACAAATAACACCAGGATCCCTAAGGTCATGGGAAGGTATAAAGACCTGGATAGAAAACTGAGGATTTGTATTCTCTGTAATGATGATCGTGTAGGGGATGAGTACCATATTTTGTTTGAATGCAGGACCACAAGCATTCTGAATAATAGAGAGAGGTCCATACCCAGGTATTATTTTCAACGTCCCTCTGTGTTTAAATTAATTCTGCTTTTGCAGTCAGATAAGCCAAAACTTATCTGTAGATCAGGAGCTTTTCTGAAGAATGTCCTTCCATTGTTTAAGTAAGATCTGTTGTACTTCAAACATGCCGTGTGCCATCATTATATTGTTTTGTTATTTGTAATTTATGTTCTGTGGCTCCATACCATGTGATCATGGTCTGAGCATCAAATGAAAATGAAAATGAAATGAAATGAAAGAGGTGGCTCCATGCTCGCGAGGTAGTAAGCAATGCTAAGTAGTAGCAGGAACAGCTGTGACCGGAGGGAAGTGTGTATCAGTTTCTATTGGCCCAAAGCTAACTAGGGTGGGAGTAATGGGCACAATATGCTGGTTTCATTTGTGCAAATGGTCCTCATCTGTATATTTGCTGTTTTTAATGATGCAGCACAATTTTATTAAATGTATTATAATTATTTTATGGACCCCCACGCTATGGTTTGCAGACCCCAGGGGTCCCAGGACCCCACTTTGAGAACCACTGCTTTAGAGGTAGAGTCTGGTTTCTCTTTGTTTCCTGATTTATGATACTTTAGATTGATGTCCCAACTTAAACCCTTTACGTAAATGAAGTGGAACTTGTAGTTTCTGAATCCTTTCCACGCCTGTAGATTAAACAGAAATACTCAAAACAAGCACTCTGGACCACCTTGGTGAAGCTGTGTAATCAAACTGTACAGGACGCTCTTAGCATACAAAAAGGCTGTAGCTATAACATCGTAAAACCACCTGGAAGAGCGGCAGAGTTTAAAGCAGATGAAGCGCTTCTCTCCTACTGCCGCCATCAGTGAGAGGTTGATTGAGGGAGCCGCTCTGATGTGTGCTGCTGTCAGACGCATGAGCTCCCTTGATCCCGCGCTCATGGCGCAGCATGCCAAACAGTCGGAGAAGGTCCTATAGATTCAACTTAAGTCTTGATCTGCTCCCCAGTGTAGTGAAAATCCTCTCTGAATACCAACCCTTTGTGACAGAGATAATTACAAAGTACAAAGCATCATCCTTTTTGTTTACAACACCTCCTGCAGAGTTCGCTGATTGAACAGTGCAAAGAGACTTTGTGTCTTGTCTTGTCTTTTACACCCTGATGGGCTTTTGTAACAATGCACGTCACGTAATGTTCAAGGAAGGGGTGCATGCAAAATATTTTCCACACACTCTTTTGGTATTATGTTAAAAATGTATGTGTTATTCCCGACTAATACATTTGCATGCATTGTTGCGGTGATTCATCAACAATTAGTTCAGCCTGAATCGGTCTTTCAGTGCGTCTGCAGGGATGACAGTTCCTGTGTGAGGGTTATTAATTTACTCCGCTGTGCTCCATATGTGAGCATGCTCCTTTAAATCTGTGCCTGGAGACTCCTGTCCATACTCAACACTACCTCAGACTACAGGTGTATATGCTTACTCAACACTGTCTTCTGGCACGGAGGCTACACTCGCCGCATGCACCAAAATAATCCAGAATTCATTATGCATATTCTCCTTATGAAAGCAGCGGCGTAATTACTCATCAACGTGGCAGCAGAATGTTGCCTATGAATCATGTGTTTTGTAAGCAGCTCCTTTTGTCAAGCAGGTCATTAACATACATCGTGACAGTGTTGTTGTTTTTTTCAAACTAATAGAAGGCATCTTGTTCTTTTTTTCAAACGGATCTTGTTCACATAGGTTCAGATCGTATGAGTTCCAGCTCTCTGTTATTGTTTCCTGTTGATGTCATCTGCTAATGGAGGCCTGTGTGTCCCTTCCTACACATCCTACATGTTTGAACAACATGTTTACAAATCGTACTCTGTAATGGAAGGCTTCCTCCACTCGAAGAAGTGTTTCTACAGAGGAAAAAGATCCATTACAAATAATACTGCATGTGCAGACTTAGGCAAGGTACACACTAGTCAAGTCAAGTCAAGTCAACTTTATTTATATAGCACATTTAAAAACAACCAGTGTTGGCCAAAGTGCTTTACAAGGTAAAAAGTAAAAATTAAATGAAGACAACAATAAACAACAACATAACAGAATATTAATGTCCTCTTCACGAGTAGAAGGCCAAAGAGAAGAGATGTGTCTTCAACAAAGATTTAAAACATTCAACAGTTGGGGCCGATCTTAATTGGAGTGGCAAGCCATTCCAGAGCTTGGGGGCCGCTGCTGCAAAGGCTCGGTCTCCCCGGGTTTTAAGGCGACTTTTAGGCACATCCAGGAGCAGCTGGTTTGTTGACCTCAGTGCTCGGGTTGGGTTGTGAGCATGGAGAAGAGCAGCCAAGTAGGATGGTGCCAATCCATTTAGGGCCTTGTATGTTAAAAGTGCAACTTTAAAATCAATCCTGTGACGGACTGGGAGCCAGTGGAGAGCACGCAGCACAGGTGTGATGTGCTCCCTCTTTTTCCTGCCAGTCAGGAGGCGAGCTGCCGCATTCTGTACAAGCTGCAGGCGCTGAATAGACGCCATGTCTAAGCCGACATACAAAGAATTACAATAATCAAGCCTAGCCGTAATAAAGGCATGTACAACTCTCTCTAGATCCTTAGGAGGGAGATATGCCTTCACCTTCGCTATGAGTCTCAGCTGGAAGAAGCTGGTCTACAAGATGATCTGACTAATTCTGAGAGCAAAGTCAGGATTTTTTTTTTCTGCTGCGTTTATTTTTTATACTTTTTATTTAGTAGTTTTCACACACAAAAGAAACAACAACAAGGAAACAAAACAAAACAAGACAAAACAAAGACATGGCAGCATGTCGGCATTGGATGAGTTTTCTTACATATATATAAGACTATCTTCTGTAAGTGAACAGCTCACTTCCAACCCATTCCTGAGCACAGGATTTGACACCCAACGCAGGAACACACCTCAAATAACATGTACAAAGAAAAAAATCCACAACGTCGACAAGAACAAACAGAGAAAAAATAAACAAATATATAAAAAATAAAAAAGTAAATACATAAAGGAAATTTAAATCAGATTTCATTTAGGCCTGGATATGTCTCCACCATATATACATATACACACATATATACACACATATATATATATATATTGCGTTTATTACTCTCAAACTGTCACATGAAACAAAACAATTGTCGGTGTGTGCAAGTTCACACGTAAAATTTACTAGTTCGCGCTCATAGTTCTTTTTCTTTTTTTTATTTTGAACATAGTCATGGTCCAAAAGATGAAATATTTCACGTTCTTTTTTTCTTTTTTTTTTAGCTCTATATATATATATATACAGTAGTGGAAAAAAGTTTTCGGACACCCTTACAATTTTACACAATCTCAAATATTGTCATGAAATATTTGTGGAAAAATATTTTTTTTGTTTTTCAAGCTTTAGACAGACACAAACAAATACAAACTATATATATATTTTTTGTTTGTTGTTTACAAGAAAAACTAACAAAACTAAATTCTTGACAGTTTCAATAAGTCAAAGTGAACAAATAAAGGAGACTGTGTTCAAAACTGAACAGAAAATAAAAAAACCTGGCTGTGACTGTACTAAAAGAAATTGCACTTGTATGGAGAGAATATTGTGTCTTTAATATGCAATCAAAAATAATGGATTTGAGAACAAAAAACAATTTTGCAAACAAAATTATGATTTGAAAAATATGAAATAATGCTATGAATAAAGGAAATATATTTGTGATTAAAAATGTATCTTTATAAATCCACTCTTTTTTTGTTACAAACAAAATTATTATTCTCACGAACCACAGATTCGTTTGCGTTTCCAGTTTTTGCATTTGCGTTTCCAGTTTTTGCATTTGTGTTTCTACATAACTGTCATGGGCGGGACCTCCCTTGAGAGATGCAAGAAAGCCTCCTGATTGGTCAGTCTCACTCAGAGAGACGGTGTGACAACTTCCGCCCCAACAAGTTGTTGCCGCGAAGGGAGACATATCAACATCGAGAAACAGGTACGTTTTGCGTAACATACCTGTCTATTTTCTGTCTTATTGGTGCTATTAAGGTTACACTTGTCGTTCGTTCTTCTGTTTCTTGATGTTGATATGTCTCCCTTCGCGGCAACAACTTGTTGGGGCGGAAGTTGTCACACCGTCTCTCTGAGTGAGACTGACCAATCAGGAGGCTTCTTGCATCTCTCAGGGGAGGTCCCGCCCATGACAGTTATGTAGAAACGCAAACGCAAAAACTGGAAACGCAAAAAGTGGAAACGCAAACGAATCTGTGGTTCGTGAGAATAATAATTTTGTTTGTAACAAAAAAAGAGTGGATTTATAAAGATACATTTTTAATCACAAATATATTTCCTTTATTCATAGCATTATTTCATATTTTTCAAATCACAATTTTGTTTGCAAAATTGTTTTTTGTTCTCAAATCCATTATTTTTGATTGCATATTAAAGACACAATTTTCTCTCCATACACTTGAAGACCAAAGAGTGATTCTTAATGCAATATTTCAGAAATGCACGGGGTGTCCGAAAACTTTTTTCCACCACTGTACATCTGAATTACTAGACGCATAAGCCATGCCAAATGCCCGTCGGGTGAGGGACTTTGGCTACAATAAACACAGCATTCGGTAACTCTCTATCCTTCCGTTCATGAGCTGCAAATTTAACATGGCAGGTCACCAAAACATGAGCACGTTCAATGAACAGGTTCATTTTAGCGTGTCATGCATAACACTGATGATAGTCAACTGGTAAGCAAGCTGGCTGTAGAAAGAAGGCAACAGTAAATATACAGTCATACAGGCATCAGAGATGTAAGACCATCTTGTTGATTTGTAGAAGCATCATGAGTGTCGAACAGAAGTTGATACCGCAATGGATGTACCATCTATGACTATCACAAACTCTGTCATAGCTGCCCGCCTGTGATCCACCATGTTTGCTTACTCAAAAGTCACATTTGATCAGAAGTGATTTTGTGAGATTTCCATGTCTGAGAGTCAGGACTCTGCTGGTTGCTGTATAGAATCTGTTAGCGTGTGGCGTGCTGCGTGGGCTTCATCATTTATAGCTGCATGATTAATGCAACTGTAATTGCAATGGGAGAATGTGCAATTACATAACTGCACAAAAGGCAGCAATTTGAGATTTAAATAAATGTCTGCATGTGTCATGTACAAGTACATGTTGTGTGTGTGAACATACAGTATGAGTATCCGGTGCACAGAAGAGTGACCGATATGGATGCCAACGAGCGTAAGCATAACGAGCAAGTCGACGCTGAACTGGTGGAGTTTACTTCATGGGAATATTATGGATTTGACGTTGATGAACAGAAAGAAGTGCTGGGAAAAACTTGCAAAATTAAAGTTGCTACACAACCAATTAATATCAATCTATCAATCTTTATTCATATAGCCCCAAATCACAAAAAATGTTATCTGAAGACTCTTTCCAAACAGAGCAGGTCTAGACCATACTCTATGTTCTATTATTAACGAATACCCAACATCAAGACCGGACAAGATCCAGTCTCATCTTACAGACAGGACTCAGTCTCATCTCATCTTAATCCACCATGAGCAGAGCACTTTGCAGCATTTAGCAAGTTACAGTGGCAAGGACAAACTTCCTTTAACAGGCAGAAACCTCCAGCAGGACCAGACTCATGTTAGACACACATCTGCTGAGACCTACCGTGTTGGAGAGAGGGATAGAGGGAGATGAAGAGAGAGAGAGAGAAAGAGAGAGAGAGAGAGAGAGAGAGAGAGAGAGAGAGAGAGAGAGAGAGAGAGAGAGAGAGAGAGAGAGAGAGAGAGAGAGAGAGAGAGAGAGAGAGAGAGAGAGAGAGGAGGGGAGAGAGAGAGAGAGAGAGAGAGAGAGAGAGAGAGAGAGAGAGAGAGATGATAGTCAAGACATGGATAGTAGTAGTTGTAGCAGCTGGAGTCTGGCACACAGCAGGCCCTCCAAGGCAGAGATCCAGAGGAAGCTACGAGACAAGGGAGCTCAAGGACTCCAGAAAGGTCTATGGTTAGTAACTTTAATGGGACAGGAAGTCATTACAAGAGCACGCCACCATGACTCAGTCTGATCTCATCTTAATCCACCATGAGCAGAGCACTTTGCAGCATTTAGCAAGTTACAGTGGCAAGGACAAACTTCCTTTAACAGGCAGAAACCTCCAGCAGGACCAGACTCATGTTAGACACACATCTGCTGAGACCTACCGTGTTGGAGAGAGGGATAGAGGGAGATGAAGAGAGAGAGAGAGAGAGAGAGAGAGAGAGAGAGATAGAGAGAGAGAGAGAGAGAGAGAGAGAGAGAGAGAGAGAGAGAGAGATGATAGTCAAGACATGGATAGTAGTATTTGTAGCAGCTGGAGTCTGGCACACAGCAGGCCCTCCAAGGCAGAGATCCAGAGGAAGCTACGAGACAAGGGAGCTCAAGGACTCCAGAAAGGTCTATGGTTAGTAACTTTAATGGGACAGGAAGGCATTACAAGAGCAGGCCACCATGACTCAGTCTGATTTCATCTTAATCCACCATGAGCAGAGCACTTTGCAGCATTTAGCAAGTTACAGTGGCAAGGACAAGCTTCCTTTAACAGGCAGAAACCTGCAGCAGGACCAGACTCATGTTAGACACACATCTGATGAGACTGTTGAGGTTTGGAAGAAGGATAGAGGAGATGAAAAGAGAGAGAGGTGATAGTAGTGAGACGAATGGTAGTAGCTGGTGCCTGTAGGAACCTGGAACCTAGGAAATTACAGTGGCAAGGACAAACTTCCTTTAACAGGCAGAAACCTCCAGCAGGACCAGACTCATGTTAGACACACATCTGCTGAGACCGAGCTGAGGTTGGAAAGAGGGATAGAGAAGATGAAAAGAGAGAGAGATGATAGTGGTGAGACACTTTTACTGGCTTGGTTTGCCTTTATATTTAAAAGTACCTTAACATTTAGCTTCTAGTTGAAAAAACATATTTTTAATTTAAGTTTTAAACCATTAACTTATTTTGATTTGTTTAATATAAACACACCTGTCGTCACTTTGTTTAGTCATAATTTCCAACATGTTTTCTGTACCGTACTCCCTGAGTCAGTGTGCCTTTGACTCATGGTTTCTGCTCTTGTTGCCTTTCTTGGCTCTGAGACTGTTCCCCCTCCGGCACAATAAGGTTGCAGTTAGAGTTGGAGGTCGGATGTAGACACTTGAAAGAGCCTCAGATTTAGAAGAGACATTGAAACAGAGGACATCAGTCTAGAAATCACATTTATAGATCTATTTCTGCACAGATTCAAAGCTCCTGTTTTTAATGAGGTCAGAACCAACTGGGAAAGATGTGTGCTGATAGATGTGAAGATAACTGAAGTTTTTCATTCAAAAATTATACACAATAAACAGTATTTAAATGTGTCTTTAGTGCGTCTCTAGGGACTGAGTAACTGCCTCAAAGGCCTATAGAAATGCTTAAGATAAATTAATAATGTTTGAAGGATAAATGAGAGCTACAAGACAGCTCAGATTGGCTCTACATCTCTGCTAATGTGACAGTGGACTACATTTCCACTGTTTTATTAAACAGTTCTTGCTTTTGGCACCATGTATCTTTCAACGGCTGAAGCTCCATCACTAAGTACATCATATAAAACGGAAATCTTACCCTCGAGCTAGAGACCGAATCTCTGAGCGTTTTAATGAAATGTGAAGGGCCTGTCCTGCATCTGCATTCAAGAAGTGATTCACAGAGTAGATGTAGGCACCAGCTTTTTTTTTCACCTTTCAGATTTTCTCTCCCTGTAAAAAATGTCACATTTGACGTCCTGAGGGCCTCACACAGGAATCAACTAACTCTGCAGTTTCCATGTAACGGTGACGTCCTGGTTTGTGATATCTGTCACATCCTCATCCAGGCCTGTTTTTATGTCTCACTATTTACACTGACCGTAGATTATCCAAAAATATGTCTTTTAATGTGCTTTAAAATCTTCATCCAGCCTCAGTTCACACTCAGGACTTGATAAACAACCACTTCAAAACACTGTTTCCAGCAAGGTGCTGCAGTCTGGGCTCTGTAGCTGCCATGCTCCACAAGGACACTGCATTTAGTTCTGTCAATGCAGCTGTAAGCGCTGACCTTTTTAAGTCTATTTCCATCCCCTGGGTCTCTGTCTTCACTGGTTAGTGTGCACGCCTGCCGGAGCACAAACTTCATTTCCCAATAAAAGCAGAGAAGTGACAGAGCAGTCATCTTCATATTTGTGTTTACCGAGCACTTCATGATCCTGGGACGTTTAGGAAGATTGATGTACTGCAGGGGGGCAAAGTTACCAATAAGGTACCTGGTCAGATAAAAGGGCTGATGCTACAGAAGGGGAAACAAGTGTATTGAGTAAGAGTATTGATGACTCTGTGAGGATGTGCTGTTATCAGGTTAGTGTTAATAAAACATTGTCCCTGCTTGTTGATGTGATGTTGGGATCTAGGACCTTGAAAAGGGTTTAATGCATAGTTCATGCTGGTCTACCACTTTGGCACCAACTGAGGACGAGTATGTTAAGTCAACAAAACGATAACATGTCTTCACCCTCGCTATTACCACCAGAATTAATAAATGATTAAAGGAATTATTCATATTTGATGATGGTCATATGTTGAGATGGCGTTGAGTCTGAGTCCAAGACTTGCAAGTTCTGAATGTCAGGACTCTTGATTTGGACTTGAGTATTGATTGCATTCAGACTAAAGCAAGGCAAGGCAAGTTCATTTATAAAGCACCATTCATACAAAGAGCAATTCAAAGTGCTTTACAGAGTTAAAAATAGAACATTATCAATCAACAAAAACATACAGCAAACACTTCAAACATTAGAATTGTATACAGGGCCAGTTATGTTTGAGCTACTCTCTCTCTCTCTCTGTGTACTTATGTAACTTAACATACATAGCAAATCATTTTGGGTCTTGTTATTTATTCAAATTAGGAGGTATTATTCTAAATTATCAGCCCCCTTCACTGCTCTGAAGTCTGTAACTTGCAGTCCCGCCGGACACAGAATCTAGGAATATAGAGGGGGTGGACTCAAATGTACTTATAACATTTGTTATAAGTACATTGGTACTTGATAAAGACTGGTGCATTGGGTGAGGACATAATCAGTTCATATCATTGGGTTCTTGTGTTGCCTGGGTGGTCCTTTTTTTTGTGTTGGGTTCTTGTGATAGGGATAAATCTTTGTTTGGGTTCTCTTTGTGTTTGGGTTCTTGACGTTTGAGTTTAATTGTTGATCAAGCTCTTTTTGCCGTTTGGTTCTTATGCACTGCATGTCATCACCTCAATCAATCAATCAATCAATCAATCAATATACCCCAAAATCACGTAAAATGTTATCTGGAGACTCTTTCACTCTCAAACAGAGCAGGTCTAGACCGTGCTCTGTGTTCTATTATTAACAAAGACCCAACATCAAGACAGGATAAGATCCAGTCCCATCTTACAGACAGGACTCAGTCTGATCTCATCTTAATCCACCATGAGCAGAGCACTTTGCAGCATTTAGCAAGTTACAGTGGCAAGGACAAACTTCCTTTAACAGGCAGAAACCTCCAGCAGGACCAGACTCATGTTAGACACACATCTGCCTCGACGGAGTTGTCCCATTAGACTTGAAGCAGTCCGTCCCTCCTGCTCAGATCCCTTTGTATGTTGTATTCAGATGCTCTCTTTCTCTCTTTGGATAAAGCATCTTCTAAATGAAAATGTGACATTGTTATTTTTCTGAACATTACATATTTAATATAATGAGCGTGTTAGCATTCTGACATGAAGCTCAAAGCAGCACTGTGCCTCGGGGCAGACTCACAGCCCTGCTAGCATTGCTCTTCCTATGCATCGCATGATTAATTCATTAATCCAGAGTCGTAATTAAAAGACTTGAAGATAATTAAATATAGGGCCAGTGTTTGGAGTTGCAGTTTAATTGTGTACACCATGTACAATGGATGTAGTCCTCGTCGCAGCGGTCGCTGGTTCAACTCCCGGTCATGACCATGAGTTGCTCGTCTTCGCTCTCTATTCCCTACATTTCCTGTCTCTCTTCAGCTGTTTTATCATCCCTCCCTTCTTTCCTCACATCCTGATCCTATCCATCCGTCTCACTGTTGCCCCTCAGCTCCGAACACTCAGGTACATTCATTATGTTGCGAGGCCAGCTGCTAATTAGTGGTATTTTAACAAGCTTGTGAATTGCTCCCAGTCCCACCCCTCCTCACCTCTCTCTCTCTTTCTGTCTCTAACCGTCTCACTTCACTCTCTCTGCTCCCTTCAGCTACCGTCTTTCCTCTCTCTCTTCCTCTCTCTCTCTCTCTCTCTCTATCTCTTGTGTCCCAATTTCCCATTACAGCTGAAATCAGATATCAAATAAACAGCACAGATGGAGGAGCTGTAGTGGCTGAGCTTGAGCATCCTCTTCTGATTGTTCCATTATCAGTCTACCTTTGTGCATCTGCAATTAAAAACACAGTGCAGGGAGTTTCATCATATCATCTCACGTTTCTGTGTTTGTCTCGTCTGAGCCTCAGCACACCTTTCCTGTTCCTATCTGATCTAATCTAATCACCTCACTCTGTTCTAGTATTTGGCTTCATCGTGTTTCCCCCACCCCTCCCTTACTAATCCCCTCCACGCCCCTCATCCCCCTGTAGCTCCTCCATCATTCTGCTTGCTATGCGGCTCACACAGACCTGTCTAATTACAGCGGATGGGAAGAAAAAATAGAGACAGAACAAGAAAGAACAAGACACATCCCTCACACCACCCTCTCTGAGCCGCCTTTTTCTTGTTCTCCCTGTGCTTTCTATTGTTTCTCCCTCTAGAATCTTCTCTATTATCAAACACACACGCACACACATACACACACAAAATCACAAGCGCAGAAATGCAAACACACTTTGTGTCACATACTGAGCACATATTGTCCAGATGGGCGAGGAAAGCTGAAGACGTGAGTTGTTGTCATCAGCAGATTTGACGAACTCTGTTTAAAAAAAGAAAAGGGAAAGCAGTGAAGGGAGCAGCGCCTGTCTGTTTCCTTCTGTGTGTGTGTGTGTGTGTGTGTGTGTGTGTGTGTGTGTGTGTGTATTTCTCACACAAGTCACCTAGCTTTGAAAAAACTTCAGACACCTAAGTGAAAAAGCAAACTCATCTAAAACTATAAAAATTTCACCGCCTCTTTTTCTCCCATTAACACACACACACACACACACACACACACACGCGCGCTCGTATACCTATCCATCCTTCAGCATCAACTTGCATCTGAGTTTCTTCACATGAAGTCTCACCACTATCATCTCTCTCTCTTTTCATCTCCTCTATCCCTCTTTCCAACCCCAACTCAGTCTCAGCAGATGTGTGTCTAACATGAGTCTGGTCCTGCTGGAGGTCTCTGCCTGTTAAAGGAAGTTTGTCCTTGCTGCTGTAACTTCCTAGGTTCCAGGTTCCTACAGGCACCAGCTACTACCATTCGTCTCACTACTATCACCTCTCTCTCTTTTCATCTCCTCTATCCTTCTTCCAAACCCCAACTCACTCTCAGCAGATGTGTGTCTAACATGAGTCTGGTCCTGCTGGAGGTTTCTGCCTGTTAAAGGAAGTTTGTCCTTGCTGCTGTAACTTGCTAAATGCTGCAAAGTGCTCTGCTCATGGTGGATTAAGATGAGATCAGACTGAGTCCTGTCTGTAAAATGGGACTGGATCTTGTCCTGTCCTGATGTTGGGTCTTTGTTAATAATAGAACATAAAGGACGGTCTAGACCTGCTCTTTTTGGAAAGAGTCTTGAGATTATGTTTGTTGTGTTTTGGTGCCATCTAAAAAAAGATTGATTGATGAAAAGCTCAACATACTAAAAGTAGGAAATAAAGTTTGGGGTTTGTTTGATATGTTTGATGACAGATCCAGCCTGCCATTGTCCCCTCTGGAGCTTCACAGACTCTGCCCAGCCAGCTCTGGTCTGGATGAGCTCGGGCCATCGTCTCACACGGGAGACCCCGTGGCTGCTTGGCCAGAGCTGGTTGCCATGCCAATTTGTGATCAAATCACATTGCTGCTTTTATAACCTGTGTTCTTCTCATTGCTGCCGACGCGCTACATTAAACCCACCGGGCGGCTGTTATTGTGTTCCTGAGCCTTTATTTGCTTTGAGCAGACAACATGTTCTCCTAATAACACCGCTCGTTTCTCTGCACCTGAAGCGTGAATACTGTAAGTGAAAGCAGAAACACGCTGGGAAAAAGGAGAGATTAACTCAGTGATTTTTATCCCTCTTAAACCAGTGTTGCAATCATTGATCAGCTAATTGTGGGCTCATTATTTTTGCATTTCTTTCTCAGAACAAATTAACAATCCTGAAATTGGATCGAGGTTTAACTATTGAGTTGAAATCATGATTTTATTGTATTGCTTTGAGCAACATTTTGCAGCTTTTTCGCCTTTTTTCATCACTTTTAATCTTCTTGGTTGTGCAAAGTGTCGTGAGCGGTGAAGATAAACGCCTCTACTGTAAATTGCGGTGAAAGATGTCTCCTTGCAGCAGAAGAAACATTTCAGATTTATATGCGGCTATAAAACCCAAACAAAAATGAGTTTAAAGGACCAGTCAACACTTTTTACTCCATTCAAACAGTGAGATGCACTGCATGTGGCACAGGTTGCCAGATACAGTTTATTTTAGGTAGAAAACCTGGTGAACATCCTGTTTTTGCAGCACCAGGCTTCTGTGCCCCAAAATAGACCGACACCACCTCCTGAAAGTCTCTCTGGAACTTTAGTTTTTAAGTTTCTGTTACAGATTTTCACAAATGAGATACAAGGTGCTACGCCCGGCTAGTATTTCCAACTTCCTCCAGGCTTGATGCTAAGAAGAGCTAATAGTGTCCTGACTTAAGTGTGTTTTAAGGTTAGCAGATTTTTACTCTTAAATGTTTCCATCAATCTAGGAAATAAACTTTGGACAGCAAAGTGGCATGGGAAGTTAAGCTGGGGAATTTTTGAAATATTCCAAATTGGAAACTTTCCATGGGAATTTTGGTAATTAACTGGGAATTGAGGGTAATTTAGTGTAAAGGTATCATATTCAAGCATAAATATTTGTTTAGTTATAAGCAGACATCCATCCAAAATAATACGATTAAAATAGATTTATTTGTAAGTAGAACTTTATCAAGTGTTAAATATTTTATTGAACAATCAATTCTTTCATGGAAGAACAAAGACATGAATGTTGAGTTAAATATTACTCATCTCTCTGACCCAACCCATTCAAAAATTAACAAAATGCAATCCCAACAAAGTCCCATTGAAAATGTTAAATGAAAAGAGTGCCTCTCCCTCCAACAAAGTCCCATTCAACATGCAAATAAAGAAACATCTCCCCCCCAGCCTCTTAAGCCTAGCCTCTGCATTTTTGCTAAACCCTTTCAGGCTCTTCCTGAGTCTCATCAACATCCTCCATGTCCACTTCCTCAACATCCAACTCCAACTCTTCCTCTTCAGTGTCACTGTCCAGCCTTGTTGAGGATGGCTCTGCATAGATATTCAACTGTACTTGCATGCAATCTGCTTGTTTTAGTCAGGATTATGCTAAAATATATTTTCCCCACTTATATTTAAGTTCCATATTAGGAGCCAAACTTCAATTTAATACATTCCTGGTTTATTCCCATGGAAAGTTTCCAACTTTGAAAATTCCCAGAATTTTGCAACCCTGATCATGACTCAATTTTAATAAATATGAATTGTGAATTAATTTCCTCAAAGGATTTCATATAAGATTATACTTCAAAAAATGTTCTCCAAGTTATTTAGCTTTATAGAAACAAACCAGAGTACAACTATGAAGAAATTAAGTTGAGCTAGGCTAGTTGCCATTTGCAATGCATCCTGGGAAATGTAGGCTTTAACACCAGAACTCAGCTTTCTCACTCAATATTCACGCACCGGGACTTTATTGCTCAAATTGACTACATTTACCATCCACATGATTGGACATCCCCATTAAACAAGGAGCTAACTGCCTTTAATGAATGAGATTACTATTGATCTGCTTACCTCACACTGAGAAGAGCAGACGAAGCTTCCTGCTCGTCCTGAAACACTGAATCTAATTTGAAACAAACTACCAGCTTTTACAGAAGATGACATTTCCTCAAAGCTTGAACTGTTTTAAAACCATTTTGTAAGTTTGGGAGAAATCTTGTTATTTTTCTTTGAACATCTTAAAACTGATGCTCCTGATGAACCTGAAGCTGCACCTGGGGTAGCGTTTTGTAGCCTGAGGAGGCTCGTTATTGTGTTTTATCTTCACAAATGGTATTAGAAAATCTTTTATTCATATTATTTTTGCTGTGTGTGGCATTGCTGTCATTACTGGTGGTGGGCAGCACTGATAAAACTGTGTGTGTGTATGTGTGTGTGTGTGTTGGCTCTTGTTTTTAGATTACATTTGGATGGCAGAAGTGCTAGAGATGAAGGTTAGCTTTGAGGTAATGGTCGTTAAAGGTCCTGGTGTTTATCTTGTCCTTGTCAATATGAAATATAACCCCCCTTGCTCTCTGTCTGTGTGTATGTGGCACTTAGTGGTTTTTTTTTTTATGCTGTGGGTCTCGGTTGTCCGCTCACCTCTGAAAGCCGGATCCATGTGTAGCCACCGCAGCGGATCATTGGGAAATTTAATTACCCGTCTGAAAGCTCTTTCAATCAGACAGATTACCCGCTCTGCGTGTCTTTGTGTTTATGTGTGAGTACATCAGGGTGTGTGTGTGTGTGTGTGTTTGCGGGCGTATGCGGTCAGTGCGTACACCTGTGTTAGCACAGTCTGCCCACTGAGCAGCACCCCTGGGAGCCCAGAGAGGCGGTGAGGTGGGAGAAACCCCGATTTTTAAAGGAATTTTCACACAAGTGAGGGTAAGATTAATGAAGGGTGTGTTTGATCGATTTCCGTCACGCAGAGACAGATTTCACACAAAAAAAATATCAAAAGAAAACTGAACCTTTGATATTCTGACTCCATTTTTACTTCATAATAGTGCATGATATTAAGCAGCTCAAAAAGCAGCAGATCCCACAGCTAAAGGAAATAAAAAGGAAGCCTGAGCGCCTTTGAAATGTCCAACTGGACAGAAATCAAACACCAATCAATTCAGAATTGGAGTTATAAGCAGAAGTCTCTTTGTTATTACTCTGTTTCCTGATTTCTCAAAGCTTACAAGGCCTAATCTTTGAAAAGGAAGACAAACTAAATCATGAGTTGTAGTTTTTCTTCTTTTTTTTCCTGTTCTCTTTGGACAAAAATAAGTACTCGCACATTTTGCCAAATACAACACAGCCAGTAAGCTCAGTTTCAGGGAACAGTTTCTTGCTCACACCGGATGGAGGCTGAAAGTGGGATTTAATTCTGTGTTTGCCTGACGGGTAAATCTAAACAATGTAACACAAACACACACAAAAAAAAAACACATGCAGTTTTCCAACATATAATCATGTTTTCTAACATAAATTCTAGCATTATGGAGCGACTATGGAGTGAAGGGGATCACAAGCAGAGTCCATCACTCAGCTGTTTTTGGTCTGACGGAGAGAGGAGGCAGAATCGGTTTTCTGGTTTCTTTGGTCTCTGCTAAATCAGGAGTTTACAGTTTCTACTGCCAAAAACAAAAAGGAGGCATCAGTGTGTACGGACAATGAAACCTCATGATCAGTGCTAATCTAAAAGAAAAAACATCAACATAATCCTCATCCAGATTAAGACAAATGGTAAAACAGTTTAGCCATAGCAGAGCTAGGACCATGCCCATTGATTATTCGGACACAGTCAACAATTAACTTTATCTCCATTTGTTTAATCAAATCAAGCGGCAACCTTAGTCTTAAAATATCAAGCCTATGTGAAAGTGTTAGAAAATTGCAGTTCATCAAGCGTCCACTAGAGGCTGGCTGCAGGAACACCTGAAACCACATACACACCCATTCAAAGAAGACGGTCTTTGCAGCAGAAATAAACATGTTTACAGCCTGGTTCAAAAAATGGTTTAGGTCTGAATAGCTCATTTTCTTATTATCATCACACACTGTGCTGGGGTGCATTTTTTTTATAACTTATTATTTTAAAGATATTAAACTTTTGAGTTTTGTCCAAATAAGGACATGTCCGACTTGATTGACAGGTGAGCACCATGTAGCAGTTAGTGAAAAGGCTGAAGACCCGCCTCAACAGAAGATAGGTTCAGCATTTCCAATTTGGCAGCGGTCAACGATTGGCTTCAAAACAGTGCTTCAAAAACAGAGGGGTGACGTCACAGATAATACGTCCATTTTTTATACAGCCTATGGGTCAAATCCTGCCAAACTGTGCTGCACTGCAAGACGCCATCTGCCAACTCCCTCTGGATCTGCTTTGTTGCACTCCGGCTGCGATTCCGATCCTTCAGGTTGAAGCCCTCCGGATCAGATAGTCTTTTAAGACTTTAGACTTTATTGTCCCCTTGGGGAAATTCTTTTCCACAGCACCTTTCTGCATTTCTACAGGCATAGACAAACATAGAACATACACTGTAAGCTCAACAAACTGTCCATCAAGACATCAACACTCAGACAGAGTTGGGTAATTCAGCAAGGCCTTTTGTTTAGGCTCGCTATAACAGCAGGGATCAGGCTCTTGCCGAGGCGAGCCCCTCTGCACCTCAGTGCTCTGTACCTGTGTCCTGAGGGGAGTGGGAGATACGCAAGACTTTTATTTGTGCCGGATGCCGGAGCACAATGCATCAATCTCAACAGAGCAGATGGAGCGGGACAGGAAGTCAGGCACCAAAACAAAATGAACACATCCGGTTAATTTTCAGAATAAAACACTCTGTGTTATCACCAGATCGTATTTCACTTAACTACAACAACAAACCGTCATGATGAGCGGAGCTAGGCCTGGAGTCAACAGGTCAGAGGTTTTCAGAGGACCAGAAAGACAACATGGATGAGGAGAGGAGGAGGAGAATCCTTGAATCAGTAATTACAGCGGAAAAAGCTTAGTCACATGACTCCAGCGGATCGGAGACAGACCGGACACTGATCTAGTGGATGTCCGATGTAAGTCCAAATTTTGAGCGATCATTGTGGATACAAAGGTCAACAAACACTGGACTCTAACAATAGAGACCACCCTGAATCAACAGTGTTCTTAAAGCTTGACAGTCGCACTCTAACCTTTAGTATTTATTTGTGTTACCGTGGACATGAAGGTCCTCTTACCTCTACAGATTACTGCTTGTCACCCAACCTATGAGTTTCCCTGAAACCCAAACAACGTTAACCTTTCCACGCTGTCACATCAGAAGAGTGAGTTGATTTGGAACAGGTTTGGACGTCACAGACACATCGGATCAGATCAGAGAGGCCCTCCTGTGTGCTGTCTGCTTCGGGGCACACACAAACAATGGACTCTTCATTTAATTTCAGGGTTTGTGGAGATTTGGGGTCAACGGGAGCTGCCAGATCGGCTTTCATGGTTTCTGGTGCAGATGTTGTCTAACATGTTTATATGAGGGGAAATCTGCTGACTGAGGAGGCCAGAGTATATGATTCACTTCATTTTCATGGTCATTAGATCATTGAAAACAGCACTCGATCGAATGTTTTTCCTATTCATCTATTGAATTTTATATTCCTTTCACTTTGTCATCAGCTGTTATACCACTCAGACCTTATTAAGCTGCAAGCATCAACTCCACAGGTTGCATGTTCCTGGACTTCCTACAGCCCTGCAGCTGTGCAGGAGTCTGCAGACTTGAGCAGAAAGCTTCAAAAAGTTCATCTTAATCTCCTTTCAAACGACTCTTTCATGACTAAATCCCTCCGGAGCTGTCATTTAAACCGTTTCCTGATTTCATCTTATTGAATTATCTGATTTTATTTGACTTTGAACGTTTTCCCAGTAACTTCATCTCACCTGTCAATTTAATCGGCTTTAACTAACACAGTTTATAACGAGCCCGACGTGGACTCGGTTTCATTCTGAGGAGAAGCAGAAGGAAAGCTTTTCATTTACTCGTCTAAACAAGAGGTTTCCTCAAGAAAAAAAGAAAGAAAACTTTTAATTGGTTTTCCGTTAAACTCGGCGAGCTGATAGACCTTGAGAGCAAAGAACGGTTGATTAAAATTTCTGAGCTGGAAATAAAGTTTTGTTAAAAAGAGTTGATCACAGGCAGATGCTCGGTTTGAAACAGTTTACTCAACTTAATGACTCCTTAGACTCTGAGTGTGAGTGAGTCGTTCGTTCGTGTTCAGACTGAATGAAGAAAAAGACGTTTCTCATGAGACTGAAGACGACGATGTCAAACGAGTGACAACTTCTCCTTTATTCTGAGTTCAACTTTTACTCATCTTCTCATCCTCTTTCCTTTCATCTTCTCTTTCCTCTTTCTTGTTCTTTTCAACCTTTTTCACTTCCTCCTCCCTCTTTCTTCATCCTTTTCTCCACTGCCTCCTTCTTATACATTACCTCCTCTACTCTCTTCTCTTCCTTCCTTTCCTCCTCCATCTGCTTATTCTTCCTCTCCTCCTCTATCTTCTCCTTCCTTTCCACCTTTATCTACTCCTCCCTCTGTTCCTTTGTCTTCTTCTCCTCTTTCCTCTTACTTAACTCCACAGCCTTTCTTCTTATACCTTAACTTCTCTACTCTCTTCTCTTCCTTTCCTCCTCCTTCTATCTCTCTTCTCCTTATTTTAATCCTCCTCCTGCTGCTATTTCTGCCTTTCCTCCTCCTTCCTAATCTTCTTCTCTCCACTTTCTTCCCTTCTTTCTCCTCCCTATTTTTTTCCCTTCTCCTACCATTTCTTATTCCATTTTCCATTCTTTTACTATCCTCGCTTCTTCTCCCCTTCTCCCCTCCTCCTCATCCTCCTTCATCTTATTCTCCTCCTCCTCCTCCTCTTCTTCCTTCTTGTTCTCCGCCTACTCCTCCTCTTTCTTCTTCCTCTCTGCCATCTCCTCCTCCTCCTTATTCTCTGCCTCTCTCCTCTTCTTCCTCCTCCTTCTTCTCTGCCTCGTCGTCCTTGTCTCCTCTTCCTCTTCTCCTCCTATCATCTTCTCTTCTTCCTCCTCCTTACTTTTCTTCTGTTTGTTCCTCTCTTTCTGCTTCCTGCATTTTTTTATACTACTTTCTCTTCTACTTCTGTCTCCTTTTCCTCTAATTTTTCTTCTTCTTCTTTATCCTATCATTCTCCTTTTCCCATCTTGCACTTTCCTTCTCCTCCTCCCTCCCCTTTTGACCTTCTATCTGTTCTTCTTTTTTATTACTATTGGAAATAGAAATATCAGACCAAATATTTCAGTTCTTCAGACACATAATCTTTGCAAATGTAAGCAAACACTCTGGGAAGTGGAGCCTTATTGTCGATCCGAACAGTTAAACCTAAACTGTAAGTGACATAGAAAGATGCTCTTCGGTGTGTCGTCCATTAAAGGATCAATCAGCGTTTGTTCACGTTTGAGGCGATTGACTGAACGACACTGAATGATTTCCAGTAATGTAACAGTTGATCAATATCTTCACACTTAAACAAAAGCTTCTCTCAGCTTTGTTTTCAGATGAAGTCAGACTGATTGACAGTGTTTGTGCTTTCATCTCTAACCACACGCTCATACGACACTATAGCTTTTAATGAAGGACGCACATTAAGTCAGTGTGAGTGGAGATGAAGCAGACGAGCTGTATGACATCAAGAAATAAGTCCACACCCTGACTGTCTGGACTACCAGCAGATGAAATTCAGGAATATCAAATCTGCTCTGCGTGTCTGACAGATCCACTGTTTGCCTGCTGCTTTGCATCCTTCTGTTGCCGTGGGCTCACACAGAAACAGAGCAGATCAAAGAGAGAGCTAATCTGCAATGTTGCAACAAGATTTTAAACAAGATTGTTCTCGACTTCTCATTTTCACTCCTTGAACAAAAAAAAAAACATCTTGTGACAGAGTGAGAGCCTGAATGCACTCATCCTTTAAGTAGAACGTTGACGGCGTGATGCAGAAGAAGATAAATATGTGTGATGGTGGACGCAGGATAAATGTGGTCAACATAGATGTGAAGAGAAGCATGAGGAGGGATTCAAGACCACAGAGGAGCGAGAACACAAAGTTTCTCTACTGTAACTTTCAACTTATTTTGAATTTACATATTTTAAGGATTCTAGTAACAAGTGCACGCGTTTATGGGAGGCGATGATAAGCAGCCGGCTCTCAAACTTAATGAGGTTCATCGTTAATAATTTGATGCCGAATTTAGAATCTCCTCTTGCACCCCTCTGGAGAGCCAAAAAACTCCTGGAGGTACACTTACCCCAGTTTGGGAATAGCAGTACTACATACAGTATATGCTTTTCACTGTGTGGAGGGGAAAGGAAAAAAAACAAAACTCAAAAGACGCAGGAGCCTCATTTTGGATTCTTACACACACATTTCATGCATCAAAGAACCCAAGTCAAAATGGGATTTCTAGCTGAAAATTTGACAATTTTTGGAGTTTATTTCTCTGAGAATGTCAAAGGTTCTCCTTTTAAGTGGCTGACTGAGCTGCTGCTGGGTCGAAAGTTTGATTCCCAGTTTGCATAGACTGAAATATGGGAGAAACAAATGGTCTACACGTTGGTACCGGATGCTTTAACGGCACACATAGGCAACAAAAATAGCTCTCTGTGGAATGAATGCATAAAAAAGGGAGATGAAGCATTACTTATTCACTTTCACAGCCAAGATTTCATCATGGGGGAGGGATTCAAACCAAAATGGCAATGTCACAAAGACACAATCAGTTCCTTTTTTAGGAGTGATCATCCACTGCACTCTGGATAAAATCACAATATTCATAGAAGAACTTGGGATGCACCGATCCCATCCTGGTATTGGATATCGGCTAGATCGGACTCATAAAGCTAGATCAGATATAAGTGACAAAGGGCCGATACATAGTGCCGATCCATATGGCAGATCTATTCATCTCAGTTCTATGCTTTTCTGTGTTTACAACAGCCATGTGTGTCTCCTACATCATCAGCGCCGACCGGTCTGTGCATTTTTGCCCAGTGGAGCATGATGGAGGATAACTACAGAGGCTCTGCAGTTTAGGTGCATGCTTCTTTTGCTAACAACTCCGCCTGAAACTTG
Source organism: Notolabrus celidotus (assembly GCF_009762535.1). NCBI lineage: Eukaryota > Metazoa > Chordata > Actinopteri > Labriformes > Labridae > Notolabrus > Notolabrus celidotus. The sequence continues at coordinate 6,797,975 of NC_048276.1, forward strand.
CAACATGTGAAACGGTAATGTTTCAATGGATGGTAGTCGCGATTAAAAATAAAATGGGAGCCCAAAGGAAGAAGTTTACATGAGCTGTAGCAGACTGCAAAGAAGCAAGAAACCTTCTATTAATGGATTCAAAGTGAGAAAATAAGGACAGGTTTTTGGATTTAATTGTTCTGGATCCTTGAAATTAAGGGATTCCAGACTCTGGTTTAGCACTTGGAACCCAGGTACAGTTCACCATCAAGTCAGAAAAGAGCCTGAAGTTGCCAAAACATGATTCTATCCTCACATTAAGGAATAGAGGTTGTTAAATCAATACCAGGATCAGATTGGCTAGCATCGGTAACGGCAGATACCAAAGCCCAGGTATCGATATCGGTATCTAAAAAGTAGGATCGGTGCATCCCTAGTCTACGCGTTGGTACCGGATGCTTTAACGGCCCACATAGGCAACAAAAATAGCTCTCTGTGGAATGAATGCATAAAAAAGGGGGATGAAGCATTACTTATTCACTTTCACAGCCAAGATTTAATCATGGGGGAGGGATTCAAACCAAAATGGCAATGTCACAAAGACACAATCAGTTCCTTTTTTGGGAGTGATCATCCACTGCACTCTGGATAAAATCACAATATTCATAAAAGAACGAGCCGAAGATTTGAGTCTGTGACAGCAAAGTGACACGAAGGAGCACCGCCAGAGTCGGCGCATTTAAGTGAGAGCTGTGAGAGAGACAGAGCAAGGAATTGTTAAGAAGGGGATATTATGGAATCATCATTGTTCAGAACATGTACTTTTGCATAATGCAGGAGTCGACGCTTTGATTCTTCCAACTGCCTGTATGCGTTAACTTGCAGCCGTACAGATGCCGTCTTTTGGCTTAAAACAATATGCAAATGTTCTGTTGGGAATCAAGTGTGTTTTTTTTCTGCATAAAAACATTCTTATTCTGGTTCAAGCCTGTCTCATTTTGCACTTCTGCTTGAAGTCATTTTCCTTCAAACCCTGTCTGATCCAGGACTTCTTCATCTGTCCTCTTATACAATAACATATATGTTTGTTTCTTCCGGTCATTTCCATATTATTTATATTTCCACAATTACGATTGCTACAGCAGCATTCTTCCCTTGTCAATATTCATGCCATTGCTCTCTGCCTGCAGCGCTGCACCACGGTACAGTAAATGGACGCTTGTGTTGAAATGACTGCACACTGTGATAATAAGCACATATTTGTGTTTGTATGCAAAGCCTGTGCTTCATTTACGCACATGCCTCTTTGCTTTGCTACATATGCATCTCACATCACATTTGACCCACAAGAGTCACTCTGCATTTCTATTCCAGTGTGTTTTTCTTCCTGTTGTACATGCATATGATGTACAGTCAGGACCAGTCATGGTTCAGTGTTGGAGCTGGATGCTCAGTAAAGATGAGTCACATCACTCCTGGTCCCTGCCTGTCACTATTAACTTCTTCTGCTCGGCTGCTTAACACTTCGCCACGACGTCAACCAGTGGTCTTATGAAGAGATTTCCAACCTTATACTGTTGGCTTCTTGTGACAGAAACAGAGAAACTGATAACTCTCTTTTTTGTTTGATTAGGTTTTAGAGGCTTGAACAGGATAACTTGACAAATTATATGAAACAGAGAAGTGTCAATATAATATGATATGATACAAAACAGTACCATATAATGTGATACAGTAAAATACAGTATGAAACAATATGAAATGATATGACAGGGTGCAATATGATATAGTGCAATACAATACAGTGCAATATGATACAGTGCAATACAATACAGTGCAATATGATACGGTGCAATACAATACAGTGCAATACAATACGGTGCAATACGTTACAGTGCAATACATTACAGTGCAATACAATACTGTGCAATACAATACAGTGCAATACAATAAGGTGCAATAGTGCAATACAATACAGTGCAATACAATACAGTGCAATACAATACAGTGCAATACAATACGGTGCAATACAATACAGTGCAATACGATACTGTGCCATACGATACTGTGCAATACAATACAGTGCTATACAATATGGTGCAATACGATACGGTTCAATAAAATACTGCGAGTTACAATGAAGTGCAAAACGATACAGTGCATAACAATACGGTGCAATACGATATGGTGCAATACGATATGGTGCAATACGATACAGTGCAATACGATACAGTGCAATATGATACTGTTCAGTAAAATACTGTGCGTTTCAATACAGTGCAATACAATATGGTGCAATACGATACAGTGCATAAAAATATGGTGCGATGCGATATGGTGTGTTTCAATACAATGCAATACAATATGGTACATTACGATACAGGGCAATACGATATGATTCAATAAAATTTTGTGCGTTACAATACAGTGCAAAATGATATAGTGCAAAACAATACAGTGCGATACGATATGGTGCAATACGATACAGTGCAATACGATACAGTGCAATATGATACGGTGCGATACGATATGGTGCAATACGATACAGTGCAATACAATACAGTGCAATACGATACAGTGCAATACGATACTGTGCAATACAATATGGTGCAATACGATACGGTGCGTTTCAATACAATGCTATACAATATGGTGCAATACGATACAGTGCAATATGATACGGTGCGTTACAACACAGTGTGTTACAACATCCTAGTGCACCATATCGCACTAGGATACAGTGCAATGCAATGCGATATGAAACGATACGGTTAGATACGATACAGTGCAATACTGTGAGATACAATACAATGAGATACGGTGCGATAAGATACAAATCTATACGAAAAGAAAAGACACAACATGATTCAATACGATACATCAAGATAATATGAACAACAATTCAATTTTGATCGGATGAAACAAAACGATACGATGCGATACGCTAGGACCAGGCTAAATGATAAATATATATTTTTGAATATCTGCAAAACTATTAGTTTTCAGAAACACTAACAGGAAGAAATATTAAATCCAAATGGTAAATGGATTTTTTTCCAAAGTATCTGACATGATATTCACTTTACCATGTGATAAGGCTGATAAGGTCATTGAAAGTCTTTTTACAAATGTTTGTTATTTTATCTCATCGATTTTTGAAATTCCAACCATTACTAAGAGTGTTGACAAAATAGAGAATTATCATTTAAAACAACTTAGCTGATCTTCTATAAAAGCTGTTTTTCCTCTTTTTGAATCCTTTATTACACAAACATATTCAGTACAAGCTCTGAGGTTCTGTTGCATCAACATGTACAACATGCATGCAGCTCATCCAGTGACACCTGAACATTGTGATCCTTATTGATTATAATATTCTCCTTCCTTCAGAGTGTAGATGGGAACTTTAGATTATGCCAGTACAGTATGTGCATTTTACAGCTCAGTGCATCCTGTTTGATGACTGCGAGCGACGTGCCACACACATTTTAATACATATAGACTCACACTTAAAGGTTGTGTTTAAAGCTTCCACGCTCTGAAGCTGCCACCGACATGTTCATACATATAGATTCACACTTTAAGGTCGTATTTATGAAGCTTCCACGCTCTGAACCTGACCTTCTTGGCATGATGTTTAATGTATGTCCCGCTCTCCATCTCGCTTTTAACTTCATGCTTCCTTCTTTTCTTTCTTCACCTCTAACCTCCTCGCTGCATGACCATTCAATCCCCGTACAATGATACACTTCATTACTTGAGTGTTACGTGTCAGATCTCCTGTTCTTCAAGAAATCTTTAGTTACGACACATTTGCAGCGGTTTTAATCTCATGAGCTCAGAATAAGACGGATGTTCAAACTCTCACATATGCACTGTTGTATTATAATGTTTCCAAATCCTGCTCTCTGTGTCCCCTTACAGGCAAACTACTGACCTTGTACAACAACACATATGTAGGGGAATGACACTGGTTTAACTTCCCGTCTTAATCTCCAAAATAGACAATTGTCCTACATGCTTTCAAGGAACAAATCTGATGTCTTCTCTTAATCCCTGCACTCAGAACAATCCGCATGGTTACCAGGACATAATGTGCCTCAGCTGCGATGTTCTGCTTCGTCATTAGGGGACTTACCATGTTGGCAGGCAGGCTGGCTTATTTATCACATAAAAATATCTTCATCTGATATGATATCATGGCAGTTAATCTCACTGCACTAAAGCCCACATGCGTCAACTATTATATCCTTGTATGTTGAAGGCTTACGGACATGTTCCCAGGCTTTTAAAAAAAAAAATTGGTAGGCACAAAACGCCTCCAAACAACAGCATGGATGCATTGTGCGTGTTTCCTCCCCAAAGTTAAATAACAGATTAAAGCAACAAAAGCATACTGTGTGTAAAAAAGTGAGGATTATTAATAAATGTGTAGTGCAGCAGCAGCATAAGCTTATTTGCTTCCTCAGTCCCTTTGCATAAATCAAAATAATTTCTCTACTTTCATGATGACTGCGTTTAGTTTTACTTCAGTGTTTGTTGTAATCTGCACTTTAAAGGCTGCTCTCCTCACGTTCTACATTTTAATCCTGCTCTAACTTCTGTCTGCACCTTCGAAAAAGAAGCAAACACGGCACACTAAATCCTGTTTTTCTCTCCCCTTGATAACCTCTAACCTTGGCTAAGCCAGAGAAAAGTCCTGTGGGAAATGAAACATGAAGCCAGTTACTTGAGGTCTTTTTACAGATCCCTGCACACTAACGTTCACTCAGGCCTGGACACACACACACACACACACACACACATATTCGCACACAGAGACAGAGGCGCTGACCTCTACACTTGAATGACTGTAAAGCCGAACATTTAACATGAAGATGATCCTGTGACCCTGAGGTAACTCGTCTACTCTTTGACACAGCCGGTCAATCGCAGGTATTGATGTTAGGTCTTTAGCCAGAGTCTTTGATAATGGAAGACCTGTGTGAGAAGTCTTTTAGGGTGGGGGTAGAGCGGGGTGCTTCATCCCTGAGGGAGCAGTTATTCCGGGAGGGGATGGATGGTGTGTCAGATTGTGCTGCGTTGGGCAGAACACAACAGTTTTAGTAATGGCAACCCGCTGACCTTTCCACTAATGCTTCCAACATCCAACACCGCAAAAAACAGCAGAGTCTGGACCAATGTATGAAATTCAGGAATCAAAGAATACAAATGCTGATTACGACCAACAAGGAGAAACATGTGCTTAATCACTAGAAGGAGACTAAGCTCCATGCGATGAAATATCTCAACACCGTCTTACCTTTCTGATACCATTTCTAAATATGATCATAAGACCTTTGAGTCCATGTTTCCCGCAGTAATTACTGCATTAATAAACATCCAACTCCTCCCCTCACCCATGTTGTCTTTATGGTCCTCTGAAAACCTCAGACCTGTTGTACTCCAGGCCTGGCTCTGCTCATCATGACGGTTTATGGTTGTTGTAGTTAAGTGAAATACGATCTGGCGATAACACAGAAATTAACGTGATGTTTTCATTTTGTTTTGGGGCCTGACTTCCTGTCCCGCTCCATCTACTCTGTTGAGATTTATGTCTCGTTCTCCGGCATCAGAAGTCTTGCGTATCTGATCCGGAGGGCTCCAACCTGCCAGATCAGAGATGCAACTGGAACGCAACAGAGCAGATCCAGTGGAAGTTAACACATTGACTAGAATAGAAACTTATCAACTCTGGTGCCGTGATGGATCGGGGACGGACCAGACACGAATCTGTTGGAATTTGACTGTTGGCCTAATGGATAAGTTGCGCGCCCATATAGTGGGCGGACTGGGTTCGATTCCAGCTAGGACTCCTTTCCCACGTCTCTCCCAGTTCCTACTCTATCCACTGTAATCTCATCAATAAGTAAAGTTGTAAAACCTCAAAAATATAACTATAGAGAAAAAAAGTGCGTTCAAGTGACAAAGTTGTGAAAGTGATCCACTTGCACATGGATCTGCAAAAATGATGGAAACACTGGAGAAAGCATGCCTTTAGTTGGCGTCAGAACTTGGTAATGAAACATGACTGATGAACAGCACATACCTGCGCATTAAGGTCAAACAAGTGATGAGTACAAACAAACCGGAAGACTGGAAAACAAGCTTGGAAATGAATAACTGTGTCTTGAGAAGCGTTAATGACCTCAGTAGAGTCAGCAGTACAAATGCAGCTCAGAGGTTTGTCATTGTGGACGTTCCAGACTCCAGCGGCTACTGACATGCCGGACTCCAGTTGCAACAGCTACTGCTACTTGTCTCATCACTATCATCTCTCTCTCTCATATTCTCCTCTATCCCTCTTTCCAACCCCAACTCGGTTTCGGCAGATGGCTGTCTAACATGAGTCTGGTTCCACTGGAGGTCTCTGCCTGTTCAAAGGAATTTTCAAAAGTTTGCATTATCAGTCGCCCAAAGCGCCGCTTCTATGTGAACAACAGCAACAACAGTTCACTGTTTTCTTAAAAATGTTTCAGTGTAAACAGGGCCTTAGCTAGAACCCCAAAGATTCCAATGGGATTATAAAATACACATTACTTCAGTGGAAATAATCTGACTGCTGGCTCTGTTGTTGTTTTTATTGCAACATAATTATTTACCTGAAACAAGCTGATTTTTGGGGGCTTATTCTGCTATCAGTGCATATTCACTATTCTCCAATGCTGCACATTGCAACATAGGGAGTTGGCATTGTTTCCCCACATATCGACAGTGTCTGGACGGGGTCAAGAAAATCTTTGGCAGCCTTTGAACATTTGACCACCATCTTTACATTTTCCTCTTTTTATCCATTTCCGATCGCCAACCGCAATCAGTCAGCTAGATGATCCCTTGTGGTTCTCAACCCATCTGGAACCTGCAGCTCCTGACACATGCTTTACAGATGATCAGAGAGAGAGTGAGAGGTCCTACAGTGTGTCCCTCCTGTGAATGCAGTGATTGAAGTGCACCATCTCTTGTTATATATGAACCTTCTCATGCACCTGATATGTGCACCGTCTTTTGGATCATTCAGACGGACCCCTTCATTAACTAGTTGTCCACACAAGCCGTATTAATAACCTGCAGTGATGATGGAATATCGAGTGAGAGATTTAAAATGCAAGATGTGTCATTTGGCATCTTTATGCTGCTGATGAATTCTTTCGGAAGATCAGACGCGTACAGAAAAGAGAAACAGCAGGAGGCGGGGAGGGACACACCGCTGTGAGTATGAAGAGAGGAACGCTGTGGATGAGGTGTGTGTTTGGTGTGTGTAAGGGGTGTAACAGAACTGAGGGACTCTAAGGCAAGCTATTTAAAGTAGTTTGCAAACAGACTGAAATAAGTTGGAGAACAAAGCATAATCACACACACTCTGCTGTAGATGGCATGCTGCTGTGGACCTTCCAGACTCCAGCGGCTACAACTACTATTCTCACCACTATTATCTCTCTCTTCATTTCATCTATCCCTCTTTCCAACCCCAACACAGTCAAGACAGGTGGCTGTCTTACATAAGTCTAGTCCTGCTGGAAGTTTCTGCCTGTTAAAGGAAGTTTTTCCTTGCTGCTGTAACTTGCTAAATGCTGCAAAGTGCTCTGCTCATGGTGGATTAAGATGAGATCAGACTGAGTCCTGTCTGTAAGATGGGACTGGATCTTATCCGGTTTTGATGTTGGGTCTTCGTTATTAATAGAACACAGAGTACGGTCTAGACCGGCTCTGTTTGGAAAGAGTCTTGAGATAACGTTTGTGTGATTTGGAGCTATATAAATAAAGATTGATTGACACGTACACTTGCAACTGTATCATGAAGTTATATTGTGATATGGATATAAATTCCAAGATATAATCTAAATCAAATTAAATTCAATATTAGATAGATGCTTACATTGTGCATGGATTAAGGTCAGTTAGATCACTGATTTACATCCACATGGCGGTGAACTCTTTATGAACCACACACCTCAGATCAGCTTCATTAACAGGATCTCTACGTAGACATGAAATGCCCTCAAACAATGGGAATTATTAATTAACTGCAGGTGTGATAGTTTGTCCTGAATAGGCTCCATATCATGTGATTAGATGATATATATATATAAAGGCTTCCAACTTCCCTCCCTGAGTTACCCGCTGCTCTCACAAGACTTTAAATATTTAGAGTCATAGGCCTCAACCAAGTTCATCTCATCCCAGATACGATTACGAAAGAGGTCAAACTAAGGTAGCCAGCAGTACTTTCTGTACTGAAAAAAAGAACAAGAAACACTTTGACTGCAACTCTAACTGCTGCACCCCTGAAAAGAACAAATGTGTGATGCCGTCTGAAAGCAGAATCACTGTTTCCTCCACCATCAAGCCACCTCTGAAATGTCTATTGCACTGTCAAGAAGCAAAACAACTTTATATAGCTTTTAAGCGTGACTCATTTGCATCACAATTCTCTGCTCTTGATAGGAAAATGAGTCGCATTAAAGCGCCATCGTCCTGGTGTTTGTAAACATAAAGCTTGTACTCGCTCCAAAAACAACACTAAATGGTGCCACCTGTCAGAAACTCCACAGGGTACCTTTAAATAACAAACAGTGCCATTACACCAATGTGATATACAGTGTATGTCACATCCCTGCACACTTACTTTCGAATACACCATTTAAAAGTCAAATAAAGCTTTCCCCACTCTCGTGTTTATTCAGTGTTATGAAATGATAATTCAGCCGCCTCGCAGGTACATGTGGAAACTGTCTCATATGACAGCTATGTGAGAATTGTCTTATTTGTATGCAGAATTATAAAATAAAACATCTCTATTCTTTCTAAGCAGTTTGAGAACCAATTACTAGGATGCATTTCAAATTACTTGAATATGATATTCAATCACGATTCCTCAATTTTAGCGTCTGATTAACTGTGAAGCAGCACGGGGATGTAAATCAGAAAAACATCACAGGCTGAAGTCTTGATTTTCTGGATTCCAGCTGTGGCAGAGATGCCGACAAAGACACACACACACGCACAAGCTAATGGTGATATCCTACTTAAGGAAGAAGTCTCACTCTTTGAGAACTGTTGGCCTTGAAATGACACATCCGTGGGATTATTGTCGTTGTTCTGTAGACTATAGAGTGATGCTGCATTCACATAAAGATCCACTCTGTCAACATCTGAGTGCCTGATTTCTGCCAATCACCAGCAAAGTGACCAGTGCTGTCTTCACAATCATACGTGGGGAATGGCTTTGTCCGCCTGTCTGCTCTCAAGGTAAAATCAGCAAAAAATAATAACAATAACAGTGATTAGGCGTACATTTATTGCCGAGAACATTCATCCAGCGTTGTCAGTCACAGCAGGGCAGCTCCAGAGTGAAACACCATCCACACATTCACAACAAAGACTCTTCAGGCACTGTTGTACCCTTCTAACTTTTCACAAATTGAGAAAGCACTGACGGAGCTATTTCCTCTGCAGCGGAGGTAATTAGTTACGCAACTCTTTACATAACCGTGTCACTCAGTCCATCAGAATGAGTGACAACTTTTATATCATCTCCATCAGCGGTGGCATTCAACAACTCCAACGCCGCCTCTTCCATGTCAACTGCAGCATTCTTCCTGTTGTTGAACAAACAACAAACCCACAACAAGAGGAATCAAACCAATGAATAAGACAACCTCCTCATGACACGACCACCAGTGAGCTAAAAGCTTGGAGCAGAACGCACATAGTTTAGATTGATATGAAACACCAAGCAAACTCAAGCCTGGCATTGTTATCCATCCATCCATCCATCCATCATCTTCACCACTTATCCCGTTTGGGGTCACGGAGGGGCTTGAGTCAATCCCAGCTGACTTCAGGCAGAAGGCAGAGTACACCCTGGACAGGTCGCCAACCTATCACAGGGCAAACATGGAGAGACAGACAATCATTCACGCACACTTTCACACCTATGGGCAATTTAGAGTGACCAATTCACCTGGTGAGCTTGTTTTTGGACTGTGGGAGGAAGCCGGAGTACCCGGAGAGAACCCACGCATGCACGGGGAGAACATGCAAACTTTCTGAGTTGAAGGGTGATAGCGACAGTCCCAGACGAAATCCCCACAGATGCTTCTGGGAGGCTCCAAATTTGGGACTTGCCGGGAGTTTGGCAAGTTAGCTAGCTACATCAACAATACATTTCACATTGACTTCTACTTCAATATGAAGCAGCAGCCAACATTCACCATACAAACTTAAGAAAAGCTACCAACAACTCCTTTATAGTCATGCATGAGCTGATTGTTTCAAAAATGCCTCTACTGAATTCCTACAGTGCAATACATTCATACTATGAAGCTCATCCCATACTGGACAAACTTTTCTGATTGGCCCAACAAGGATAATTTTGCCAGAGTAAATAAATCATGAGCTTTCATATTCTTGTGGTTCACATGCTAATCCAACTCAGAGCTAGGCAGCAAGCTAGCTAGCTGAAATGTCAAAGCAAAGACATCAAGATAAGAGACTGTGCTATAGCTATGGATCCACGATACCAATAATAACCTGCTCCAGATGGCCGATACAGATAAGATTATGAAAGGTTTTTAAACATTTTTAAAAGGCATTAATAAGATATATTAATATTCTTTACTTACCAATTATAACTGGAATCACCATTGTGAACACAAAAATAGTTCTGACTCTTTTGTTATGTATTTTTTTTTTACTTCAAACCAAAGTACTTCTCCACATGCAATAGCTTAAAGAGGGAAGAGTCTTAGAAGACACATTGTGTTAAAAATTGATGACTTTTCCTCTCCTGTCCAAATCATTGACTGTATAAATATGGACGGAGTATCCGTGACGTCACCCATCTGTTCCTGAGCGCTGTTTTGAAGCAAATTGGCGGCGGCAGCCATATTGGAAATGCTGAACTCAACCAGGAAGAGTGTGACGTAAAAACAAACGTAACCTGACACAATCACAGTCAGTCCTTTTCAGATTCTCCTGACTCGAGGAATGCCCAAAGTGGAGACAAGAGACCCCCCTCGTACAGTGTGTGCCGATAGAGCCAAGCCGTTTTTTGAACCAGGCTGTAAACATGTTTATTATTGCTGCAAAGATCGTCTTTTTTGAATTGGTGTGTATGTGGTTTCCGATGTTTCTGCAGCCAGCCTCAAGCGGATTCTCGATGAATTGCAGTTTATAACACCTCCGCATGGGCTTCATATTTTGAGACCAGAGGTTGCTGCTTGGTCCAAATACTTGTGGTGCATTTTGCAAACTGCAATCGTGTTATCTTTCCATCAAACAGTAATGAACAAACACACTGCTGAGGCCAGTTTTACTCTCGTTAGCTTGTCATAGCTGCACTTGTTCTCTGCAAGTAATGGCGGATCGCATATCGCCACCTGCTGAGTCAGGGTGTGTAGACTCAATCACTTCATGACAGCAACTTTAGTGGAATAAAGTTGTATTAGGTGAATAATAAAAAATGATAATTTATCGTACTGATGTCATGCATCCTTGAATGTAACTGTATTTCTAACAGCATGCCATAGTATGCAGAGCACAGGTATAAACAACAAATTAATGCTGATTATTCATTTAAGCTGCTTCAGTTTCAGGGTCTTGATGCGGTGCACGTTGGCCCGGTCTCACACTGTCACTGCTCTGCGGGACATGTGTGGGCTAATTTATCGTCGACTCTGTGCGCTGGTGTTGCATCGAAATGAAAGTGGTCACCGTTGGTGAATACATATTCAGACTTTTGGAACAGATACAGCGTGTTGACAGTGTTTACTGTATTTAAACAGAGCAGAGCATGACAGAAAGTTGGCTGCCTGTTCCCTCTTAGCTGCTCATCATCCAGCAGAGTCCTATTTTTTTAACTTTGATTTTGTAACACTGTTAATCTTTTCAAAATAAAAGATCGTTCTTCTGTAAAGTGATGATTGCAAGAGAAGAAAAATACAGTAATCTTCCATGAGTGTTCATTTTATGTCCATCTTGTGTTCCGGGTCCCTGCAAACACTTCATTTTAATCAAAGTGTGTGTCTGCGTGTCTGAGTCCTGTCTTCCTGTCTGTCTCTCTGTGTGTCCTCAGCCATTTGTCTTACTCTGCTTTTCTTCAGCATGAGCATGAGTGTGTGCGTGTGTGTGTCCTTGTCCTTTTTCCTCCTGCCCTCTTGGCTTCAGCAGCATGTCAAATAGATAATCGATAGCCTCCCGTGGCTTTGTACCCCTGCATGCAAGATAATGGTGAGAGTTGCCTGTGTGCTGAACACACCTCATTAACCACTGGTTGCAGCAGTTTGTGGCTTTCCCTGTGCAGCCCTGGCCCCTGGTCAATGGTATGACTAATGCACCTGACAGACATGGCAGTGACACACACAAACTTCAGCCTCTGCTGCCACTGCACGAGTAAGGATTTTGTCATCACACTCACTTTAAGTCAAGTCGGGAAAATCTGACTCAATGGCTGCCATTTATGTGTTTGTTTTGCGTCACATTTACCTCGGTGTCATACACTCGAATGCAAAATTAAAAGCACAAATATTTATTTTTGAAACAGTCTGAAGGTTTGACATATCACGCTTTTTTCATCAATATATATTGGTCTAAGAGGTCCCCAAAACATGTCTTTAAAAGTTTATGCTCAAAAAAACACTTTGAAATCAGATCTTGGCATGCCTGAAAAACCCTCTTCTTCAGCCCTGTAGGCTGAATATACACGGCTGCTCACAGACCCGCGTTACTTCAACCCTCTGAATCTGATCCAGAATCTGATCCTGACGGAGAGGCGCCTGCAGCAGGACCTTTCTGAACCATTGGTCACAGATTTAGTGATTCTTGTTGTTTTATTTATCAGTATGTAGACGTGTGTCTTGGTACACAGCTACAAACATGTAGCTATGTGGCTATGCTAACTAGCGCTAGCACCTATCCATGATGAATAAAAATCATCCACTAGATCTTCAAATCTGCAGACGTGGGGAGTAAAACCGACCTCTACCAGAAAGGAAGCAGGACCTTTCTGAACGATTGGTCCCGGATTTTGTGTTTCTTGTAGTTTTATTTGTCAGTATGTCGACGTGTGTCTTGGTACACAGCTACAGCTACGACATGTAACTATGTGGCTATGCTAACTAGCGCTAGCACTTTTCCATGACAAATAAAAATCATCCACTAGATCTTCAAATCTGCAGACGTGGGGAGTAAAACCGACATTTGTGTCTATTAAGACAGCCTACAACTAGCATGCCTCCCTCCTAAGCTCCTTGTTAGCACACGTGTGCAGGTAATGAAAAACGGAGGAGGAGTTGAGTTGTATTTTATACAGTCTATGGGCTGAACAAGCTCCGAGCTCTGACTTCGTGACACACCGGATTATTATTGTGACGTAACAAAAACACGGAAGTCTGAAACGGCTCGTTTCACACACATTTACAGAAAGGTGGAGAAATCAGAACAGGGGCAGAATGGATTTTTTTCATTCTCGGGGGGTTTGTAGACATGCCAGGGACACATATTTCAGGTAGAGAACCATTAAAAAGTCGATTTTGCATGATATGTCACCTTTAAAGTAGTAAGTCAACCTTTAATTACGTATCATCTGTACCTGAACACACATGCAGCGCAAAAAGAGAAACAATTAGCACATAAATATGAGAGGCTGAATGCAAAATAAGCAGCAGAGATGGAGAGAATGGAGAACTGGACGGAGAAGGACAGCTGTGGTTGTGTGAATCGTAAAGAAGGATGGAGAGGCTCAGAGATAATCCAGAGACTGTTGTCAGCAGTTCTGCCTCACTGCATACGTGTGTGTGTGTGTGTGTGTGTGTGTGTGTTTGTGTGTCAGAGACAGAGAGAGAGAGAAAGAGAGAGAGACCTGCGTGTGGTGTTATTTAAAGACACACACATGTGCTGTGTTTTTATCACGGACTGACAGCCGGGCGGACAAACATCCCCTCACATGTTGGAGCTGAACAGCGTGTGCTCTGCTGTGCGGTGCGGATGAAAACACTGACCTCTGATAAACAAATCAATGCACTTATTTATCAGGACAAACCTAGAATGTCTTTTGTTCTCCTCGCTGCGAATGCGAATTAGAAAACGTCTCCAACAATTCTCTGTGGAGTTAATGGTTTATTTACACACTAGATTGCATAATCACATATCTAAAACTCCTGCAGCATGGACGGGCAGGAAAATAAGTGCTGACAGTTTAATACAAACAACACAATCAAGACGGAAACAGCCAGTTACAAGACAGAGTTAGCCGAATAGAAGAAACTGCAGACTGTTATTTCTGTTTCCAATCACTGGGGGTAAATTATGGGAATAGTTTTCAGTCTCTGGATGACTTTTTTGCTTGCATGTGAAAAGAAAACTTGAGATCAGTTGACTCTAAGCCTCCTGTCGTCCGTGCACTAACATCTTTTTCTGCTGCACGCCTCTTCTCATTGCACCTCTCAAGTCCTTTCCTCCCCTCCACCTCATATTACACCTCCTCCTTGATTGGACAAGCTCCCTTACTGGAGATTCTGATTGGCCTGGAGCATTGCCGTGCAGTTTCTGTGTGATATGCAGACAAGGCTCTGTGTCAGACACTTGCACAGACAAGGTGCACACACATCTAGGAATACAAATGTGCATGCACGCAGATTCACACACGCAGGGTCATTTTCCCCGTCTTCTCAACCAAAGTTATTCAGTCTAAATAAGTGAAATGGAGTCATATCTGCACTCTTTTCCCCAAAGTAATTATAAGATGCAGAGATGGAAGCTGCGTGCATCAAGTCCATCATGTTACCATGTAAGTCATCTTCCTCATTCCATTTCACCTCATTCAAGCTGTGAGATTATACAGTCGATGCTTTCATTCAGCCAAGAAATACACAAATCAAGACACGATTTAGTCCCACACATCATTTCACAATAATGTCATGGCAAAGCAAACCAAAAACACAATGAGGCATGAAGAGTCCTTTTAAAGAAGAATGATCTGATGATCTTTATTTCCTCTCCAAATACTCCCCGTGGGAGCACAGACACACTTCTAAACTGCTCTTCAAGTCTTATCCTTTAGAGCCTCTGCTGTCAGCACAGTATGAGCGATGTTACCAATGTCATAACTTTGTACAGCGACGACTCACAGTCTGGTTAGGATTTCTTTCCTCTAATAAAAGATTTGATTTGATTTCTGATACACGATTTTTTCGGAAAGAAACCTTGAATTCTCTTCACCTTGGAAGAAAGGATATATTTTGAAATAACTAACGGTTTTACTTCTTTGATGAGATTTCAGGAGGTCACAGCTGGCCATAAAAATAGTCCTCACATGATCCCTGATAAAACATAAAACTGTCATTTTTCCACTTCAATAACTGTTCTAATCAACCCAACATGGTGCTGAGAGTGTTACCAAATGAGTGTCAGAGGTGCATGTTGGCAGATTTTTCCTTAAAGCTTGGATGGACCAAAGCTAGCTGTTTACATCTGTTTACAGTCTTCTTGCTAAGCTATGCAAAATGACCCCTGGGTCTACCTTTAAATGTCTGCGCAGACATAGTCATGATAAACTTGCTGAAGATAAAGAATGACAACAATTTTCATAAGATAAAAACAAAGTTTTATGTTGTAGGAGTCTTTTTGTTACCCTTCAAGAAAGTATTTGTTTTCGGTTGCAATTCGTGTTAAATCCTTTATTTAAACAAATTCAAGCTTTCTCTTCAGATAGACATAATTTCTCAATGTTATTTTTTGGACTTTTAGCTGTTATTGGTCAGGACAGCTTAAGAGATGGACAGTACATGTGGGGAGAGAGTGAAGGAAGATGATGGGAATCAATCTTAAGACCTGTGCGACCAGGACTGCAGCCTAAGTACACTGGTCAGAAACCTACGTGGGAAATATCTCCTGATACATTCTCCTGACATTCTACATTATGATGATGATACCATGATTTATAAGCCCCAAATAAAATCCACTCATCTCCCCTGTAATCATTTCTTCCCTGCTTGAAAACAGCAACTCAAACAACACTGCCATTGCCATTGATCTACTGCTGTAGATCTGCAAACAAGGACTCAGAAAAGTCTTGTACATACTGAATCTGAAATTTTGGGAGATTTATTTATTTTCAAAGAAAGGCAATTTTTTTTTGTCTAACATTCTCTGAGCTAGGCCACATAAAAATGCAATAACTCATATTATATCCATGACAGGTAAGGAATAAATAAAAGTGGAAAATAACAACTAGGCTGCCACCCACTGAAATTGCTTTACAGACTTAATTGTAAGAGAACAACGCATTTAGCCAGTCGCTAGCTATTTAGTATTTACCATACGTGTGTTCCTGTAACATAAGGTGGATGTGCATGGAGATCCCTGTCTAACATAAGAATAAATACAAGTTTTTTGGCAGTATTGCACTGATATCCAATTGGTACGGTCTAGGGATGTCAATTTAAAGTATTCTCTGTGATCTATCTTTAGAAATTCTAACGATCAATTATTGATTAATTATTATTTTTAAACGTAGATTTTTTCCATGTCAAAAACAATGCCAGATACGTTTTTTTCCCCCTAAATCAAATTTTCTTTAGCGACACAATGTATATAACTGATGTTATTGAATTGCTACAGATCATAATGAGGTTTACAAAATGTTAGACACTAATTATCAACGTGTGGAGTAGGGTCAAAAAAAGTCCCAGCGGGCATATAGTCATATAAAGTGAAGGCTCAAGCTACAACATGTGGATTTACTGCAACAAGAGAACTGAACAGAAACATATTTCAGATTCAGTGAGATTCTTGAAAAAAGTAAGCATGTGTAGGTGGTCAAGTGTCAGTCAGGGGTGCAACTAGGTCATCAGTCCGGCGGCAGAGAAAGAAAGCGCTCATTGAGACCTGGTGCACGGCTGAGCGCAACACCTTTAGTCAGCTGACTCACATTGACCATACTTTAAACTTAAAGGTGACATATCATGCAAAATTCACTTTTTAATGGTTCTCTACCTGGAATATGTGTCCCTGGCATGTCTACAAACCGCCCGAGAATGAAAAAAATCCATTCTGCCCCTGTTCTGATTTCTCCACCTTTCTGTAAATGTGTGATAAACGAGCCGTTTCAGACTTCCGTGTTTTTGTTACGTCACAACAATATCTGGTCTGTCACGGAGTCAGAGCTCGGAGCTTGTTCAGCCCATAGACTGTATAAAATAATACTGAATCCCTCCTCCGTTTTTCATTACCTGCACAAATGTGTGCTAACAAGGAGCTTAGGAGGGAGGCATGCTAGTTGTAGGCTGTCTTAATAAACACAAAGGTTGGTTTTACTCCCCACGTCTGCAGATTTGAAGATCTAGTGGATGATTTGTATTTATCATGGATAAGTGCTAGCGCTAGTTAGCATAGCCACATAGCTACATGTTTGTCGCTGTGTACCAAGACACACGTCAACATACTGACAAATAAAACAACAAGTAACACAAAATCTGTGACCAATCCTTCAGAAAGGTCCTGCTACAGGCGCCTCTCCGTCAGGATCAGATTCTGGATCAGATTCAGAGGGTTGAAGTAACGTGATCTCTGAGCAGCCGTGTATATTCAGCCAACATGTAAACATTAGATCAATGTGCTGGAGAGCCAAGGCACATCCACTTCCTGAGGGGGCGTGGTCAGAGAGAAAACAGAGTGTTCTGAGGAGGACTGAAGAAGAGGGATTTTCAGGCAGACCAAAATCTGATTTCAGAGTGTTTTTTTGAGCATAAACTTTAAAGACATGTTTTGGGGACCTCTTAGACCAATATATATTGATGAAAAAAGCGTGATATGTCACCTTTAACGAAATATGAGACCACATGATGTTTGTTCCACAAGATAGAAAATCAAGAAGAGAAAAACGTGTTCGAGTACGTTCTTCAAAATCAATTAACCAATACTCGATTAATCCTTAACATCACTAGTACAGTCCAATTGGTATTGGCCGATTCCCAAATTGAGGTGTCAGAACTGTTTTTCAAAATGAATAAAAGTAACCAGAAAATCTTTATTTCTTACACTCATCATGTGGATCTAGAACAGCAGGTTTTAGATCTTCTCTAAAAACATATTTTTTTTAAATCACAGCACTTACTATAATCGTAAATGTCTAGCACACATGCTCCCTAGCAGTCTATAAATAAACGTCTGCATATTAAAATCTCATCATAAAAGTAGAGGATTGTCCAGTCTTAGCAGAGGAATGCTTTCGCTAAGTGCAGTCTGGATGGTTTAGAACTGCTTAGCTGAATTCACAGACGCTGCAGAAACTACAGCAAACAGATTTCAAACTGAGTGGGACCTTAAGCTCACATCCCAAAATATAATCAAAATTTGACCTTAATATGTCAAATCCCCTGATGGGACGCATGTGACTACTTTCAGCTGAACAGTGACTTCTCTGTTATAGATGTTGATCTACTGTATCGACTCTGCATGCCTAGAATGAGTAAAAGGATGAAATGTGCAGAGATGAACAGATAATTTGCTCTATTGAAATTTTTCTGTTCATCATGTATCCCTTCAGTCCTGTGAGGCTTAGCACAGCATGTTTCACTCTGTCGTATATCAGATGGCTAACTATCAGAGCTCTTCCATACTGTACATCATTCATTTATATAATCCCCCGCCATGTGAGCCTTTACATTTACATTTCAAGGACAGCAGTTGCAACACTAAAACCCACAGATTATGGATTATTTTAGCATAGTTAGATTAAAAAGACGACAGGAGAGGGATGGGGAGACATCAGAGAGAGATAGTGATGGAGGGAGTGATAGAAGAGGAGGGGATGCACAGATGGGTTCGGGATGAGGTAGGAGAGGATGGCTGTGATTTGGATTTTAATGACAGCCGAAGCAGAGGGAAACAGGCGGAGAGCAGGGAGGGGAAGAGAGCGAGGGGACGTCAGAAAAAAAGATGAATATTTTATTTAACTTGTGAAAACCTGAACACAGAGCGACTGTGTGAAAGAAAGTGAGAGAGGTGTGGAGAGTGAAATAGAGAAAACAAACAAGCACGTGATATCTACATCTGGAGCCAGCTGTGCAAGCTGTTCATGGATTGAGTCTTAAGTGTGGTTGTGGAGTCTTGTGGAGACGTGTACCTAACTTGATCAAGCGGCTTCAAATCTACTCTTCCAAACCTAACTTAAATCAATCAATCCATCCATCCATCCATCCATCCATCCATCCATCCATCCATCCATCCATCCATCCATCTTAATTCGTATAGCACCAAATCACAACAAACATTATCTCAAGACGATTTTACAAACAGAGCAGGTCTAGACCGTACTCTATGTTCTATTAACAAAGACCCAACATCAAGACAGGATAAGACTCAAGGCCAAATTCCCCCAGATCTGTGTCCGGTCTGTCTCTGATCTGTCACAGCACCAGAGTTGATAGGTTTCTATTCTAGTCAAAGTGTTAACTCCCACTGGATCCACTCCGTTGCATTCAGGCTGCTTCTCTGATCCGGCACATCAGAGCCCTCTGGATCTGATACACAGATGCTGGAACACGATGCATAAATCTCAACAGAGAAGAATCGAGCGGGACAGGCACCAAAACAAAATGAAAACAAACCCTTAATTTTCAGAATAAAACATTCTGTGTTATCACCAGATCTGCGTTCTGAAATCCCAACCCGTGGGTGTTGACGGATCAGAGAGAACGGAAGCGGCCCGGACTCGGATCTGGTGGAAGTCCTGACTCAGTCTGATCTAATTTTAATCCACCATGAGCAGAGCCCTTTGCAGCATTTAGCAAGTTACAGCGGCAAGCCTTTCACAGGCAGAAACCTCCAGCAGAACCAGACTCATGTTAGACACACATCTGCCTCAACTGAGCTACTCTGAACTGAGTTGACTGCAAGCAGTATCTACATGTTTTTTTCCCCATCTCATCTCTATGCCAAACCAAAAGCTAGCCATTTCTATTTCAGAGCTGTGCACACTAGGTCTACCTTCCTCTTCCTCACGCTATCTGCTGTGAAGTACGAGGGAAACAGAAACAGTGCAAAGGCTTCAGTGATTTTGTGTTGTGACAAAAAAACAAACCGCATTTCTTCCAGTAACAGATACACTACCAGTCAAAAGTTTGGAAACACCTTCTCATTCAAGGGTTTGTATTTATTTTAATTATTGTAAACACTGTAGATTAATACTGAAGACATCAAAACTTTGAAAGAACATATATGGAATTATTTAATTAAAAAAAAAAGTGTTAAAAAAGCAGAATATGTTTTATATTTAACATTCTGTAAAGTAGCCCCCTTTTTCCTTCATGACAGCTTTGCACACTCTTGGTATTCTCTCAGTCTGCTTCATGAAGTGGTCTCCTGGAATGGTTTCTAATTAACATGAGCCTTGTCAAGAGTTCATTTGTAGAATGTCTTGCCTTCTTAATGTGTTTGAGACCATCAGTTGTGTTGTTCAGAGGTAGGGTTAGTACACAATGGATAGCCGTATTTGACTACTGTTGTAATCCAGATTATGGCAAAACCAGATTATTTCATAGTTTTGATGTCTTCAGTATTAATCTACAATGTTGAAAATAATTACAATAAATACAAACCATTGAATGAGAAGGTGTGTCCAAACTTTTGACTGGTAGTCATTCCTTGACAGTAGTATTTGTGTCAATTGTTCATTCTCGTTTTAGCTTTGTTTTCAGGGAAATGGCTGTTTCCTTAGGGCCAAATGCTATTCCTATTTTCACCAGCTGGTCTGTGGGTGTAGTTTTCATGTGCTTGGCAAGTCAGGTATAACCACTTGTGCTGGAAATGACACATATTTAAGCACATGGTCCATGAAACACTGATCTTAAGTATGTTTGAATCTCACACAGTTCACCTGAGGGGAGCTGCAGTCACATGTTAATTCTCTGAGGGATCGTCACTGACACCTACAGTACAACCTCTCTCTCTCTTTGCACAGTCACTTGATCCTTTTGTAATTATGAATATTGATCTTAAAGCAGCTTTATGATTACATCCCATAATCCAAAGTAGTAATTCACTCATTGGAACCCTGTTCTACACTAGTGAGGACGCAGCAAAGACTCTAAACAAACTTTAATTTGAAATCAATTAAGTGATATCTCGCGCGGCTCAGTCCTGTGCTTTCTCCTCTATTTCTTCTCCACACTTTGTCTCCTCGCACTCTAACTTAACCCCTGCTCACACAACCACTTACTTTTCCTCCTCTCTCTCAGCCTCCCTCGCTCTTTACCTCGACTTGTTTTCGTCCTGGCTCTGTATTAAAGACGGTTGCCTCTTCTCACCTCTGCTCGGTCTTGCAGGTTTATTTTGGTCCTGTGCCTGTTAGCACAGCGGCACGCCTTCGTTGTCAACCTTATCCACCACCACTTTACTCCTCACCCCTTACTCACCCACCCCTTCTTTCCTCTTTACACAATTATTTTCGTCCTGCTAACTTCCATCTTCCTTTCTTTCTGTCTTTATCTCTCTTTATCCTCATGGTTGGTCAGGTGAAACTCAGTCAACCTCCCACCTCTCTCTCTCTCTCTCCCTCCCTCTTTCTCTTTTCTTTCCCCATGCTCTGTCCATCTCTTTCCCCCCCCCGGTCTTTTAGGAGGTATATTTTCAGCAGAGGTAGCGTGAGTTTTGGCATTAGCCTCCATGCTGGGGTTCATCAGTGCCGGGGCGCGAGGACTCTGCCTGAGAGGTTGTGTGGGGGTTACTGCCACTGTGGAACTATAATTACCTCAGCTGTCACTCAAACTGCAGTGCTACCACACACATGAATGCACACACACACGCAAACATATAGAAAAGAGGACTCCTGTGAAGTCAGTAAAACTGTAATTGTATATTAGGCTCTTTAACTTTGTTATGTACTGACATTTCTGCTTCCGCCTCGCCTCCCACCCTGTGTCAGTTCTCTTATTCTGGTGCCACAGAGGCAGAGAAGTAGGGTAAAAGGATTATTATCTGGTGTTTAATGTGCAAATGCGTGTTAATATTAATGTTCCTCTTTGTGTATGTGCATGCATTTGCCTGATTTTTAGTTTTTATAATGATGCTGACGATAACTGTGGGCATTTTTGCCTCTGCTGACTCATGCGTAAGACTCTTCTGGGTCTCCAAAGGTCATCTTTTTAGATTCCTGTTCTGCATGTGATTGCGTCGCTTGGGGAAACCTTCCCACATCAGAAAAATATGAAGCTAATTAGGGCGTTCTAGCCGATATTTCTGAAGGAATTTTTCTTGTGAGGCTGTTCAGGGATGATGGTGGGCGTGCTACAGTATAAAACAAAATATCTGTAGGCCAGGGATTTGGTATCAACTTAATGATGTGCAGGATTTCACAAAGAGAGACATCTTTGGGGTATGAAAACAGTAAATGGAGAAAAATATTAGAAGAAAAATCCTACACGCCCAATTTCAAACAGATTGCGAAAATACTCCTTCAGTCATCAGAGACATCCATCATGCAGTGTGTTAAATTGTGGAGATAATTCAATAGAGAGAATTTTCAAAATGTAAAAAAGAGAGAATCAAGAAAATAATCTTTGGCTTGATGAAAAATAATCTCTAGAATTGGGTCATGATGATGAGATTTACAGTCATAAGTATGAGATAAAAAGTCGAAATGATAACTTAAAAGTCTATGTTCAGAGATATAAAGTTGAAATTATAGATGAAAAATACAAAAATTGAATAAAAAGTTGAAATTATGAGATGAAAGTTCATAATAATGAGACAGAAAGTTGAAATTATGAAACAAAAATATGTTGAAAATATAAAGATGTGACAAAATCTGAAAATCGACAAAAAGTCAGTTATGTGAGGTTGAAATTATAAGATCAAAAGTAAAATTAAAGTAAAAATGATAAAAGTTGGTGATAGTTAAAATAAGTCCAAATTCTGAGATAAAAGGTTGAAAGTATAAGACAAAAATTCAAAAATGAGATAAAAGGTCGAAATTGTGAAACAAAACAAATACATTATTTTTTTATTATGACACAAAAAGTCCTAATAAGGAGAAAAAGTCTAAGTTATGAGATATTAGGATGAAATTACAAGATAAAAGTCAGAACTATAAGATAAAAAGTAGAAATTGTAAGATAAAATATCATAACAATGAGATACAATTTTAATTGTGAAACAAAACAAATGATAACAAAAAAATGAAATGATGACAGGAAAGGTCAGAATATGGGCAAAAAGTCAAAGTTATGAGATTGAAGTTCATAATAATGAGATAAAAGTAGAAATTCTGAAACCAAACAATTAGAAAAACTAGAAATTATGACACAGAAAGTCAGATAAAAAGTCCAAAATTGTATAAAAAGTAGAAGTTATGAGATAAAGGTTTATAATAATGAGATCAAAAATAAAACTTCTGAAACAAAAAAATAAAGAAAAAAAGGGAAGTCAGAATAAGGACAAAAAGTTAAAGTTATGAGATGTATGGTCAAAATTATAAGATGAAAGTTTGTGATAATTAATAAAAGGCAAAATTCTGAGATAAAAGGTTGGAATTCTAAGATAAAAATTCAAAAATGAGATAAAAATTCTAAATTCTGAAATAAAACAAATTATAAAAAATGTAATTATAACACAAAAAGGCATAATAAGGAGAAAAAGTCTAAGTTATGAGATATGAGGATGAAATTACATGATAAAAAGGCATATTTATAAGATAAAAAGTAGAAATTGTTAGAAGAGCATAACAATGAGATACAGTTACAATTGTGAACCAAAACCAATTATACAAAATTAAAAATGATGACAGGAAAAGTCAGAATATTGACAAAAAAGCAAAGTTATGAGATTGAAGTTCATAATAATGAGATAAAAGTAGAAATTCTGAAACAAAACAATTAGAAAAACTAGAAATTATGACACAAAAAGTCAGAATTTTGAAAAAAAAGTCAAAGTTATGAGATATTAGGTTGAAATTATAAGATAAAAAGTCAAAAAAATTGGATAAAAAGTAGAAGTTATGAGATAAAGGTTTGTAATAATGAGATCAAAAATAAAACTTCTGAAACAAAAAAATAAAGAAAAAAAGGGAAGTCAGAATAAGGACAAATAGTTAAAGTTATGAGATGTATGGTCAAAATTATTAGATGAAAGTTTGTGATAATTAATAAAAGTTAAAATTCTGAGATAAAAGGTTGGAATTCTAAGATAAAAATTCAAAAATTAGATAAAAATTCAAAATTCTGAAATAAAACAAATTATAAAAAATGTAATTATAACACAAAAAGTCATAATAGGGAGAAAAAGTCTAAGTTATGAGATATGAGGATGAAATTAGAAGATAAAAAGTCATATTTATAAGATAAAAAGTAGAAATTGTTAGATAGAAGAGCATAACAATGAGATACAGTTACAATTGTGAACCAAAACCAATTATACAAAATTAAAAATGATGACAGGAAAAGTCAGAATATCGACAAAAAAGTAAAGTTATGAGATTGAAGTTCATAATAATGAGATAAAAGTAGAAATTCTGAAACAAACAATTAGAAAAACTAGAAATTATGACACAAAAAGTCAGAATTATGAAAAAAAAAGTCAAAGTTATGAGATATTAGGTTATAATTATAAGATCAAAAGTCCAAAATTGTATAAAAAGTAAAAATTATGAGATAAAAGTTTATAATAAGGAGATCAAAAATAAAAAATCTGAAACAAAAGAATTAAGATAAAATGGGAAGTCAGAATAAGGACAAAAAGTTAAAGTTATGAGATGTATGGTGGAAATTATAAGATTAAAAAATCTGAATTATGAGATAAAAAGTAGAAACTATGAAAAAGTAGGTCATAAGAATGACAGAATGGTAATTATGAGAAAAAGGCAAAATATCAGCTATCATCACATAATTATGAATTTTTATCTCACTCCCATAAAATGAATTAAAAAATGTTTTCATAATTATGATTTACTATTTCACTATTTCAACTTCTAATTTATAATCATAATTTAATCTCTAATTATTAAGACCTAACTCTTCTTTCATTTCAGGGTAAGTGTTCATCTATTTTATAGGATTTACCGGTGAGAATAAGCTTCCATGTTGTTTCCATGTTGAGCAACAGACCCAATTTTGTCTTCATTGTATCAGAGGGAAGACAAACAGCTCTTTTCACTCTCTCCCCAAACACTCCCAAGCTGTGACGAGAGTCTTGTTCACCTGGCTCCCTCTTCCTTTACTTGATTATTCTTCTTTTAATGTGTCAAAAGTTTGGATGAGCGACTCCTGCTTCCAGAGTCCTGGCTTCAGCTCATCCAGTAATTTGACGGCAAAATGAAGCTCATTTTAAATGAAGTTCTGACCTTGTGAATTTGAAATGACGCCAATTAGTAAACTGGAGGAGTGCGATACAACATCAGCTTTGTTTTGAGTGCAGCGCTAATGCTGCTAACACAGTGCCTCTTCTATGCTGAGTGTGGATTCAGGGAGAGATGTGTTAAATATTTTAGCTGATGTCCTCGCAGGCATTTGCTGTACTGAGAGAGAGAGGGAGAGGGCGAGATAGAGAGTATTGATGTTGTTCACAGCTGAAAGATGGATGAGGACAGATCAAGCTAGATCAAAATAGCAATAACAGTCTCTAATCTTTTCAGTATCAGTTCACTGAGGACTGATTTTACTGTAAGTGAAAGAGTGAGCAGAAAAAAAAACAGATGTTTGGGATTAAGACGGAGCGATGGAGCAAACTGAGCAGGTCCCTAGGTGTTTTGTGTTCAGGATCCCAGCTGACTCCTGAAAAACTGGCACACCAACAGGGACTAGTTGATGTGGAAAAGGAAATCTTTATTCTTTCAATATCTCCTTTATCTTTTCCTGTCTTCACTGTGTTTACTCCCTCTGTCTCTGCCAGCAGCGCAGGCCCCCGCCAGGATATATATATGTTTGTTCAGCTCTGGCATTAATATCCAATAACACGCACAAATCAGATGAAGAAGAAATCCATTCTCCGTCCTGACAAAAGAAGGTGGATTCAGTCTCATACATCGTCGCACAAAGCCGGCACAGAGGTTGTATATGTTTGCCCGGCTCTTCTTTCCTGCTCTCTCTCTCTCTCCGTGTCGTAATATGCTCAGTGCTCTGTTTTGATGTGTACAATCAACTTACCAAAGGAGCTCTACGGGAGGTCTGCGTGGTACGGGGAGTGGCACGGCGGGGAAGGCAGCTTAGGAGCTTATGGACAACCAACACAGCTGTTCTAGACAAAACAACACGGTGCTGCTGCAGTGTGTATATCCTGCTCACTGCCAAGCATGGACATTTTTGTAGCTGCATTTTCTGGTAACAGGTGTGAAGGAAGACATGAGGGAATAAAAGAACTTAACAGAGGAGAAATATGGTGGAACAAGACGCACAGCCTTTAAGTGCTTGTTTCTGTGGTTGAATTCATTTAAGCGACACATCAGTCAGGACCAATCTCATCAGAAGAATTAATTAATATCATGGGATAAGTTATATTTGGTGGTATGGCTCTGTTGTAGGAGCTCCCTGCACTTCCATGTGCCTACGTGGAATGGCAAAGCCTGAGTTGGGGAGAGCACATCTCCTCTCTCTTTCATGTGCATACTATTATTGATGGGAAGTTCAACTCTTTTCAGAGCCTCTTTTAACTCGGCTCCCAAAGAAGAGCCGACTCTTTCGACTCCCGAACGTCTCTTAATTTAGGATCTTTTGTAGCCTTATATTTTACCTTAACTTTGCAAAAACTAATGGTTTGTGTTGAAAACCCTTTTACGTGCAGTGTTTTTATGAGAAGCCTTATAATGCCCAATTATGTGCATTTATTCTGTCATATGATTAGGATTAGGGTTAGGGTTAGGATTAGGGTTAGGGTTAGGGTTAGGGTTAGGATTAGGGTTAGGGTTAGGGTTAGGGTTAGGATAAGGGTTAGGATTAGGGTTAGGGTTAGGGTTAGGTTAGGGTTAGGGTTAGGGTTAGGATTAGGGTTAGGGTTAGGGTTAGGGTTAGGGTTAGGATTAGGGTTAGGTTAGGGTTAGGGTTAGGATTAGGGTTAGGGTTAGGATTAGGGTTAGGGTTAGGGTTAGGATTAGGGTTAGGGTTAGGTTAGGATTAGGGTTAGGGTTAGGTTTAGGGTTAGGGTTAGGATTAGGGTTAGGGTTAGGGTTAGGGTTAGGATTAGGGTTAGGTTAGGGTTAGGGTTAGGATTAGGGTTAGGGTTAGGATAAGGGTTAGGATTAGGGTTAGGATTAGGGTTAGGGTTAGGATTAGGGTTAGGGTTAGGGTTAGGATTAGGGTTAGGGTTAGGATTAGGGTTAGGATTAGGGTTAGGATAAGGGTTAGGGTTAGGGTTAGGATTAGGGTTAGGGTTAGGTTAGGATTAGGGTTAGGGTTAGGTTTAGGGTTAGGGTTAGGATTAGGGTTAGGGTTAGGGTTAGGTTAGGATTAGGATTAGGGTTAGGGTTAGGGTTAGGGTTAGGATTAGGGTTAGGGTTAGGGTTAGGGTTAGGGTTAGGATTAGGGTTAGGGTTAGGGTTAGGGTTAGGATTAGGGTTAGGGTTAGGTTAGGATTAGGGTTAGGGTTAGGGTTAGGGTTAGGATTAGGGTTAGGGTTAGGGTTAGGATTAGGGTTAGGGTTAGGGTTAGGATTAGGGTTAGGGTTAGGGTTAGGGTTAGGTTAGGGTTAGGGTTAGGTTAGGATTAGGGTTAGGGTTAGGATTAGGGTTAGGGTTAGGGTAAGGGTTAGAACCAGAACTAAACTAAAGCAAACAGAACCAGAACCAAACTCAAGCAAACAGTACCAGAACTGAACCAGAACCTAACCGTATCAGAACCGTATCAGAACCGAACCAAAACCGAACCAGACCCGAACCAGAACTGAACCAGAACTGAACCAGAACCGAACCGAATCAGAACCGAACCGAATCAGAACCGAACCGAATCAGAACCGAACCGAATCAGAACCGAACCGAATCAGAACCGAACCGAGTCGGAACCGTTCCAGAACCGTACCAGAACTGAACCAGAACCGAACCAGAACCGAATCAGAACCGAACCGAATCAGAACCGAATCAGAACCGTACCAGAACTGAACCGAACCGAATCAGAACCGAACCGAATCAGAACCGTTCCAGAACCGAATCAGAACCGAATCAGAACCGAATCAGAACCGAGTCAGAACCGAGCCAGAACCGAACCAGAACCAGAACAGAACCGAACCGAACCGAACCAGACCAGAACCAGAACCAGAACAGAACCAGAACCGAAGTCAAGCAAACAGAACCAGAACCGAAGTCAAGCAAACAGAACCAGAACCGAAGTCAAGCAAACAGAACCAGAACCAAACTCAAGCAAAAAGAACCAGAACCAAAACCAAACTCAAGCAAACAGAACCAGAACCAAACTAGAGCAGACATTAATAATGTCCTCAGGTTGGCATTGAGAAAAATCAGATGCCTGAGCTTGGATGGGCTGATCCGATTTCTCCTCTCAGTGAGTATTTGCCCGGTCTTCGAGAAGACTCTCTCAGAAGGAACAGATGAAGCCACGATACACAGTCTACCCTCCATCACCTGAATCCTATATCCTCACATGTGATTGGCCGCCATGCTGACCATTCAAAACAAAGTTCTGCTGTGAGCAGAGCTGAGGCTGAGCACTGAGAGAGCTAAGCAGCGAAAGGAAAAAACTGGGAGCCGTCTCTCTCTCTCGATGCGAGCCGGCTCTTCTAATTCACTATAAAGCATCGACTATCAGAGCCGCAGCTTTTGATCATGACACATCACTACATACTATAGCCTATACCATAAATGGACGTAGTATCCGTGACGTCACCCATCCGTTTCTAAAGTGTCGTTTTGAAGCCAATTGTCAGCGGGTGCCATATTGGAAATAGTGAACTCAACCAAACTTCCGTCGAGGTAGTGTGAGGCTTTGAGCCTGCCTGTCAGTCAAGTCAGCTGACTTGTCAGTTTTCATTGTAAAACTCATAATCTTAATACCTTCTGAACTGCAGCGTTGTGAAAAATTCATCGACAATGCATGGCATTATCAACTTCGTTTTTGACTCGTGCTCTCTTTCATTCTAAGGTAACTACGTCGGTTTTACGACACTGTTACGTTACTTCTTTACGGCACTTGAACAGCAGCATAAACGGGGGGAATACTACCATCTTGTGGCCTGCATACAGAACTGTTTTTACCATCCGTTAACATTAACTGGAGTTATTAACTGTGACCAACCATATATATCATCACTACGTAAAGTAAATAATATTATATTGCATTAGCAGGGAGAGCAGCAGCAAAGGCCCCCCCAAGGTTCAGAATTGATGCATATTTATCGAGCATCAGTTACGATAAATATGACACAGCAGAAAAGGAGGAGCTGGGGGGGAGGTGGGTTGCAAAGTGGTTTGCAGGGGGAGCAGGAAGAGAAGGCAGGTATTGGGAGATTTAATATTATCGGGAGGTTTGGTATCAGACCAGTATAAGGCCATGAGCTGGAACATTCAGGCATTGTGCAACTGTTACCATTGTGTAACTGTCTGAGAGTTAGGAAAGGTAGAACTTCTCAGGAGTTGCTGGATCACTTCAACCCGGAACCTGACATGCGTTTGGGAGTAGATAAACATGTTTTTTGGCTAGCAACAATAACTTACGGGAAACTTGAGTGCTTGTGTGGATCCGGGAAGGGATCCACAGGGTGCTCTTGAGGGATATTAATCAATGTTGCCAATGGACCTGGACATTACCTAATATTGACTGCTGAAGCAGTTTAATAGAACAAACATTCTGCTATTTGCCAACAACCATTGTGTAGATGTAATAAGCTGAGCTGTCAGCTGATGGGGTTAAGAGCAGCTGATGTTCTGTGGGTCAAGCTTGACTTCCTGGTCTGCCTGAAGTATCGCTACGATCATTTGAAGTCTTTATTTAGAAGATCTTGTCGTTTGGAATTAAAGGGGTAAAACAACTAAAAAAGAAAATATCACAAAAATAAGAAAATAAATGTTTATACCACTTCAAAGAGGCAGGTATAAAGTTTTCACTCATTCAATCAGTCCCTGGTTGATTCTAATGCATCAATATATTCATTTTTAGGGGTAATGTCGACGCTTTGTGAGACAGCATAGAACAAGTGCCAAATCTTTTACCCTCCCCGTCTTCACAGCTTCCTGTTTTACACTTATTTGAAAATCTATGAGTGTTAACAGCATTTCTACAGTCATCCTTCATTCCTCTGTCTCTGTTTTACATCCCTTGTCCTCTAATCGTACTTTTTTTTTTTGAGAAGAGAGAACGTTCGTCTCCAAGAGATTTGAGCAGCCCATAAAGTAAAGCGGCTCGCTTCCAAAGGCAGCTAAGAGGCTCAGGGGAGGATGGCAGTTGCCGTCTTCTTCCAGAACATGTGCCTCAAAGCAGTGACACGGTGTCACAGTGAGAGGGATGCAAAGAAGAAGAAGAGAGGAGAACGCGAAGAAAGCAAAACGAGGGATGGAGGAAAACAGAAAACAGAGAGACACAGAGACTCGAGAGAACTTGGTCAACTTGTCATCCATTATAGATTGCCTATTATTCATTCAGACCCAGCCCGCCTTGTGCTGTGCTGTTCTTCCTCTTTCATCTTTACTCTCTTACTCAATCTCTCTGTGTGTCTGTGTCTGTCTCTAGGCAGAAAACCTACTGTGCAGTATTTTAGGATCTGGATAAAGCCAGCTCAGCCGCGTACAGTAAAGTGTAGCAATGTGCACTTCCTACCAAACACACACACACATCACAAATACAGTGGAGTGTGAGCGCAAAGATGGAAACAGCAACAATAAAAGAGCAAACTACCCTCACACAGAAAATGGGATTGAGTGAAGAAGAAACATGAATGCTTCTACTGTTTAATGATTGAGTCATTTGAGGCCCATATGAGAGGGTGGATGGAACAAGGAGTAAGATATTTACAGACTTGAGAGCCTTTTGGTGTCAGGACTTCCTGGTTTGTGGATGACGTGACAAACTGTTTCTTGTTTTACATCATTTTTAAAACTCACTTCTTTCAAACAACTCAGCACATTTTCAAAAAGGGATGCATAAGTCAAGATTATTATATATTGATTGATACAAATATTGATGTTTTTATAATAATTTGATCCCACTAGACACAGAACAAAACATTGGTATCTACTTATTCTGAAAAAACAAGCTGATACGACTACCTCCTCTATTCCTGAAATATGGTAGACATTTTGGCATCACTTAATTCAGCCTGGGTAACGTGCATTAAATTTGTGAACACTTGCCTTGTTCAGACTACAAGACCAACCATCTTTTAATCCAGATTGTACCCTAATTAGGGGTGGGACAAAAATTCAAAAGCCATATAATGACTTTACTGTGACTTTAACAGCCAAATTCTATCAGATATGTGTCCGGTACCAGAGAGTTGATAGGTTTCCATTCTAGTCAATGTGTTAACTTCCACTGGATCCGCTCTGTTGCATTCAGGCTGTGTCTCTGATGCGGCACAACTGAGCCCTCTGGATCAGATACACAAGACTTCTATTATTGCCAGATGCCGGAGCATGAGACATCAATCTCAACAGAGCAGATCGAGTGGAAGTCAGGAAGTCAGGCACCAAAACAAAATCAAAACATCACGTTCATTATCGCGTTACCGCCAGATCGTTTTTCACTGGACCACATGGGTGAGGAGAGGAGTTGGATATTTATTAATGCAGTAATTACTGCGGGAAACAAGGACTCAAAGGTCTTATGATCATATTTAGAAGTGGTGTCAGAAGACTTCTAATTATGCCAGATGCCGGAGTGCAAAGTATCAATCGCAACAGAGCAGATGGAGCGGGACAGGAAGTCAGGTTTCACCAAAACAAAATGAAAACATCCGGTTGATTTCCAGAATAAAACACTCTGTGTTATCACCAGATCGTATTTCACTTAACTACAACAACAAACTGTTGTGATGAGCGGAGCCAGGCCTGGAGTCAACAGTTCAGAGGTTTTCAGAGGACCAGAAAGACAACATGGATGAGGAGAGGAGGAGGAGAATCCTTGATTCAGTAATTACCACAGGAGAACCTCGGTCACATGACTCCAGCTGTCCGGCGGTCCTGCTCTGTGCTCTGCTCTGAAAACACAGCAGCAATAAAGCCACTAAAGTCATTTCAGTGTGTGTTCCTGCAATAGACTGGCATAGTCTGCAACTTAGCTCTGCATAGGGAATCCTCTTCATCGTTCACTCATCACATGTTCAGCTTAACGTGTTTTTTGCCTTCTGCCTCCTCTCTCTGAAGCCTCCTCCTCACACTCCTCTAGATCTTTCCAGTAAACCCTTTCACCCTGTGAATATCTACAAGTCACGTAGACACATGCATAAAAAATACCTTCTGAGACTTCTGGACTTATAAATTAACCAACATACATGAACATATAGGCTCAATTACAAAAAAAGACGTGTTAAGTTTGATACCGTCCCAGAAATAAACCTCTGAAACATCAACTTTTCAGGGTTTCAAAAATGAACCGGCCTACTCTCGTGTCATATCTCTCACAATATGGCCAAAATTTACATTTTGCATACATTATTTCATTTATAATCTTGGCCTGCAGTAGAGGCGTTAGACATATGCTGTGTGGGATTAATGGAAGACATTATGCTTAGGCGTAAGAGACACCACGATAGCCAAGAATCTATATTTGCACGCCTGAGGATGATGCAGAAATCTTCTGTTTCAGGATACAGTAGCATTTACATATCCAGCCAACAGGCTGAAAACTTGGACCATTAACTGACTGAGGCAGATATATGACAAAGAAGAAGCCAAGAGCAACAGCTTGATCTTCAGACAAACAGATGTTGGCATTAACCAGAGTTTTAAAGCAAGTTAAAGAATGATGTGAAACCTGATGAACACAGGGCTGGTTTGCAGAAACCTAAACTCATGAGAATAGTAACTCTTTCAGTCTGCATTTACATGATAGAGAGCCCAGACAAGTTTAGTATTGCTACAGGAGCAGTGCATTAGCTTACAAAGGGAGAAATCTAATTACTACATGTGGATTTTGAATTATGAGACTACTTGACTACGTGGGAACTCATTATCTGGATTCTCGCCTCGGACTGATTTCTCACAGTAATCTGGTTCCTGGTGAGCATGTAAATGTAGTCAGTGAGGAGAAGTCACTCCTGTCAACAGGCAGGTGTGATTCAGTGCTCCACGCTGTCAGGTTTGAATATATGCACCAGAGTTCCCCAAATCCTCTCATTCTGGATTTTCAGTCTGTCACAGTACTTTCCATTCTGGCTGTTTAATTGGGGTGTGATTTATACCTGAGCTGACAGGTGACCCGGTTAATTACATGCAGGAGAAGAGAACAGCACTGGATTGGCGAATCACTGACACATGCATGAGAACAAGCCTGGATGTCCTCAGACAAATGACACATGTGTGCAGACAGGCCTTCCCCATGCAAGCAGGGAGCATCTTCTGCTGCTTCCCTCTCACCTTCCTGTCCCTGTTAAAGTCATTACATAACAGCTGTATGACTACATGCCCCTAAAATACATCAATCAAATAGTTTAACCTCAGGAGAGAGGAGGAGAAACACAAGAAAACACTTTCCTCTCTGCTCCTGGAGTGCTTTTAGACTTTGTGTTATCATCAGAGACGTTGGGGAGAAGTTGCTCTTGAATTTGGAGATGCGTGGGAGTCATGCAGGTTTCTGTTTACATGAGCTAAAGTCTGTCTATCTGACTAGCTCCTTTGTTGTTTGTTGTGTTTACTGTCTATAGTAGTGACCTGGTATTAATTCCAAAGGGAGGGGCAGCCCTCAGCTATTTATGTTATTACATTGAGTTGCGTTAGAAAATGTTTTATTCTTTTTCAGGCAGTACTTTCCTGTTAAAACCAGTTAAACCTACATTCAGTAGTTTCAATGTACACATGCTGAGTGATACATTACTGATTTAATGACTTACAGCCACCGGATTTGATAGGTCTCTATTCTAGTCAGTGTGTTAACTTCCACTGGATCCGCTCTGTTGTGTTCCGGCTGTGTCTCTGATCCGGCAGGTCGGAGCCCCCCAGATCAGATACACAAGACTTCTATTGTTGCCGTATGCCGGAGCATGATGCATCAATCTCAACAGAGCAGATGGAGCGGGACAGGAAGTCAGGTTTCACCAAAACAAAATGAAAACATCCAGTTAAAACTGCTGTTGGTAGTCGTGATATAAAGATCAGTTCTGAGAGAGATTTCAAATGTCAACACGACCCCTCCCCTCTCTGCTGTCGTAACCCTGCCCACAAAAGATTGTTGTGTGCATTCTATGAGGAAGTAGTGGCTTCCCAACCAATCAAGGCGACGTAGTGGGGCCGCCACTTGACCATTAAGGACAGAGGGTTGGGGAGTAGCTCTGATTGGTCCGTGATAACGGGAATGAGGGGAATAATAGCATTGCTTGATACAAAGGCATTGGAAAACACATAGATTTCGCCATAACCTCAAATTATTTCACTTACAGAAGAGTACCGATGGGTATTATGACCTTTTCTCCAAACCCACGTTTTTTACACCATTCCTACCAACAGCAGCTTTAATTTTCAGAATAAAACACTCTGTGTTATCACCAGATCCTATTTCACTTAACTACAACAACAAACTGTCATGATGAGCGGAGCCAGGCCTGGAGTCAACAGGTCAGAGGTTTTCAGAGGACCAGAAAGACAACATGGATGAGGAGAGGAGGAGGATCATTAATATAGTAATTACGGCGGGAAAACCTTGGTCACATGACTCCAGCTGTCCGGCTGTCCTGCTCCGTGCTGCATTCTGAAAACGCAATTGGTGGGTGTTGACGAATGAGAGAGCACGGAGCTTGACTGCAGCGGATCGGAGATGGACCAGACACAGATCTGGTGGAAGTCCTGGTCTATTTATTGCAATGACTTCAAACTTTTGAGAGGTGTCTCTGTGAGTTTTTTAGGACTAGAGATTGTTCTAATTCCAGCATATTTACATCAACGCATATTGGAAAAGAACCAGAGTGCCTTTATGAGGTTAGATTGTGCAAGTAATATTCAAAGTGCTGCTTATTTGTGGTTCTGCTTGTGGTTTGACTCACACACAAACACACACACACAGAAGTATTGCTGTTGATTAGTTCGTTGTCCTACTTTGTAAGGGCAACCCCAAGGCCCTATGAGATGTGAGGTAAATAACCACCGAGCGCCACAGAGAGTGTGTCTGTATGTGTGTTAGTCTGCACTGTTCTGCGCATTTTGCAGACTGTAGGTATAATCGATGTGTGTGTGTGTGTTTGTGTGTGTGGGTAGGGCCAACCAGAGGGAGACAGATAGTGCACTGCACCACAGGTAACAAATCCCTGAGCAGGGAACTCTTTGAGCAGAGGAATTTATGAAGTTTTAAAGAAGTGAACAAAATGGCTTCAGAAATCCAATTTCCCAAAACCTGCTCTACATTCAGCTGGGAGTGCTTTTCCCTGAATGCAGCAGAAGTTAGCTTCTTCTGCGAGGGCATTCAGCATGCCACTCACTTTTACTTTTCTATTTTTACTCATCTCCCAGAACACGGCATACTGTACGCTTCTGCAAAACGCAAAGGTCATACTGAATTATGTTTGTGCGTTTATGTATTCAGATGCAGGCTGATGAATTTATTCTTGTCTCATCTAAGATGTGTTGCTCTACACGTCTGTGATACACGTGTGTGTGTGTGTGTGTGTGTGTGTGTGTGTGTGTGTGTGTGTGTGTGTGTGTGTGTGTGTGTGTGTGTGTGTGTGTGTGTGTGTGTGTGTAAGAGAGAGAGACAGCCCTCCTGTTTTCAGCCCTTCAAATGCTCATTTATAATTTTCCAAACATTTGTTTTTTTAATCGACTTCACTTCAAAGGGGCACATGGAGAGCCAGAGGCCCTCTAGCATATGGGCTCTAATTGAAGGAGAGAGACAAACAGAGAGATAGAGATGGAAAGTTAGTATGTATGTATGAGTGTGTGCATAGGGGGTCTGGCATACAGTAACATCAGCGCACTTAGACACTTAACCATCATGCAAAGCCCTGCAGCACCGAGAAACTGTAATAACATCTCTGTGTGTGTGCGTGTGTGTGTATGTATGTGTGTGTGTCTTAAGGGCTGCTATAAGCTGGAAGTAGGAAATGGCATTTGGATAATGCACAAGAACACATGCAGACTTATGTTTTTTTGCATCCCCGACCAGATTTCTGCTAGAAGAGAGAAATGTCACCCAGCATATCTCTCCCCTTTTTTTCCCCTTCTCTCTCCTCTTCTCTCTAACACACATGCATATACAACCATCTTCACAAACGGTTGTTCCCCATCATCACTTGTCACTCTCTCACTCTTCTGACACCACTCAAATACTTTCTAAAAATAAAAAGCCAAAAGGATATGGTAACTTTATTTTTATGGGAATTTTAACCAGGCACTTGCACCACTGTAAAAATGGCTGGTTGTTACATGCCACTAGGGTTGGAAACTTTCCATGGGAATATATAAATATAAACTATAATATATATATATAATAAACCAGGAATAAATCAGGAATTTACTAAATTGAAGGCTGGCTCTTAAATATAGTTGGGGAAAATATATTTTAGCATAATCCTGACTAAAACAACCAGATTTCATGCAAGTACAGTTGAATGTCTATGCTATTCCTCAATCACATGCACATAGTACTCTGCTTACTGCAGGGCTATTGAGACCACGCCCCCTACATGCACTGTGCATTCCTTCACCACATGCACACGTGATTTCTATTTTGGATGGGTGTTTGATTATAACAAAACCAAGCGGCAACCTCCGGTCTAAAAATATGAGTCAATGCGGAAGTGTTAAAAGCTGCAGTTCATCGAGGATCCGCTTGAGGCTGGCTCCGGAAGTACCGGAAGTCACATACACATGAATGGGGAAAAGACGATCTTTGCAGCATTAATAAACATGTTTACAGCCTGGTACAAAAGATGAGTGTAGTCTGAATAGCTAATTTCTCGATGTCCTCTCACTGTGAGGGGGGTGCATTTTTTTCTAATTCGGCAATTTCGAAGATATTGAGATTACTAGTCCTCCAATCAGAGGCACAGCTGCCTGCAGGAACACTGCAGCTGTTGGCTAGGAGGCTCAAAGCCCGCCTCTTTACGTCACACTGGCTCGACAGAAGCAATATGGCTGCCGCAGCCGATCGGCTTCAAAACAGCGTTCAGAAACAGATGGGTGACGTCACGGATACTACGTCCATATTTTTTACAGTCTATGAACAAAACAAATAATTATGCTTGGATATGATACCTTTCCAATAAATTACCCTCAATTCCCAGTTAATTCCCATGGAAAGTTAACAATTTGGAATACTTCCAAAATTCCCCAGCTTAACTTCCCATGGAAATTTACCGAAAAATTTCCAACCCTTTGCAACCCTACATGCCACATGCCAATAGCAAGTGAAAAGAAGCATGTTATGCATATTATATTGGAGTTAATGAATATTAAACAACTTACTTCTATTACCCTGACACAAAAAACATGCACTCAAAATATGCAGATGTAGACATTCAGACAGGCACTCAACATTCAGGTTGTGTTTCATGAGAAAGCCAACAGGCTGTAGCAGCTAGCAACACTCTAGTCTTAAGCACATCTCAAGCAGTCAAAGCTTTAGTACGTGTCATCGCCATGTGTAGTAAGATTTATGAGGAGGTATGGCATCTGTGGCTATATCTTACTGATACTTTAAACGTGAAATCAAGGCAGGAGTATAAACAAAGGCAGCTTTAAGTGACAAAATAAATAAGACGACATTGTGAACCTGCTTGTTTGTCTGACCAACTTTAAAAACCACACATATTCAGTAATTAACCTGAATTTATATAAAAACAACAAATAAACTGAAAGCAAAAAAAGTGTTTGGCATGTTTACTCAGAAAATGTCAAAAAATGCTTTATTTATTGACAAGCAGCGCCAATTAGTTTTCTGTCAACCAATTAAATGATTAATTAAGTAATCGTTCCAGGCCTGGTCCCCTCCACCAGAGAGTAAACTCATTTTAGTGAAGACAAATGAACAGAGGCTCTGAAATATGCTGACGCTGCCACTTCACAGGCTGTGTGCCGGTGAAGTTTAACTTTCTGTTGCCCATAACTTTCTCTGTGATCACTCATCTTTACGTCAATTTAGCTGATTACACGCTGCAGCTGTTGTCAGTCTGTGCAATCACAGAACTGAGATTTGATTGAGGCTTTATTGCAGAGGCACAGTAAATAATAATTGTCTGGTAGCAGCACTACAGTGTGTCTGTCATGTTGTAACAGTGATCATGGAGAGCTGGAGGAGTTATCAAGATCCATCCATCCATCCATCCATCCATCCATTTTCTTCCGCTTATCCGGGGTCGGGTCGCGGGGGTAGCAGTCCAAGCAAATTGACCCAGACATCCCTCTCCCCGGCGACACTTTCCAGCTCCTCCTGGGGAATCCCGAGGCGTCCCCAGACCAGGCGGGAGATATAATCCCTCCACAGCGTTCTGGGTCTACCGCGGGGCCTTCTCCCAGTTGGACGTGCCCGGAACACCTCTAAAGGGAGGCGTCCGGGAGGCATCCTTATCAGATGCCTGAACCACCTCAGCTGACTCCTTTCGACGCGGAGGAGCAGCGGCTCTACTCCGAGCTCCCTCCGGATGTCCGAGCTCCTGACCCTATCTCTAAGGCCGAGCCCAGACACCCTTCGCAGGAAACTCATTTCAGCCGCTTGTATCCGCGATCTTATCCTTTCGGTCATGACCCACAGCTCATGACCATAGGTGAGGGTTGGAACGTAGACCGACTGGTAAATCGAAAGCTTTACCTTCCGGCTCAGCTCCCTCTTCACCACAATGGTCCGATACAACGTCCGCAACACTGCTGACGCCGCACCAATCCGCCTGTGGATCTCACGCTCCATTTTACCCCAACTCAAGATATGAAAACAAACTTAAAAACGATTTAAGACTCCTGTCATTGTCACTTATTTACAATTAGATCAAATTTTGCTGGATTAGTCTAAATGTATTTTTGATCATGGACTGTTTTATAGACGACATGACAGCTTCCCAAAAGTGAAGTCACAGGTTTTAAAGCTACCCCTATTTTATATATATAAGTACATATGTGTAAATGTATATATAGATAAATATGTGTGTATATACACTACCAGTCAAAAGTTTGGACACACCTTCTTATTCAAGGATTTGTATTTATTTTAATTATTTGAAACACAGTAGATTAATACTGAAGACATCAAAACTATGAAAGAACATATATGGAATTATTTAATTAACAGAAAATGTTAAACAAAGCAGAATATGTTTTATATTTTAGATTCTGTAAAGGAGCCCCCTTGTCCCTTCATGGCAGCTTTGCACACTCCTGGTATTCTCTCAGTCTGCTTCATGAAGTGGTCTCCTGGAATGGTTTCTAATTGACATGAGTCTTGTCAAGAGTTCATTTGTAGAATGACTTGCCTTCTTAATGTGTTTGAGACCATCAGTTGTGTTGTTCAGAGGTAGGGTTAACACACAATGGATAGCCCTATTTGACTACTGTTGTAATCCAGATTATGGCAAAACCAGATTATTTCATAGTTTTGATGTCTTCAGTATTAATCTACAATGTTGAAAATAATTAAAATAAACAAAAAACATTGAATGAGAAGGTGTGTCCAAACTTTTGACTGGTAGTGTAGATATATATATTTATTTATATATGCCATAAAGCCTGCCTTCTCCATGTTAACAGATGGGACCTGGGTCAGACTTCAAAATTTAAAATAGGGGTCAAATAACTTTGCTTAAACATCATTGTGCTGATTTATGGCAAATTAAATCAAATAAAGTTAATATTTTTTAGAAGTTTAGTTGTATCAAGTAACTACGAGAGAAAACTTAACCCATCAAAACAGGGGTCATTGAACTTTCCACATGACTGTCTGTGTCAAAGCAACACAAGGCGCTCGTAGGCATTAGACTGTGGAGACGTGAGGGATCTTTGCTGTTCTACTGATGAGCTAGTTAGCAGATGGGGTTAAACATCAATACTGCAGCTCCAACAGTTGACCCCTGTGCAGACTGTGGCACCATATGTGAGATGTTAGCACTCTTTTTTGTCCCCCTTTTCCACTCAAGTCCCCTAGTGCAAGTTCAGAGTTGGTTCAACTTGAGAACCTCCAGCTTGCTTTTCTATGGGCAAGGGCCACAAGAGAGCCACTTCATGATATCCCCGCCTCCACCTCCTGCTGTAAGTGGTTGTTTCTTCTAGCCCAGCAAGGAGTTGGTGCTACTTTAGAACTGTTTTTCTGGTGTAGGGACAGTTCTTAAGTAGTTGGAACACAAAGAACTGGTTCCAGATTATAGGCACTGGCTTCAAACCAGCCCTGGAACTGACTTGGTGTAAAAGGGTGTGGGTGGTTTTGTTGGCTTCACTTTGTATGCTTTAAGGATGACATGTCTCATCCATCATTACACACAATCCATGATACAGAAACACGCATAGACAAGAAACCTGTCTTTCATTCACTCTATCAATTTCCAATTTTCCCTACTTATACACGCTCTACCAAAAACGCATTACTTTGCAAATTACGCCTCAGAATTCAGAGCCACGATGCACGATGGGTCGACCCTCATTCAAACACAAAGACACATTAAGGAGGCAGAGTAGGGAGAGAGGGAGAGATGAGAAGGGAGGAGGGGTCAGAGAAGGGAGGTAGAAAATGAGGGAGAAATTGAGAGGATTATGAAGCCAAGGTGAAGGT
Organism: Notolabrus celidotus; assembly: GCF_009762535.1. Lineage (NCBI taxonomy): Eukaryota > Metazoa > Chordata > Actinopteri > Labriformes > Labridae > Notolabrus > Notolabrus celidotus. Next base: position 6,838,810 of record NC_048276.1, read on the forward strand.
GGATTGAGTGTTCGTAGTAAAGTGGGAGCGAGGATGGAAGGGAAAATCTAAATTCATATTTCATCTCCAGCTGGTGTTTGCATGCTTGGGTGTGTGCGTGTGTGCGTGTGTGTGTCACTGAGCTTCATAAGACTATGCACTTCGTGGAAGCAAACATATGATGCTTAGATGCTTCTCAGCATATAAATGTGGTCGTAGTGTTGTGTGCATGCTTCTGCAGGTGTTATACTCCACCGTAGTGATGTGTGTGTATGTACATGTGGGTGTTCTCGTGTGTGTGTGTGTGTGTGTGTGCCTCTGAATGCATGTTATGGGTTGTTTATTTCGATGGCTGATCACATGGGTGTATGTTTAGAGGTGTGTTGTGTAGCCTTGAGGAATAAAAAGCAAAAACATTTATGGTGTTGTGATGAGTGCAGTTGCCCCCGCGCTGAAAAAAGATCAGGGACGCGCTGCACCATGGGTACACTCCTCTCTGTCTGACTCGCCTCAGGTGAGGGAGAGAGAGCCGAGCCACCATGCCTGGAATAAAATGTTTTAGTGTAATTCAAAATCCTGATTCATGAAGACTTCTTTTGTTGGAGAACTGTTGTCCTTGTGTGATTGTGTGTAGGTGCATGTGTGTGTGTGTGTGTGTGTGAAAATAGATGGGATTTTTTTGTTGAATAGAAAGAAGAAATAAAAGAGGTTCAAGGGAGGTTTCTTGCCCTGAATTTAACTTCTAAGGCAGCAGTTGATAAGGAGCACACTGTAGTAGACCCAAACTGAGTCATAACCCAGTTCTAACCTACACCTCACCTCTCTCATAAAGGGTTGTTTCACCCAATCATGCAGAGTATTCTACTTCCTTTCTCATAGTTTAATATTTTTACTCTGAAACTCTACCAACACTGGATTTGAATGGAGGTGAGTCCAATTTGTTGTGATGTTCAAAGCAAAGATAAATGACACGTGAAAACCTCAACACTGACACGTCTTTCTAGAAACCATGTCCCAGTTACCCTGGATAATCCTTAGACTGCACCACGAACTGATTTCATTCAGCCTACTTCTAACAAAATACATCATGGTAATGAGCATGAGTGCTACTACAATCTGCTAAAGAAGATTAATATCAAACAGAGAGAGAGAGAGTAAACAAGGAAGCTTAAATATGGGGACACGGGGCCAGGGAGAGTAAAACCGTGAGAGGAGAGCAATGGATGTACGAAGTGGATTTTGTGTATCCATTCATATTCCTTTAAAACTTATTTGCCATTGTTTTCTAAGTCAGACTCAAGTCCTCATGTCACTGTATCTACCACAAAGAGTGGAACACTCTCCTGAGGATATAACAAGATGCTTAAACCAAACACAGCTTGAGTTGATTCCATAGACTGTTTAAAGCATGGATGTAGTCTCAGTGGCATCACTCACTGGTTTCTAAAGAGACATTTTGGTGGTAGCCAAAATGGAAATGCTGGCTCAAGCTTATATTCGGACGATCTAGAACCAGGCAGAGACGTGGAGCTGAGGCAGGCATTGGGGCCCCTAGCAAACAACTAAAGCATGCCGACCTGCCAGTCAAATCAGCTGTGCCCCTAATTATGTAAAGAACAGCAGCCTTAATATAATCATAAAAGAGGAGTTATGTAAAAAAATAAAAATGCCTGTCAACACTTATTCTTCTCCTAATTGACATTTTAATATGGGCTCTAATGGAGTCTTCTTTTCTTTTGGAGTCAGCCTCTAGTGGACACTTGAGGAACTGCACCGTTTTCTGCGCTCCTGCATATGGTTTCATTTTGAACACCATCATTATATAAAGGAATGTCTGTCAATATTTATTCTGCTCTCAGAATTGGCATTTTAATATGGGCTTTAAGGAGATTTTCTTGTATTTTGCAGTCCCTCTCTAGTGGACGCTTGAGGAACTGCACTCTTTTTGCACTTCCGCATTTGGTTTTATTTTGAACACCATCATTACATAAAGGAATAAAGGAATGGCTGTCAACATTTATTCTTCCCTCAGAATTGACATTTTAATATGGGCTGTAATGGAGTTTTCTTGTCTTTTGGAGTCAGCCTCTAGTGGACACTTGAGGAATTGCACCTTCTTTGCACTCCTGCATATGGTTTCACTTTGAACACCATCATTTTATAAAGTAATAAAGGAATGGCTGTAAATATTTATTCTATCGGATTTTGCTTTTTAATATGGGTTCTAAATTAGACTCTTGTTTTTTGGAGTCCTCCTCAAGTGGACACTTGAAGAACTGCATGTTTTTCTGCACTTCTGCATATGGTTTAATTTTGAACACCATCATTATCTGAAGGAATAAAGGAACGGCTGTCAATATTTATTCTGCTCTCATAATGGCCATTTTTATGTGGGCGCTATTTGGGTTTTCTTGTCTTTTTGAGTCAGCCTCTAGTGGACACTTGAGGAACTGCACTTTTTTGCACTCCTGCATATGGTTTCACGTTGAACACCATCATTTTATGAAGAAATAAAGGAATGGGTGTCCACATTTGTTCTTCTCTCAGAATTGACATTTTAATATGGGCTCCAATTAGGTTTTCTTGTTTTTTGGAGTCAGCCTCTAGTGGACACTTGAGGAACTGCACGTTTTTTGCACTTCCACATTGGATTTATTTTTAACACCACCTTTTTTTAGTTGATTCACAAACACACTTTGCTGTAACTTTGAACACATTCTGCCACGAGACAAACTCTTATTCTATCACCTGAATGGGAATCTTTATACACATTGGCATTTTAGAGGTAAAGAGAGAAAATAATCACACGTCCAAAGAAACCTGTCTAAATGCTTTGAAACCTACTTTGCATTCATACTGCACAAAGACCGTCTCATGTCTCCTCTTTCACAGAGTGCTACAGAGAAGTTATTTACAGACACTGTTTATTTTTAGAAGTAACACACTTCCAAACATATCAGTGCCAACAAGCCCTTGGCTATTTTTACCTTGGCTTCTCTGAGGGTGGAAAAGTTTGAAAAAAGAAAAAAGCACATTTTAGACCAGCAATAAAAGGCAGGGGAAGTGCTCTATTTAATTATTATTGGCTTTAAGTGAATGTTTTTAGCATCACATTGGATTTAGAGCAATAATCCAGAATCTGTTTGAAATGTCAAACCATGAAGAGTAATGATCGAGCAATATTACTTTTTGAGGGTCACTGCTGCTGATAATTTGAGAGCAGGTCTGCTGATAGACGAAATTTAATGTTGATATCATGTTGTTGTTTTGCATTTGATAAAATTCGACAATTGCAGGATATCATCCATAATTCCATGCACATTAAAATCCAATATACATTGCTATCTTAGCCAGTAACATGCTTTACATGTTTGTAATTGATTGCTGAAAAATAAAGATGTATTGGGTTATGCTATAAATTTTAGAACATGACCAATATAATGTCAGAGGCAGTAGTAAACTGCATTATTCTATACATCATAACAGAATTCATATTAAACTCTAGCCAGTCACTAACTTGGATGTGCATTGCTGTCATTAAGGATGGAAACATGTCTTTTATGGGGACATAAACATTGCTTGACTGCAGCCACACTGACAAAGCAGCCTGCAGTGTCTGCAGACAATTATTTCAAAATGCCATGAACCAGCCCTTATATGTTATTTTATTCTCTTTAAGCCCTGCACAGTTAGAAGCTATTCTTACTGATTTAATGACGGTGAGATGGTATGGAACACAGGGAGCATACAGTACAGCTCCACAGCACAGTAAGATTGTACAGTGGAGGGGTTGAAATGTTTCTGTGAATGTTTCGGTGCGTTTAGAGCCGTTTTCATGCTGTGACTGAGTCATCACTGGAATCCATTGTCACTGCTGTGAATCCAAGCTGTACGGCGCCTGTCCTCAGCGGAGGAGCTGGCTACCAACTTTTCAGAACCACTTTTCAAAACCTTCAGGCGGTAAATACTTTATTCCCGAGACAGCAGAGTATCTCGTCACATATAAAGCAGGCTGGTGAGAAATAATAATCCTCACACTTCGCCACAGAGGAAACGCAGAGTGATCACAAAGAGCAGGAGAGCAGGACAAGACATTTCCAGATGATTCTAACCTTCAAAGCAGCCAAACGCTTTGACTGATGACGGACTTCAACCGGCAACCTTCAGATTAGCCAGATCCGATGAGTGATGGGGGGAGTTTAAAGTGACAATACTCTCCTCGCTTCATCCATCTCTCTTTAGCTGATGGAGAAAAGCTGTGACGCCTCCTCCTGTTCTCCCGTCATACATCCTAACCCCCTCCCTCCCTCCCGCTGCCCTTCTCATATTCCCTGACTGATGTCTCTTCTGCGCTATTTCTCTGTCATTCCACCTGAATGTACTTTCCTCTAGCGGCAGGGTGTGAAAAATGTCAACATGTAGAAGAAGAAAAAAAAGGGAAGCAGGACTGAAAGGGGGGTAACAGAGCACTTTGCTGTACGCTAATATCACGCTAATGGTGTTGTACGAACGTCTGAATTGCTGTCAGTTGAGAGCTATTAGAAACAATTCAGCTTGACACTCTGGATTTAGATGAAGGGGGGTTGAACCGGCACTTTCATTTCACTGCTCTTTCCTGTATACGTACTTGTGCTCTCATGTCATTAATCATTTTGTTGCTGTAGGTCCCATATTTGTCAGCTGCTGGATAAGTCATTTTGAGACCAAAGTGATCGCATCAAGCGGTGACAGCGTCATGGTGCTTAAAATCAGTCTCCACAGGGAGTCCGTTTTAATGAGAGACCTGATGCCCATATCTCTTTCTTTTGTTTTGGCCAATCAGGCTGAAAAGTGGCCAACGCTTCCCTGTGATTGGCTCAGTTGGTGGCAAGAGTGCAGTAACAGCGTGTTTTTTCGATTAAGCAGCCTGGTGACAGATGATCTGTTGGACATGTCACTTCACTTGTCATTCTGGATGTGAGGATTTGTAACCCCTTGTTTTATTTTACGTCTCCTTTTCTTCTGAAGTCTGCACGTCTGATTTACAAGTGTAATTCCTGAGAAGGATGGAAATTTCTTCCTCTGAGAGCCGCCGAAACAAACACTGTGGAAACAAGGTGCAAGAGCGCAAACAGTCAGTGCTGTGAAAGATTTATGCAATAATAAGTCCTGATGTACTTTTAACAGTCTTTGTAATAGAGACAGATGGGAAACTAAACGAACAACAGGGAGGAGAGCGGAGGAGGGTGACAAAGGGTGATTCATACCTGCAGTGTGGAGCGCAGAGCAGGGAATGATTTAGTCACAAGAAGAGGAAGAGAGATTTTCCTCATGCTGGGGGGAATTGGACAAACAGCTATTAAGAGAGGAACCAGTTCGCCCCCATGCCGCACTCTCTCTTCAGCTTCTCATCGCCTTGTTGGACAGGCTCATTTCTCGCCCCGCTCTCCTTCGAGGATATCTGCCAAAGAGCGTTCCAGATCCAGTGATGGCAAGACACAGAAGGGAAGCCAGAACCTCCGCCACACACAAGGATATTAAAAAGTGCACACGTTCACACACACACCATCTCAGCAGAAACAGATGCCTTCTGCCAGATCAGGGTCACTCAGCTGTGAAATTCCTGTGACTGCTGTGTATTTGCTCCATTGGGGGTGTAAATCTCCATGTTCAGCGTGCATGTTCACTCATCGTTATCACTTGTTTGCAGATTTTCAACAAAACACTTTGACCCAGATACTATTTTCTCACTGTTTTTCTACATTGAGAGGACTTTGATCACAGCAGCTCAGGGTAAACAAGGTTTCATCAATCAAAACAAGCAACTCAGATAGGTAGACGAGACTGGCTGTACAAGGTGAAGAGAATAATGAAGAGGTTGTGCTCAAGAGGACCTCCTTCTTTTTCAGGAAATAGGATATATACAGTTCTTTGCATTGCCTTAATCAATTAATCAATCAATCTTTGTTGATATAGCGCAAAATAACAACAAACGTTATCTCAAGACGCTTTTCCAAACAGCGCAGGTCCAGATCGTACTCTTTGTTATATTATAACAAAGACCCAACATCAAGACAGGATAAGATCCAGTCCCATCTTACAGACAGGACTCAGTCTGATCTCATCTTAAATCACCATGAGCAGAGCACTTAGCAGCATTTAGCAAGTTACAGAAGCAAGGACAAACTTCCTTTAACAGGCAGAAACCTCCAGCAGGACCAGACTCATGTGCGACAGACATCTGCTGAGACCATGTTGGGGTTGGAAAGAGGGATAGAGGAGACGAAGTTACCGTGTCAGCATAGCCTTTGATACTGTCTAAAATGCAATATCAGTATTGGTGTCAGTATTGGTATCAGTATTGGTGATGCAATCAGTGCCAGTATCGGTATCAATCTCAGTATCGGTATCAGTGCAAGTATTGTATTAGTGCTAATATTGGTCTCAGTACCAGTCATAGCTGACAAAACTGCATGCTAACTGGTAGTCCCGGCTTACACGTATTAGCCTGTTGTATCTAGAGCAATCATCCACTCCAAAGCCGTTTTTTAGTGTAAAAACAAAAACAACTTTATCCCGGTGTTCTTTAAGTGTCACAAAACCAAATATTGAAAAGAGGATTCTGGATAATAAACTATATAACATGACAGACACTGTAAAAAAAAAAACCCTGTGCAACTTCAAACCTAGTCGAGCCTCCACAGACTCCTCCCACTGTCTATGTGCAACACATAACTTTATCTTAAAGAGACAGTGACTCTTCATCAAAAAGGAACTAAAATAACCTATAAAACAACTAAATACAATAACAATTTTAAAACTACAATTTCCCCATTAAAGCTGCTGTTGGTAGGAATGGTGTAAAAAACGTTACTTTTTTTCTGCTGGGTTTGGAGAAAAGGTCATAATACCCATCGGTACTCATCAGTAAATGAAGTAATTTGAGGTTATGGCGAAATCTCTGCGTTTTCCAATGCCTTAGTATCAAGCAATGTTATTATTCCCCTTGTTCCCGTTATGACAGACCAATCATAGCTAATCTCCAATCCTCTGTCCTGATTGGTTAAGGGGCAGCCCCTACTATGTCCTCCGATTGGTTATGAGTCCGGCACTATCATGACTGCACACTCCGATATGTGTTGGGGGGCTAAGAAGAAATCTGGTTGGGAGGGAAAGTGTTGACATTCAAAGTCCCTCTCTCTGAACAGATGTTTACTCTGTGACTACCAACAGCAGCTTTAACTAAATCAATAAACAGTCATTAATAATCAGCAACATTACTTTGCCTCATACACCAGTATTGGTAGTGTTAGCATTAGTGTTAGTATCAGTAGCAGTGCTGGTATCGGTATCTATATCAGTATCCTAATAGGCAAGTTGGTCAGTCAATACAACAATCAGTCATGATTACCATTTATAGCCCAAAAATTAAACTGGCTTCATATATTTTTGTGTGACAATGTCAAATATCACAAGTTTAAAGAGTGCAATATTAGTCTAAGCTAGGATTGTCAACAAACATTGTTTTTCCACTAAAATAAGTATATTTTTTAATTGCACTTGTTTAGGAAGCAGTTTTTCCTGATATTTAAGTCATGGTGTGAGGTATTGGATAGGTAAAAAAAATGATCCATTGGGGTGAAATACTTTCACATCACATTAAAGTATTATATATTAGTATTCTGGCTTTCCTCACATTTTTGATGGAAATAATCCCTCCAAAGTTCACCGCTCATTATGCTATCAAGACAATCAAGGAGTCCATGGCCTTTGGTGTCCTTGTGTGTTTGAAGTCATTAGTCTGTGTTGCCTCAGGAGAGGGGTGCCACACCTGCTCATTGAAGTCTGAACATGGCCCCTTTCCCCCCCATTTACACACATCCCCGTGTCAATCCGTGTTATCACTGTAGCCTCAGTTAGACAGGACGCAACAGAGGGCAGCGGTGGCAGCTCTGAACTCCCATCCCATATCTCCCCTCCACTAATAGGCAGGAGTTAAATAGGGAAAGCTGTGACCTGCATCATCTGATTATGCATGAGGAGTGTGTGTGTGTATGGCAAGAAGGGGTGGGCAAAGTTTTTCTGAGTATAATTAGAGCTTGATTAGTGTTGAGATAAGCTTAGCCTTTCAAATGACCCAATTACTGCATGCAAAGAGGGTAGAGGTTATTTTTGCATTTTCTTTCCCTCTCTCTCTCTCTCTCTCTCTCTCTCTCTCTCTCATGGTGTCTTAGCATCACTGTCTTAGTCCCACACACTCACAATCACACTGTGCACACTCTGATCATAGTAAACCGTGTGAGTGTTTCTTAATGGGCCAGTATGTTGTGAGCTGAACAGATGTCACCATGCCGGGCGGGGGACAGAGGGGGTCGCAGCACAGTATCAGTCCACAGAGAGCGTCAGGATGAGCAGCACAGACCACACAGGAGCAGCCCTAATTAGAAGATACCTTGAAAAATAGCTTTAAAACAGGTCTTCTCAGATTTGTTAAACAGGACAAGTACCACTTAAGGTGCTTCATGATAATGAACATCGATTTTTCTTTCAACTTTAAGCACTTTGCTTCCCTACTGGGCAGAGGCAGACAACATTGCTGTGCTGGTGATCCTCAGGTTAAAGTGCCTACAGTTAACTTTGGTAATACAGAACCTTTAAGGACTGTAAGTGGTGGATGTACAGGCTTAAGTGCATGAGCTATGGTGATTTCCATAGTACAGCAGAGTGTAAGATCTTAAGACTTAATTCTCTCCAGACAGCTGCTGAGCTCCATGCTAATGGGCGTGTCTTGCTTGTGATGGGTAGTCCATCATAGTGAGCCCTGCATTGTCATTTAGTTGACATATTTACATAATCACAAATATAGAAGATGTCAAAACTTTGAGGATGTTTCCAAAGATACTGCCTTGCATTGAGAAGTTTTGTTTAGCAAAGCTGACCTTGGAGAACGGCTGGAAAAACATGGAGGTTAAAGCTCCAGTGAGGAACTTTCATTTAGTGTCAATTTTGGTGCTTCCTGTGGACAAAGCAGTACTGCCTATATCTTGACTGATTTTGTCCTGCACATGTGTAAGTTGTGTTTGTTGTCAAAAAATGTCAACCTCATCCTCTATGAGAATATTTGCTTTGGAGAAATTATAAAAGGGGCTGTCAGGGGTGTCAAACATTCGGTCCACAGGCTAAAACCGGCCACAAGAGGTTCCAATCCGGCCCTCGGATGACTTCCTAAAATAAAAAGATCACAGAGAAGACATTAACTGCAATTTTTTAATAAAAATAACTGCTATATCAGATTTATCCTCTGGGGGTTGCATACAATCATAGTACTCGGTGTGTTCGCAGCAGGTTTCAGTGATTAAAGAATATATTATGTGGCCCTATGATGAGACTAATCATGGCAAAAAATACAATAGCTGTTTTAATAAGAATATAGTTCATTAAATGTGAACATTTTCAGAATTTACTTGAACTTTTTGCACTAAAGTAAAGGGAAAAAATTGGAGTTGTCCTTCTTTATAGGTTATTATGTTATGATTTAACTTGTTCGGCCCACTTGAGATCAATTTGGGCTGTTTGTGGCCCCTGAACTGAAATCAGTATGACACCACTTCTCTACACAGACTCCTCTGACACCTACCCCCTTACATTGGTTACAGGCGTCAAATATTACAGTATAGAAGTTTTAAATCTGGCCTTCAATGTTGTTATTAGCTTCTGTAGGTCATAAAGAGGCATCACTGTTAATGTCTACCTGTTTCCCAACCAGTGAAAACTCCTCAGAGGAGCTTTAAAGGTGACATATCATGCAAAATTGACTTTTTAATGGTTCTCTACATGAAATATGTGTCCCTGGCATGTCTACAAACCCCCCGAGAATGAAAAAAATCCATTCTGCCCCTGTTTTGATTTCTCCACCTTTCTGTAAATGTGTGTGAAACGAGCCGTTTCAGACTTCCGTGTTTTTGTTACGTAACAACAATATCCGGTCTGTCACGGAGTCAGAGCTCAGAGCTTGTTCAGCCCATAGACTGTATAAAATAATACTGAATCCCTCCTCCGTTTTTCATTACCTGCACAAATGTGTGCTAACAAGGAGCTTAGGAGGGAGGTATGCTAGTTGTAGGCTGTCTTAATAAACACAAAGGTCGGTTTTACTCCCCACGTTTGCAGATTTGAAGATCTAGTGGATGATTTTTATTTATCATGGATAAGTGCTAGCGCTAGTTAGCATAGCCACATAGCTACATGTCGTAGCTGTAGCTGTGTACCAAGACACACGTCGACATACTGACAAATAAAACAAGAAACACAGAATCTGTGACCAATCCTTCAGAAAAGGTCCCGCTGCCTTTCTGGCAGAGGTCAGTTTTACTCCATGTTCGTAGCTGTGTACCAAGACACACGTCTACATACTGATAAATAAAACAACAAGAAACACTAAATCTATGACCAATCGTTCAGAAAGGTCCTGCTACAGGCGCCTCTCCGTCAGGATCAGATTGAGAGGGTTGAAGTAACGCGATCTCTGAGCAGCCGTGTATATTCAGCCAACATGTAAACATTAGATCAACGTGCTGGAGAGCCGAGGCACATCCACTTCCGGAGGGGGCGTGGTCAGAGGGAAAACAGAGTGTTCTGATGAGGAATGAAGAAGAGGACTTTTCAAGCATGCCAAAATCTGATTTCAAAGTGTTTTTTTGAGTATAAACTTTAAAGACATGTTTTGGGGACCTCTTAGACCAATATATATTGATGAAAAAAGTGTGATATGTCCCCTTTAAGCAAAAATGTATGGCATCAATTTGGTTGATGGGTGAGCAACTCAGCTAGCTTGAGATAATAATTGACATGGCTGTTGGTCCTGAACTCTGGAACAGTCTCCCTCTGGAACTCAGAACTGTGGACACTGTTACTAGTTTTCAAAAGCAGTTGAAGACCTATCTGTTCAGACTTGCCTTTGTTTAATCTGTCATGTTTTTGTATTTAATTGCAATCTCTGTTTTGCCTTTTAACGTTTCTAACCTTGTGACCTCTGTTCTTGAGAGGTGCTCTATAAATACATCTTACTTACTTACTTTTGATTTTGAAGATCTCAAAGTGTAAAACCAATGGCTGTTTGAATCAGTCGGTTCAATCAAAACCTATAGTAGGCTTTGAAAATGTTTGCAGTCAATAGGAATTGATATGGCAGGAATAATTGGCAGTAAATCATATTTATTTTCATCCATCTTAATCATTCCTTTTGTATTCACTGATTGCTCCATAATATCTCTAAAAATGCTCATCTCAGTTTCCCAAAAGTATATTGACTATAAATTCCTTGTTTTGTCTCACCAGTAGTAAAAACCTAAAAGTATACTCTCAGTGAAAACCAGCATATTTAGGAAGCTTCAGCAAGTTTCTGTCACTTTAACGTCACACATTACTTGAGTGATTAATCAGCTATGATAATTGCTGCTGATTCACTTCCTTCAAGCGACTTGTGAATAAGTAGTGTCAACCTAAATACAGATTGTAGTACGAGTTTAACATTTCTACTCTCCGTTTATGTAACACTGTTACACGGCATGTTCACTTAATGTTCCTCCAACATAATTTGAGTCTTTTCATGTTTTATTGAGAACATGCTGGTAATGAGTTCAGATCCACACCTTGTGATGGGATGTTTCTGAGATAACACAGCTGCAAAGTGCAAACTTCAAGTACATCAAAGAAGAGTACCTTCACACTGCAGGCGAAAATGATCCAAAGCTGGATTTTTTTTTACTCATATATGACTCAGATCTGATTTTTTATGGAAGTTCAAAAAGTGCAAGTCAGATGGAATCCCCTCTTTTTAAGATAAGAGCCACCTGTCGGATGTGGTTGTTACTGAATATCAATCAATTGATCAATATTTATTTATAAAGCACCAACTCACAACAAACTTTATCTCGTTACAAACAGATCAGGTCTAGACCGTACTCTGTAGGGGTGCAACGGATAAAAAAACTCACGGTTCGGATCGGATCACGGTTTTGAGTCACGGATCGGATCATTTTTCGGATCAGCAAAAAAAAAAAAGAAAAAAAAAAGACAAATACAACTTTGTCCCTCCATTTATTTTGTAAAACACTTTTAAACTTTTGCCAATAAAATAAAAACAAGATTCAACTCAAAATGTACTGCTTGTGCAAAGCACCCTATCTGTGGGCCCAGTCCTGCCTCATTCACTGCATTTCATGGCATGGCAAGTGAAGGAGCAGAAGAACTTCAAAAGTTTCACTCCATTCTTCTTTCAATCGTTGATTTTCACGTCCACTTTTTCTTTGAGCTGCAAACTGTGAACACACCGTTTTATTCTAGGGTCCTACAGCTGGCAAAGTGCCAACATGCGAACTGCTCCATAAACGAAAGTGAAAGTTAAAAATTGCACTCGCAGCAGTGGACTCTAACTCGGGGAATCCACAGGATGCGTGTGCTCCGCGTTACGGCTGCGACACGGCTCTGCTCCGTCCCGGGGCTTTCGCCCTGGTCCATAGGATGCGGGTTTGGAGCGGCGCGCACTCCGGAGCAGGAAACTCAAGATCCCTCGAGAACTCCAAAACGCGCGAGAACAACACAGTATAAACTTTTCCGACTTTTCCTCGTCCATGGTGTCGGATATCTTTTGAGACTGGCGTCTGGCCCGATGCCACAGGTTATGACGTAATGTTGAAGAAGTGGTGAAATTTACGATCTTGTGTTTGCACATGGTGTTTATTTTGAAAGTGAGCGGATGTTGCATACGATCCTCGTGCCTGACTTCCGGGATAGTTCGATCATTTCTGTGTGGATTGACGCGTGCTGGGCGCGGGGAGCGGCGAAAATAGACTCCCCGCGTATCTCTGGCAGAGCGGCGCAGCGGAACGCTCCAGAGACGGAGCTGAGACGCGCCGCAGCGCGCCCTGTGGACTCTAGAGCATTGACTTGAATGGGAACCTATTTGCTGCGACGTGCGCGGCGCAGCCGTAACGTAACGCGACGCATCCTGTGGATCTTGGGCTTAAGTGACCCAGTAACAGCTCGTCTGCGTATCGTTGGCATGGAGACAAGTCCCAGTAAACACGCGGTGACCCGACCAAAACACAGAGTGAAGGAATAACAGTTTGGGGGCCACAAATAGACGGCCGGATGCGGGCCGCGTATTGATGTTCTCTGGCCTACTGGGTGCGCGACGGAATTTCATAACGTGGCTCAAGCACATTCAGCATTCACTGTATTTCACAGGGAAACACAAAATGCTCCCATACATGTGACTTACAAGATGCAGGAGGTTTTTCAAGTTCCTCTGCTCCTTCACTTGCCATGACTACCGCTGCGCTTGACGAGTGAGTGTGGATAGAACATGCGGTCATCACGTGAACACGCGCAACTTTTTTCATCAACAGATCCCCGGACCACGTCCGTGCCGAACCGTGGAGAGGCATCCGTACGGATCACGGATCAACGATGATCCGTTGCACCACTAGTACTCTGTGTTATATTATTTACAAAGACCCAACATCAAGAGAGGACAGACAGGACTAAGTCTGTCCTGATCTCATCTTAATCCACCATGAGCAGTAGGGCTGAACGATTTTGGAAAATAATCTAATTGCGATTATTTTCCTTAATATTGCGATTTAGTATACGATTATTTTTTCAAGGTCCTCTTCATGTATTTTTCAACAAACACAAGTAATAAATCAATCTGTATTATAATAAACAATATCAGATTTATTATACACAAACTGTTCTTTCTCATAGACTAGACTTCTGTTAAGATAAAGGCAAATGAAGCATTAATTAATATGAAAGACGGTTTATTTATCTACTTCAATTACAGTTGTAAACTTACTGAATCCTTTGACTTGCAGTCTTGTAAGCGTTCACCACAACTAATTAACAAAATTCTGCCAAACAAGTGTTTTCAGTTTAAAGCATGTTTGGATGTGAACCAGCCGACTGAAGGTGTTGCTCACAGCGGAGACGCTCAGCTGGGAGCTGCGGCTGAGTGACAGGTCTCTTTTTTCTCCACTGCCGGACTGATTCTGACCCGGTTGCGCTCCTGACTGACACCTGACCACGTAAACATGCTTATTTTTCTCAATAAGAACCAGTAGATCAGTGGTGTCCAAACTTTTTTCAAAGAGGGCCACATATGATGTTGTCAGAATACCTCAGGGCCCGTGGCTCCTACTGAGACTTAGGAATCCCAAAAGTTATATATGAAATATTCATTTAATAACAATCATTTTAAATTTTGTCTCAATAAATCAGTAACTAGGTAGTCCTCAGTTCTCCACAAGCCATGTACACATGAGCAAACGTTATCTTCTTCTGGAGGAAAACGTTTCTCATTAGGGTCCGGCAATGTGGGAAAAGTATTGTATCATTATTTTCCTATGGCAGGATCATGATCTAGATTTCATCACACTTCTTTTTTATGTGGTTTTTAAGACCTTTCTGACAAGCAGGCAACATTTTAAAAACAAAATAATTATTTTCCTGAGTTCTGAACATTTTTGATGCACCAAATTTTGCCTTTTCTGCACAATTTCAGAATTTGATCTTGTCTTGTGTCCTCCTTTGTGTCTTCTGAAGTTTTAGTGTTCATCAAGAACATTTTCACATCATGATAAAAACATTAATTTGAAAACTTGTCAACTTTAAGAGTCCTTATGTTTCTTCTTTATTGCCGCCTTGCAGAATTGCCAGAGCTTTGGCTTTAGACAGGTAGTCCATATGAAGCTTTTTGAGACGTTTCTGGATTGACTTTAGTTTTGTTTGTAGAAAGAAACTGTGATTAATTTCTTTGCTATAAATAACACAATTTAAGATGGAAGCTTGGGGCCATAAATAAATGGACCTGGGGCCGCAATTGGCCCCCGGGCCGTACTTTGGACACCCTGCAATAGACAGAAAACTGGACGCTGTGAGTCTTAAATATGATTCTGTTCAGTTGTCCTGTTGCAGTAAATCCACATGTTGTCTGGGTCTTCACTGATTCTGCGTCTGCAGAGATTATTTATAAGCCTGCTCCACATGTTGATATTCAGCGTGTTGATTACTTTGTACGTCCCAATATGATCGGTTCTTCTGCTGAGGCCATTTTTTTTTTTTATGATCACAGTTTTTTATTAGTTTTCACATTTTCACACAATAACTGACGGGACACATTATCCACACAGGACAATCCACAATGACGACAAAGTAATCAGTCAGACAGAAACAAAGGAATAAGATTACAAATAGACAAGTGACTATATATATAAATAAAAATAATAACACTAACAGTAAAATTAAATACTAATGATAACAGTATGTAACTTAAAGAGAGGTACGCACGCTTGAACATAAAATGTTTTGTCTACTATTTACAGATTGTAGTATAATCATCAAATTACAGGGGTCTGTAAGTCTACATCACCAGGAAGAATTAGACCAGTTTGTTCCATTTAGATGGTTTGCAGGATTTTACATTTTTTCATTCAGGGTTCGTTGGGGTTGATCAACCTAAATTATTATATCAATAAAACAAAATTAAAAGGGTAGCTCTTAACTCGATTAAGTTCTATGGTCCCCTGATGAGATCAATGTATCTCCCCCATTTGGCCCTGTATAGATCTAGTCGGTTTATCATCCTGTAGGTAAGTTCTTCGTAGGCTCCAACCACACTTAATTGGGTAAACCATAGGCTAGATGGAGGGAGATCCACCGTTTTCCATTCCCTAACAAGGATCTTACGACCCAGCATGATGGAGGCCATTTTTAACAAAACAACAAATCAAAACTTAGCGTGGCTTAAGTTGTTTTCTTCATCCCCCGCTCACACGTGTCTCGTTCTTCTGAG
Source organism: Notolabrus celidotus (assembly GCF_009762535.1). Classification (NCBI taxonomy): domain Eukaryota; kingdom Metazoa; phylum Chordata; class Actinopteri; order Labriformes; family Labridae; genus Notolabrus; species Notolabrus celidotus. Next base: position 6,854,621 of record NC_048276.1, read on the forward strand.
TTTTTTTGCCGTGTGCAAATCAGCTGAAAGGCGCATTACGGCCACCTACTGCATGCATGTCACGTAAGGCTGCGTCTGTGTGCATGAAATTTTTTATTTTTTTTTAATCGCAGCCTTTGCGATTTGATAATTGCATTCTATTACATTGCGATGTCGGTTTGAATTCGATTAATCGTTCAGCCCTAATGAGCAGAGCAATTTGCAGCATTTAGCAAGTTACAGTGGCAAGGACGAACTTCCTTTAACAGGCAGAAACCTCGAGCAGAACCAGACTCATGTTAGACACAAATCTGCTGAGACTGTGTTGGGGTTGGAAAGAGGGATAGAGGAGATGAAAGAGAGAGGGAGAGAGAGAGATGATAGTGGGTGAGGTTGGATGTTTTGCAACCTCCGTCTGAACAGCCAGGTCAGGATGTTTGCTACTTTGATGTCTCTCTTGAGTGACATCTATCGCAGTCCTGTGCAGAGGGAAGGCCATCATCATTCAAATTTTGACTCCTCATCCTCCTTCCCCTCCTCCTCCTCCTCCTCCTCCTCCTCCTCACTATCTTCTGCTCATAAATCCACTGGCTTCCACGGCACAACATGAAACCATAAACCATTCTTACTTCAGAGGCTGCCTTGTTTACTTCCATAAACACAACGCAGCATGTTGTCGTTGTTCTTTTGCTCAGTCCAGGACCAGCTCACAAGGGAATCTGATAAAGGCCACATTTAAAAAGCTGTGTAAGCAGCCAAAATCTGGTGCAGCCAAGCTTTCCCTCATTGTTTCAAGATAAAGTATAAAATTGAAAACCTCCTCAGTAATCTTGTTGGCCCTGTCCTTTTTCTCTATCCTTTAAAAAGAAAGAAAGCCCTCATAAGGACTCATCAGTCCTTGTTTTTGTCCCTACCATTGTTAAAACCAAACCTGTGTCCTTGTTTAGATGCACAAATTATTTCAGTTTGCATTAATGCCCCAAAAACAATACAAGCCAATCACCCACAATGTTCTGTAAGCATTCAGCGAGACTAAACACAGGAATTCAGCAGATTGTTGCCCAAACCCCCAGTCAGCCTCTGACTCGCTTCTAATCTCAGTTTGAATGATTCTGTTTGAGGTCACAGAAGTCAGACTTTAAATAAAAGCCACTTTCAAAACCACAAAAGTCATTCCAGGCCCAGAGAGGATTGTTGGTGCTGAGCAGGAAGTATTGACCTGATTTGTCTCCAGTATGAAGATGGATGTAATGGTTATGTACCACATTACATGAGAGGGGAGGATTATATAGTGTGGAGATATTTCAGCTGTGTCTTTGAGGCAATGACGCCATTTAAATCTCTCATTAACTCTGCCAGAGATTTATCACCATTTGAATGAGCAACACTAAATGATCTTTGGGATTATGCTAAGCTAAATCAACCACCAACAAGAGGGGAAGCAGCATCTATATTGAGCATGTGAGCTAGCTGACGTCCCTCCTGCACCATTTTCTCACTTTCTGCCTCCCTGGAAATTTAACTCTTCTTCCTCACTTTTACTTTTTGAAATGTTGATCCTGCCACTGCTCCTACATTAGGGTTGATTGTCTGTATGTGGTGATATCAATCAATCAATCAATCTTTATTCATAAAGCGCCAAATCACAACACACATTATTTCAGGACGCTTTTACAAACAGAGCAGGTCTAGACCGTACTCTATGTTCTATTATTAACAAAGACCCAACATCAAGACAGGATAAGATCCAGTCCTATCTTACAGACAGGACTCAGTCTGATCTCATCTTAATCCACCATGAGCAGAGCACTTTGCAGCATTCAGCAAGTTACAGTGGCAAGGACAAACTTCCTTTAACAGGCAGAAACCTCCAGCAGGACCAGACTCATGTTAGACACACATCTGCTGAGACCAAGTTGGAGAGAGGGATAGAGGGAGATGAAGTTACTGTGTCAGTATAGCCTTTGATACAGGCTAAAATGCAATAATCAGTATCAGTGTCAGAATAAGCGATGGAATCAATGCCAGTCTTTGTATCGGTTCCAGTGCAAGTATTGTATTAGTGCTAATATTGGTGTCAGTCTAAGTATTGGTCTCAGTATTTGCATAGGTGTTAGTATCAGTATCAGTGCTAGTATTCCACCATGAGCAGAGCACTTTGCAGCATTTAGCAAGTTACAGCAGCAAGGACAAACTTCCTTTAACAGGCAGAAGCCTCCAGCAGGACCAGACTCATGTTAGACACACATCTGCTGAGACCGAGTTGGGGTTAGAAAGAGGGATAGAGGAGATGAAGAGAGATGATAGTGGATAAGTGCCTGTAGCCTTTGTGCACACTGACATTGAGCTTACATGTGCTTCCTTTCTGTCTCCCAGTGACTATACACGCCTGTGTGATCGATTTGAAGTGTTTATCCGGCTCAGCCTACATAAGGTCTCAGAGTTAGTTTGGAATTCACCGGAAGTCACAGTTTGTTGCGTGCAGAGCAGGCAGACACTCACACACCTCCCTGCATAATGCTCTTCGCTCGGCAGTCAACCCCTGTCATCCCCATCATCCTTTTTTATCTACCGCTCTCCCCCGTTCCCTCCCACACCGCCACGCTGTGCCCCTCTCACCCTGCCTCTGCTTTCATGTTTTAAGAGCTCCTCATTCCCTTTGAGTACGGTGTTGCCCCTTCCAACCTCTCCTGCCCCCCCCACTCTGCTACTTTCTTCCTGTGTTTGCCCGAATGAGTGGCAGGTGTCTCCTCCAGTTGCCAGCTTGTACTTGTGAGGCAGTTGTGATGATGACCTGACGAGCAGTGTGTGTGTTCTTTCAGTGTGTGTGTGTGTAGTTGTGTGCACATAATGACTGGATTTGCATGATGGTGGAGAGAGAAACAAAAGAGGGAGATGGCTCCTGTAATTGAACCCTGGCTGTGCTTGATGAAGCTTTCAGCAAATATCCAACCAGGGAAGCTAAGATGAGAATTTAGACAAACAACCAGCAGGAAAACAGACGCAGAGATGGAGAGAGAGTGAGCAGCGAAGTAAATGAGAAAAAGAGAGAGAGATTTTTGATTAAAAAGGCATCACTTGCTGAAATGGACAATTACTGGCAGACAGTGAAAGCAGTGCGGGTGTATACTTACCCAGAGGACAAAGAGACGTCATGACTCGTGTGATAATGATCCAATTGAGCTGGAATTTAAACAGCAAAACATCTTTGACTGTTTGGTGCAGTGGACACGACTCCATCACTATCTACAATCAGATGTGCATGATACGGCCAAAAGTTCCTGGACCCCTCGCCGCCCTTTCCCTCACTAGTGAGATTTTCATGGTCAGGTTTATCAGACAAAATATGGGAAATCTTTCACACCATATTTTTAAATGAACATTTGAGCAGTGTGATGGGGTAACATCTGCAAATATTCTGCTTCCATCGGCACGTTTTGGGTCACAAATTGTGCCCCACATCATTGGTTATGTACCGTTACTGATTCAACTGATTTCACTGAGAGCTAAAGCCAGCGAGGTCTGTATAACTTGGGCACAAAACTCCTCCCGGACTAATTTATTGTTTCCACTTCCCATTACGGCTCTCTTCGACTCATTTCCCTTGGAACACTTTTAATTTGGTTTTCTATTAACAAAAGTTGTAAGTAAAGACACTGGTACTTTGCTCTGCCTCATCTCTGCTGAGGTACCATGCAAGCTGAGATGATAATATAAGGAGCAGAATACACCGGGGACCAGTGATTAGAAATAAATGATTCATCATGACATTCATTACCTGGGAAGCAGACTGCACATGTGATATGTTCTGAAGCTTCATGGATCCAGTTTGGGAGATTGTAAAATGAACTGACAAATGATGCAGGTTGGTTCTCAGTGTCTTATATTGTAGTATTTTTACTAGGGATGTAAATTTCAAGTATTCTCCTTGATCAATCTTTGGAAATGTTAACGATCAATTATCGATAATCACGCTTTCCACGACAAAAACAATGCCAAATGTGTTTTTTCTCCTGAATCAAATTTTCCTTCATGACACAATATATATAAACGATGGTATTGAATAGCTACGGATTGTATTGAGGTGCTCAAAATGTTAAACACGCTGAATATCAACCTGTGGAGCAGACTAAAAAATCTCTGCAGACATACAGTCATAAAAGCGAAGTCTCAGACTACAACATGCGGATTTACTACAACAGTAGAACTGAACAGACTCATATTTCAGACTCACAGAGTCCAGTTTTCTGTCTACTCGTTCTTAATGAGAAAAATAAGCATGTGAACGCGGTCAGGTGTCAGCCGGGGGCGCAACCGGGTCAGAATCAGTCTGGGGGCAGAGAAAAAAAGCGCTCGTGGAGACCTGTCACTCAGCTGCAGCCCCCAGCTGAGCGTCTCCGCCGTGTGCAGTCAGCTGATTCACATCGAATCATGCTTTAAACTTAAAACACCTCCACTCAGCGAGTGACGAGAGAGCAGCGCAAGAGACTTAATGATGTTGAACAAGCAGAGTATAATGCAGATAGCGCCTTCTACTGTTTAAAGATAATATCCAGATACAAATTATGTTGAATCAATTTTAATCCACCCTTATTTGTATAATTTTTTTTACATCCCTACTAATTATTACTGTTGTCTCTATCTATATATCTTCTTATTTGTTTAATAATGGCTTAACACAGGATCACAATATCAAATTTGCAGAGTGTAGCTAACAATAGCAGAGCTAGCACCACAAGCCTTCAGTCCTCCTGGCAGGTTAAAGTCCACATACCTGTGTTGGATACACATTAATACAGTCAAGTTATAGGTCAGTTTAACCAGACACATCCTACATACAACGTTATCTCTTTTTCAAGATCGAAACACTGCAAAACCACACCATGCTATAAGATGCCATCTGTCATGTGAGCTGGTTTACATCCGGCTAGTAAAGCGTTATATCATCATGGCAATCATTATCAACCAGAGCTGCAGCTGCTGCTAGCTGAGAGGGGTGCCCTACAGCTTAAGCACAACATATGACTAGGCCTGTAATTATAAAATAAAAATACTAGTGATTTGATGACACAACAAGTAATTATGGTGCAGACTAGCCAGCACAACAACGTTGTGCAACAATCCTTTAGCCAACTTAACTCACACATATAGTAGCTTTCTGATGACCTATCAATTTAATTCAATTCAATTTGCTTTATTGGCATCAATAAAGACATGTTGTTGCAAAAGCACCTAAAATTCATACACATACATTACATATATATTCATTACATATCTTTGTCTGAGGTAGAAGACCAATATTTTGAGCCTCAGCTAATGAAGTATTTGGAGCAAAATCCCAAGTTGCAGCTGTATCTCTACCTGCCCTGTAAGACGTGATCTCTAAATTCATAGTCTGACTGACCACAAGAAGTGCACAAACTACACATTTTAAAATATGACACTGTAAAGAACAATATCAGTAATCTAATTATCATCAGCCAACAGGAGCAGGTTATCAGTTTTTGATATTAACTCAAATAATCTGGATCGTGCATCCCTACTTTTTCCCTCACATATGGGCCATTCAATTATAAGATTATAAGACAAGTTTTACAACTACCTGCATAAAGACAATCATTTGAGGTATTCATTCTTATTTTGGATAAAGAGCATTATTTTCAGTTTGTCTATAAAAGTGTGCTTCCAGTTTACAGGAAGTTGCCTCCCCATCTCCATGTGATCATACCTCCATGCTCAATCAGAGGTCTGTAAATAAGGGGTGTTCCATGTTTGCTGTGGGGTGCAGGTCTGCACAAATCTCTGACCCCACACCTTATCCAACACCGCTGGGATTAACTGGAACGCGGACTGAGAGTCGGGGTCTATCACTCATCATCAGTGTCTGATCTCACTAATGCAAATCCCTGCAGCTGGTTCAAAAAAATCTTGTGAAAAGCTTTTGCAGAGGAGTGGAGGCTGTTACACTGTGGCAGCAGATTATTTTTTTTTTAAGTATTTTTGCCCCTTTTTAAGCTTTTCTATTACAGACAATCCAAAAGTGGACAAATGAAAAGAGAGATGCTACAAAGGTCTGTGGATTAAAACGGCAGACTGTGAAGTTCACCGTCAGGGCACCTGACAGCTGAAATGAAACCCTGTGGGTGTTATGATCAGGTGTCAACTTACTGTAAGTGGATGTGTCTGTTCGTACATAGCAGAGTTAAAGTTTGTATGTGTATCATAAGGATTGCATACATTAGATGAGTTATAGAGAAAGTGTATTTGATTTCTCCTTTCTTTAATTTTCCCACAGTACAGAGATAAAATCTGTGAATGATCTAGCACAATTAAAACCTCAAACAATTAAATGCAGCCCATATTATCTCCATCGTTGTTCAACATTGCACCTGGTTTTCAAATCTCGTTAATGTATCAAATGAGCAATAAGATGTATAAAATATTACACCCCTCCATGAAGGAATCTCACCAGGCACAGATTACGTTAATGGGACTCACCCTGATTCATTTGCCGATTTAACAACAGTGCATGGAAACGTGTTGAGAAGAATTACTTGCAAACTGATTTTTATGTACCTTGATGCCCCTTACTGGGACTTGTTACAGGTTTGAAGCTTGGCTGCATGCCAGATTGATGCCTCAGCTAATTGCTATTTTGCAATTAGTGTCTATTTATGTATATCAGTCTGTGCTTGTGCTGCGAAAGCATTTGCAATCCACTGTAGTCCATCCAACAAAGTGCAAACTGGGAGTGGAAATGCTTGGAAGGATGTTGCAGGAAAAAGGTAAAGAGAACCTGAAGCCAGGTTTAAGATTTTCCCTCAGAGAACAGCTTATGCATCATGAAAATGTTTATATGGGGCGCTGGTGGCCTAGCGGTCTAAGCGCCCCACAAACAGAGGCTCCAGTCCTCGTCGCTGGTTCGATTCCCAGCCCGTCGACCATTTCCTGTATGTCTTCCCCCGCTCTCTACTCACCACATTTCCTGTTTCTCTTCAGCTTTCCTATCAAATAAAGGCAAAAAGGCCAAAAATATAACTTAAAAAAAAAAAAAAAAGTTTATACTAGGGCTGTCAATCGATTAAAATATTTAATCGCAATTAATCATATGATGTCCATAGTTAACTGCCGATTAATCTCAAATTGATAACACATTTTTTTATCTGTTCAGGGATCATTTCCAAGTTTTTAATACTCTCATCAACATGGGAGTGGACAAATATGCTTGCTTTATGCAAATGCATGTTTATTATTATTGCAGCAATCCAAAACAATGACAAATACTGTCCAGAACAATCGCCACACAACGATGCCACACAATATGCTGAAAGGGCATTTTGACCTGGATGTAACATTACTTAGTAATACTACTGTAAGATGAGATTTATTTTGGTCTAAGTATTTGTATCATTGAGTTCTTTAATGAAGTTCGAAATACTTCTACTTCATATATTGCACTGCCTCTTTAAGGTTGGTCAGGGTGATATGGTTTTGAGTTGAAGTGAAGGTGTCACATGAGTTCGATGTGCTGTTGTCCTATGTTGAGGAAGAGTCATTAAAGGCATCACGACGCACAGCAGAAGTTACGATACGATACGATGTACTTTATTGTCCCCGTAGGGAAATTTGTCTTGGACATCAGTGCTGCACATGTTACCTGCTCCTACAAAAATCACCACAATGACAGAAGAACACATAAATAAATAAGAAAAAATACAATAAATAATACACATTCATACAACGCACAGCATACTCTTAAAGCTGGGGTTGGTAATCAGATTTAGATACACTTTTTGTTATACTGGTTAAAATGATCTTTATGTCCTGATGGCGATCAATACATAATGTATTCTTAAAAAAGAAGGAAGAAAAGCTGTTATCTACAGCCGGAGTAAACCTGGGAAAACACCAACCAATCACCGTTTTTTGGGTGCCAAAATTTTAAACCATTCAAATCCCGTCCTGCCGTTCTGCCCTCCTCCTGCACGTACATTTCCCCGGCGTGTACTCCGAGTCTCCGTCTCCTGCCTCTACTGACTGCCCCTCTCGCTCGACCTCGGGCCTGTCCCCTCTGACCCGATGATGTGCTTTGCTCAGGACTGTAGTCCGGATCAGAGTCTAAAAAGCTCTCACCACGGGGGCTCTGACAAGCAGAAGAATGAATGACATTTAGTAAGTCCTACAGAAAATGTATATGTACTGTAGCGTCCGTCCGGACGCCGTAGGGATGACGAGCCGATTCGTGAACACATTGATCTTTAATAACCGGTCACTGTCGGCCGTGATCACGCCAACCAACAAAGCAACAATCAATGTTTGAATGAATGAAGAACTTCTCCTGCTTGTCTCTCCTCTCTCCCGCTCACACACTTTACACCTCTCCTGATGCCTTCACTGACTGTCAACACTGTAGGAATTAAGAACATCTACACTGAACACGTTTAACAAACAGTAGAGCTGTTACAGTTTTATATATGTGTTATAACTTTCCTCCTGATATCGTGTCACCAGTACAACTGGATAATGCTAAAATGACAGTTGTGAGTACTAACAGCAGCCATGTTTATTTGTGTTTTTAACTTTCACTATGAGAATGTTTTGGTGAGGACCGGTTTTGAATCAGTCACCATCATATGGTCGGAAGTCAGCGGCGCTCGTGCATGTGAGCGGGGGGCGTCGTTTTGGAGGAGCTCCGAGGGAGGAGGGGAGGGGTTAGATGGAGTCATGAGGAAAAGCTACATTCAAATTCCTGCTAGTTTTTCGAGACTGCCAACCCTAGCTTTAAAGAGAGAGCACCATAACACTGTCCCAACCCTAACCGGCTATTTAATATTTAAAATTCTAATAGAGATCGGCACAAAGGAATTTTTAAAACGATTCAATTTACACTTGGGGACTCTGTACCTTCTTCTAGATGGTAAAAGTTCATACTCAGAGTAAAGGATGTGCAACGGGTCAACAAGTATTCTCTGAGCCTGCCCAAGAACACACTGCTCATAAATGGCCTGAAGGGAAGGGTTGCCAGTCTCTTTCTTCCCCACAGCCCTGAAGTATAATTAATTCAGTTTCTAGTTAACACTGTTGAAGTTTAACAGTTCCGAAGAGATTAAACAAGTTACAGCGTTACACTACCACCATGTAATATCCAACTACCTAAACATCCTTCTTTTTTAAGCAGCTCAACACAAAGTGATTGAGCTCATGCATCACAACAACAGACGCATTGTCCATGCGTCTCCGTCACATCGACAGTAAATGCAGATAACTTTGGTCTTGTCCAGAGATCCATCTGGCAGCGCTTTAAAGCTGAACCTGCCATTTAAAACACCCTCTTTATTCATTTCTCCTTGTCATTCACAATGTTATGTTACCCCAAACCACGGGGAGGGCCGAGGGTCATACACAGAACATGCGTGCATTAATCATGCATCAAATAAATTAGTGCCGTTAAGGGGAATTTAAATGAACTGGCTATTATCGTGTCAATTTCGACAGCCCTAGTTTATACTGTTACAATCTTCTTTTTCTTTATGACTCTGAAGAGCAGAGCAACGCTAGAAGTTAGCAGGGATAATTCTGTGTTTTACACAGCAAATCATAAATGAATGAAATGTTTGAACAACTGGATGCTGGTGGGAGATTTGCCGCCCTCGGAGTCAGAGGCATATGGCAGCGAGCAGATTTTCCATCTCATATCATCACATCCATCCCTCAATCTGTAAACTCTAAACACCCACAGTGCATCTGCAAGCTGAGAGATGCACACACACATCTGCACACACATCTCTGCAAAAGGTGCTCTCGAGTGTGCACACAGCTTCAGACTTTTCCTTTTTCACCCACGTGCACCACGCACTATATTACACGACAAAGAACAGCAAGATAGAATTGTATTGGAATAAATGACGGCGGCGAAAAGGGCAGAAGAAGATAGTGAGATATAAAGCTGAGATGATGAAAACACACAAAAAAAGATGGAAAAGAAAGAGAGAGAGAGACTGCAGGGGTAAACAGAAGGCAACAAGGAAGCAAAAGCAATTGGAAATGCAAACTAACGCTGGAAGCACTCTCACAAGTACATGTCAAGCAGACAATTTGAATGTAAAAAAAAAACGGGAAAATGGGACCACTGGGAACAGCTCAGCTCAGCGGTGGTGAATTTAACATTGTTAACACGCACCAACAGCTGAGGAACCACGATCATTTAAAACGCAGGCAATGTTCACACAAAGAGAAAATACATCCTTTTCAAGCAGACTATTTACAAAGACATAAAGACCTTAACTTAAAAACAAAGAGCTAAATATCATTCACATGTCATTTCAATACATCAAGTCTTTAAATCATCTGATGAATGTGAGGCAAAAGGTTCTATTCAGTCAAAGAAAGTACATCTCATTCAAGAGCCAACATGTCATTCTCACTGAGAAACACAAAGATACAAGGACGCAGAGCCACTGATGCAAATACACACATCTTTACACACTTATACTCAGAGTGGCAAATAGCAGCGTTATATCTAATTAACAGAGGCAGCAGGCGGGGCAGAGCAGCACACCAAGATAAAGCTGTGGAGGAAGGGAAGTGTAAACGCTGAGCAGAAAAAAGGAGGCAGAGAAGCATGAAGCAAAGGGCAACACAGATGGACGGATACAGCAGAGGAGGAAAGAACAGAGAGATATATAATCACCCCCGTGCGGGACTGAATGCTCGCTGTATGTTACAGCTCATAACAATCAGGTCCAACCAATCAAACATATATAGGCAGCATGGGAGGAAGAAGAAAAACGGTGAGGTTCAGATAACAATGAAAGGAAGAGAGTCGGCGGAGAGGAACACGTGCTGGGATGTACAGAACTATTTATCTCATGCATCAATTATTAACCGGAATTGATTATGACTAATATTCATTATTCATCTCCCATCAAACAGCCGAGGCAGAACTAAAGACGAGTCACATGGTCAAACAGAGCGAATTCCCCAATCTCTATTAAGATGTTTATTAAAGGCGCACTAATTAACATCTGAATATTTCAGCTATTTAAAAAAGGCTGTTATGATTTGATGGCAGTGGAGGATTAAAAGAAAGGTTTGCTGTATTCTTAATATTGTCAGTACTGCAAAATGACTGCTACTATGACAGCTAGTCAATACTGATCACTAATGCATTACTTATTGATAGATGATAGATGATGATTGATTATTGGTTGGTAAAATGACGATGATGCTCTCAGTGAAAATACTGAAATGCTGATATTGAGCAGGATTTCCACTTACAGCACACACATGCAGTGCAGGATTTGAGCTCTTTAACTCAGAGGATGATGCTCATGTTATGATATCAATAGTTTAGCATGCATTTCAAGACAGACAAAAGTGTAAGTCAAATTGAAACACTGACCTGATGGTGGAAATAAATGAAGAATAAAGTGATTACAAATGACTCCATAGGGAACATGTATGTTAGTGCCAATTTTGACATAAATTCCTCGCTTGAGCTATATTCACACATGTGCATAACTCCTGGAAATTTCAAAATATAATCAGAGTGGGTTGCATCTGATTGCAAACAGATGAAATTTCCATCCCTGACCTCACCAAAAGTGTTTTTAGTCAGCCTCCTTGTCAAATGTCTGCATTAAGACGGGGTGAGCAAATGTGAGATACAGCAGGAGATATGCTCGAATATTCACAGCAAGCAAGCAAGCATGATGATGTTTATATTGTTGGGTTGGTGCAAACTGCAACAGCGACACGCAACAGGATGAATACAAATATTTGAGTTTAAAGTAGAAGAATCAAAGTCAATACGAGAAAAGCAAGATGCCAACATTAGTTTGCACATATTGACATAAAACATATTGATATAAACACCACTGTTGCTTCATCTGGGATCATGTTGCAAACATTACACTGTGGCTTCCCCAGCTAACTTTCGATTTCATGTCCTGCCTCTCGGTAGTCCTCACCCTCATCCAGCAGAGAAGACTTCACACTGTAACACTCCGAGTCCCTGTCTCCTGCCTCTGCTTCCCCTGACTCTACTCACTGCCCCTCTCGCTCGACCTCGGGCCTGTCCCCTCTGACCTGATGAGGTGCTTTGCTCAGGACTGTAGTCCGGATCAGAGTCTAAAAAGCTCTCACCACGGGGGCTCTGACAAGCAGAAGAATGAGTGATATTTAGTAAGTCCTACAGAAATGTAGATGTATTGTAGGGTCCGTCCGGTCACTGTCGGCCGTGATCACGCCAACCAACAAAACAACAATCAAAGTTTGAATGAATGAAGAGCTTCTCCTCTTGTCTCTCCTCTCTCCGGCTCACACACTCTACACCTCTCCTGATGCCTTCACTAACTGTCAACACTGTAGGAATTAAGAACATCTTCACTGAACACGTTTAACAAACAGTAGAGCTGTTACAGTATTATATGTGTTATAACTTTTCTCCTGATATCGTGTCACCAGTACAACTGGATAATGCTAGAATGACAGTTGTGAGTGCTAACAGCAGCCATGTTTGTTTGTGTTTTTAACTTTCACATGATAATGTTTTGGTGAGGACCGGTTTTGAATCAGTCGGGGGGGGGGGGGGGGGGTCGTCGTTTTGGAGGAGCTCTGAGGGGTTAGACGAAGTCATGAGGAAATGCTACATTCAAATTCATGCTAGTTTTCTGAGACTACCAACCCCAGCTTTAAGTTGTGTGGACATTTGGCTCCAAACCAAAAATATTAACCTCATAGTGTAGCTAGAAAGAAAGGAAGGGAAGTAGTAATTTAAGCAGGGATCAAACACTGAGGATCATGTCTTTAAAAAAAAAAGCAGATGATCGACTGATATTAGAATTGCAAGAAATCCTGCACACTGTCCAACTTACACATAAAACATTTTAATGGCAACATTTTGATACTGGATCTTCATCAGGAAGAACATCTTAAAAAGGGTGCGTCTACCAGTCAGCGAAAAAAGAGATTACTTTTTAACTAATTGTAAGAATAAAAATTAAAAAAGAAAAGCAGTCAAGCAAAAAAAAAGCAAATTAAACACTTTGAATAAATGAAAACAGAAGTTTATCAATAAATGAAAAGTATTAAGTAGGAACTTAATAACTTATCACCCAACCTAGTGAATTAACAGGATCCAAAAAACCTTACCCCCACTATTTTTTCATCTTATTTATTCAAAAATTGCAAAAACGACTGATATTGACATCCATACAACCATCAGCGTATAATGAATACAACACTCCTTTAACCCTCATGTCAGTCAATTAAAGACACTATAAACAAAATGAAAGTGTATGTTAAATGTATCTAAAATATATTCTTCATTATGGTAAACAAATCGCACACGGATGCTTGAATTATAAATGATGTGCAGCATTATTTGTTGTTTGTTTAACAGTGACACAGATGGGCTGCCGTGACAACAGCTGTTGAATGCTCTGCTCTTTTTTTTTCTTTTTCTTTTTTTGATGAAAAGGTCAGACTCCTCAAACACAGCAGACACTGCTGTCACAATGTTTCAGCTTAAATGTAACATATACAAGGCAACACACACACACACACACACACACACACACACACAAACACACACACACACAAACACTCACTGTGTGTACCTGTGTGTATAAGGTTACACAAGTGTACTGAGCTGTGCAGGCACACATGTGTTACTCTCTGGGTAATACTGCTCTGACCTCTACTGACGTTTCAGAACAAGTCGTTCTTCACAGAGCAGCAGCGGTGGCGTCGCAGTGATCTGGACATCTGTCTCTCACATCTGCTCATGTCACTGACACACACAGACGGCTGGACACATGTCAGCACTTGATGTTCATATAGGGTTGTATCTCCGATCAGCATTTTTTCTCTGCTGCTCCACAAGTCATCAAAGACTAGACGCGGTGAGAAGTAGAAATAACTAAAAGGAGACTGAGATGAGGGGAATCAGAAAACAAAATGTAATATCCACTTCAGAGAAATAATGCAGGTGATTCCTGCTCCAACCTCCACCCTCTCTTTCTCTACTGCGGTTTCCCCTTATTGTGGGAAATGTATCACAGGTGCGGTGCGTGTTCGCTTGTAAGCAGGAGTATCATCGATTTTCTGTCGCCTTTAGAGGATAACGAAAGAATACAACGCTGTGCAGCACGTGACTGGATGCTGCATGTGTGTGTGCGCGCCGTGTCATCCGGATTGGTTCGAGGAAGAGATAAATAAAAATGTGGGCACCTCTGTGACAATCATACTACAAAACAATAAAAACCACAAGACCACACACGTACAGCAGCAGCAGCAGCAGAGAGAGAGGGACCTGAGCAGGGTTTTAAGCATCTGTGTGGAGTGTTTATGGGTAATCTTTGTGTTAAGGATTTTCAAAGTGGGAACAAATGGTCCCCCGAGTTTGGATTTGGGTTTGTTGAGAGATTTCATTATGAAGATAACAGAGAGGTAAATTCAAGGTTAAGGGTAAGGGCATGCAGTTTGGGAATGAATGAAGTCTGTGAGGAGAGCTGGCTTACAAAACATTTTATGAATGTTTGAGACTGAGAGATTTGTGTCTGCATTGTAATGTGTCTGCACTGAACCATGCCTATTGTTGTCCTTGTAAACTGAGAGCAATGAGTTTTCATTTAAGATGTGTTAGATAACAGGAGCTCTGCTGTATAAATTCAATTAAAGCCGCAAGCAGCAATGAACGGGCCCTCGCACACTTGCAGCCACCGCCTCATGTGAGCCAGCGCCTGATATGAGCCAATGCCTGATGTTTTGATGAGATTTCGGGCATTTTAAAGCCCCAAAAAATCAATTTCCTGTTTATGGCGAGACATGCGTGTTTGATCATTCCTGTTGAGTTTCGGATGTGGGTGTGAGAGGCTTTTTTGTGCGTCTGGATGTCATGAATAAGCATATTCATTTTCACACATGTAGCTAAAAATAAAGTCTACGGGGAGGGGTTTTTGAAAATTCTAGGGGGCGCTACTGAGCAAATTTACCAAAATATCTTACATTTTTTAACAGGCAAGATAAGTGTGTTGGATTTGGTGGGATTTGGGGCATTTTAAAGCCCCCAAAAAATCAATTTCCTGTTTATGGTGAGATATGTGTGTTTGCTGCAACGCCTGAAAGTCTGCCACGCCCACAATTTTTGGATTTAGCGACATTTTTCGAATAACTTTGAATCGTCAATGTATTTACTACAAAATGTGCGTGGTTTGGCATGGGACCAAATGAATATCAACACGTCGCCAGGCTTGATGAGTGTGTCAAGTTTGGTGAGTTTTTCGGGCATGTTGAAGGCTCCAAAAAGGGCCTTGTCGGTCCTCGGGCCCTAATTAATGCTGCTCGTCTTTTCTCTCCCTCTCCTCTCCTCTCCTCTCCTCTCAGGTTATGGTGGGGTGGAGTTACTCTTGGTGCTCTGTGGCCTGGATCTCTCTCTGCCGTGCCCTCGCCACTGCATCTGCTACACTTCACCTAGCACCGTCTCCTGCCAGGCCCACAACTTCCATGCCGTGCCCGAGGGCATCCCGGCCCAGAGCGAGCGCGTCTTCCTGCAGAACAACAAGATCCAGCGGCTTCTTCGCGGCCACTTCTCGCCGACCACCACCATGTTGTGGCTTTACTCCAACAACATCTCCTACATCCAACCGTCCACCTTCCACGGCTTCGACCGCCTGGAGGAGCTGGACCTTGGGGACAACAAGCACCTGAAAGCCATCGCTTCGGACACCTTTGTGGGTCTGGGTCGGCTGCACGCGCTGCACCTGTACCACTGTGGTCTGATCAGCCTGCCTCCGGGGATCTTCGCCGGGCTTCATAATCTTCAGTATCTCTACCTACAGGTACATGGATAACAGCCACCTTTTATCTCTACTGTATACCGCAGCTGCAGCCACAATCGCATTATAGTGTAATCTGTCCATCAGCCTGGCTCAGCACTTGCTGCCTATGAATTGGACACAGATCAAATGCTAGCTGTTATCCTAAGTGCAGGGAAAATACTACAAAGCAGGCTTGGGTATCGCTCCTGTGGTTCACAGCAGAAGATAAACAGGACAGGGACTGAAATCTATGAATTTCATGTCTAAATAATTTAAAATAAGAGCTTCTACATTTAAAAAAACCCATATTTATATCAGCGATGGGAAAAATCAATGATATGAATAATCCTGACAGTGAGTGAGTCGGGTTAAGGTTAGAGCTTGATGTGTGAGAGCATTTTTGTGTCATCTATGAACATGTGGTTCAACAGCTTGTCAAATGTACAGACAACAAAAGAGAGTCGTGACTAGATTACACAATCTTTGGCCGTGGGCCACCTTTCTATTTCAGGCTGCTTGAATTCAAAAGTATTACTCAAAGGGCAAAGAAAATTACGCATGACCATCCACAAGCTGTATTTAAATAAATTAATCTACTAACTTATCTACATTTTTTTTGTGTATTCCAGGAAAGTATTATTTAGATGTATTGAGATTTTTAAAAGTCAGTTAAAGACCCATCTATTGGGGCGCTGGTGGCCTAGGGGTCTAAGTGCCCCGCATACAGAGGCTACAGTCCTCGTCGCAGGGTTCGCCGGTTTGATTCCTGGCCGGTCGACCATTTCCTGCATGTTCTCCCCCGCTCTCCACTCCCCACATTTCCTGTCTCTCTTCAGCTGTCCTAAAAAATAAAAAGCAAAAAGGCCAAAAATATAACTTAAAAAAAAAAAAGACCCATCTATTTAGTCTGGCTTTTTTTAACACATCATTTTCACGTCATTTTCCATTTACTTTAATTTTCTATTTATTTGTTTATTTTGAACTCTTCAATTTTTATTATCTTATTACTTCTATATTGCTATTTTCGTGCTTTTATTTACCTTATTTACTTAATTTTTAAATATTTCCCTTTGTTGTTTATTCATGTAAATTTTATCCAATTAAAATCTGCTTTTTAGTCTCTACTTCTATTTCCATTCCTGCTTTATGTTTCATTTATAAATATTAGATTTGTATTATTTCTTAAACCAATGTAAAGCACTTTGAATTGCATTTGATTTGTATGAAATGCGCTCTATAAATGAAGCTTGATTGATTGATTGAAGATTGAATTGATACTGATAGTGATCCTTATACAGCTCAGTGGCACAGATACTTCAATTAAGCTTTTTTTGTGACTTCTTTTAATAATAATAATAATAATAATAATAATACATTTTATTTATAAAAGCGCTTTAAAAGATTCTCCAAGCGCTTTACAGGAAAATACAATTATACAATAGGAAGCAAAAGGAAAACAGTGCAAAAAAGCAAAGAAAAGCAAGGCAGCAAAATAAAACAAAACAAGAAAAAAAAATCAATCAATTCTAGTTTAAAAGCCTTTCTAAATAGGTGTGTTTTGAGTCCGGATTTGAATTTGGTGAGTGAGGGAGAGAGTCTGAGGTGTTGGGGGAGAGAGTTCCAGAGGGTGGGGGCAGCGACAGAGAAGGCCCTGTCCCCCCAGGTTCGGTGCTTGGGTTTGGTGAGAGGGGTGAGGAGGTTGGCGTTGGTGGAGCGGAGGTTGCGGGAGGGATTATATGGCTGCAGAAGGTCGGTGAGGTAGGAGGGAGCTAGGTTATGGAGGGCTTTATAGGTGATGAGTATGATCTTGTACTGTATTCTGAAGGGGATGGGAAGCCAATGGAGGTTCTGGAGGACTGGGGTGATGTGGTCTCTGGAGCGGGAATGAGTGAGGAGGCGTGCAGCTGAGTTTTGTATGTATTGTAATTTGTTGAGGAGGGTGTTGGGTGTACCGTAGAGGATGCTATTGCAGTAATCGAGTCTTGAGGTGATGAAGGCGTGGATGAGAGTTTCAGCTGCAGTGAAGGAAAGGGAGGGGCGGAGACGGGCGATGTTTTTGAGGTGGAAGAAAGACGTTTTTGAAATATTGTTAATGTGTTGTTGAAAGTTAAGTGACTGATCAAAAATGATACCAAGGTTACGGATGTGGGTGGATGCTGAAACAGTGGATTTATCAATAGTGAGTGAGAAGTCTGGGCAGGTGGAAGTGAGGGATTTTGGGCCTATGATGAGAATTTCGGATTTATTACAATTGAGTTTGAGAAAGTTTGTTTGCATCCAGGAGTTTATTTCAGTGAGGCTGTTTGTGAGGGTTTTGACTGACTTTGTTTGTAGAATAATTTAGGTATGTAAATTTAAAGAGCTAATAACAGAGACTAACTAATTCCTGGGTCAACTACTACAGGAAGTCAAATTCAATGACCAATGAAATGCTAAATAACTGCATCTGAAATTAACTAATTGACTGTGAAAGTGCAGACTGGTGATATGTGATAGGTATAAGGCGGTGTGACATCAGACAGCATGTCTCCGGTCTGCAGGCTGCTGATGCTCTCTGCTCCATTTATGACTATCATTGAAGTTGGCTTTACCACTCTTACTCCAGACAGTCACCACATTACATGATGTTACAGCCAGCTCTGCTGCCCTAAACTGTAATTGAGTCTTTTGGTGAGAACTGTGTGAAAAGCTGGAAGGAGTCGATCTGTGGTGCTGCAGGAGTTTATGACTGTATTTGAGAAGTTATTTCTCTGACTCTGTGAAATTCAAGTTACAGATGAAAAAGAAGGTGTTAAATGAGTTTCTCAATTGTTAGAGGCTCATGCACACAGATAAGCCTTGACATTATGACCACTGACAGGTGAAGGGAATATCATTGATTCTCGTTTCAATGGTACGTGGCAGTGGGTGGGAGGAATTAGGCAGCAAGTAAACATTTTGTCCTCAAAGTTGATTTAAAAAAATGGACAAGTGTAAGGATGTTAGTGACTTGGACATGGACCATATTATGATGGCAAGACGACACCTCTACAACTGCAGCTCTTCTGGGGTGTTGCCAGTCTGCAGTGGTCAGTATCTACCAAAAGTGGTCCAAAGAAGGTAAAAGATCCTGGGTGACCAAGTTGCACTGATGCTCTTGGGAAGTGAAGGCTGGCCCAGAGTGGTCTGATCCAAGAGAAGAACTCGAGCTATGTTTGTAGGGGGCTGTGCAGCTGCAGACCAGTCAGGGTGCCCATGCTGACCCTTGAGCACCGCTGAAAGTGCCTACACGAGTATGTGGGCTTCAGAAAAGTACTTCAGAGCAATGGAAAAAGGTCTTGGGAAACACAACAGTGCCAACTTGGTCTCAAAATTCCCACTATGTTAATTTAACCCAGCATATGTGGGATGAGTTGGGCAAACAAGTACAGACCAAGGAGGCCCCACCTTGCAATGCCCAGGAGTAAAGGATCTGCTGCTGATGTCTGGGTGCCAGATACCACAGAGTGCATGTCTTTTTAGGATCAGGGCTGTTACCTGATACCCTTAGCTGATGGGAGGGGAGGCTACACGAAATTAGGCAGGTGGTCAAAATGCTATGGCAATCAAACTGGTTACTACTATAGCAGTTAAGCAGGCCTCTTCAGATTGACAGGAAGTTGTATTTTGAGGTGTTTAATGGAGTTGCTGGAAATGCTTCCATTGTATGCAAGTACCTTTTTCAATCATTGCATCTAGCTCCATTTATAATCATTGAAAAAAAAGTAAGCAAACAGTTTTCAATGATTTGAACAGAGTTAAAACATGCTGGTACAAAATGTTTGACTGTCTGACGAGTGCAACTTTGTCATCAGAAGTAGAAGGTCAACAATTGTCAGCAATGTTTGAGTGAATTAAATGTCACAAATCATTTAGCATAGTGAATGAAAATCACTCGTTGTTTAATGCTATGCAGTTATTGTCAACTTCTGTTTTGACCTTTCGTGTTTCTCTTCATCCTTGCAGGACAACCAGTTAGAGTTCCTGGAAGACGATCTTTTCATAGACCTGCTCAACCTTAGTCATCTCTTCCTGCACGGCAATCGATTATGGAGCCTTCGCCAGAACACTTTCCGTGGTCTGGGTGTCTTAGACCGCCTGCTTCTCCACCAGAACCGAATCCAGTGGGTGGACCGCCAGGCCTTCCATGACCTGCGCCGCCTCACCACCCTGTACTTGTTTAATAACTCCCTGACTGAGCTATCTGGCGCCAGCTTGACTCTGCTGCCAGCACTGGAGTATCTTCGGCTTAACGACAACCCCTGGGAGTGTGACTGTAAGGCGCTGTCTCTCTGGGATTGGCTGAGAAGGTTCAGGGGTTCCACGTCCTCTCTGATGTGCGTTACACCGCCGGAGCTGGTGGGAAAGGACCTGAAATCAGTGAAGAAAGAGGAGCTGCCAAGTTGCTTGTCAAGCGAGGGTCACGGTCGTGGGGGTCCAGGTAGGGAGATGGAGCACGGGGAGTCTTTGAACCACCTGAATCGCCACAGAAACCATCACAACCACCATCAGCGGCCATACTTGCCTCACGGGGACCAGTACAGCCTGCCTTCACCCTCGCCCCTGCCAAGGCCACCGAAGGGAGGCCGCAGAAACTGTACCCGCAGGGGCCGCAAGGCAAAAGGCGGGGCAAATGAGACGCAGGTGCAGCGGGTGGAGGGCGAGAAAGACTATACTCCAGACGGAGGTAAATACGGCATGTCTGGAAATGGAAGAAGGAAGAACAAGTGCATCCCCAGAACTTCTGTCCGCCCACCAAGTGGGGTGCAGAGAGCAAATAATAACGCAGGGTCCCGCATTGCAGATTCTACTTTGTGTTTACAGTCAGCTCTGCTGCTGTCACTCATCTCTGTGATCCTACGCTGAGACAGGGATTGGACGCTCGTGCTGGTGAAGCAGCCAGTGGGTTCACCCTGCTGAACCATCCTGCCTCGGCTCTTTCAATGAGGCACGTGTGCATAACTGAGTGCGTACATGACTGTGTACAAAGAACATTATTAAATATCTACTGTCGGAGTCTCCCTGTGGTATTATGGCAGGAGTCTTTACGAGTCACAATAAAAGTACGGCAGTCAGGGAAATCAATTTAGCCCATTTCTTTGATGATGTCACCAAGGGAAACACAGGAAAAAAACAAACTTTACACCCGTCTCTGAGGCATTAAGTGCTTCACAAATTTATGTACTTATAAAAACTGTACAGCCACATAAATAAGGAGCCAATGATTCATTCAAATCATAGCGACAAGGATGCACAATAGGAATCATAACAGTTCGAGGCTCTGTCTCCATGTTTAGCCCTCTTCACACAACAATGCTCTCTCAGCGCACCCTCCATCTGTCACTCATGCTGAGAGGGCGGCACTGTCATTCCTATCTGTCACACTAATCTCTCAGCAGCACCTTAAGATCCAGAACACCGCAGACACAAGTGGCAGTAACATGAGTCATCATTTGGCAGTGATAACTAAGTCACGAGATATCTACAAAGTTTATTTCAACATGTCTTAAAGCAAGGTGGACCCACTTTAATGCACAACTCTATCTTTGTAATCTAGACTCTTAGAGCTGTGACAGATCCATAGAACTGACTCTCTCATTGTCCTTGCCTTTGCATTCCATTAACTTAAAAAGCCATTCAGAGCTGACCTGTCATCATAAAGAGCCAACTGATCACAGTCAGTGTAAAAGAGTGAGAGTGAATGATTTCTGTGTTACTGTTTCGTATGAGTGTGTGCCCACTCGAAATGAACACTTAAGCCATGCGGGTAGAACGACACTAGACAGCAAGAGTGCCTAACAGGAGCCAATGAGCCAAAGGGGGAAAAACAAGGGGACCGCTTCATCCACTCTTTCGACCTCACTGGTTTCAAAACAAAGGCCACGACGAGCCTGAAGGGCAAAGGGAAAGCTGAGGCCTGAGCGATGAACTCCAAAATGCTACATGCACTTTTCTTTGTTTTGCTGTGGAGGTTAATGAGACACAAATATATCCTTCAAGAACAGATGATTTAATCCAAAAAGTCGCCAAGAGGGTTTTGAATGCCGCGGGGAGGAAAGGCCCGAAACAATGAGCACCATCAATATAACACCTGCAATTGTCTAATCAGGGGCTGAGCTGGATAACAAAAGCAGTTCAGAGTCTCTGATTATCATCACAGGGCAAAGGAAATAACAACCTGCCACTGAATTCCTTCCTTTGTCCTCTTCGGTGTATTTAGAGAGCGCCCAAACAGATGGACCGGGCAATCTCTGAGCGCCTGATTGGAGAGTTGGATTTTAATGCTGCTACGTCTGAGAAAATCCCCCATCTGATACTTGGGATTCTTCGTCAGGACATATCAAGGACTTAAGGACTCTGGGACACAGGATCCCCCTTTGAACTGGAGTGGTTCAAGCACACACATCCCTAACAATGCCCGATCACTTTCACACAGCGGATCCTGTCCCACTGCAAATAACCCTGGTCAAGTCCAGGGCTTCCACCTTCAACCTGGACTACTTCAGAATCACTCAAAGTATCAAGTGCTCAGTTAGATAGATAGAAACCTGTAGATTCACACGGGCAATCCAGGTACCTTAACTTACAAGTGATGCTAAAAGTCTCTTCATGTCTTACAGCATTACAATTACATGATCTCTGTTTTGAAAGGGGTTGCCCTCGTATGCAAAGGATGACTTTGTGAAAAGCTAAATTTAAGGGAAGCTGAAAGAAAGCACAAAAAAGATTTGTTTGGTTTGTTGGCAATCTTAAAAACGTGTGGTTTGGATGGGAATCCAAAGCAGGGGCCACTTTTGTACCCTGCATGTGAGTGTTTCCCGCTGAGCCGCGCCTTTTCGTGTCTAAATGTTGGGGAAGAACAGTCGCTGGTGTCGTTCTCCTGACATGTAGGATTAGAGACCCCTACTGGTGAACTTGTTTGTGCTGCTGTGAACCCAGAGGTGATGTAAATTGTGTCTGTTTATTCCTGTGAGGATGACTTTTTTGTATTAAAAAAAAAAAAAGAATGATATAAAAAAAAAAAGAGAAATGTTCTATTGTGTCTCAGTCGTTCCCTAAAAAATAAACAGGGAGCTTGAGGCTGGAACTTAATTTTTTATTTAATATGATCATTATCTTTTTTTCAGTTCCGACTTTTTTTGGTTTTGCTGACTCATTCAAGATAAACCGTACACTGCACTGCCCCCCTCCTGCACCCCCTCTATTCTTTTCTATGCTCCTATTCATCCCGCCTTTTCCTCCCTCTTCCTCCCCTTCTTCTCCATCCTCTCCTCTCTCCTTATTCTTTTCCTCTCCTCTCTTCATTTGTGCAACCCAAATGTTTTGTATGTGGTTATCAAACAATGCCAGACTCAAAAGCTGTTTATAAATAACATTAAACAGAAAGTGTCCTCAAACGGCTGAGGTGGTCTGTTTGTTTGCCTCCTTTTTTTTTTGTTGCTGCACATTCACATCTGTCTTTGCATGCGTGTGCGTGAACGTGGCTAATAGACAGACCTCAAAAAGGAGCCCCAAGGCTGCGTGATAAAGTAATGAAAAGAAAAAGAAAAAAAATGTTTAAAAAGTAAAAAATGGTAATGGAATAAGGACGTATATTCATCTACTGCTGGGAGAGAAACACACCCACATTAAACCAGGGTATATTTTGGCCTCCTTCATGTCCTAGTTTAACTCCTGCACTCAGCAGCCTAATATGAAATATGCATCAGAATGACTGTGAGCGCACCCACACACACAAAAACCCACAAATACACACACCTGTCCAGCTGTATTAGCGGTGAGAGTGAGAGGGAGGTGTCTTGTGTCAGGTCAAGGTGAGGTCAAACAGAGCGCTCGCCTGTGCCATGTCTGCTTTGATTGTTTGCCCAGTGTTCACGTTAATGCATGTGAACACCGGGCAGCACTGAAGTGTGCCATGCCTCCGTGCGTTTGTGTGTTTGTGTGCTTCACATGTGGTGTGTGTGTGTGTGTCCGGTTTACCATGGATGCCCATTGTCATGGCAGATCCGGCCTGACAGCCGGCCAGGGCAGGAGAAGAGGTGTGCCTCTGAGAGACAGTATCACTGCTCTGTTTGTAAAACTGAGCTGACAATGGGGAGAGAGGGAGAGAAAGAGACAGAACGAGAGAAAGAGAGAGAGAATGAGTAAAGCGCAGGGATTTAACGGCGGAGGGTTAGGGGATATCTACAAAAGAAATCCATGAAGTAGTTATCAGTACCAAAACAGACCAGCAGCCAGGGGATAGGAAGTGAGCATAACACGGGTAGCCAATCACAGCAGGCGTCCAATACGAAGCCTTGGCTGCGGTTTACATGTGTCCGTCCATGTAGTGACACATGTTGTGATGAAGAGCCCAGTTGAAATTGGAGCATGGAGATTTTGTCACTATGACTCAGAGGAGAAAATTAAATATGAAGCAGTTTTTAAAACTGAAGCCCAGAGGCAAAGGGAAAATGTAGTAGTGTTGTTAAGACACCAGCCTTTTAAACTTAGACTCAATGCTAATGAAAACACAGACCGACAATTCACCTCCTGTTTAAAGTAAAGACGTTGCCTAAAAAAATATGCATATACCCAAAAAGCCCTAACCCTAACTATTACTTATTCAACATAATTCATAATCAAGAAGAGGCAGAAGAGTCAGCTGTATGCTGCATTTTCAAATTCTGTTATTCTGCATACTTTATAACTTAAATCATTGTGCAGCACTGTGGAGCTCCCTGTCAACAGTCCAGATGTGGGACCAAGCTGCAACCTGCAGTCTTAAAATATGAAGCCCATGCAGAAGTGCCAAAAACTGCAGTTCATTGAGCGTCCACTTGGGGCTGGCTGCAGAAACACCGGAAACCACATACACACCCATTCAAAGAAGACGACCTTTGCAGCAATAATAAACATTTTTACAGCTTGGTTCAAAAAACGGTTTAGGTCTGAATAGCTAATTCTTCATAACTTATTATTTTTAAAGATATTAAGATTATGAGTTTTGCAAATAAGGGCATGGCTAACTTGATTGAGAAGGCGGGCACCCTGTAGCTGTTAACGAAAAGGCTGAAGGCCCATCTCTTTACCTCACACTAGCTCAGACAAAGTTAGGTTGTGTTCAGCATTTCCAATATGGCACCCGCTGATGACTGGCTTCAAAACAGCGCTCCAGGAACAGATGAGTGACGTCACAGATACTACGTCCATTTTTTATACAGTCTATGGGGGGAACAATAAAACATATAGTATCCAGTTGATATCACTGTCTCACTTCAATTCTTTGTCAGTCTACAACAGATATAAACATTACTTGTTCACTGTTATGAAAAGCAAAAAGGCCTTATTGTCAGTATTTTCTGACCTGTGAATTAGAACAGTTTACGTTGTGTCTGGGCTTTGTGAGAGCTCCAGGTGTGACTGAGAGACGAGCAAAATGTACATGCATCATTCAGGATGAAGCATACGTACAAACAAGCAAAGAAAGGAACACACTAAGCAAGTTTGAAACAACAAGAAACACTAAATCTGTGACCAATCCTTCAGAAAGGTCCTGCTGCCTTTCTGGTAGAGGTCGGTTTTACTCCCCAGGCCTGCAGATTTGAAGATCTAGTGGATGATTTTTATTTATCATGGATAAGTGTTAGCGCTAGTTAGCATAGCCACATAGCTACATGTTCGTAGCTGTGTACCAAGACACACGTCGACATACTGATAAATAAAACAAGAAACACTAAATCTGTGACCAATCCTTCAGAAAGGTCCTGCTACAGGCGCCTCTCCATCAGGATCAGATTCTGGATCAGATTCAGAGGGTTGAAGTAACATGATCTGTGAGCAGCCGTGTATATTCAGCCAACATGTAAACATTAGATCAACGTGCTGGAGAGCCGAGGCACATCCACTTCCTGAGGGGGCGTGGTCAGAGGGAAAACAGAGTGTTCTGAGGAGGACTGAAGAAGAGGGCTTTTCAGGCAGACCAAAATCTGATTTCAAAGTGTTTTTTTTGAGCATAAACTTCAAAGACATGTTTTGGGGACCTCTTAGATCAATATATATTGATGAAAAAATCATGATATGTCACCTTTAAGAATATGTTTAAATATGTTGCAGAATACGATCAAACATACTGCATATAGTATCATTTTAAAGGTATTAAAAAGTAAAGAGGAATAAAAGGTTGGCAACCTGAAATATATGCATCATCTATACTGCTTATCCCAATCTGTGTCAAGAGGGTCCAAAAATTGGCTTCCAATTATGGTAGTCATTGGTTAAGGCAGGGTACCCAGGACCCTGGACCCATATAGGGACAAACAACCATTAACGCACACATTCACACCTACAGGCAATTCAGAGGAAGCCAGGGGAACCACAAATAAAGGTTCCTTCCTGGCCAGGGAATTGAACCAGGGACCTTAAATAAATATATTGTATTAGTTGAGAAACAAAAAAGAATAAAAATACCAGTTAAGTTCAGAACCAAAAGCCAAATCTAGGTAGAGCAAAGCATAGAGGAAAGGAAGCATCAAAACTGAAGAGAAAGCAGCATTAAAGATACAAAAGTGAAGAGAGTCATGAAGCCAGCCAGGGTCTCATTAAAGAAGAAACAGGATGAAGGAATGAAGTGATAAAGGGTGAAGGATGGCAGAAAGTTGGTAAATGGTAAAGGGGAGGAAGATGAATTGAATGAAATAAGTTCGGAAGAAAAATGCAGGAAAGTGGAAGCCATGAGGAAAGCTAAGATAAGTGAGGAGGTGAGGCAGGATGAAGGCTACAAAGGATGGGAACTGATGATGAATCCAGAGAAGAGGGATCACAGGGATGTATAGAAAAGAAGGAGAGATGAAGATGCTGTTGAGGATGATCTGTGCGAGTAGTTAAGGAAGGAAAGGGATTAAGGATGAAAACAAGGTAGTCAGGAAAGAGCTAAGAAAAAGAGGTATGGACGGAGACACAGAGAGAGAAATCATCCATCGAGACTCATGTATACAGGCTTCATGATCAAACAGAAGAACAGCTCATCCACTAGTTCAGTCCCTAAGCTGAGGATCTGAAATAGCCGCATGTGAATATTTATATATGCCTGTGTTCCCTTCCAAAGGCAAAGAGGCCAAGCAAAATTGATTTCTCTGTGCGAATCCCTGAAGAGTTGAGACTCAGCAAAAGAAAAACTGAAGAGAGCAAAGAAGGAAGATTTAAAAAAAAAAAAAGGAGTGAAGCACAGTGAGAGAGAACAGTGGTAGATTTTGTGAAACAAGCGGAAAAAACGCAGAAATGAGAGACGCCGTCAGAGAAATGCAAATGTTTCAGACAAACCGATGCGTACATTGTTCGTCACCACGGGACCCGAGCGGTATATTCCCACACTGTGATTGGATTTTCGTTCCTATCACCGGCCGAGCACATTGCATCTATCACACCCCAGCTCACATGCTTTACACTAGCCAACTCCCTGTAAGCACCATTTAATACCGGCCGTCTTTTCTCTGCCATAACTCCATCAGGCTCCATTACACTCATTACAGGCGGATATCTGATTCTAATTAGGAAGAAGGTCAGAGTATGGAACCGCAATGGAGCCGGCGAGGATGTGAAGCCACAAGCCTATTCTCTGCTAGAACTGTCTTGAGTTGCTGGAAAATTGCAATTTCAGTCCGTTTCAAGTCAAAACTTTCACCACGCTTTTCTCATTTATTGACAGCCTCCTTTGTTTCACCTTAGAATAAACCCCACCATGCTGCGAGGTTCCTTTAGTCCTTGTGTCTACACATAATTGTCACTTGACACGTCCAAATATCACAGTTCTAAAAGGGTAACAAAAGTTCATGTGCATAAGAACAAAAAGAGAAACAGTTGGAGGCATTTTTAGCCTTTGAGTGGCAGACGCTTACACCAGGAAATCTAGAAAGCGACTTTCCAACATGCAGTTTATGTCTTCATCATCTGCTGCGCATGCATCCCAAATCAAGTGTGTCAGTGTGTTTTCATCAGTTTTGGGAGTCTTGCTGCAGCTTTATTAAATCTTTCATCATCCTGGATTAATGCTTTAAATAAGTGAAGCCTCTGTATCTGCACTGTGCCCTCGCAGAAACAATATTTGTGTTTCTAACTACACTTTTAATGAGCCGTTCCCTCAACCACACAATCTTGAAAGAGATGTCAAATTTAATTCAAACACAGTCGAAGGGAAGTGACAGTTTTCAGGCATTATTGTCAGCATGCTGGTTCTAATCTGGGAGCTGAATAGCATGACAAACTGTGAAGTAACAGGGACAGAACTCAGAAAGTAATGAGAGTTGTCTGGTTTATATTTTGGATAAAACATACCTTAAAAATAGTCTACAACTAAAAGCTTGTCGTGTAGAGTTACACTGTGCCTGGAAATCATACTCAAAAGAACAGATGTGTACAAGCTGCTAACATTTCAAACAAATATTAATGCATATATCATACTGTGCACACATTACAGTTCTAATTCACTAAAGCATTCCTGTGGATTTCAGAGAAAGTACTTATCATAAAGTCTTAACAGGTTTTAGTACTTCAATCTGGGATTTGGACACAAAACCAACTCAAGTCCAGATTTCAGGACTTGTGACCTAACTTCGACTCCAGCACTGATACCTTGGACTTGGACTGCCATCGACTTGAGGATTGATAGCTTTCGATCTCGGCTAATGTTTTTGTACGAGGCCCAAATAATAAATTCTGTTTCAAGCAAGACCCAGCACATTTTCTCCTGCATGCACACTCCTTCCTGGCAGGATTCATATGAGACGGCAATAACTGAGCATATTACTTTTAAGGTTTTATGTCAACATGTCTGATATGTTGGCAAACCATCAAAGGGAAGACAGGGACATCCTCAAACTTATAAAGACATCCATCCAGGATCCAGTCAGCTAAGTGAGAAGCAGAACTTACTTGAATGTTCCTGTTATAAAGCTCCTAACTAATGGCAATGGTCCAAGATGTTTGGTCAGTTAAACTCTGATATATAGTATGGTGGTTTGTGGGTATTTTTGGTCACCTGCAGTGGTCCCACCACAGCAGAATCCATGAAGGCACCTCCCTAGTAAGAGAGTTGCTGTGCACATTTACACTCAACATACTGTGCTGTAACTTCGGTGATAATTAAGATCTCAAGACCAAGCAGCAACCTTCGGTCTTAAAATATGAAGCCCATGCAGAAGTGCTAAAAACTGTAGTTCATCGAGTGTCTGCTTGAGGCTGGCTGCAGAAACACCGGAAACCACATACACACCCATTCAAAAAAGATAATCTTTGATGCAATAATAAACATGTTTACAGCCTGGTTCAAAAATGGCTTCGGTCTGAAGAGCTAATTTCTCTATTGGCACACACTGTATTATTTATTCATAATGGGACAATTCAGAAGATATTAAGATTACAAGTTTGGCCCATTTGAGGACATGACTGACTTGACTGACAGGTGGGGTTGAGTTCAACATTTCCAATATGGCTGCCGCCGCTGACTGGCTTCAAAACAGCACTTAAGGAACAGATGGGTGACGTCACGGATACTACGTTGATTATTTATACAGTCTATGCTCCAGACATGCCAACAGGGTCAGTGAGGATCTAACCCTAACACAAGAAGTGTGTTTCCTACACATACAAAGGCCCCACACAGTCAGTGGAGGCTCTTACATTAAAGCAGTCCTCCTCCATCTCTAGTGGCTCTGACTCAACTCGGACTTAAACACAGAGGACTCTAGATTCAACTCAGACTCAGGGTTTGGTGGCTTGACCACAACACCAGGTGGTAATGACATCAACCTGTAGGTAAGATGGAATTGGTAACCATTCCTTGACTGTAATATCACCACCAAATGCCTCTACTACTTATTTGTCCCTTTTATCAAATATGTCTACATACATGTGTAATATCCCACAAAATAGTTCATTGTCATGTTTCAGGAGAACCCACTCTCCTGCTTCCAAAACTGGCCGAGTAATCTCCCTTCCTGTCTCCATGTCATCTGGGATGTCAAGTTCTCCTGGACCAAAGTGTCCAGAGGCAAAATCACACTTTGAAGGGGGACACTTTTCAGGTGTTAATGTGTGAATGTGGATGTGTTCTGTCAATCCCAGCTAAAACAATTACGACCCACGGCACCTTCTGGAAGAAAAAAATTAAACCTAGGGCAGCGTTTGAAAATAACCTCGTACAACCGAAGAGTGTTAATAACACATTACCATCAACCCCACCTTTGGCTGAAGCCTTCATTTGACAGCCTTAATATTTGCATACATTGTTAAATAAAATATGTATTATATAACAGTTTCCTTTAAGACACAGAACACTAAGTGAGTCTCATCATCCTTCTATAAGTGGTCTACATAATTTCTTGCCAGAAGCCAGATCTGCACAGCCTCTTTGCACTGTCTGCACTCAGATGATTGCACTGGCATGAGCATCAGTGCAGCTCCCTGCAGATCCTTCTGTTTGGAGAGTTTCATGGTCATGCCTCAGATGTGGCTCCCTCAGGTAGTGTTGGTTGAGGAGCGCTTCTTACTGTCACAGGGATAACAAGTTCCTGTGCCAGGTCCTCTAGCCACTCTTTGTAGCCACTCTGTGCTGTACTTGGCTGAGTGGTTTCTTTCCTTGCAGCAGTGTAATGTCTATATTTTAGCGTCCGTCAGCTGAGAAGAAAAAGTTCTGCATCCCTCATGTATTTAACGCAGGATCTAATCACATCCGACCATCTGATCCAACAAATCCCCACCTTTGATAGTTTTATATTTATTTTAGAAAAAGGCACGCTGGCACTACAACCCTCGTTTTAGTGCAGCTCTTGCTTCCTTCCCTTTACTGAGCCTTTCTCAGTGAGATCAGAGTAAGTGGACAGCACCAGGGTGGACACGATGTCCTGCCAAACACACAATGGGAGGTCACCCTTTTGAGCAAATCTGAGTCATGTTTACCCAATGAAACCTGCTTACTCAGCATTTTGTGTGTGTTTTGAACCCCTCTCCTTTCAGTGCTGCAGAGATCCAGTCCAGGGTTCTAAATGTCCTCAAAGTGCTCCACCTGAATCCCAAAGTTTTCAATTACAATACAAAGATGTGGGGTTGATGCAAATGACTCCACCCTACACCCTTCATGATGGTAAATGGACTTGTACTTAAATAGCACTTTTCTAGTCTGTCTGACTACTCAAAGCGCTTTTACTCACTACTTGTCGCAATCACCCATTCATACCCATTCACTCACTGGTGGTAGAGGTGGCTATTTAGTGAGGGACCATCAGTATTAGCTAATCTCATTCGTACACATCCACACACCGCTGAACAACAGCAGGAGTAATTTGGGGTTCAGTGTCTTGCTCAAGGACACTTTGGCATGTGACCACAGGAGCTTGGATCGAACCACCAACCTTCCGATTGATAGGCGACCGACTCTACCCACAGCCGCCCCCGATATAATGATGATATGATGGTGTGTTCCATTTACTTTGGAAGTGGCATGTAAGAGCAAGGAATGATGTCACACCCGAGCTGACCGCATTCCAGTTACCAAATGAAAACAAAATTGGAAAGTTGTTTAGCCATTAGCTCCTATTGTTGTTAGCATCATTGGCTAAAACCAGGCAATATCAACATACTATGTGATTGTTTGGGAGTGAAAGCAGCACAATGACATCTCCACAGAAAGACTTTTTACAATGCTACAGATGCGATGGATTTAATTACTCAAAACTAACCTTGCAGAAATCCGGGAATTTTCAAAGTTGGAAACTTTCCATGGTAATTCATGGGAATAAACCAGGAATTTACTAAATTGAAGGTTGGCTCTTAATAGGGAACTTAAATATAGTTGGGGAAAATATAATTTAGCATAATCCAGACTAAAACAACCAGATTTCCTGCAAGTACAGTTGAATATCTATGCTATTCCTCAATCACATGTACAAAGCACACTGCTTACTGCAGGGCTATTGAGACCACGCCCCCTACATGCACTGTGCATTCCTCCATCACATGCACACATGATTTCTTTTTGGGATGGATGTCTGCTTATAACAAAACAAATATGTATGCTTGGCTATGATACTTTTCCATTAAATTACCCTCAATTCCCAGTTAATTCCCATTAATTCCCCTGGACATCTACCAGAAATGTTCCACCCCTTTGCAACCCTACTCAAAACAAGTCTAAGTTACAATGTTACAATGTTACAATGTCATTTAGCAGACGCTTTTATCCAAAGCGACGTACATATGAGAACAAGAACAACACAAGCAAAGATCTAAACAAGAGGAAACAAGATCAGTAAGAGTAACAAAGTGCTTCAAGTCAATTTGGGTGCAGGTACTGCCAAGCAGTGTAAAGGCAATGCACAAAAGTAAGTAAGGAATTATTATTTTATTTTTTTATTTTTTTCAAAATAAGGAACATCTACAATGAAGCAACCAACCAATTTAAGACCTTCCATTATCATCATCAACAATTAACATCACCACAATAATGACCAAAGTACCAAGTGCTGGGTCACTCCAGATCTGAACACAGATTCCTAGAGTAGAGCAGGACAGTGAGAGTCAACTGTAGCTGGAAGACATGATCTGCCCCTGGGGACAACAGTGGAGAACAGTCTAGCTAAGTGCATAGTGCTTCCTAAAGAGCTGGGTCTTTAGCTGTCTTTTGAAAGTAGAGAGGGACTCTGCAGATCGAATGGAGTTGGCCAATTTATCCCACCATTTAGGGACAACAGAAGAGAAGAGTCCAGCTAGTGATTTTGAGGCCTTGTGTGCTGGAAGCACTAGGCGCTTTTCAGAGGCTGAGCGTAGCGGGCGAGAAGGGCTGTAGACCTGGATGAGGGGTTCCAGGTAAACTTGAGCGGTTTTGGTGACTGCTTTGTAAGTCATCATTAGAGTTTTGTATCTGATGCAAGCTGCAACTGGAAGCCAGTGTAGTGAGATGAGCAGGGGAGTGACATGAGCTGTCTTAGGCTGGTTGAAGTTGATGATAAACACTGTTAAAGGTACAGCTTTTTTTAGAAGCAGGCTTCATGGACTTTGAGCTCTGGGTTACTAAAGTTCCTCCAAGTTTCCGAGAACTCCAAAGTCTCACCATAGCATCTTTTTCAATCTGGTTGGCTGCTGTGGACGATCCAGACTCCAGCTGCTACAACTACTATCAGTCTCACCACTATCATCTCTCTCCCTCTTTCTTCATCTCCTCTATCCCTCTTCCCAACCCAAACTCTGTCTAACATGAGTCTGGCCCTGTTGGAGGTTTCTGCCTGTTAAAGGAAGTTTGTCCTTGCCACTGTAACTTGCTAAATGCTGCAAAGTGCTCTGCTCATGGTGGATTAAGATGAGATCAGACTGAGTCCTGTCTGTAAGATGGGACTAAATCTTATCCTGTCTTGATGTTGGGTCTTTGTTAATTATAGAACATAGAGTACGGTCTCTGTCCTGGATTGGTGCTTGATTTTTAAATAAGTCTCGAGTCTGAGAAGTTCAAAACTTTGAGGATTGTGAAATAGAGATTTAGAGAACCCCTCCTCCCTCAGGATGATATTTCCTTAATTACCCAGTGCTAGGCTACAAATCTTATACTTGCAATCCCTTCATGCCCTATAAACGTGACCATCACTGAAACACATGCTTGTTTATCATCCCTCAGGGAGGATGCTTCTGTGAACTCAAGCTAGTGAAGCTTCTTTTTTCATCAAACCTAGATTTTTTGCTTCTGGCCCACACATTTTTGTCTTTTCACAGGCCAGTCCAAATTGGCGTAAGTTCAGAGAATTCAGCCTTGGAAAGATTTTTCCTGTAGGCCTTAGATGGATATCTTTATCTTTTTGCCACAGTGTGCGAGAGCTTTCTTAAGTAATGTCCTCTACTTTTTTGCAGCTCTTCTCTGTATTAGTTGAAATCTCATTCAGTAAAAGAAGCACCCAACAAAAGTGTGCATGATAACCATCTCTGGTTATTATTGGCTGATGTCCACCTCTCTTTGTTGTCTCCTGGACCACTTCGTCTTTCATGCAGACAGTTACCTCTTCATCTCTGCCATCATCATCTCAAGTCTTTTCAGCTCTCTCTTTATGTTGTTCATATCTTTGACCCACTCGAGAAACTTCTTCTGTGTGTTGTGAAGCATTGACCTCGTTTTTGGAAGGTTTTCTTTCTTCTGTCGTCTTCTTGGATGATTCCTTTGGTGTGGATGTCAGCACTGGTCCTCTTATCTGTACTGATGTCTCCCTTTCCTTAGACGTCGACTTGACGGCTTGTACATTTACTTGCTAAGGTGAGACTGGCAGTTCTATTTTGAGGGTTTGTCTTATAGATTTGAGGTAACTTGTTTATCTACTCCTTGAATATGTTGACCCTGATGTTTTGAGCTGTTTCTGAATTATATCATTCAAATCATTTGAGTTTTTATATTGCTTCTTTTTCAGATCATGACTTTTCTTGACTTTAGAATCCTGCCTTCATGTTCTTTGAGAGCGAGAAATGGAAAGCAAACACAACATTAAAAACATATCCTTGAGCATTGTAGAAACCTTGCTGTTACTGATATATTATCCTACAGACTGAGTGTGAAAACTTGTGCTCATGCATACAGACCTCCAACACAGCCAGGTATCACCTTTCTCTGGATACCCTATAAAGGTAGAGCCTGCCTATAGATTATATATCTGCCAATTACTCAGACTGTTAGCTCCAGCCTCCCCCTCACACTCCCTCTGGACTCTTCCTGCTGTTCCCAGTTGGTGGTAACTTTTTCTATAATTGTTCCTAGCCCATTCTTTAGTATGGATGTACTTGTTGCTTCCTGAAATGAAACAGGCATACGGCAAAAAAAAAAACACAATTACTGCAAAACATTTAAATTCATTATTTGTATTTGCTGCTGGAGCTTGGTAAGATTGGTGCTGCTGAAGATGAAGAACTTGAGGATTTTTGTTGCTTGTAATAGAGATAATAATAATTATTCCTTCTGTCATCAGACTTCTAAATGCTGTTAGCAGTTTTTAACAGCTTGTAGCAGATTGTGCATGTGAAGTTGTGTATTTATAAGGTGGTTCTAAGTATTTAAAGGTGACATATTACGCTTTTTTCATCAATATATATTGGTCTAAGAGGTCCCCAAAACATGTCTTTAAAGTTTATGCTCAAAAAAACACTTTGAAATCAGATTTTGGCATGCCTGAAGAACCCTCTTCTTCAGTCCTCCTCAGAACACTCTGTTTTCTCTTTGACCACGCCCCCTCAGGAAGTGGATGTGCCTCGGCTCTCCAGCACGTTGATCTAATGTTTACATGTTGGCTGAATATGCACGGCTGCTCAGAGATCACGTTACTTCAACCCTCTGAGTCTGATCCAGAATCTGATCCTGATGGAGAGGCGCCTGCAGCAGGACCTTTCGGAAGCATTGGTCACAGATTTAGTGTTTCTTGTTGTTTTATTTGTCAGTATGTCGACGTGTGTCTTGGTACACAGCTACAGCTATGAACATGTAGCTATGCTAATTAGCGCTAGCACTTATCCATGACAAATAAAAATCATCCACTAGATCTTCAAATCTGCAGACGTGGGGAGTAAAACCGACCTCTACCAGAAAGGCAGCGGGACCTTTTATGAAGGATTGGTCACAGATTTAGTGTTTCTTGTTGTTTTATTTGTCAGTATGTAGACGTGTGTCTTGGTACACAGCTACAGCTACGAACATGTAGCTATGTGGCTATGCTAACTAGCGCTAGCACTTATCCATGATAAATAAAAATCATCCACTAGATCTTCAAATCTGCAGACGTGGGGAGTAAAACCGACCTTTGTGTTTATTAAGACAGCCTACAACTAGCATGCCTCCCTCCTAAGCTCCTTGTTAGCACACATTTGTGCAGGTAATGAAAAACGGAGAAGTTGAGTTGTATTTTATACAGTCTATGGGCTGAACAAGCTCTGAGCTCTGACTCCGTGACAGACTGGCTATTGTTGTGACATAACAAAAACACTGAAGTCTGAAACGGCTCGTTTCAGCACACATTTACAGAAAGGTGAAGAAATCAGAACAGGGGCAGAATGGATTTTTTTCATTCTCGGGGGGTTTGTAGACATGCCAGGGAAACATATTTCAGGTAGAGAACCATTAAAAAGTCAATTTTGCATGATATGTCACCTTTAAGAAGCAGTATTATTCCTCGCTACTTTTTGTTTTGTTTTTTAAAGTTATTTTAGTCTATTTTAATTTTAAATTGTTCTTTCACTCTTTATGACAACCCCGTCTTGCACTGTTGTTGTTACTGACATGTTGACTGTTGAGTGTTGTTTGTCTGTTTGTTAGTGTTTGTGTTGTTTATCGACAAGCTGGTACACTGCAAACCAAATTGCCCTCTGGGATTAATAAAGTTCTCTGAATCTGAAACCTTCAAGCTGTAGCAACTCTCTTACACAAGAATGAAGAGCATCAACAAAGAGTAAAACTAATTTAAAATTTAACATTTCCTTAAATGTGGAAAACTACCTGTTTAAGAGACTACAGTCTATGTTGTCATGTTTGAGGAAAACAAAGAGATCTTACCTGCAGTCATTTTAGAGATGCAGGTAATTGCATTGCTTGGTTCAAATTTAAAAAGGGAAATGAATAAAACAAACATTCCTGTGTTGAAATACTTAAAAGTAGATCACATAACTTTTAATCAGAATCAGAATCAGAATCAGAATCAGCTTTATTCGCCAAGTATGCTTGAACACACAAGGAATTTGACTTTGGTAAACTGTGCTCTCTTCGTACAAGGCATAAGAATAGGAATAAGAATAAGAACTACAATAAAAAATAAAATGAAAATATAATAACAATAACCTTAGCTATAAATACAAAGAAACAACAAATAGGCATGACTAATATGTACAGGCTAAAATAATATGATAAAGTGCAGTGGTGAGTTGCAGAGGTAGTTTTACATTATAAAATAGAAGTTAAATAATACAAAAAATAGAAATATGGAATTCTGCTTGAGAATTGTTGCATTGTATATCTACATGTATATTTACAGAGAGTATTTATCTGACAGGTATGACACTGTTATGGTTTAGTGTTCATCAGAGTGACAGCCTGGGGGAAGAAACTGTTCTTATGGCGGGTTGTTTTGGCGCACAGTGATCTGTAGCGCCTGCCGGAGGGGGAGGAGTTGTTAATACAATTTGATTGTATTATGTACTGTTACTTTCTATTATGTAAAATCCTCACCGCAATCATATTTTGATTATAGAAAGATAAAACTGTGGTTGGAAATGATTCACATGAAAGTGAACGCCTTTTTGTTTCAATGAAAGCGGCTACATGAAACCATAACTGGTTAGTGCCTCCATTACAGCCACGTTCTCCAAGGCTGAAACTAAACCTTGACTGAGAGTCAATAGAGTCATTTTATTATTCTAAAATGATGCCGGCCTTTATGAGGATATGCATCATAGGCAGATAGGTTGCAGATGGAAACCAATATATCATTTTGTGGTCGCACTTGTGATTGCACGTTCACAGGTAGCCCCTCCTAACCTGCCCACCCAAACAAGCCTGTGATGCAATAATCAGCTCTTGTCTGTGGATGACAGCAGATAAAGATGTTTAAATAGTCATTCAAGGGGTGCTGCTAGCCCAGTGGAGTAAACGTGCGTCCCATAAACAGAGGCTATAGCCCCGGTCGCAGAGATCGTAAGTTTGATTCCAGCCTTGACCATTAACTGCATGTCTTCCCCAACTCTCTACTCCCCGTATTTCCTCTATCTCTTCAGCTCTCCTATCCATTAAAGGCAAAATACAACTTTAATAGTCACTATAGGTTCAGTTCTCACTGAATCTGTGTGGTTTGAAGTTTAGTTTCTCTGCACCGGCCACTGAAAACATCCAATATCCTGATGTGGCTGTTTCATAATAAAAGCATTCAAATAACATGATAGGTGAGGACTCTTATTGTGAAGAATTTGCAGCAAATAAGACGTGTTCATCATCCTGAAGATACATTCTTCTGTGTTTTCAATAACGCAGTAAAGAGTTGCAATATTTGCGGTTGCAACCACAGCCTGCTTCTTTTAACCATCGCCAACTTAAGACACGCAAGTCGTCAGTTAAAACACACCTACAAGCAGGTAGAGCCGTTACAAGGGAGGTATTAATCCCTCCATTATTAATCCTTCCATTACCCAAAGAGAGTTGTGCAAGCTAAAGGCTGATTTATACTTCTGCATTGAATCAACGGCTTACCCTACGCCGGGGGTCCGCGTGGCTCCCGTACCTCCGCCATGGCCTACGCACGTAGCTGACGTGCACCTCCTCCAAAATGTAACTCCCCGTAGAGCCGACGCGGACCGCAAGCTCTGTGATTGGTCCGCTCGGCGGCTTTGTCTTTCCCGCATTTACAACACTTTCGGGATCCGGGACATCGGCCGCACATCGGCCGTGTATTTCATCTCCTCCTCTCTATTCTTCATGTAATCATGTCTGTATGATAAACAGCAACATGTATCAGCTGTAGATGAACATAACACGCTCTGAAACTCTGCGGAAAAGTAAACAGAGATCGTAGCGGGACCGGAAGCAGGCGGCCGGCTATCAGAGAGACCGCACTGCCCTCAGGCGTTTCGGCGGAGAATTGCTGCACGACACGGACACATCGACGCACAAGTATGTGGTGCTCATGTCTGCGTCAGCCCCTGCTACGTAGGGGAGACGCAGAAGTATAAATCAGCCTTAACACACCCGCTCAATGCTGCTGTTATCAGCTGACATCAAACCTGGAGAGGAAAGAAGGCAAGTTTACCTAATGACTGATCCACTATTCTCTTCCACTGTAAACATTAACATCAGCTATGGCATGAGGAGGAGGCGGAGCTCTCTGATCAGCAAGCATCTAGGTCCGATTGGCTCTGCTCTGGTGTGTCATACTCTGTCTCTTCCCTATATCATCGATATCGCAATATGACAGTCATTTATCATGTCAAATGTATACCAGTGTTATCGTGGACAGTATGATATGACATGACTAATCAATATCAATTTTAAAAATGATCCCCAAGGAGCCATTGGCCTGGCAGTCCAAGTGAACGCCCCAATTACAGAGGCTACAGTCCTCATTGCAGCGGTCGCAGGTTTGACTCCCGGTCTCTACCATTTGCTGCATCCACATTTTCTGTCTCTCTCCACCTGTTCTTTCCAGTAAAGGCAAAAATGCCCCAAAACATATCTTTAAGAAAAGACAGATCCCCATCCCTTGTGTGCAAGACATAGAATTTTTTATTTATCCCACAGACCGGCCTCAAGAGGTTATGCATGATTGTTGTTTACCCCAACAATAAAATGGTACAATTGTCTCCTGCTGCACTACAAAAGGTGTTCTCAGTTTGTTTGCCTGACATCTTCAGAAAACACTTGACTGCATTAGAAGCCACAAGATCCCAAATCAGGTCAGACACAGGTCAGACTTCAGTATAAAAGTGCCTTCCAATGTCCAGTGAACTGTGCAGACCCTGTGCAAGGTTAAGGTGTGAAAAGAAAGCCGTCATCATGGCAAAAACTCAGCACAGCTGGGGAGTGCTTCTGAGTGTGGATGCCTCATGCTCTCAGCTCCTCCCACTTCAAACCTTCCCTGAGAAGTATGAAAAGACTTTTCCTGTATTTCCTCCTACTTTTTCTATAAAAAGAACTTTAAAAAGTTAGGAACATCACCCAGAGCTCCCCGCTAATGGGGTCCTATCTATTATTTCTGAGTGCTCTGCTGTGCCGGGTGGTTTCAAACCGTTCCTAAGACGAGAAGCACCTCACTTCTAGTCTAGTCTTCTAGTATACAGTAGATGCTGTCCCTGCCCTATTCGTACACCATGAGCCCCCCTATATTTTTAATTATTTGCAGCTTTATGACAGTGAGTATATGCTAAAGTTTAACCCATTTATTGACAATAAAACAACAGATTTTTTTCTATTTGTCCAAAAACTCTCAAGATCACATTCCTACCAAACAACTTCCCTTAGTGGTGCATACACTCCTTTCTTTTTTATCTTACTGCATATATTGCAAGTTGACTGTTTTCACTTTCTAGTTTAAAATAGTTCCACACTGTTTAAATTGTATCCACTGAGTTGCTAATGTTAATGCAAATGTCCTGTGTTTGATATTTTTCACCCTTTTTGAACCATGTGTCCGTGTAGATTTACTGAAGGCTGCTGTAAAGCGGTTGTTGTTGCTGTAATCTGGCTGGATGTGCACATGTGTATTTGTTCAATAAAGTACAAGCCATGGCTGGAGAACCACATCAATGACCTATAGGGTAAAACCAGTGCGCATGGTTACACTAAGTTACACATTTGCAAACAGCCACAAACTGAGCCCAGTGACAGCTGACGTTAATGACCCGGGTGAGATGATCGGCTCAAATTGCAGATCCTCAATCAACTAAAAAAGGCCCAGGCTGGTTCAGATCTAATGGATGAGATGGATTATAATCTATCATAATTTTTCTTTAATTGTTATCTCCATAAAAACGACATTTGATCCTCTAAAAGTATATTCCAGAAGTGTTTCTTGAAAAAGGATGGGTTTAGGGATGGATGTGGGGATCTAGTGTGACCTCACATTTGGACCAATACAGTAAAACACAGGCTAGATCCATATCAATACAGAAGATGTATAGTGATTATTTTAAAGTCCAAGCTCGAGATTGCAGAGTCATTATGATCGTCTTTTAAAACATAATGAAATACAGAGTCCAACAACAGATCTTAAAGGGTTGTTCCCCACAAGAGCAAAACCAATCAGTGCAGGGAATGAAGGATTCAGTAACTTGATAAGGTAAAACATAAAACCACCAAACAACAGCCAAGCGACAGCAGAAGAAGGCACAAAACATTGCACATTGATTATGCTCTTGAAAATCATACATTCATGGATTGGACAGACAAAGAGATGCTCAGGTGAAGAGGAACAAATAGTGACAAGAGAAATAGGCAAACTGTAAGCTCTCTGGAGGAAATGTGTGACGTCCTTTAAACACAACATAACTATACACAGCATTTTCCTACCCTGTATCTCTATCACCAAGCCCTAAGCTGCTGTTTCAGCTTCAATGTCAGTGATCTCAGAACAATCAAAATAGAATGACATATAGGGATGTCCCGATCAGCTTTTTTGGCCTCCTGGTCCGATCTGATTTTTTGAAATTGAATATTTGCCGATACAGAGTCCTGATCTGGTACTTGTGTTTGCCTATAATAGTTGCATAAGAGTTAAGAGAATTGAGCTACACACTGTTTTTTGGCTTTAACAAAATGAAGTCATTAAAAAAATAACTAAAATATGTTTATTCCATTTAACTTAATCCAGCTAGCATTGTTGTAAAACTCAAAATCTGTTTCAAAAGCTCTGCTGTGTGAGACATAGAAACTGGAGTGCACGCATTACAGTGCGCTTAAATCTGATGCTGCTCTGAACGCAACTCTCATGAGACAGTGCGTGATTAACGATGGCAGCATGAGACTGGCTGTGAGACGGAGAACGTAAAGATTGGGAGTGACAGCAAGATCCAAACACGCCCGGTTGCATCCCACTAGCTATGGAGTGGCATGCCGGCAGAGAGAACGGCAGTGGACGTAAATGACCGGCTCAAATGGTGATCACCGATTAATTAAAAAAACGACCAGATCGGCTCTGATCCAATAGTTGAGAGCGGGATCAGGACATCCCTAATTACATCATCAAAATGGAATTGGAAGGTGTCACATGAAGCTGTTAGGATGTGTTCAAATATTGATATAATGTTGCAGGCTGCATGTGGTGTTATAACTATCACTACCTGTTTGATTTTGACAAAACCACAAAATCAAAGCTCTTCACAAAGCTATACAGTGATAATCTGAAATCACTGTATTAAAAA
Source organism: Notolabrus celidotus (assembly GCF_009762535.1). Lineage (NCBI taxonomy): Eukaryota > Metazoa > Chordata > Actinopteri > Labriformes > Labridae > Notolabrus > Notolabrus celidotus. Next base: position 6,896,329 of record NC_048276.1, read on the forward strand.
AAAAAAAAAATGCATGCATCTCCAAGACTCAAGCTTGCACAAAGCCAGCAGCAAATTCCCTACACAACACCAGCAGCCAAAGAAAAAAGATGTGAACTCATACTGTTCACAATATTTAAGCAATTGTATGAAAGCATCATAAAGGAACAGTCAAAGCATAGGAAGAGCAAAGAGAGCCACAGCAAAAAAAGTTAGTTGAGATATACAAATGCAAATTATGCCCAATACAGATGGCTGCAGCGAGCCTTCATAATAATATCAACCATAACTTTCCATAACTTACTGGAGCCAACACAAGAGGTGACACACCTATTACCATACCTGATTTTGAGAGTATTCAGTGACAATATTCAGCCATATCTGCAGGTAGGCTTTGATTAGTAAAAAGCCTTGTTAGATCTTGAATCTGAATCAACACAGGACAAAAATAAAATAACCAGCAGCTGTGTTGCAAAGCACACAAAGAGTGAGCTGACATCCCAGATGTCCATGAATGCTGTGCATGTTGGCATGAGCATAACAAACTTACCTTGTTAAACTGTATCAGCAGTGCTTTAGGCAAATAGCTTGGAGTTGTGAAGTAGCAGCAGCAGCACCATGGAGTGGACCCACACTGACATGTTCCCTGCAGAAAAGCAAAATATCCTGAAGCCATGAGATAAGACTTTTGTTAATAAAGTGCTCACACGTGGAGGTGTTTCAAATGGTAGGTGTGCAGGGGGTCGAACAAGCATTGTTGGTTTAACATCCTAGAAGGGTGTGTGAGATATTAAATGAAGAAAGTGTTTCACATGTCACAGTATGTAAACATTATCAGGGTAAACTAAGCTGCTCAACACTGCAATTTAATCTGTCAAACTGTCAAACAAAAGAGGTTTATTTCCACCAATTAGACAACTTACATTGTTCATATCTTGTCAAGCTGATGGAGTCAAAGCAGATACTGTCACTGTGTTTAAAAGCTATAAATAAAACTATGATGTTATCCTCTGAGTTTGAAAGCTGTTAGAAACGCTTCATGACAAACTTTTGCCGTTTTCGGTTGAACACCTCTGCATGAGTTGTCAAAGATGTTATTGCTAAACAAAGAGGCACCACTCCTTCTCATTTTGACGTTTTAAAAAGCACCTGTGTGTTTGTGATTATCTGTTGTTCTCTGCTGTTTAAAGTCAAAGTGGGACGTCTTTCACATCACGGAGGATCTTTGTTTCATTTACAGGTAGTGAGAACTCAATTTGAGCTGTCGAAGTGAATAAAACTCCAGTTGACTTCTTTTAAAGCAGCTCAAACAGAGCAGAGGAGTCCTCAGAGACAGCCAAAGTAAATAGTCATTGCCACTTTAAAAACAAATTCTTATCCCTGGGTGAAACTATGTTTATTTATAAAACAAAATAACAAACAGAAGAGGAAAAATAAGAAAATCATGCAGTTTGTCAGTGTTAACAGTTTGCACATCTCATTTTGTAGGGAATGGTCTTTGTCATCATGTATAAATCATTTTAATAAAGTCGTTTTGGGCATGGTGCGGCACATTAGGGTGGTTTGACTTGCAAAGATGACAGGACAAACATGTTTTTGAAAGTTTCTGTCACTTAAACTTACCCGTTGGGGGACATTTATTTTGTTCCAGCAGCTTACAAGTCAAGTGAAGTCAAGCTTTATTTATAAAGCACATTTAAAACAGTCGCGGTTCTAGACCAGTTTTACTGGGGGGGTGGGGGGGGCAGGCTGGGGCCAAGGGTGTTGTCAGAGGGACACATTCAACCCTGACAAAAGAGGCTGAGAAGGGTGAGGACCAGCTGAGAACAAACTGGCAAAACATCAATGCATCCCTATATACTAGACATACATATACTGTGTACTATATCAAAATGCAGACTGACAGCAGCTGTTTGGCTGTTTACACTCAACATGAGTCCCTTAGCGCTCTAAGGGACTGGAACCAAGCGCCACACGCATGTGTTCCACTGTAACATCGGCATGATACCAAAGCTTTTTTTTATTGTATAATATTATTTTGGTGTGGAGGGGGGGCCACAGGGGGGTCCAGGTTCAGTTTTACAGGAGCACTAGCCCCACTGATTTAAAAACAACCTCAGTTGACCAAAGTGCTGCACAGTTATTAAAACGCAATATAATCATACACAAATATAATAATAAATAAAAACAATAAAAGAATAGTAAGAGCTCAATTTAGGAAATAAAAGAGTAAAAAAGTTAAAAGCCAAGGATTCTTGTTTAGCTGGGACTGAACACCAAGGAGAAAAGATGGGTTTTCAGGAGTGTTTTAAAATGCTCAAAAGACTGTGAAGCTCTAACCTGGAAAGGTAGGCTGTTCCACAGCTTTGGGGCCGCCACTGAGAAGGCTCTGTCCCCACGATTAGAGAGTCTGGACCGAGGTACTGCCAGGAGCAGTTGGTTTGATGACCTAAGTGCTCTGGAAGTACTGTGAGGCTGTACAAGATCTGATAAATAAGACGGTGCCAGACCATTTAAACACTTAATAAACACCTAAATTGTAATTTAAAATAATAATAATAATAATGATAAATGTAAAATTAAAAATAAAACAGAACAAAATCAGATAAAATAAAATAAAGCAATAATACAAATATATATTTCTAGGCTTTATTTTATCTTCAACTGTTCTGTAACCTTTTTTTATTTATTTATTTTAACTATTTAGATTCTCAATGCTAGTTTGATTGCTTAACTTAATTTAGTTACACATTGTAGTCAATTTTCAATTCAATTCAAATTTGCTTTATTGGCATGAACAAAGACATGTTATTGCCAAAGCACATAAATTCATACAATACATTATATATATTATATTACATATACACAACACACTACACTCACCACATATACATTAATCACACACAACATTCATTACATATTATATTCATCACATACATATCAACCACATATTACATATATCACATATTCTAACGCATTGTTTGTAGTCTCTATTTTAAAATACTTTTTTTTTTTTAATATGTCTTGCCATTATGTTATTTCTGCTTCTTTCTTGTTTTCAATAAGTGTAAAGCACTTTGAGTTGCATTTGATTTGTATGAAAGGTACTATATAGATAAAGCATTATAGATTTATTGAAATATATCCCTATCCCTAACTACAACCCATGGTCATATTACATACAAATATTATTTCTATTTATGCTTAATTTGTCATTACCAACCATAATCACACCATGTCAACCTGTCACTACTGAAACATTTTCTAATACTGGCTGTAATTACTTCTATTTAATTTAAATTCCATTGTAACATTGTATATATCTAAATTGTACTCTAGCTTTATTTATCTATTTTATTTTACTTATTTTATTTTATTTTTTACTTATTATTATTTTGTACTTTTTTATACTTATTGAAACTTCTTTCTTGATTGTACTTATGTCTGGGTTGCTGTAACAACTGAATTTCCCCCCGGGGGATCAATAAAGTAATATCTTATCTTATCTTATCTTATCTTATCTTATCTTATGTATACTTCTAAAGTGCTATCATATGAATCGACTTCTTCTTCTTCAACCTCCAAGATTCAATACTGTACAAGATCACAATCATACACTTCTTATATCTCACTTATTTGTTGATTTTTTATTCAGGCATTCAGTAAAATACATTTAAAGGAGAGATAAAAAAAGGCTGAGTGTGGAACCAAAATGAAATGTTCACCCAGTGTGGCACCGCTGTGAACTGTGGAGAGCTGAAAGTATCTCAGAGAGCAATAAGGCCAGTGTACAAGAGGGCCAATCAGGTCTCAGAGCACACAATACTGAAACCGTCCTTCTTAAAGTCAAGAATGACTTTGGTCTGTCCGCGGACGTCGGATGATGTTCAGCTGTAATCCTCTTAGCCCGGGGTGCAGGTTTCAACTCTGAACCGCTCCATTTTGATCGTCTGCTTTAGAAACTTGCTGTAAGGTTACACAAGGCCGAAATGTGTTTTTATGCATGTGTTACATCATCAGTTTTCTGCAGCTGCTTTTGAAGCAGTGATTTCATCATATCACACACTGTGGTCTGGTGTTTGATTAAGTACATATTAACAAAATGTACTCACTCATCAGAGGCGTATATACCTCAGTAACGAGGGCTCTTTTTCTATCAGAAGTGATGCGTTAGATATGTCTGCACAGATATATATGTATTCTTTTTGAGCAAAGTCATCTAGCTGAGAAAATCCCTCAGATGTATTATTTGAGAAATAAGTTGGAAAATGTGAAAGATACAGTGAAGCTGATACCTCACTCTGGTGAATGTGTGTGTGTCTGCGTGAAGAGTGTGAGGCTCTGGTTGGGCGTTGTGTTGTTAAAAGGGAGAAAATGGAGCAGTCCTCAAGAGTAGTAGTTGATATTCTCAGGAATGCTTTCAATTAAGGGCTTCTCCCTTTCCCTTATTAATTAAAACCTAAGCATTTGGAAAATTAAAACCACATAGAGGGAAGGAGGGAGGGAGAGAGGGAACAATGACTGAAGTGTAGGTGGCTTGTGCCTTGAGCTTTTTGTGTGTGTGCACTTGAAGTGTGTGCGTGATGGCAAAGAAAACAGTCAGGGGGAGGAAGAAAACATGGTGGGAGCAGGACTCAGGAAATAAAGGAGAAACAAAAGAGCTTCTTGTCGTTTTCATCCCTGTCTCCGCCTCCTCTTCATAACCTCACCCTGATTATCTGACATGTGTTGCAGATTTCCTGATCCATCACGGTTTAATCTGTTTTTATGAGCCTTTGTTGGCCTTGTGTTCCCAAACACCTCAAACTGTGTGTGTTTTTGTGTGTGTGTGTCTGTCAGTGTGTGTGTGTGTGTGTGTGTGTGTGTAGCAGGAGGCTGGTTGCAACAAAGAATGGAGTGCTTATTTTGTTATCCTCAATTTCAAGTCAGAAGCCTGCTCGGCGTGTCCGTAGAGATGGTTGTTGATGTAGCGTTCATGTAACTACACGTGGCAGAAATACCACTGACGACATGTTGCCATGGTATTTGTTGATAAATCCTTTGCAGAGGTGGTTGCCATGGTACTTATCATCATGAACGATAGGAATCTTGTTTTGTGGCATTTCCTTGTTAGCTAAAGAAATGCTGAACGTACGCAAGCATAACAGGACTATTCAAAAAGATCAGCGCTGACTCCAGCAGATAGAGAAGGATGCATTATGTACAGAAACCAACATTTTTTTCCCCTGGGTGCAACATCTGCAGTCATTACAGCTGTTTTTTATTTTCCTTTCCTTCATTTCAGCAAGTTTGATTTGATTTATTTCATACGTCAAGAAACAAATTCCAATCCAACAAATCAACTGCAGAGAAATAAAGATGCATGAAAAGGATGCCACATATTACATTTTTAAAAACAAATAATAAATAATACACATCACACAAAATACAACAAATGAGACAACAAACAGCACCCTAAATGCTACATTAGTCCAACATTAATTAAATGGCATGGAGATTTTAGCACCTTAAAGAACCTCCAGATCCAAAAATGTGAGAAAAATGTTAGATGAGGAGCCTTCAAGGATAATATCAGTTCAGGCCCGAACACACAAAGTGGCTGGAGCAAACAGAGACCACAGGGAATCACATTTCAGCTATGTACATATATACCAGAATCAGGTGATTTAAGAATACATAGGTTCAATTGTGAAATACAGCACAATGAGAAAAGGGCAACAGATTACTCCGATCAGCTTTGACCTACCAAGCTCTTAATGGTCGGACACCTTCGTATAAAAAAGATATAATAATAATAATAATACCTAAGTTTTATATAGCGCTTTTAAATAACTCAAAGACGCTTTACAAGAGAGACAATAAATAAATCCAAATAAAGACATATAAGACAAGCAGACGGCAAGGGAAGAGGTGGAATAATTAATGTGAGGGGAATGCCTGTTTGAAAAGGTAAGTTTTTAACTGTTTCTTAAATGAATGAAGTGAGTCAGAAGCACGGATGTGTGGGGGGAGAGAGTTCCAGAGGGTGGGGGCGGCTATGGCAAAGGCCCGGTCCCCCAAGGTACGGTGCTTGGATTTAGTGATGGGAGTGAGGAGGTTGGAGTCAGAGGATCGGAGGCGGCGGGAGGGGTGGTAGTACTGGAGAAGGTCAGTGAGGTATGGGGGGGCCAGGTTATTGAGGGATTTGTACGTGGTGAGCAGGATATTGAAATGGATGCGCTGACTCTTAAAGAGCTCATAGTGCCCTGTTACCCCTCTATAATACTACGCTCCCAGTATGCAGGCCTGTTGGTCGTACCTAAAGTCTCTAAAAGTAGTATGGGAGGTAGAGCCTTAAGTTATCAGGCACCTCTCCTTTGGAATACTCCACCAGTCAGGGTCCGGGGGGCAGACACCCTCTCTACTTTTAAGAGTAGGCTTCAAACTTTCCTTTTTGAGAAAGCTTATAGTTAGGGCTGGCTCGAGCGGCAACAGCTACTACTATTCGTCTCATCACTATCATCTCTCTCTCTCTCTCTCTCTCTCTCTTATTCTATCCCTCTTTCCAACCCCAACTCGGTCTCAGCAGATGTGTGTCTAACATGAGTCTGGTTCTGCTCAAGGTTTCTGCCTGTTAAAGGAAGTTTGTCCTTGCCACTTTAACTAGCTAAATACTGCAAGGTGCAATGCTCATGGTGGATTAAGATGGGATAAGATTATTTTGAGTCTTTTGTTAATAAATAGAAAAACATTTCATGGACTTTGATTTCTGGCAAGAAGCATCACAAACATGAGCCCACATAGTCTCAGTGGCACTTTTCAATCTTAGCCTCTTCACCCCAATACACAGGGACAATCCTCTAAAATAAAACAGCTGAGGAAAAAGAAAAATAACTATTCCTCATCTTCAGAAACCTAGACCTTGCTGAAACCATACCAGCCTGTTTGGGTCTGTCCTGATTCATTCATGAAACTCCTTCAAATGTTCACAACAGCTGGCGACACAGCTATCACTTACTACATCTGGACACATAAGCCATGCTGAATGCCTGTCGGGGGCCGTAAATCTGACTTCGGCTACAGTAAACACATCACTCGGTGAGTTCAAAAGTTCAAAATAGCAGACTTCCTGTTTGGTAGATTATATGAGAGAGGCTTGATCCAGGATCCAGGATTGAGAAAACATTGGTGGGGAGCCATATTGCCCATAGACTGTATAAAACGTGGTTTGTGAAGAGATGTTCATAAGCCAACAACGGAACTCAACAATCTGACTTTTAATCAAGAAGCAGGCAAAGAGGTGGAGCTGTGGTGGGCTTTAAGTAGATACTGTGCACCCTACTGTCAGTCAACTTGGCTGTGCAGCTATTAACGCAAATCTATGTATATCTCTTGGCCTTTACAGATATATTATCTCTACAGTTGAGTCATCAAAAAATGTAAAATGAGCTTTTAGACCCATGCTGTAAACATGCAAACTAGCTTTAAAAACAGACATTTTAAGATGGGACATAATGGGTTTTCCTTTGCTTTCAGAGCCAGCCTCAAGTGGACACCCAGGGAACTGCAGATTGTTTCCCCTTCTGCATTGGCTTCATTTCTTGATACCAGAAAGCTGGAAGCTGCTTGATTTTGCCACACCCACTCACAAAACCCATAACAACATCTAATTCTCACACCAGCTTCATGTCTAGTAAGTAAGTAAGTAAACTTTATTTAGTATAGCACCTTTCATAGACATAATCAAAAGGTGCTTTACAGAGAATCAATGTCAACAAGACAATGCAATGAGCAATACATAAGATAATAAAGAAGGCAGACAAAATGACAACAAATTACAACACATGGTTGAAAGCCATAACAAAGAAAAGAGTCTTAAACTGATTTTTAAAAGTCTCAGTCGAATCACCACAGCACACTTGGGGCAGAAGACTGCTCCAGAGAGATGGAGCCACACGCTCAAAGGCACAGTCACTTTTAGTTTTAAGCCTCACACGAGGCACAACAAGCAGACCCTCGTATGAGGATCTGAGGGGTCGACTGGGGATGTAAGGGTGGAGCAGGTCAGAGATACATGAGGGTGCTTGATGATGCACTGCTTTGTATGTTAATATGAGGATCTTAAACTGTATTCTGAATTTGATTGGTAGCCAGTGTAAGCAGAATAGGATGGGAGTGATGTGGGATGCTTTACCGGACCTGGTAAGCAGTCTTGTGGAAGTGTTTTGAATTAATTGTAGTTGGTGAGGAGAGGATTTATTGAGGCTGGTGAAGAGAGAATTGCAGTAGTCAAGCCGTGAGGAAATAAACGCATGAACAAGCATTAACTCCAAGTTAACTCCCAAAAACGGAGAGTGTAAATAAGATAAGATAATATAAGATAAGATAAGATAAACTTTATTTGTCGTGGACATAAGTGCAGAGCTGCTCACAAACAATACATTCATTCCACATACCAACATACAATAACATGCCCACTGTCAAGATAAGAAACCATGTCACTGAGGCATACCAATGACACAACAATACCAATGATACAATAAATAACAATAAGATACCAATGTGGCAGTAAAAAATCTTTGACTGTGACTTAAAGCTGGGGTTGATAGTCAGATTTAGATCCACTTCTTGTTATACTGGTTAAAATGATCTTTATGTCCTGATGGCGATCAATACATAATGTGTTCTTAAAAAAGAGTGAAGAAAAGCTGCTATCTACAGCCGGAATAAACCTGGGAAAACACCAACCAATCAGCCTTTTTTGGGTGCCAAAATTTTACACCATTCAAATCCCGTCCTGCCGTTCTGCCCGCCTCCTGCGCGTAAATTTCCCCGGCGTGTACTCTGAGTCCCCGTCCCCTGCCTCTGCTTCCCCTGACTCTACTGACTGCCCCTCTCGCTCGACCTCGGACCTGTCCCCTCTGACCCGATGAGGTGCTTTGCTCATGACTGTAGTCCGGATCAGAGTCTAAGAAGCTCTCACCACGGGGGCTCTGACAAGCAGAAGAATGAATGACATTTAGTAAGTCCTACAGAAAATATATATGTATTGTAGCGTCCGTCCGACACTGTAGTGATGACGAGCCGATTCGTGAACACGTTGAGTTTTAATAACCGGTCACTGTCGGCCGTGATCACGACAACCAACAAAACAACAATCAATGTTTGAATGAATGAAAAACTTCTCCTCTTGTCTCTCCTCTCTCCTGCTCACACACTCTACACCTCTCCTGATGCCTTCACTGACTGTCAACACTGTAGGAATTAAGAACATCTACACTGAACACGTTGAACAAACAGTAGAGCTGTTACAGTTTTATATGTGTTATAACTTTTCTCCTGATATCGTGTCACCGGTACAACTGGATAATGCTAGAATGACAGTTGTGAGTACCAACAGCAGCCATGTTTGTTTGTGTTTTTAACTTTCACTATGATAATGTTTTGGTGAGGACCGGTTTTGAATCAGTCACCATCATATGGTCGCAAGTCAGCGGCGCTCGTACATGTGAGCGGGGGGGCGTCGTTTTGGAGGAGCTCCGAGGGAGGAGGGGAGGGGTTAGACGGAGTCATGAGGAAATGCTACATTCAAATTCATGCTAGTTTTCCAAGACTGCCAACCCCAGCTTTAAGGATAACCAGTTCTTCAAAGTAAACTCTTACTCACCCAGCTCACCTCCGATGACTTCAGGTCCTCCTGTGTACAACTGAAGGTTGTGAAGGAGTCATGTTTGACCCTTCAGATCATTTTTCTTATTTCCTTTTCAACATGAGTGAAAAATCCAAGTTTCTAAAGATGCCAAATATGTCATGCTGAAGCAGGGGGGAAATTAGCATGAAAAAGGCACAGCAGAAACACTATGATTTCATGAAAATATTCAGGATGGGGCAACCAAAAACATGGAGTCTGAATATTTTAGTCAAGGTTATACATAACACAGCTTGGATGAATAGTTGGGAAATGCTAATTCAGATGAATAAATTATCTGAACAGAGAGAGTGGAATAATTTTTTTTCTCAATCTAAAAAAATTATATTTTGGCTGAACTTTCACAGAAAGGGCTTAAGCTGTTTGCTCAGATGAGTAAAATGTCTTTTGTTTCTTTGGCCTTAGAAGGGCTTCTAACAGTGTGATAATTATGATACCTTTCTATCAGGAAACATTGACTCTGTGGAAACCTGATTTTTAATTTCAGCATTGCAGATCAAAAAATAATCACAATCTTTTCTTGTTAAAATTGCACATCAAAACATTCACAGGGGTATTTTAATTTGAATATAAATCAAAAAAATGTTCAAATAGTAATGTAAAAAATAAGTAAATAAATACAGCACCAGAGCAGCTCATTAGCTAACCTCCTTAACATCCCAGAGAGTCCATTTGTTTCCATTTATAAGGGTCAAAACAGTCCGTATGCCGGCAGAATAGCAGATGTATGAGCATTTTGCAAAGTGTATGACCTCTGATGTTTTAATATCGTAAGAAAACTTCTGGCTTTAGTCCAAATATACAACACAAATGGCCGGGCAGATTGTTCAGATGGAATGAATCGCATGTGAGTTTATTCTCAAACAAGAATAATTTCAACTCACAGCCCACTTGAGTTGAGGTTATTTGTCCTTGACAGGGTTCATCCAGGGAGTGAGTGAGTTGAGATTGTCTTGTCACACTGTCACATGAATTGTTTTCGTGACAGTGATTCATCGTGGAGGATCCTTAACTCTTATTTTGATCCATGTGTCAGACAAACTAAGCTCTTCTGTCTCAAACGTACTGAAACTGATGTTGAGAAAAGGACAACTGCAACTGTGAAGAAAAATCAGGTTAATAACAATCAGCAGAATCAGAGACATGTAAGTATTTAAAAGTACTGCTTTCAAATGTTTGGACTCGCCTGACCTGAGTCTTTCCTCTTCTTTGCTTCTTACCTTAGTTAACAAAAACAGTGCAGTTGCCCTAAATATAGAGTGACCTTGTTTTTATTCTTTGAGCCTATACCAAGTGGTTTAAATGAAAAGTGACCCTGTAAACTGGAGACCTTCAGCCGAACGTGTCATAGTTTGTGGAGTTAACTTCGATTGCAACCTAGTTTAGTTTTTATTAAGATTTCAAAATATCCTCATCAGATATCTAATGATCGTCTAAAGACGTTTATGACGGATGCATCCGGCTGAGAGTCTCCAGTTAACAGGGTCGCTGTTTTAAACCAAAACACCGGCGTTCTCTGCCACGGCTTTTTGAGTTAAAAATGATTTTAAAGCCGTGTTGAAACATCTTTGCTACTCCCGCTTATCTCCTCTCACGTGTTGATTCAGTGAATCCATCTGTGATGAAATATAGCACCATCTAAAACAGCTCCAGCTGAGTCTCTTCATGCTAACAGGCTAACTGTTGTGTTGCTCATAATGATACCTGCCTGTCCGTCTGCTTCTATGGTGTCATCTGTGATGAATGGCCTTCTCCTTTGTCCATCTACTGGTCTGGTGGTGTAGTGCATTTACTGTTTTTTCTCCATACCTCACTGGCCTGATTTGCACACCACTCTACCCAGGAGTTCAGCCTGCGGTCGAAACGCAGACAACAATGGGGGCACAGGAACCTTTTAGTTCCAGGTAAAGTAGTTCTGGGGGCTAAAAGGTCCTAGACCCCAGTCCAAATGCACCTTTGGTGGCGATTGGCAACATGGAGATACAGTCACAAGCCCATTTGCCTGATCTTGCAATCCGGGCAACAGGATCTCGCTCCCCTTAGGTGGGCCCAGTAGCTACTCAGGATGCTCTCACATCTGTGCCTCATAGCTGTCATTGTTTCCTGAATTTCAAGACAAGCCTGAAATAGAAACTCTAGCTTTGCCACTGTGTCAACAGGCAGAGGTTAAATGTGTAGGAACTCCTTTCTGTGGATTGATTTGATTTGGCACATTTGCGATCAGATCATTTCTTGTGTTGCTTTTGCCATTGTTGGAGTTTTGACCAGTCAGAATCAAGTATTTCACAGGGGTTAAATCACTATCTTGCTCTTCCTTGTTTTCTATCTGGCAGTTCTAAAACATTTTCTTTGTACTGTCCGTTACAATAATTTTAAACCATGTCTTTATTTCCTTGTCAAGAGTGAATCTGTCCTTAAATCTGTTTTCAGGCAAACTCTTGAATATTACCTCAACAGAATCTGACTTTTTGACTCATCATCCGAGTTCTCATAATGAAGCCAAGTCTGAGTTTCAAGCTTAAATAAGCATATTTTCAGAGGCAGGACCTGCAGGGAAACCTCTGTAATGTCTGCTCTTCTCCAACACACAAAAATATGCAAATGAGCTTGTCTGAGTTTGAATGTGACTCATACACAGCTGTCACAACATGCCTTCAAATGTCTTTATTCTATGTAAACGACTGACTGAATTTTACAGAATCAAAAAGAGAGAAATCTATCCATAAATTTCTGGTTCATGATAAATAAAGAGTGCTGCAGGAATTGCCTATACTCTGTATGAAACAACTCAATCCTCATTGTCACTCACTGTCTCTCTGTAAATCTTCTCTCAGCTCTGCATCCGAGAGCCCATTAATGTCTGTAGAAAAATGAAATCTCTCCTTTTTACTTACTTTTTTTTCACTGGACGGGAAAGCTGTCAGCAGATTATGTGGGAGGACAGCGAGTTGACAAGATTTGTCACATTTCACTCTCCTCCCTCCCTCCTGCCTTCTCTCGCACACAAACACACTCCAACACATCCAGGCAGGGAAGCCCATCGCCCCTGCAAGCTCCTACCACATAAATAAGAATGCCATGAAAAAGGACATGAGGATAAACATGCTGATTTACATGCATTACTCTCTATTTGTCTCCCATCCCCTGCTCCTCATCCCTCTCTTACATCTGCATTTTGTTCCCTCTCTGCTACTTATTTCCTCCATCATTCTGCCTACTTTTGTCTCACTCACCCACTCTAACTCTGTCACCTCTCCTTATGTCTCACATCTCAATCCCCCTCTCCTTTTTCCTCCCCTCTCCCTCACCATCTCTCCTCCTCTCTCTGCCAGATGTCTATGATTCACATTCGAAGTGTTTATACCTCCTGCTGTTCCTCTCTTTCCTCCCACCCTCACACTCTTACCTCATCCTCACGGTTTCTCCTTCTCTCTCTACTCTGTCTTATCCTCCTTCTTTCCTATTTCTTCTCCTTCTTCTCCCACTGTTTGCCTCCCTCCTCCTGTGCCTCTCAGATAACTGTCTTCTCTGCTGACACTTTCATTCCCGTAAGACCAATAGAAAAGGGAGGAGGGTGCAACGCCTACCCATGTCACCCTGTCACTCCCTCTTCATCCCTCTGTGAGGATCTATTCTTCTTCAGCAGCTTTTCTGAGATCCATCACTTCCTCCATCCCTGTCGAGTTATAAAAAGCTCCTCTTCTTCTTCTTCTTCTTACTCTGAGACTTGCTCTGTGTTCTGCGTGTCAAAGTTGCTTCAACATCTTCTCACTCTGGTCTCAATAAGAGGCTCCCAGGTCTCCGTCTACTCTAAATGGTTCAGTATCAGATCCAATCAAACAGGACTGGGGAAGTTCCCTTTTTTTCAACTAAGAGTTACATAATGGATTAAAATAAAGATTTTGAGCTGAGTCTCAGTCTGATTTTCTGATACCAGCTCTGCATGGCACATCTTCTGTAGTTCTGGCTCCTGTCATCTCAATAGTTTGGTGTGAAGAGGTCATACATCTCAGTTGTAGCTGTTCTAAAAAAGGAAACATGGAAACATATCTGAGGCTATGGTTCTCAGCCGGAAAAGGATGGATTGCCCACTCCAGGTCGGAGGGGAGTCTTGCCCCAAGCGGAGGAATTTAACCCTCCGGTTATATTGCGGGTCAAATTGACCCATTTTAAAGTTAAAAAATCCAAAAGAAATGGTTAAAAGTGTTTTTTCGGTATGAAACTTCATCTGCTTGGCTTAATAGGTGAAATGAACATATAAAATAAAAATGGTTGAGTTCACATATTTGCAACCCTCACCCCTGCATGTTTATATTATATAGTTATACTAGTCTTCACTAGTTTTTATTTTTGATTTATTACTTTTTGTTTGTTTGTTTGTTTGTTTTTATGATGTTTTAATGATGAATGTTGTTATTATCTGTAAAGTGACCTTGGGTGATTTGAAAGGCGCCCCAAATAAAATGTATTATTATTATTATTATTATTATTATTATTATTATTATTATTATTATTATTATTATTATTATTATTGTTATAGATACTGTTCATGGGTTAATTTGACCCGGCAGTCAAAGTGGAGGCTAAAAGGGTTCAGAAGTCAATCAATCAATCAATCAATCAATCAATCAATCAATCAATCTTTATTTGTTTAGCGCCAAATCACAACAAAAGTTATCTCAAGACGCTTTTACAAACATAGGAGGTCTAGACCACTCTATGTCAAATTATGAACAGAGACCCAACTTCAAGACAGGGTAAGACTCAGTCTGACCCCACCTTAATCTATCATGAGCATTGCACATCGCAGTATTTAGCTAGTTACAGTGGTGAGGAAAAACTTCCTTTTAACAGGCAGAAACCTCAGGCAGAACCAGACTCATGTTAGACAGCCATCATGCCTCGACCGAGTTGGGTCTGGAAAGACAGATAGAGGGGAGTAAGAGAGAGAGAGGTGATAGTGATGAGACGAGTCGTAGAAGCTGTTGCCGCTGGAGTCCAGCACGTCCGTATCAGCTGGAGTCCAGATCGTCCACAGCAGGAGGACGTCTACGGCAGCTCAGAGGAATCTACGAGACAATGGAGCTTAGGGACTCCAGAAAGGTCTATGGTTAGTAACTTTAATGGGACAGGCAGAGTTAAAGTAAGTGATGAAGGGGTTGGGGGGAAGGGGGGAAGGGGGTGAGCTAGAAGTGTCAAATACTAATTGTTTCTTTGCAACTGTGTGACATATTTCACCCAAGTCACACACACGCACACACACCCATTTAAAATGAATTTTCATTAAAAACGAGTGAGATATCCTCATTAAACCATGATCTGTGAGCATTAAAGAACACTATTCCACTGATTATTGATTTAAATGGTTAGTAATGGAGTTAATAATGAGATTAAAAATGTTTATTGGGATTTTTTTTGGGGTTCTGACACTTTTTGATAGTAAAATATGCCCTGGGTTAAATTGACCCAGGAATATTATTGCTGTTCATGAGAAACAAACATAACAGGAGGGTTAAGTATCTTGGGGTATTGTTGACAAGTGAGGGGAAAATGGAGCAAGAGATTGACGGACCAATCAGGGGTGGCATCGGCAGGTATGTGGATTCTGTACCGGTCTGCTATGGTGAAGAGAAAACCGAGCAAGAAGACAAAGCTCTAAATTTACCGGCCAATCTATGTTCCAATCCTCACCTATGGTCACGAGCTGTGAGTAGTGACCTAAAGGACAAGATTGTGAATACAAGCGGATGAAATGAGCTTTCTCTGCAGGGTGTCTGAGCTCAGCCTCAGAGAGAGGGTCAGGAGCTCAGACATCCGGAAGAGGCTCAAAGTAGAGCCGCTGGTTCTCCACATCAAGAGGAGCCAGATGAAGTGGTTCGGGAATCTATTAAAGGATGACTCCCGGGCGTCTCCCTTGGGAGGTGTTTCCAGCATGTCCGATCCAGGACATGCTGGTGACATTATATCTCTCAGCTGGGCTTCCTGCCGAGACTACTGCCCCCACGACCAGACTCGGATGGTGGAAGATGGATGGATGGATGGATGGAAAAAATCAAAAGGAAATGTGTCCTTGCATTAGCAGTGGCTCTAAAATATGGAAATTGTACAGTGATGGAGAAGTGACACTGAGGAGTGCAGCAGGGTTCAATTAGTTGGACTGAAAGCGTTGTGAGTCCAGCTACAAAATTCAGTTGACCCCAGGGGTGTTTTCATGCTCATTGTAAGTCCATTAGCTTACAATCAGTTATTAATTATAAATCTAAATATGATTTATGATTTTGCTTCATGGCACGGTAATTAGACGCTTGAGAATTAGCTTGATGGAGGTAAGCTAAGGTATACCTCTATAAGCTGAAAGTCAGTTTAAAGGAAATTGCTTTTATGCAATCCATCCTGTAGTTCAACTTTTTAGCATCCTCGATCACCACAGATACTGCAGACTGCTGCAAAAACAAGGGAAGCTAAGGCCCAAAGTTTCTCCTGGTTCTGCTGCATCATTCATTTTTCATGTGTGAATATGAACAAGGAGCAAGATGGGAAATAATCTCGATCGGAATCAAATAGAAGCTTTGAAAGACAGACGTAACAAAATCTGTTGCTGGTGATGAACATTTCTTTAGATATGAACAGTTACAGACTTTAGAATAAAAAAACACACAACTGTCATCAGGGAGACTTATGTCCAAGTTCAATTTCAATGTTAAACCAATAACCAAGCATATTTCTTCTAACCCAAACTATGATCATTTTCTAAACTTAACAAAGTAGTTTTGGTGCTTTGTCTCTGGTGCCTTCTGCAATGTCTCCTCTGTGTTTGTCATGCACTGAAGTAAAGATCTGAGGATTGTGTTGCCTATTATCAGGCCTTTCAAAGTTCAAAGTTCAAAGAATTTTTTATTGTCAAATAAACTGCAGTATGCCCTAGACATACTGAGGATTTGATATTGCGTTTCTCTCTGGGGGGGGGGCAGTGAAGGGGTTAAGTCTGTGAAGGGGGCACTATGGGAAGAGGGGGCAAAACAGGGAGAGATTTCAGCATCCTTGACTGCCTGGTGGATATAACTGTCCCTCAGTCTGCTGGTTCTGGCCCAGAGACTGCGTAGTCTCCTTCCTGATGGCAACAGTCTGAAGAGGCTGTGAGATGGGTGGGAGGAGTCGCCTGCTATGCGCAGGGATTTTCGGGTAAGGCGGGAAGAGTAAATGTCATGGAGGGAGGGGAGAGAGAGGCACCAACAATCTTCTCAGCTGCCCTCAGTGGATGATGTTAGATGAAAGAAAGAAACAACCTTTGAGCTCATATTAGTTACAGGGTTTGTTTGTTTACAACATGTTGATCACATCGGTATAAAAAGCTAATTATATGTATGAAAATAAGTCTAATTATATGTTTTGTTTACTTGTTGTGTTTGTGCTGCCCCCTCAAAAACAAGTCCATCCAGTTCGGGGACAGAATCAACCCCGTAATCTTTTTTTTCCCTCCAAACACGACTCTGTTTTCAAATATCTCAGAACTGAGAAACAACAAGATGAAGCCATCTTGTATGATTTGTATTCTCTCTCTTGTGTGCTCTAATTTTTCTTGCATCCCTTGAAAAGTCCCCTGATTTATTACCTCTGCGGGGACATGTGAACAGATGTTGGGTAAGCTGCTGCGCTGCATGTTTGAGCACTTACTGGATGTGCCCTTGGATTTCAAGAGTCACTGATGTAGACTTCAAGTATGAGACAACAGATACCAGTTTATGTATAGAACTCTGATACTGTGTTATTGTTTTATATTACATCAGGTGCTTGAATAATTGTAACTGTCCTAGAAAGGACCTTGTGAGGTATGTGGTATGTGGCATATATTTCAAAGCAGAATATGTTATTCAACAAGAATAGAAATGAACTCCTCGCTCTGCCTTGGACTGTATAAAAAATGTTCTTTTTCAGAGTAAAAATAGTTGCTCCCACTAACCGTCTTTGTTGTGTGAGTCTGATGTAATATTTGCCCTCACTGCAGGCAACATATTACAGCATCCAATAACCACATCCAGCTTCTCCACATTCACTTCACGCTTTGTGACTGCTGCGTGGCCGTCATTCAAAATTTAAAAGAGAGCTCACAGAAACACAGTGCGTTTGTTTTTCATGCAATTTCCTTCAATTGGAAATGAGTTCAAGCTTAAGTCACACACACATGCAAACACACACTTGGGTGACTCAGACAATGTGCTCTGGTGATACCAGATTGAGGAGTGAAGAGTGAGGGGGAGTGGGGGGGTTACAGCAGACAAATACAGCTGGCTGTGCTTGTGCACTCCACTAAACCATTTGTTCTGCAAACACAAATGTCAGCGCTCCAGACACGAAAACAAACATGCAAGCTCACAAATGCCAGCATGTGCGCAAAGATGTTCACTTAGCACACAAAAAATAAATCAAGAGTAGTCATCATCAGTTATGTAAGATTTGTCTGGCAAAGTGCCAGCCTTTTCTTAGTGTTTTTCAGCTCAGACGGTACAAAGTGATGTACTTCTACAACATACAGCCCATTTAGTCCTCTTTATACCTGCTGCTTTGATTTACTATTACTTTATTTAATCACCAACTACAATGTAAGTTTATCTCCTGAGGTGAAAATAATGCTGATCCTACAAGGCTCCAGACTGTTCCCTTATGCTGACTCCTGCATGAGCATGTTTTCATCCTCCTGGAGTATTTCCACATCAGCATTTTTCTAACACTAATAAAGACGCCTCTATTTTTGGCAGAAAACACAACTGACAGAAAACTGACCCACGGTTTCATCTTGTTTTTTCTTCCTCCTAACAAAATGCTGTCCATTAGGAAGTGGAGCAGAGGCAGTGTGCGTGAAGCGAGGCTCCATCTGGCTCGGTCCTCGGTCCTCGTTATTTCTGCCTGCCCAGTGGCCCATGGTACCACACAAGCAGCTATTTATTGATGACAGCTAACTTACTCTACAGGCCCGGGGAACTCTCGCACATGTTCTCTCAGAGGACTCTTTTGGTAGCAGACACACACACACAGAGCCTCTGAGGTATCAGTCTTTGAGTTATACCCACAAATTCTCCCTGGTGGATCGCCCCAGAGAGACGGTCCTGCTCCCTCATAAATGCTAACCTACATTGAATGTGCATCCTAGTCCTGCCTGGTGGTCTTCAAAACCCCTGTATCTTTTGAAAGTGAACACACAAACACATAAACACACACTCTCATACACATATTAAAAACATCTCCTAAGTGCTGTTCTTTAGGCTGTAAAGAGGGTTACCTAATGACTCTTATTAGCCAGATTTACACTAAATTATGTAACTTGTGTAAACTTTGCAACAAGCTGCTAAAGCTGCACAGTGGGTCGAGTTGGTCAGCTGTCAATCAGAAGGTTGGCGGTTCGAGCAAGACACTAAACCCCAAATTGCTCCTGCAGTTGTTCAGCAGTGTGTGAATGTGTATGAATGAGATTAGCTAATACTGATGGTCCCTTATAGCAGCCTCTGCATTGAGTGAGTGAATGTGGTGTGAATGGGTGAATGTGAGGAGTAGTTTTAAAGTGCTTTGAGTGATCAGAAAGACTAGAAAAGTGCTATATAAGTCCATTTACCAAATTACACCATCACAAAATCAACTGTAGGTCCACTAAAAACCTGACAGAGGTCAAATATGACACAAGACTAAATAGTGGAGGCAGCCTTAGATGTTTTAGAGGGACTGTAGGAACCATTATCTTGACTGCTTATCCCATTTCGGGGTCAAAGGGGGCTGGAGCTAATCCCAGCTGACTTCGGGGGGAAGGCAGGTCGCCAACCTATCACAGGGCTAACATGGAGAGACAACCATTCACGCACACACTCACAACTACAGCTAATTTAGGGTGAACAATTAACCTGGTGAGCTTGTTTTTGGACTGTGGGAGGAAGCCGGAGAACCCAGAGAGAACCCACGCATGCACAGGGAGAAGGTGCAAACTCCACACAGAAAGGCACCTGCCCAACCTGGGACTCGAACCAGGGACCTTCTCGCTGTGAGGCAACAGCGCTACCCACGGCACCATTGTGCAGCCATAATGTAGTAATTTAAGTTATTTGAAATTATAGTTTCAAGAAAGAAAGAAAGAAAGAACATCCAGTGCACAAGGGGTTAATGTGATTGGGTAGCTCCCTTTGTATTTAATGGTTGACATCATGGCACATGCAGTGAGTGAGACAGAGAGCTGTGCCAGGTGTGGAAAGATGCAGTTTTTCTACCATGTGACATTGTTATACCATCTTTTATTTCATTAAAAGATTTAACGATTGCCTCTCATGTCATTTGTGTTGGAAATCAAGTTACTGTGCCCGCAGTTATTTTGTGGCTTTGGTATCCAGAGGGAACACCACTACAGGGACGGTCCAATGACCAGTCCCTCCAGGATTTCGCTGGATTTTTTTGTGATTGTTGCGGCCCAAAAAGCCTGAATTTGCGACAGCTTTTTGAAAAAATTGAGGTGAAAGTTGCGATTTTTTTTTTATTTTTTTCCCCAATAACATCTCAGGGGCAAGTAAATACGCTAAATTACAGTTGTTTTTAGAAAACATTCTTGATGTGGCCACTGACTGTGTTTTGATTCTCTTGATTCACAGAAAAATGCCATGAAAGGTCTGTAATTGCACATTTACGACAGTCCCTGAATGCACCTCGCAGTGACAGAGGCACTTGACAGTCAGTTCACGCACTCTGAAATGAATCTGCATCTTTGTTGACCAGGAGTTGATCAAAACTTACTAAATGTGTCTGATGCTTCGCCAAACTGGATTAAATCAAGCTGTAGACGCGGAGCTTTTTACGGTGATGGCGGCAACAACGTCAAACCTCAAATAGTAAACAGACGTCCCCCGGTTGTGACTTTGTCACTAACGCACACCGGGGGGTAAAAATCATCAATGAAGATGAGACAGATGCATGGAGGTGAGGAGAGCTGGTTCATAAAGCACACCTGCTGCAGGTAGGTGACCAAGCGAACACTGTGCCCCTCAATCTATAAATAACAACGTTGTCATCGTCACTTGTCCTGCCTGCCGTCCCCTCTTTTCACCCGTTCTCCGTGCGTGTTTTGTTGTTGAAAAGTGCCGATCAAGTGAGGACTTATGTTTATGTTCCTAGGAAGTGAAATTGATGACAAAACTGATGACGTACAGGGGCTGAGATTAAGGTAATTGGTCAAAGTTGCGAGAAAGTTGCGGTGATTGTATAAAATTGCAAGGCCGCGAAAAAATCGCGCTGATTGGTTGAATTTGCGTTGATAGTTGCGATCGCGAAATCGCAACTTCCTGGAGGGACTGAATGACTGACTGAGACAGTTCTGTGGAAGTGCTCAAAGAGCAGCGGTGAGTTTGACTTTTTATTTTAAATTCTGTAGTATGAGATTGAACACAATCTGTAGTCTCTTAATGCTGTGTTAATGTTGCAACAATCCATCCATGACCACAGTAGACTAACATGCCTGTGTTTTCTTATTTACATGTCAAGTTTAGCTCTGCTTCCTTCATACCCTCTAACCTGTTTCAGAAGGAAGAATTCAGGAACTTACACGCTTCAGTCCAAAGACCTTGTCTCACTGTCTTCTCCAAATGTCAGAGCTGAACTATGAGGGGAAAAAAATAAAACGCTGCTCTCTGAAACCTGAGGAGCTGGTTTCTTTTGAGGCTTTTTGAGTATCTTTTGAACGACTTAGAGACGAATGTTCAGTCTGATATTTTTTCTATTACTGTGGTTGATTTTGACAGATTTGTTTTTGATTTAACGTCTTTTAATATTTCTTGTTTTCATGTCTGTATGTGTGGCTGCACTTTATTTATCAGGTACTTTGTTAGCTGTGCTGCAGCCCGTTTAGACCAGGATCAGAAACATTTTGTTCCTCAGTGAGATGAATGAAAACCTTTGCTTTAGTTAGTTTATCGTTTCCTATTGAACCTGTTTCCGTGTAAACAGTGCTTCAATAACACAACTTTGACTTTTGGTCCCACACAGGACACACATCCTGATCTCCTGAATGAAAGTCCCACGTTCGTTTGACCAGTCCTCTCACAATTACCTCCTGATCATCTGACCTCCTCCTCTGCTGTGCTCCTGTCATTATCCCAGGGTTCACTATGCTCCGTATGATGTTTATATGAGTCATACCAGCTGATCAATGCAGAAGAGTAGGGCTAACTACTTTATATCTGTGCTCCTGATGGCAACTGATATCATACGTTTAACAGGCCATTATGAGGCATCTGTGGATAAGTGGTGGAGAGTTGCACTCACACTTTCATCAAACTGCTTCATTGTCCAACCAGCCTGCAGGTCGCTAATGGGAGCAACCTCAGAAACTCGATACTGATTGGTGCTTTACATCACATCCTGCCATCAGTGAATGATTGCGACATGTAAGGGTTAATGCATGGTTAGCAGGTAGTTACAGGAAATAGAATCACTTCGTGTCAGGGTCTTCTCTCACCCTGTCAGGATTCTATTTCCCATAACTTCCTGCTAACCATATTTTACCCTGCTTATTAGCCAGCTACTAACTTAAAATAGAAGCATGTTGTCAAAAACATTGAGTAAAAGATCATTTATTTGGGCGCCGTTGGCCTAGTGGTCTAAGCGTGCCCCATATACAGAGGCTATAGCCATTGTCACAGAGGTCTTAGGTTCGATTCCAGCCTCAACTGTTTACTATGTACTCCCCATAGACTGTATAAATAATGGACCTAGTATCCGTGACATCATCCATCTGTGCCTGAGCGCTGTTCTGAAGCCAATCGTCGGCGGCAGCCACATTGGTAATGCGGAACTCAACCAAGCTTAATGTGACATAAAGAGGCGGGTTTTCAGCCTCCTAGCCAACAGCTATGTGTTCCCGCCTGTCAGTCAAGTCAGTCATGTCCTTATTTGGGAAAAAAATTGCAATCTTAATATCTTCTGAACTAGCGCATTAGAAAATAATTAATATATATAGTGTGTGCTGATGGAAAAATTAGCTACTACCCAAGCCGTTATTTTTACCAGGCTGTAAACATGTTTATTAATGCTGTAAAGATCGTCTTTTTTTAATTGGTTTGTATGTGGTTTCAGGTACTTCCGGAGCCAGCCTCAAGTGGACACTCGAGGAACTGCAGTTTATAACACTTCTGCATGGGCTTCATATTTTGAGACTGGAGGTTGCCGCTTGGTCCTCCCCCTCTCTCTACTCCCCACATGTCCTGTCTCTCTTCAGCTGTCCTATACATTAAAGCTAGGGTTGGTAGTCTCGGAAAACCAGCATGTATTTGAAGGAACCTTTCCTCATGACTCCGTCTAACCCCTCCCCTCCTCCCTCGGTGCTCCTGCAAAACGACAGCCCCCCGCTCACATGCACGAGCGCCGCTGATTCTCGACCATATGATCGTGACTGATTCAAAACCGGTCCTCACCAAAACATTATCATAGTGAAAGTTAAAAACACAAACAAACATGGCTGCTGTTAGTACTCACAACTATCATTCTAGCATTATCCAGTTGTACCAGTGACACGATATGAGGAGAAAAGTTATAACATATGTAATACTGTAACAGCTCTACTGCTTGTTAGACGTGTTGTAGATGTACTTAATTCCTACAGTGTTGACGGCCAGTGAAGGCATCAGGAGAGGTGTAGAGTGTGCCAGTGGGAGAGACAAGAGAAGTTTTTCATTCATTCAAACTTTGGTTGTTGTTTTGTTGGTTGGCGTGATCACGGCCGACAGTGACCGGTTATTAAAACTCAACGTGTTCACGAATCGGCTCGTCATCCCTACAGCGTCCGGACGGACGCTACAATAAATATATATTTTCTGTAGAACTTACTGAACGTCATTAATTATTCTGCTTGTTGGCGAGAGCTTTTTAGACTCTGATCCGGACTACAGTCCTGAGCAAAGCACCTCATCAGGTCAGAGGGGACAGGCCCGAGGACGAGCGAGAGGGGCAGTAAATAGAGGCAGGGGAAGCAGAGGCAGGAGACGGGGACTCGGAGGAGTGAACGCTGGGGAAATATACGCGCAGGAGGAGGGCAGAACGGCTGGACGGGATTTGATTGGTTTAAAATTTGGGGAGCCAAAAAACGGTGATTGGTTGGTGTTTTCCCAGGTTTACTCCGGCTGTAGATAGCAGTTTTTTTTCACTCTTTTTTAAGAACACATTATGTATTGATTGCCCATCAGGACATAAAGATCATTTTAACCAGTATGACAAAAAGTATATCTAAATCTGATTACCAACCCCAGCTTTAAAGGCGAAAATGCCCAAAAATATATTTTTTTAAAAGATAATTTAATGATTTAAAATTATTTATTTTTACAGTTTTAAAAAAAAAATGGTCCCAATGAATTCACATCAGTTAGCGTTCCATGGTGATGGATCCTTATCTGCCTGTTGCGGTCGATTTAACATGAAACAGTCCTCATTCAGCAAAACCGAAATTAACGTTTTAGCCACATTGTTTTGATGCTAACGTAAGCTAACAGTTTTAACTCACCTTACAGTCTATGGCAGGGGTGTCCAAGCTTTTTTCAAAGAGGGCCACATATGATGTTGTCAGAATACCTCAGGGCCAGTGGCTCCTACTGAGACTTAGGAATCCCAAAAGTTATATATGAAATATTCATTTAATAACAATCATTTAAAGCTGCTGTGAGGAACTTTTGTTTTGTATCGATTCTGGCGCCCCCCTTGTGGACAAAGTGATACCTCTTATCTCTTGTCCTATACATGCAAAAGTAGTGTTTTCAACAAAAGCCTTATCCTGTTGTGTTCAACAGTAAACTTTATCAGGCAATGTGATTACTTTCCATGAAAACAGTCAAATAAAGTCTGTTTCTGAAGCATGTCCATCATCTGGTCTGACACCTACCCTCCCAGGGCGGTTTCAGGCATTAAAAATTACAACAGAGAAGGTGCCAGTGTTGCTGCTGATGGACTTGTTTGCTATTGAAGGTTATAAAGAGGCATCAGTATCATTTTCAGTCTGTTTCTCAGCCATTTCAAAACTCCTCACAGGGCCTTTAAAATTTTGTCTCAATAAATCAGTAACTAGGTAGTCCTCAGCTCTCCACAAGCCATGTACACATGAGCAAACGTTATCTTCTTCTGGAGGAAAATGTTTCTCATTAGGGTCGGGCAATGTGGGAAAAGTATTGTTTCATTATTTTCCTATGGCAGGATCATGATCTAGATTTCATCACACTTCTTTTTTATGTGGTTTTTAAGACCTTTCTGACAAGCAGGCAACATTTTAAGAACAAAATAATTGTTTTCCTGAGTTCTGAACATTTTCGATGCACCAAATTTTGTCCAAGAGTCCTTGTGTTTCTTCTTTATTGCCGCCTTGCAGAATTCCCATAGCTTTGGCTTTAGACAGGTAGTCCATATGAAGCTTTTTGAGACGTTTCTGGATTGACTTTAGTTTTGTTTGTAGAAAGAAACTGTGATTAATTTATTTGCTATAAATAACACAATTTAAGATGGAAGCTTGGGGCCATAAATGAATGGACCTGGGGCCGCAATTGGCCCCCGGGCCGTACTTTGGACACCCCTGGTCTATGGTGTCCACAAGCAGAAGCAAAAGGTGCCGGAACTCTTTTCCGCGGATTGATTTGACATGAAGTGTGATCAGTCTGCCTCTGGCGTTGCTCATGTTAGTGAAAGTTAATAACCGTCATCAAGGGGTTTTGACCAATCAGAATCAAGCATCTTACACAACCGGAAGATCAATAAGACAGTCGGGTAACAAGTAAAGTTAAAGCATTTTGAGTGCCAGAGAAAGCGTTGTATAAACACAGTCCATTCACATGTATCAGCTGGGTCTCAAGTTTGTTGACTTAGTTTAATCTGGGACCTGTGGCTAAACTAATACAGGCTGCATTTCACAGACCTTCAGGGAACAATCTGATGTACTGACTCCAGAACCAGAACTCAAGTTTTCGTGCTCCTCATATCTGGAACAAAAGCCCAACAAACTTTTTTTAAAACTTGCTTCAAACTTTCAGATGACACTGCATGTTATTTCATCAAATCTGGAACATTCATTCATACCTCACACTAAACTGTAACTGTTTAGCATTGTCTTTTTTGCATTTTTCACACTCCTGACAAAGTGAAAATCCTCTGTGGATGATGAAGTGTCACAAACAAGGAAGCTGTCAGTACTCGCGAGCATTTACACAAATAGATGTAATGTATTCAACTCTTCGCTGTCAAAGAGTGAACACTGGGATGTAAAATCAGCGTGGATGTGTGAGTGGTGTGCTGTGGAGGAGTTGGAGGCAGAGGTGAACATGTGGGTTACCTTTAATAACCAGGCAGTACATGTGAACTGCATGAACTGATGATCCATCACAGTCAGCTCGTGGTCCGCTGGACCCGACGTATCAGCTCTATGGACAGCAGGATGGACGTCACACACCTGTGTCTTAAGAGCATGGATCCACTCTGACACCTGAAACAGACCACAAAGGAGAGTATCCAAGAACACAACGATGAATAATGTGTTATCTCAATAAAAATGTCTCTGTCTCTTCAATCACCAAATGCTATGATGCTAAAAAAGGCCTATGTCTAAAACTCTACTTGCTTATTAGGACATGACCACACCTTGGACCAAATAGATATCAGTAGGGATGGGAAGTGATTACATTTTATTGATACAGATGCCATTTTCAATTATGCTAATCAATCCTTGTTGATTTTCCTCAGCCTGCGTGATTTGTGCTCATGTTCACAAATGATAAGACATATCTACCTTTACTGCTCTGCTGAGACTGGGAAGAACTCATTGATCGGTGTTTTGGTCTTAAGAGTGACCCTGTTAACCGGCGACTGTTACCCGAATGCATCTTTGGTTGTAGCAGCTATTACAAATTCCTCCTGAATACCTTCAAGTTTTCATTAAAGAGGTATTTTACTATAATATCTTGTTATTATATTGGAAAAACAAACTAGGATGCGTTCACGAGAACTCTTTCCGTGTTTCAATGAACAGATGTTGTAATATTGGGCTTAGTTTTCCCTCACGCTGACTAACTCTCGTGATGCAGGACTCGATTGGACGAATGGAACTGGGATTGTCTTGTACTACTACCTGTCTCACTACTATCATCTCTCTCTCTGTCTCTTTCTTCATCACTATCCCTCTTTCCAACCCCAACACGGTCTCAGCAGAAGTCTGTCTAACATGAGTCTGGTCCTGCTGGAGGTTTCTGCCTGTTAAAGGAAGTTTGTCCTTGCCACTGTAACTTGCTAAATGCTGCAAAGTGTTCTGCTCATGGTGGATTAAGATGAGATCAGACTGAGTCCTGTCTGTAAGATGGGACTTGATCTTATCCTGTCTTGATGTTGGGTCTTTGTTAATTATAGAACATAGAGTACGGTCTAGACTTGCTCTGTTTGGAAAGAGTGTTCAGATATTATTTTTATTGTTTGTTGGGATTTGGTGCTAATATATTAAATATATAAATAAAGATTTATTGATTTATTGATTGATTGATTGATTGATTGATTGATTGATTGATTGATTGGTTGATTGATTGATTGATCGATTGATTGATATCCCTTTCTTGTCTTGATCTTTAGGAAGCCATGAATAAATTGAACATTTAAAATAAATTGTCTTCTTACAAAATCTTCAAGTTTGAGCAGATACACAAGAAAGACTCAGTCAGATGTTGGGGTTGGTAATTTGATTGGCCACCCTGAGATCTGAAATTATGTTCTGCTACATCTCCTGTCAGATGCAGGGCTCATGTTAAAATCAACTAGTTGGACAGTGTTGCAACATAGTGCTTAATTTGCATTTTGATGTAGCACAATTTATTTTCTTGGAACTGAAAATTGTTGATAAATAGACATATGCATAGAAGAGGAATCAGTCCATCCAAATGTTCTTGGCTGGGTCAAACCAGTGACCGCTGTGACGAGTACTATAGAGTCTGTACATGGGGCACATGCTTAAATTGCTGAGTCAGCCATTGGCCCTGCTAACAATTTTATAAGTTCTTTAAATTATGACTTTGGATAAATGTTTTTTTCTTTTTGAGTCTTTAAATATTTAAGCTTGTTACTTTTAAAAGTTGAGAAAATGCATACACAGGAAAATAACTGCATGATATTTTAATGTTAGTAGTGAAAGTGGAAGTAAATCTGATTATATGGAGATGGAAATGCTAATTAAAGATATTTATTTGTGTGTGTGAAACTTTTTTTTTTCTGAAGAGGAGAGTTATTCCAGTTTGTACTTTGAGCAGTAGAAATTATGAAAACATAAAACAAAGAAATGTCTTAACAGAAGTAATAAGTATTCAGGTACAACAGAGAGCAGAACCTGGAGCATCTGATGAATTTTGATGTGGTAAATTTGTCACCAAATTTCACAACAGACCAAGATGGATGGTCTAATTAGTGTTTATTCAAATTATTCCATCACTGTGTAATAAAGCCTCTCGTCAGTGATTAATTGTTATCATTATTTTCTCCAGACACGTATGGTCTGAAGATTTAATATTGTGAGGTACTTAAGTTGCTCCTCTGTCCTGCACTTTCTCTGTTGTCTGGAAATGAAAAGACAGCTTGTACACAGTGTGCAAAATGACTGGTGGCAATCAAGGGGTCAGTAGTGCTCAGTGTTATGCTAAAGTCTTACACAGCTTCAATAGGCAATATACATTATTCATCACCAAAGATAATATTGTTTCTAGTAAGGCTACTCAAACCAAGCCTTAGCAGTGCTCTGCTGCAGCACACTCACACATGAACCCAATATTCACGAGCTATGTGTGTCGCTGTAAAAATGTTCACCCCAAACACAACAGGTGATCACCATTCAGTCAGAGCAAACAAAGGCTTTCAGATTAAGACATTTTCATTTCCTTAAACAAGAATGGACCACAGAGCCCTCGGCTCAGCTTCTTTTGTTACAGTCCTGTTACCCAGGAGGAGGAGAGACAATGTCCCGCTGTAATCCAGAAGCTCATTTAATCCAGGATCTCATGAATGGTACAGTATCAAATGTGTTCACAGGGGACTTGTTTAGGTCTACAACAGAAGTGAGGACAGACTCTTTGCTCAACCTGTGCAGCACTCAGCAGACGTGGTGGGGAGGAAAGAGAGACTGTGTACAGTCTTTCCAGTCTCTTAACAACTCCACAGCTTCCCTGGCCATTTCATGAAGCAATTTAACCACGCTGTGTACTTCAGTCTTAAACTTCCCAAGGTGTGTACACAATCCTCTTTCGGAGAGTAGCAAGCTCTTCACTTTGCTACGAACTATTCAACTCAATTTGAATTCTTTACATCTAGCCAAATGTTGCACTCTCTCTTCATCCACCTGCTTCATTTTCCAACCAGCCAGCAAATCTCCACCAAGCGGCAACCTCTGGTCTGAAAATATGAAGCCAATGTGGAAGTGCTAAAAACTGCAGTTCATTGAGTGTCCACTAGAGGCTGGCTGCTGAAACACCAGGAACCACATACACACCCATTGAAAGAGGCCGATCTTTACAGCAGAAATAAACATGTTTACAGCCTGGTTCAAAATACGAGTGTAGTCTGGAGAGCTCATTTCTCTATCCTGCACACACTGTACAGGGGTGAATTTATTTTATAACTAGTCATTTTTAAAGATATTAAGCTTACAAGTTATGCCCAAATAAGGACATGGCTGATTTGATTGACAGGCAGGAACACAGTAGCCAAAGGGCCGCCTCTTTACCTTACACTAGCTCGGATGAAGTTAGGTTGAGTTCAGCATTTCCAATATGGCACCCACCGACGATTGGCTTCAGAACAGCGCTTCAGAAACAGATGGGTGACGTCATGGATACTACGTCCATTTATTATACAGTCTGTGATCTCAACCCTGATCTCAGTCTTCACCGGAGCTCTCCTCCACGAACTTACCAGGCACCAGAAAGTGACGGGGAAAGAGTGGAACCTGTATGGTTGTCTTTACTCCAATATCATCGTTCTGATTCAGCTTTTTAGAAGTTAATCCAAAGTTATAAAGTAATTATCTTTCTTTGTATTTGACATATTATACCATACCAAGCACTGCAAATTTGAGTTCACTGCTTTCAGGATGGCGGGGTTACTCTAGGTCAGGATTTGGAACAATGCAACACAAGGAGGGAGGTGTTCCCATGAAGCACCATTTTTGTGTATTCTTAATCATGAATGAATACTTTTCTATTTCAATGATGAATGACAAAAGTAGTGTGCTTTCAACTGCATGTTTAGAGACCCTAGTGAGCATAGAATAATGTTTTAAAGAAAGAGACCCCACATAATTTCTCAGTTATGGCTTTCAGGGGGTGTCAAGTGTAAAATCAAGACCCCTGTATTTCACACCCAGCTTGTATGAATTTATGAAGTCCTGTCCAGCTTTGTTCACTAGAAGCAGTTAAAATTCATGACTCAACATGCTTCACAGAAAAGTGGACCTGCTTTCTTTTCAACACTGAAACCCAACTCCTGACTTTGAGTGTTAACCACAGTCCCAACACTTACTCTAACAGCATACTTAACCTGAGGATCAGCTGTAATCCAGACACTGAATGGCTCTGCAGCTCTGAGTATCACCGGGATCTCAGTGGACTCCTCATACTCACTTCATGTAAGAGGAGCATTAGCGCTGGACTACCCGAAAATGCCTGAATGCTTTACAGCTTCACACGCCCCAGATGGTTCAACTCCGGCTAAGGACTGCTATAAATCTTACCAGATTAGCATCCCGGTCCTTGTGCAAGCAGCTACAAATTACAGGCTTGACATTTTCTGAAAATGGATGACCAACAAAAGAAAAATGGGAACAAACATCTCGAGTAAAAATACAAAAACCAGAGAGTTCTGTGTTTCTTTACATTTATCTGTCACTCATTCTGTACTTCTCTGTCACTTATCAACACACTTAGCAGACGGAGGTGTGTCACTGATCAAATCAGCCTACTCACAACATGTTGTCTTCTGAGTCACTGCATTTTGAAACATATCAGAAACATAAATTGGCTGATCAGTTATGAGTCTGCTCTTGAATGCAGCATACAGTAAACATCCTTTTCCTCATCCGCTGTCACTCTCATGTCTTGAGGAATTCTAAGTGCAAACACACGTTATCCTTTGTGCACATTGCAGTTTTAAAGCACAATCAAGTTCTGTTTCTCTGGACACTTCAAATGCATACTGAAATATGTCATCACTCCTCTCCTTAATATCTCCAGGTGTCTTTGTGTTGAAGTATTCTATCGTGACTCTTTAAGAGAACAGCTATGTTTTCAAAAGATGAAAACTCCTGATGAATGATCTCAACATTTGAGGGGTTTCAAAGTGAAACGGGACGCCTCGTTAGCAGACAATTCATGATCAATGGGAAGGCGAAGGACTGAGGAGAGAGGGAGTCTAATTAAAGTGGAGACAAGACGACCGCAGAGGATCTCACTTATGTTATTAGAAAGAAGCTCATTTTAAAAAAGGAGGGAAGAGATGGCACTTACAGAGGATTAAGAAGCTGGTTGTGTTCAAAGATTCAAAACTCAGAGTGCAAAAATAAAAAATCTTAGCAAGTGTGTTTGTCTCATTTCTGGTCAAAATATCTCATTACACTTAACTTAAGATACAATCTTTATATTGTTATTTTTTAAAACTCTGCTCTGTTAGGTGAACTTGAGTGCTCTGAAAGGTGCCTTTAAATTAAATGTCTTCTTCTTCTTCTTCTTCTTCTTCTTCTTCTTCTTCTTCTTCTTCTTCTTCTTCTTCTTCTTCTTCTTCTTCTTCTTTTCAGCCTGAGCCCTGAGTTCACAGAGCTCAGTGGTCCCCTGCTGAAAATTGAAGAATGGAACCTGCACAGTATGGACAAAAAGACTCTTTACATGAACTGTGTCAAAACTATCCACAAGAAAAGCCTGTGTGACAGAGCTCCCTCTGTGTGGATGGACAGACTCCGGGTTCAGACACCCCCGTGGAGGACTCTGTACAAACCCCCTCTAAATAAAACGGACTGGTGACCTTCAGTGGAGGATTTGACATGGTGCTATCGCCTCCACTGCGTTTTTATCCGTCATCAATCCCGTTGTTTTAAATGAGTTTCCTTTCTGTGGTTTGTCTGAGAATGTGATTCATGTTTTTACTGAGTGCAGGAATCTTACTGATTCTTTTTAAGCTTCTTAACCGCTGTTTTTAGAGTTTTGGTGTTGTTTTCTCTTCCCCTGGTTTTATCTGTGGATTCAGGTACAACAAAACAAATAAATCCAAATCCCAAATTTGAAACTTTTTAATTGGAGAGGCAAAAATGGCCATCTACGTGACTCAGAGAGACAAACTGAAGACTGGGTCTGAACTTGATGCTGGGGCTTTGTGGAGGTGCAACATAAAGGCTAGACTGAGGCTGGAGTTCTGCTTCCACAAAGCCACCAGGAACATGGAGGAGTTCCTGCAGCGATGGGGGCTAGAGGGCATCTTGGACGAGGTCTCTGATCAGGAAGAGTTGACCTTTAGTGATTGTCTTGTCTGAGTGAATTGTTTGAAATACTTTTTGTTAAATGTTTGTCTGATTAACTTTATTGTTGAATAAAGTGTTTTTCTAAAATCTTCATCTTCTTCTTCTTCTTCTTCTTCTTGTTCTTGTTCTTCTTCTTCTTCTTGTTCTTGTTCTTGTTCTTCTTGTTCTTGTTCTTCTTCTTCTTCTTCTTCTTCTTCTTCTTCTTCTTCTTCTTCTTCTTCTTCTTCTTCCACCAGTCCAGTTATCACTTTTTATTTCAAGGCATTCAAGCACAAAATTAAGGCCTGTATTTCTTGTAATGATTTCAAAAAGCTGCAAGTGCAGAGAGTGTACATTTTCTAATTTCCACAAACCTAACTCTTAAATTCTACTTGCTACGCCGGCAGTTATGATTAATCATTACAAGCTCTTTTGTTGCTTAGAATAACTTAAAGTTAGATAATAGATTATATTACTAGTAACTTTATTTATATAGCTCTTTTCAAAACAAATAACAAAGCACTTTACAAACAATTAAAAAGGCAGTAGGCAGCATTTAAGAGCACATTATTACCAGACAGAAGTATTAAAACAAGCATCAAAGGAATAAACCATAAAATCAATAAAAAGAAAGTCTAAAATAATGAGATTCTAAAAGACAACAGTGTGTTAGCTTCCAGGATCTCCTCCGGCAGGCCCTTCCACAGCTCAGGGGCCTGAAAAGAAAATAGTCAATCGCCTTTTCTTTTACGGTTTGAACAGATGTGGGACCTATAATAATGTCATGCATTGATGTGGATGCTGACACCCCCCACTCTAATGTTTATTTTTGTTATTTTATACATAATAATTCTAATTAATAATTGTGCAGTAGTCAGGTACACAGATATGGTTATGTGTTATGTGTAATTAGGACGGGCAAGGCTCAAGCAGGCAGTTTGGGGCAGCTTTGGAGCAGTTTTGGGTCTTTTGGGGATGCACAGGTGCACATGCGCAGTTGAGAGAGCGGACCGAAATGTTTATGCTGTACGCAGCTACGCTGTGCTGTTGTACTTGTTCCTGTTGTATAATTCCTGGAAGTGAGTAAACTACAAAAAACAACCCATGCACGCCTGAAAAATCACTTTCTGTGTCCAAGTGTGTAACACAGGGAACAGTTAGTGATGACCAACTGGAGGATCTAAGGTTACATGAAGGTTCGTAGGGGGTCAGGAGGTCAGCAATGTAGTCTGGAGCTGACCCCCTATGAGCTTTAAAAGTTAACACCATCATTTTAAGATCAATTCTAAAATGGACTGGGAGCCAGTGATGCAATTCTGAATTGGGTGTCATGAGTTCTCTCCTGCTGGACCTGGTTATAAGTCTGGATCAGCTGAAGTTTATTGATCTGAACTGGTCTTAAATTAAATGTTATGAAGTAATCTGATTATTAAATTTGAAATAAGATGAAATAGATTTGAGTTGTTCTCTGTACACACAGGCTTTGATTATGAGATTTACACACCTTCTTTTGGAGAATCACCTTCTTTTACCACTTTTTAAAAATTGTATGTTTTAAAAAATGTGTTGATTTCCTGCAAAAAATCAAACATGTCGATCTTGAATATGGGTGCATTTTTTTAAATTAAAAAAAAATGTTTTTTGGGGGGAGACATTAGTCTATAGCAGTTTAAGGGCGCCCCATATACAGAGGCTTTAGTCCTTGCCGCAGCGGTCGCAGGTTTGACTTCCAGCCCCGACCATTTGCTGCATGTCTTCCCTCGCTCTCTACTCCCCATATGTCCTGTCTCTCTCCAGCTATCCAATAAATACAGAAGAGGATTAGGGCTACCGGGAAAAATAATAAAAACAATTAAGGTGCAAAATATTTTTTTTATTACTATGAGATTAAAGTCAGAATTCTGACTCTTTTCTCAGAATTCTGACTTTAATCTCATAATAATACAAAACATATATATTGCACCTTTATTAATTTTTTCTCAATGGCCCTAATCCTCATCTGTATATAAAATAATGGCAAAAGAGCCCCAAAATATAACTTTAAAAAATAAATCTGTTTTCAAACAATAAATTCAAACAGGACACTTGTATGCTATTTTATTTTTGCCATTTTTCACAACAATATAATTGCTTTTTTGTTACCAATGTGTCTTGTGATGCTGTTTATTGTGACAGACTCCAACTCCAACATTTAATAATCAAGGTAGAATATTAGAAAATAAGCTCTTATAATTCTTGAAAGGTGGGGAGAGTTAAGTCTCTAAAGGAAGCAGCAGTTTTTCTGTAGACAGCCTTTGAGACAGAGGACGTATGGACCTTTAAGATGATTCATACCTGAAGACCATGCAGCAGGCACATTAATGATGCCCTCATATGGAGTGTGTCACTAAGAAGCATTGAGGGCCAGATATATTTTTATACCAGGACCTTAAGATAGATCAGTCCTACAGCTTGTTTCTTTACGTGCTCGGCTGTTCGGCCTGATGTCTGGAGCTATAAATAGAACTACACACAGAATTTTTCATTAAAAAAATCAAATTGTCTTCAAACTGATTTGAGTTCAAAGCATTTTTCTCGTCTCTTTCATGTTATCTCGAGGCAAACTGCTCGACCATTGTGCAGGATTATAAAAAGAAGAAAGTGAGTGACACAGATTTCAATATCTCTGCTGCAAATTGTGTCACAAGCCGACGTCAAGCCTGAATACTGAAATCAGAACAGGCCGAGTCAGAAGGTACTGACGTTTAGAGCTAAATCAAAGTGAGTGTTTTTATTTCCAGAATATATATATCTTTATTTATACATATATATTGTTCCTATATCCATGTCTCATGACTGTTTACTGGACACTTAAAGTATGGCTTAAATCTTCTTCCTCATTATTTCTAAACATGCCTTAAACAAGGATTAAACCGGTGTTATCTTATGGTAGACATTTTATCAAGTGTTGTATTTTTATTCTTATTTTGAAGTGGGGTTGTGTGAGGTACTTGTCACAGGGATGCCTGTCTGGCAGGATGAGGGGGTGTGGGATGCAAATAAGGACCACAGGGGGTCTGAAAGTTGTTCCAAAAGGAATAATCGCAAGGGATCAAATGGAGAAGGGAAAAACAAAATGAAGAAAGCTAAAACAAAGAGACTTCAAAACCTAAACAAAGCTTTACAACGATAAGGGAGAAACTAAACCACCACCTGTGATCCAGAAAAACCCTTAAATACAACTCAAGGGCTGCTAGAGATGCCTCAGAAGATAGCAAAAGACTGGGGTAAAGACTCGCCCAACTTCAAGTAAACTATTTTCTTATTAAGAAACAACAACACAACACAACACAACACATCACAGAAGAGCTTCTCTCACTAACTCTGAAGGGGAGCTAATGAGTCAGCACAGAGCTCTGGAGTCCAAGGGTAGATATAAGCTTCCCACACCTGCTCCAGATCAGGGGTAATCAGGCACACACACCTGACTCTCCTTCACTAAAGGGTTCCCCTCACACTGTCAGCTCGACCCCTTTGTTGAGAGCCTTGCCGGACGGGGTCAACGCTAACACATCATTCAGCTCATTTAAAGATAGTCAGACCTAAAGGATAATGTGGGTGAAGGCGTACGCTCTATTCAGAAAACTTTCAGCGCTTCACTTTGCCTTCAGAAAGCTCATTCGTTCTTTTGCCTACAGCACACTGATCACATAATCAGGTCTATGATGTAAGCCAACTTGCCTTTTGATCAGTACTCTATGTTGTGAATTCTGATCATTTTAAATCTCAGTTTGACATCATCTTAAAGGTGACATATCACGCTTTTTTCATCAATATATATTGGTCTAAGAGGTCCCCAAAACATGTCTTTCAAGTTTATGCTCAAAAAAACACTTTGAAATCAGATTTTGGTCTGCCTGAAAAGCCCTCTACTTCAGTTGTTGGCTGAATATACACGGCTGCTCACAGATCACGTTACTTCAACCCTCTGAATCTGATCCAGAATCTGATCCTGACGGAGAGGCGCCTGCAGCAGGACCTTTCTGAAGGATTGGTCACAGATTTATTGTTTCTTTTTGTTTTATTTATCAGTATGTCGACGTGTGTCTTGGTACACAGCTACAAACATGTAGCTATGTGGCTATGCTAACTAGCGCTAGCACTTATCCATGATAAATAAAAATCATCCACTAGATCTTCAAATCTGCAGACGTGGGGAGTAAAACCGACCTCTACCAGAAAGGCAGCAGGACCTTGCTGAAGGATTGGTCACAGATTTAGTGTTTCTTGTTGTTTTATTTGTCAGTATGTCGACGTGTGTCTTGGTACACAGCTACAGCTACAGCTACAGCCATGAACATGTAGCTATGTGGCTATGCTAATTAGCGCTAGCACTTATCCATGACAAATAAGAATCATCCACTAGATCTTCAAATCTGCAGACGTGGGGAGTAAAACCGACCTCTGCCAGAAAGGCAGCGGGACCTTTTCTGAAGGATTGGTCACAGATTCTGTTTCTTGTTGTTTTATTTGTCAGTATGTAGACGTGTGTCTTGCTACACAGCTAAAGCTACGACTTGTAGCTATGTAGCTATGCTAACTAGCGCTAGCACTTATCCATGATAAATAAAAATCATCCACTAGATCTTCAAATCTGCAGACGTTGGGAGTAAAACCGACCTTTGTGTTTATTAAGACAGCCTACAACTAGCATGCCTCCCTCCTAAGCTCCTTGTTAGCACACATTTGTGCAGGGAATGAAAAACGGAGGAGGGGTTGAGTTGTATTTTATACAGTCTATGGGCTGAACAAGCTCCGAGCTCTGACTCCGTGACAGACCGGATATTGTTGTTACGTAACAAAAACACGGAAGTCTGAAACGGCTCGTTTCAGACACATTTACAGAAAGGTGGAGAAATCAGAACAGGGGCAGAATGGATTTTTTTTGCATTCTCGGGGGGTTTGTACACATGCCAGGGACACATATTTCAGGTAGAGAACCATTAAAAAGTCCATTTTGCATGATATGTCACCTTTAAGATACAAATGCTGAACATTATCCGGCAAACACTAACAGCTGTAGAGCTTCTTATTTCAGCCCAATCTTCCTCTTCAGCAGCTAACACAGTTAATTTCTATAAGGTTGCTATATCATGCACACTATGGGTTGTGTTTTAATGTAGACAAGGTCCAAAAATGTACTTACTTTAAAGTCGACCATCCCCTCAGATTCAGGCTCCTTGGACCCTCTGGTATTGTTCAGGTCAAAATTGACTCAGGACATTAATGGGGTTTAAAAAGCACCACAGGGGGCGCCTTTGACCTAGCTGTCTAAACACATACCTCATATAAGGAGGCTTTAGTCCTCTGCTGCATGTCTTCCCCAACTCTGTACTCCCCGGATTTTGTGTCTCTCTTCAGCTTTCCTGTCCATTAAAGGAGAAAATGCCCAAAAATAAATACAATTAAATTAAGAGACAAATAAAAAGCACCACAGAAATACATAAATTACAGAAAAATCCTTCACTTTTATCGGCTTAATCTCAATTTCTAACAATATTGCTAACATTTGTGATTAGTGTTTACAACTACAAGATCACTTTTAACAATTTTGATCATTTGTGTCAAAAAATATACCACAAGGAAGACTTTGGTGGCAAAAATCGCGAATTGTTTCAATTACTGTTCATTATTTTGAAGTGATATATTAAATTTAGGTGATGAACATTTAAAAGCACAAGAACAAAATATTTTTGCAACCAGTGGCAATGAAATCCAGCTCTCAAAACTGCATCTGCAATGAACAAAATGTACAAAGTTTGCCTCACAACACAAACAACCTCTGAAAAATACACCTCTCACATAACTCTGAGATAACACTGGACTGTGTGTGTGTGTGTGTGTGTGTGTGTGTGTGTGTGTGTGTGTGTGTGTGTGTGTGTGTGTGTGTGTGTGTGTGCGTGTGCGCGCGTGTGTGTGTGCGTGCATGCATGCATGAGCGTGCCTTTCTACACAACACATGGTGTACAGAATTTCAGACCACAGATGAATTTTGCAGTTGCTGCATGTGGTTTGTGTCTCTCAGTCCTTTGGGGGGTCCACACACTGTTTCAACATTATTCTCATATTCTGAGACATCCTCCCTTTCACGACCCGTCTCACTGTCTGCTAAAATTAGCTCCAAGGTCCTGAGAGTGTACCTTTAGCTCATATTACTGGTGGAGGATTGTAGATGAAATGACTAGTCAGAGTTGAAGAGTTGTTTATCTGCTTTGTCTCTCCCATGATGTGCAGGTGCACAGGTACAGAGCTTTGATGTCCAGAATGTTGTGATGCAGGTTCTCACACTATAGAGGGTAAAAAGCATGGGGAAAGGGAGCTGACAGCATCTCTGTGATTGCATTGTAACGTCATGGGTGGGTTTCAGTAAGTGAGTGAGTGTGTCTCAGTCTGTGAATGCATGTTTGTGTGTCTGTGTGTGTATTTTATAATCTTTATTTATGTAGCACTTTTCCAAAGAGGATTACAGGGTGCTTTACAATAAAAGAAAAATGTGGAGCTGGCAAATATGAGGAAATAAAGATAAAGATTAAAACAAGCAAAAAAATCAGAAATATTAAATACAGAAATATAGAAATATAAAAAATTAACATATAAAAATTTAAAATGTTATTTTACAGAAATATAAAAATATAGGAATTTAAAAATATTATTATATAGAAATATAAAAATATAGAAATATACAATTATAAAATATACAAATATAGAAATATAAAATATTGAAATGTAGATATATAAAACTATAAAATATATAGAAATAAATAAATAACATAAAAAATATTGAAATTTTAAAAATTTAAATATTAAAGGCCCTGTGAGGAGTTTTGAACTGGCTGAGAAACAGACTGAAAATGATACAGATGCCTCTTTATGACCTTCAATATCAATAGCAAACAAGACCATCATCAGCAACACTGATACCTTCTCTGTTGTCATTTTTAATGCCTGAAACCGCCCTGAGGGGGTAGGTGTCAGACCAGATAATGGGCATCTCGCTTCAGAAACAGCCTTTATTTGACTGTTTTCATGGAAAATAATCACATGGCCTGATAAAGTGGACTGTTAAAAGACAACAGGATGAAGTTTTTGTTGAAAACACTACTTTTGCAGGTATAGGACAAGAGATAAGAGGTATCGTTTTGTCCACAAGGGGGCGCCAGAATCGATACAAAACAAAAGTTCCTCACAGCAGCTTTAAAATCCTGCCAGTGATACTGCCTGAAAAAGGTCACATGTCCTGTAAAAGCTTGTTGATCAAAGTGTGTTTTTAAAAGAGATTAAAAATACAATAAAGAAGTTGCTGATCTGATCTCCTTGGTCAGGTTGTTCCAGAGGGTGGGAGCTCTGACAGAAAGGTCCGGTATTTGTCAGTATGTGGGTCAAACTGACCCAAACATAGTATGAGAGACATAAATGTGTAAGATTATGTAGCATGTATGTAACAGCATTTTAGTTGGACCAAATGTGCTGAATGTACTTCTGTAGTTTTCAGTATGTTTACTTGAGCTTGGTCATCCTAGCCTCTGATTGGTTGTCTCTGTGACATGTGATGATGTGATAAGGAAGTATTGATGTTATACTGATAGAGTGAGGCTACAGTAAAGTGCTCTTGAGAAAGTTATCCATCTCCATCCTGCTGTTACTTATTTATAGAGTGACCCAACCACCACACATCCAACCCTCACGTTACACTATTGACAACTACTTCAAAAAATCAAACTCTCCCTTTAAACACAAAAACGATTCTCAGTTCTGAAACTTACCCATCAGAAAAAAACATTATAACCTGCCATCAGTGAGGTTGATGGATATTTGGATGAACATCTCACTGCAGTTTTCTTTAGGTCACTGATGTCATCATGAGTTGAATCTATCAAGAGAA
This sequence comes from Notolabrus celidotus, assembly GCF_009762535.1. Classification (NCBI taxonomy): domain Eukaryota; kingdom Metazoa; phylum Chordata; class Actinopteri; order Labriformes; family Labridae; genus Notolabrus; species Notolabrus celidotus. The sequence goes on from NC_048276.1 coordinate 6,936,424, forward strand.
ATGCAAAATGTGATCTGAGGTGTTGCATGTGAAAACCTCTCTTGAAAAGCAGTGAACCTCACTCTCACAGGTTTCCAAACGGGTATTTTGAAGATTACGGCCTGGCTTTAACGCTGGCTGCCTTCTAATCAGCCAGAAAATCAAAGTTTGCACAGCAGTGTTTGATAAAGAAGCTGAGTCCACTGTGGCATGTGAGTGTGTGAGCAGGAGAGAAGTCAACCAGGCAGAGCATCAGGCAGAATGAACCCATCTTTACCTCCCTGAGTCCTTCTGTGTGATCAATTATGTTTAATAAAACGCCTGTGGCACAAATAGGAGTCATAGTGTTTGTTTTTGGAGTACAAAGAAAACCCATGTCTGGTGTGGTTCCCTGGAGTTAAACTCTGCAGGTTACACATGTTTAACTGTGAGTGACTTTAACATGCAGGTGAACTAATGCTTTGCAAACATGTTGAATGAATTTCAGACATTATCAAATAAATGTTTGAGTTTTTGGAGTCTGATTGAAATGACTGGAGCGATTTGAGCTGTCTAGAAGTTATGACAGATCGATAGTAAACAAGAGAGGAGTAATTTCAGTAAATGATATAAATGAAACAATCTAACAGACTCAAATAAAACATGTAGAAAATATTGGTTTCTATAATGAAGAGAGAGAAAGACCGATCAGTCGTGAAAGAACTGCAACAAATTGACTCTGCGGTTCAAAAGTTCACAGTATGCACTCAGTGAGGTTGTTCACCGTGCAGAGATCAAAGTTGTTGGGGTGTTGTTTGTGGGTCCAGAGACTTTTAAAAACTGGTCTCATGGTGTCAGGCTTAGTCTCTGGTGGACTGCAGCCTCCTGCCTGAGCAGAAAATCTTACAGTATGAAGTCCAGGTGGAAAGAGTTAGCCACAAATCCACTGCTCACCTCGGGGCCCTGGAGAGATCACATCCAATCACCACAAATAAGACCCTGTAGCCCGGAATGTGTCCGATGACAATGGACTCAAATAAGATCAAGAAAAGTGCATCACCTTACCTGTCTTCTTGATCTTTTCTGTCTCCTGCAGGTCCCCACACGTCACATCCACTATCCTGTGTCTTATCACTTACAGTCTTGTGTTACGCTGTTCCTCCCAGAAGCAGTTGGACTCCACAGCAGACCAGGGAGTCTCTCAGGGTGGTGCTGGTAATTGAGTCTGTGTTCTTCTTGAAGTCAGTAACCAGTTACAGACAAACACTGTCTTCAGAGCACTCGGCTTTAAGTTGTTTTGTTTTCAAAGGTCACCAGGTAGCTGCTCTCTTACCTAAAGGTTTCTCATTCCCTCCAGAGATGGAGGAGCAGCTGCCGGTCAACAGGGAGGAGAGCAGAGCTGAGATAAAGCAGTCTTGGGGGATGAAGATGATAATGGTCCAGGAGGGAGAGGGGTTTTCTTCCAACTAAGCATGCTGCCTCCTTTTAGATGAGTTTCAGGTGTTCATGTGCTGCAAGAAGAAATCTGCATTTAGTACATTGCATGTTTCCTTGTTTAAGCAGTTTAGTTCTTTTATACTTTCTGCATTGCATTGAGGATTAAAACTGTCCATATGCAAGATTGCTTTATGAAGTTAGCAGTAGCCTACTGTGGTTCATGCTAATGACTCAAAGCTTGATCCAAAGGGCAATTAGACTTGGTTAAAGTTCTTGAAGACATTTCACCTCTCTTCCCAAAAAGTTTCACATGTTCTAAACTAGACTAGTGGGAATATCATAATGGCTTATAAGGCTAAACCAAGCGGCAACCTCCAGCTGTGAGAATTGAAGCCAGTGCAGAAGTGTTAAAAACTGCAGTTCCTCAAGTGTCCACTTGAGGCTGGCTTCGGAAGTACTGGGAACCACATACACACCAATTCAAAATAGCCGATCTTTACAGCAGAAATAAACATGTTTACAGCCTGGTACAAATACTGATTTTATTCTGGATAGCTCATTTATATCGGCACGCACTGTACAGGGGTGAATTTTTTCATATCGTGGCAGTTTGGAAGATATTAAGATTAAGAGTTTTACATTATGAGAGGCACAGCTGACTTGATTGACAGGCGGGAACACTACAGCTGTTCAGGGAGGCTCAAAGCCCGCCTCTTTACGTCACACTCGCTCGACAGAAGTGTGGTTGAGTTCAGCATTTCTAATATGGTACCCGCTTCAGAAACAGATAGGTGACGTCACGGATACTACGTTCATTATTTATACAGTCTATGGGCTATACGATCTGCAATAGCCTGCATGATCTTCATTACAAGAAATGTGCTGCAAGTTAAGAAAAGATGCAAAAACACATGCAAAAGTACAAAACAAATGCAATGGTGGAAACATTCTGCAAATTGAAGAAAGGGGGAAAAAGGGGAAAAAAGATAGAACAGCTGCAGTAACAACAAGGTAGAGTTGCCACTCGTCCCGTTTTTCCCAGAATTGTTCTCTTTTTTCACCAGCTGTCCTGGGAAAATAAGCCCTAGTGCTCAAAGCGGATCAAGCAGGGAGGGAAACTTGACCGAAGAGAGACAGTAAGCTGAATTGACCGATGTACTCCCTGCTGGGGTCTTCTTTTCACCAGCTTTAGGCGTCTCCATTTGAAATGGGAGGAGAGACGACTGACGAGGAAGGAGATGGAGCAAATACATGCAAGCCACCACAATGGAAAAAACGATATACTAGTTACAATCCTGACTGGGTGACACTGTCAGAGTTTGAATGGATACGGTCGACCCAGAGAGACAAATTTTTCACCACAAGCGTTTTGTGTCTGGCGAAAATCTCCATAAAATATGAAGGGAAAAACGCATTGGAAATCCACACAAAAACAAAAAAGCATCAAGCTGTGGAATCAAACAAACAAAAACAGGCAGCTACTGCAACTTTTAGGACCAAAAAAGGTTCACCAGAATTCCTTCTTTTAACCTACAAAGCCCTTAAAAATCAGGCACCCTCATATCTTAAAGAGCTCATAGCGCCCTATTACCCCTCTAGAACTCTACGCTCCCAACATGCAGGCTTGCTAGTTGTACCTAAAATCTCTAAAAGTAGTGTGGGAGGTAGAACCTTCAGTTATCAGGCCCCTCTCCTTTGGAATCATCTATCAGTCAGGGTCCGGGAGGCAGACACCCTCTCCACTTTTAAGAGTCTTCAAACTAGGCTTCAAACTTTCCTTTTTGACAAAGCTTATAGTTAGAGCTGGATCAGGCTTGGACCAGTTTTTGTCATGCTGCTATAGGCCTAGACTGCCAGGGGAACTGGCACACTGACACACTGGGATCCTAGCTCACCCCCTTCCCCCCAACCCCCTCATCACTTACTTTAACTCTGCCTGTCTCATTAAAGTTACTAACCATAGACCTTTCTGGAGTCCCTGAGCTCCATTGTCTCGTAGATTCCTCTGAGCTGCCGTAGACGTTCTCCTGCTGCGGACGATCTGGACTCCAGCTGATCCGGACATGCTGGACAGCGGCAACAGCTTCTACGACTCGTCCCATCACTATCACCTCTCTCTCTTACTCCCCTCTATCTGTCTTTCCAGACCCAACTCGGTCGAGGCATGATGGCTGTCTAACATGAGTCTGGTTCTGCCTGAGGTTTCTGCCTGTTAAAAGGAAGTTTTTCCTCACCACTGTAACTAGCTAAATACTGGGATGTGCAATGCTCATGATGGATTAAGGTGGGGTCAGACTGAGTCTTACCCTGTCTTGAAGTTGGGTCTGTGTTCATAATTTAACATAGTGTGGTCTAGACCTCCTATGTTTGTAAAAGTGTCTTGAGATAACGTTTGTTGTGATTTGGCGCTATACAAATAAAGATTGATTGATGATTGAGAAGAAGACAAGATTGCAGCGGCAGAGCTTACCAGTGTCATATGTCCGAATCTTATGTTCATTTGGTCTGAACTGATAAAAGTGGCCGAGCCCTCCGCCCCAAACAATTGGTCAAATCCAAGGTGGCAATCCTATTTATAGTAGGTGCCCTTTTTTTGTTTTTCACCCCTGCCTCTCAAACTGCCTGAGTTTGCCACTGTCAAAAACCATGACCCATTAAAGGTGACATATCACGCTTTTTTCATCAATATATATTGGTCTAAGAGGCCCCCAAAACATGTCTTTAAAGTTTATGCTCAAAAAAACACTTTGAAATCAGATTTTGGCATGCCGGAAAATCCCTCTTCTTCAGTCCTCCTCAGAACAGTCTGTTTTCTCTCTGACCACGCCCCCTCCGGAAGTGGATGTGCCTCGGCTCTCCAGCACGTTGATCTAATGTTTACATGTTGGCTGAATATACACGGCTGCTCAGAGATCACGTTACTTCAACCCTCTGAATCTGATCCAGAATCTGATCCTGACGGAGAGGCGCCTGCAGCAGGACCTTTCTGAAGGATTGGTCACAGATTTAGTGTTTCTTGTTGTTTTATTTATCAGTATGTAGACGTGTGTCTTGGTACATGTAGCTATGTAGCTATGCTAACTAGCGCTAGCACTTATCCATGATAAATAAAAATCATCCACTAGATCTTCAAATCTGCAGAAGTGGGGAGTAAAACCGACCTTTGTGTTTATTAAGACAGCCTACAACTAGCATGCCTCCCTCCTAAGCTCCTTGTTAGCACACATTTGTGCAGGGAATGAATAACAGGGAGGGATTCAGTATTATTTTATACAGTCTATGGGCTGAACAAGCTCCGAGCTCTGACTCCGTGGCAGAACGGATATTGTTGTTACGTAACAAAAACACGGAAGTCTGAAACGGCTCGTTTCACACACATTTACAGAAAGGTGTAGAAATCAGAACAGGGGCAGAATGGATTTTTTTCATTCTCGGGGGTTTGTAGACATGCCAGGGACACATATTTCAGGTAGAGAACCATTAAAAAGTCCATTTTGCATGATATGTCACCTTTAAAAACAAAGGGGTTCTGTGTGATACTTTCTTGCTAGCTGCGTCCACCTGTCAGTTTGGAACTGGTGAAACCTTTTGCAGTGGAGGTGAAACATCCTCATGAGCTTTAACAAAGCCCACTTACCTTTTGTACCAAGTTTTAAATTACCATGACCTAGATGAGGAACGCTCACAGACGTCACCAGAACACACTTACCGGTGCGTCATCATGCATGTCAGTGTAATGAAAAATGTCCACAGTCCGTCTGAGCCTTTGGGTTCTAAGCGCCTGCACACACACTCTCACAGAAATACCTCTTGGTCCAGATTTTTTTTTTTACCAAGTGCCAAATTTCTTTTTTTTTTTTCTTTTTTTTACCTGTTAAAGCAATTTTGTAAAAGGATACTCAAGTGTGTCCTCCAACAAAGCCGCTTTTTTTCCACAGCAATCCAAGGACAGTCAGCAGGATGGAGGGTAAACATCCATTTTAAGGGCACAAAGAAGAAGAGGCAGCTGGTGCAGAAAGATGAAGACATTCTATTGTGACAGAGACACCGTATATATGACTGTTATTGCCCTCTTTTATGCTGGGATGTGCAATATGTTTCGAGTTATATGTTGGTTACATCTATCATATGAGGGCTATTACTGCTTCAGCGTGGACACGACATGCATTCAAGACAAATTACCTGTCAGGGATAATTAAATGTGGCTCCGCTCTGTTGTGTGACTGTAAAGCTCAGCACCTACAAACATGAAGCACCCATTTAACACCTTATGTAGAATAGAGAGAGGTTTTTGATGACATATGTTACTGCTTTAAGTGTTTTCATCTCTTTCTTGTGTTTCTGAATCATTATCGATTCAGCAGGTAAAAACAGGAGACTCAAAGCTGTTATTAAAAACAAATCTGAAATAAAATGATTGCAGTATTTCAGAGTGTGACTGATTAGTGGATGACTTTGTTTGTGTGTGTGTGTGTGTGTGTGTGTGTGTGTTATAAAAGGCAGTAAAGCATGTCTGTGTGCAGCTTGATGTAATAGCACGAAGAAGAAGAAATCATTCTTACACATTAAGTCCTCTCTGACAGCCTCTACTCTCCAAACCCCCGTTTAATAAAAGCTTCTCCATTTTTCTTTTAAACCTAATTTAATAAAAGGTTGCAGAGTTTTTTGAAACCGTTGCCTCCCGAGGTTGTGTGTTTATAGGAATGTGGTCTGCAGCATTGTTGCTCACTACCTCCTGCACTGATAAGCTGACTAAATGACGGAGCATCAGACATGTGGTGCTCTAGTGATTAGCCATGTCCCACGGGGGGCGGGGGGAGATGTATGAGACTCAAGCTGTTTGGTATTATTCAAAGTCAGATGCTATGGAGGTATGTTGTGCCAAAAGTGTTAATTAAAAAACATTTTAAAAAACAAAACAGAAATCTCAAACCATAACTTTACATTGCCTTGTGTAAAGCTTGAGTAATCCAATACAGGCTTTGGGTGTTGGCTCTTACTCCTTGCATTACCTTTCCTGTAGGTGACTTGACTGAAGAAGTGATGTCACTCACATTCCCACGCCTCTCTTGGTGTTTCTGTGAAGGTTCTCAGTCATCCAGGTCATGGTTATTCAAAGCTTGATCCGAAAAGGCAACTGGACTTGGTAGAAATTCTCTAAGACGTTTCACCTCTCCTCCAAAAAGCTTCTCCAGTTCTGACCAGACTGGGGAAGGGCTAGATAATATAAGCCTCTGAACACATCCAGCCTCTAGTCATGGATGTGTTCAGGTGGTCACATTGGGTCATAAGTAGGGTCCGTAGCCGAGTTCCTGACAGCCTAATGATGGGAAAGTCCTGAACGACTGTCAGGAACTAGGATAACGACCCTTTTTGACCACCCGAACACACCCATGACTGTTAGAGGCTTATATTTTCTAGCTCTCTCCTCTCTCATCTGGTCAGAGCTGAAGAAGCATTTTGGAGGTAAAACATCTTCAAGAATTTCTACCAAGTCTAGTTGCCTTTTCGTATCAAGCTTTGAACTCTCTTGGTTCAAGCCATGCCCCCCAAACAAGATCAGGACCTGCTTTCGGAGAAGAAAAAGTAAGATGTAAGGGCCTGACAGAAAAAGGACTGCATGGTTTTTACACCCACAGGTGCAGATGAGACAAAAGACAGTCTACTTCACATAGTACAGCCCGAGCTGCACACCACAGCAAACAGTGTCTCTGTGCTCAGGTGCTGTTTGTGTGTATTCCAGTCAGCCTTTCTACAGCAATTTGAGGTACAATAGGCAATTTTCCATGCACGTGAACCCAGTTGCACACACAGTTGGTCTGAATATATCACTTGCTGAGAGATGGGGGCAACAATTCAGTCTTTGAAGGTCAAAATGAAATCTTTTGTAAATACATCCGGGAAAATATGACTTTGACATTACAACAATTTGCATGTAACATATGTGGTTTAAAATTCAAATAAGCCCAGATTTAACTCATAAGTATGATCAGTTCACAGTTTTGAGTGATTTTATGTGGATGAGCTACTCTTGCTAGCGCACTCTTGGGAGGAAACTTTGCCAGGAAACTTGCATCATATCTGCCAAGACTTGACTTCTAGACCCTTAAAGGGATATTTCAGTTTAATTGAAGTGGGGCTGCATGAGTGGTATGTCACTAGTAATTGTACTAGCCGCAACGGATGCCTATCAGCTTGGCCCTTGTAATGAGAAACAGCACGCGATGCGGTGCGCTCCAGGTGGAAGAGGACATCTGTGTTTTATCTGCAGATGCAGTGCGAGAACAAACAGGCGTCTGGGTGCAAAGTGAAGTGCTGAAAAATGTCCCAAATAGAGCGTACACCTAAACCAAGTCGTCAAGTCAAGTCAAACTTTATCTATATAACACATTTAAAAAAACAACCGCAGTCGGCCAAAGTGCTGCACAGGCTTAAAACACAATCAATAAAAACAAATAGTGATTAAAAAATAATATATATTAAAAACACTACAGATAACACAAAAAAAGAAGATGTGTAATCAGGCTGGAGTCTTTCAAAATTGGCTAAATTACATGGCAGGACTGACCCTGTGTGCTAGAAACTGTAGCCTAGCTTGCGTGCTGTTTCTCCCTGTAGTTTCTCATTAAAGGTGCCGAGCTGACCGGCATCCGTTGTGGCTAGTACGATTACTTAAAGGTGACATATCACGCTTTTTTCATCAATATATATTGGTCTAAGAGGTCCCCAAAACATGTCTTTAAAGTTTATGCTCAAAAAAACACTTTGAAATCAGATTTTGGCATGCCTGAAAAGCCCTCTTCTTCAGCCCTGCTCAGAACGGTCTGTTTTCTCTCTGACCACGCCCCCTCAGGAAGTGGATATCCCCTCGGCTCTCCAGCACGTTGATCTAATGTTTACATATTGGCTGAATATACACGGCTGCTCACAGACCGGCGTTACTTCAACCCTCTGAATCTGATCCAGAATCTGATCCTGATGGAGAGGCGCCTGTAGCAGGACCTTTCTGAAGGATTGGTCACAGATTTTGTGTTTCTTGTTGTTTTATTTATCAGTATGTAAACGTGTGTCTTGGTACACAGCTACGACATGTAGCTATGTGGCTATGCTAACTAATGCTAGCACTTATCCATGATAGATAAACATCATCCACTAGATCTTCAAATCTGCAGACGTGGGGAGTAAAACCGACCTCTGCCAGAAAGGCAGCAGGACCTTTCTGAAGGATTGGTCACAGATTCGGTGTTTCTTGATGTTTTATTTGTTAGTATGTCGACGTGTGTCTACAGCTACAGCTACAGCTACAGCTACAGCTACGACATGTAGCTGTGTAGCTATGCTAACTAGCGCTAGCACTTTTCCATGGAAAATAAAAATCATCCACTAGATCTTCAAATCTGCAGAAGTGGGGAGTAAAACCGACCTTTGTGTTTATTAAGACAGCCTACAACTAGCATGCCTCCCTCCTAAGCTCCTTGTTAGCACACATTTGTGCAGGTAATGAAAAACTGAGAAGTTGAGTTGTATTTTATACAGTCTATGGGCTGAACAAGCTCTGAGCTCTGACTCCGTGACAGACCGGATATTGTTGTTACGTAACAAAAACACGGAAGTCTGAAACGGCTCGTTTCACACACATTTACAGAAAGGTGGAGAAATCAGAACAGGGGCAGAATGGATTTTTTTTCATTCTCGGGGGGTTTGTAGACAGGGACACATATTTCAGGTAGAGAACCATTAAAAAGTCGATTTTGCATGATATGTCACCTTTAAAAAAAGAAATACCCCTTTAAAAAGAGCGCCAGTATACCCATCCAGTTCATCATATGTGTGTGACTGAGCTCCATCAGAATGAGAGAATGAGACAGCAGAGAGTAAAGATGCTGACAGCTCATATCCATGATGAGACACTAAACAAGAGCAGACTGCTCAAAGCTTCACAACTTTATGGGTGTGAATAAAAGTGAAAGAAAGTAACGACACTTTAAAAAATATCAAACAGAAGACATTAATCTAGAATTATAAAATCTGAATTTGGAAATTGAAGACCTCATATATCAAAATCAGCAAAGTGAAATTATTAATCAGTCATTTTTTCAAAAGTTCCAGAACTGCATCTATCTCATTAAAGGAATTAATTTAACTTTTCTTTTTGGTTAAAGTCATTATTGTATTTTCCAAAGTTTTAGAATCAAACTTGAAGTTTTCTTGTTGAATTATAACTGAAAAGTAATAATGACTTTAGCCCCCAGCGTAACTGCTTTCAATAGAAGGTATTGAAAGCTCAACACTTCATTTTTTTTCACACTTCTTCTAGAACCGTCACATTTAAAGTTGTTTGGATTTTTAATTGACTCCAAATCTGCCCTGAAAACTTGAAGATCTCTGCAGCAACACTTCCCAGATGTACCTGTGACAAATCCATATGCCCGCGAACACACACACACACACACACACACACCCTCCTACCCACTTTCCTCACATTCAGTACATACTGCACACTCAATGTGTAACTTCCCATAGGGGTGTAATTACGTTTGTGGTGTAAACTGGGTAATTAGCCGCGTCTCCACTTAGCTCTCAGCTGGAAACAGAGAGAGGGGGCGAGCGGAGCAGCAGATAGAGACTTCACCACATCTGCTGACTCTGATTTTCATCGCGGGATAATGCAATTCTGAAACAAATCATTACAAAACACATGCTAGCATAATGAGAATTATCCATATGCCGTTTGTACAATCAGCAGCGTTTTCCTTTTTATGTTCAGCCCTCTCCCTCCTGAAGCCGAGCACTCTGTGAGGAGACAAACCCCGAGCACAGAGAGGTCTGCGGAAGGTGGAGGTAAATGTCAAGATGGTAGCTAGGTGTTTGAATTCTGGATTTATTATACTATTTACATTAGTAATAAACATATACAAGCTTTAAATCACAGTCCAGGATTGACAACTTAATCCACTGACTAAGATTTGAGACCAAATATCTCTAACATTTTAAATTTAATCCAATAAGTTTAGGGAGCAAAAAGTGTCACTATGATGGCCACAGACATTTAATCTTTTAAACCTTTATTCTATTGGTGATGAAATGTTAATATAATCATTGTTTCTGCTTGTTGTTACTATGTTTGGCTCTTTGTTTCATGTATTTTGGGGGGAAATGTGGTTTTGCTTGGATGTTCACTTTGTTGTGTGTGTTTTCTAATTTTGTATATTCCATCATTTCTCATTTTCAGTGTATGGATTTAACATTTTTGAACATTAGGGGCTTTAAAAACATCATTAATACAGTACCAAATCACAACAAATGTTATCTGAAGACTCTTTACAGGGCAGGTTAAGACCGTACTCTGTGCTCTATAATTAACAAAGACCCAACATCAAGACAGGATAAGATCCAGTCCCCTCTTACAGACAGGACTCATTCTGATCTCATCTTAATCCACCATGAGCAGAGCACTTTGCAGCATTTAGCAAGTTACAGTGGCAAGGACAAACTTCATTTAACAGGCAGAAACCTCCAGCAGGACCAGACTCATGTTAGACACACATCTGCTGAGACCAAGTTGGGGTTGAACAGAGGGATAGAGGAGATGAAGAAAGAGAGAGAGAGAGATGATAGTGGTGAGACAGATAGTAGTGGGAATCATTACAATTTAGTTTCCATCCATCCATCCATCCATCCATCCATCCATCCATCCATCCATCCATCCATCCATCCATCCATCCATCCATCCTTCCATCCATTATCTTGACATCAGGGTACACCCTTGACAGGTCGCCAATCTATCACAGGGCAAACATGGACAGACAGTCAACCATCCACGCACACACTCAGACCTTCAGGTAATTAAGAGTGACCAATTAACCTGGTGAGCTTGTTTTTGGACTGTGGGAGGAAGCTGGAGTACCCGGAGAGAACCAATGCATGCACAGGAAGAACATGCAAACTCCACACAGAAAGGCCCCTGCCTGACCGGGGACTCGAACCAGCAGCCTTCTTCCAGCTCTGCCCACCGTGCAGCCAATGATGAGGCAGATCCCCCCCACACCAAAATGGTGATTCAAGAATTTACAGATTTGGTATCTGAAACACATCAGTCAAACAAATGTGCTGGAGCAAAAAGTGCGATAATTTCTGTTGAAATGTCGATTCAGCTCAGTTCAAATCAGAAAACGTAATAATGATAATCCCTCAGGAGCAGCTTGGAGCAGCTTGTTCATAGAAGACAGTAAGTTACACCGTTTTACAGGATGTAGACAGTTTATACATTAGAGATAGAAGTATGAGACGAGATCTAAAAGGAAATCTAAGTAGACTGATTAATAAATAAACAAACTGAATAAAAACAGTGTCTTAGTAAAAGGCTTAAATGATATACGTTGCTGAAAGGATAAAAGATCTGTAAAGAAATATAAAGCTAAAGGAGAAGAAGGAAAAAGCAGAATAAACTGAAAAGCAGAAGAAGCTGAAAGTTATGCCTTATCCTCAACTTCTGATTGGTTAATTCTCTCATTTTCTAACCCTCCTATTATCCATGGGGTCAATTTGACCCCATGCAATGTTTAACGTCTCTAAATAAATGACTAACATCATTTCACTAGCAAGGACCACGCCACACAAGGATATAAGTTGAACATTTAATGAATTAGTTGTGCGTGGTGTGCCCAGCAGAAGGAGACTCAGGATGGGGGTTCCGTCAGACAGAGCATAGAAGGAGCGAGCACGAGTTGAGTAGGAGAGGACAAGGAAATAGGTTAAGTGCAGTAGAGTAAGGTGAGGGAGGGTGGGTTGAAGAATCACGGACAAGCAGTTGGAGTAGGCTGGCTACGTTTAAGAAGGCTTGTCAGGTGATTGAGGGTGTGGTTTAGGCGTGGTCCTGCTCCCGAGTCTAAGTTAACACCTTAACTTCATTTGTTTGGCTTCATATTTCATGACTTTTCCTAATTTAACGGGAACAACTGGGAAAACATAAAATTAAAATGTTGATTTGTTCCAATTTCCAGGAAAAAAAATTACGCATCGGTGTTCCTTGGGGTCAATTTGACCCCAGGCTGTTTTAGCTGTTTATAACATAAGAAATATCAACATTTTACACACATTTGTTTTGGTTGTTTTGGATGATATTGAGGTCACTATAGCCAAGGACACTTCCACATGTGACTGCAGGAGCTGGGATCAAACCGCCAACCTTTAAATTGAGATACATTTCCAGCCACCATGTCTCTAAAGACATTCAATGATGAGTCCTGTGTCATACGTTTGGAGAACATAGAAACAAGGCGGGCCCAATGAGAGCATGACAAACTCACAGCAGTTTGATGTTCTGTTTTACAAATAACGTCCTTCTGAATGCTTTAAATTGTGTTTATGCTTAAAATATATTTTATTAAAGGGTTATTTAGGTAGTCAACGAAGAAACATAAATTACCTGGCACATAAATCTGGGTTTCTGGAGGTTTAAATTGCCGGGGTCAAATTGACCCCAAGGATAAAAGACGTTAGTAAACTTGAGGGTAAAAGGAGGGTTAAAGAAAGGGATGACAACTTCTCATGCATCTTGGGGACAAGACAGAGGTGAATTTCTATACTGCTGCAACACACATTTAGCTCATTTTCATTGTGAGATTAGAAAAGGTAGCACCGGCACAAAAGAACTCCCTGAACTGTTCAAGAGTTTATTGAAATGACGACCACAGTCTGGAGACGCCTGGCTTCACGGAGAAAACGCCACCAACGTGAAGAGAGAAATATTACTCATGCAGCCCATCCCCTCTCTTCTTCTCTCTACCTGCTAATAGAAAAGAGCCGTCCCAGAGGGTGTTTCTAATCCTCCAGATAAGCAAAGCAAACAAGGGAGACTTATCGCAGTCATCTCTCTGCCATCAGATAGCAGGTTATGAAGATAGAGGCTTAGGACAGTTCTGTACCAGCTCACACTGAATGCTACAGGTGCACTGCACCGGACAGGATCAAGTGGAGTGAGCGGAAACACAGACAGGGAACTATAAGGAATAAAGAAACGTAACAGAAATATATATATATCTCCTCAGAACAATATATTTCGTGCTCCTAACACGTTTAGAGTTCAACTTGGTGAACTTTGGATTTTTATGAACAGATACCAGGTTGTAAACGGAGGACTCCAGGAAAAGGAATAACAAGAGACAGTGGGAACACACATGCAGGAAACAGGTGGGTAGGTAGGTGCGTGGGTGGTCAGAAACAGCACAGGCAGCCTGGAAAAATCTGACAAAAGCCAGCAGGCAAAATGTCAGATACATACATACTGAGAGAATATTGGTAAAACGTGGTGAGACTTGGGCGTCAAGCAGCAGGTCACAACAGCTGAAGGGGGATCAGTGACGTGTGTGCCGAGGTAAAGGAACACCAGGGATGAGGAATCATTCTCTTGGAAACAGGAGGAAAACTAGGCCAGAAACTAGTTTTGCAGTTTGTTGTAAGAAAGGAAGAAGTATTTGTAAAGTGCAGTAAAAGTTGAAAAGCCCAAAAGGCAACTCTTAGCCTCGTCCAGTGTGGGCAGATACATGATCAGCCAAAGATACCCTTTCCAATTTCTAAAATCTTATTTAGTTGACAAAATGTTTTTGACCTTTCTAGTTGCTGAAAATAAAACAATTTAACAGATGATAATTGAGAACAAATTTATGATGTATATTTCCGAGACTGTCCTCCCCAAAAACGACCATATAAGTCGTTTTAACAGGCCGCCGAATACGACCCACCATTAAGTTTTAAAGACCAACGCCCTCTAGCTATTCCCCATGTTACATTGAACGTAGGCATACATGCCGCTTCCTGTGAGAGGTTCTTTACCTTTTAATCCCCTGTTAAAAACGTTCCAGAAAACAGATATATCACATTTAAAATGTTTGTTACAATAAAATACTTTATTATGCCAAAAAATACCATTCAAACAGGCTTTTAGAGTATTTTGATATCCGCATATTTTTTATTTAACCATGTGTCCTGTACTATCTGACGTTTCTTATTTAACATACGGCTTGAAACAGATTAAAATACTGCAAGTTAAAAACATTTATTTGAATTATGGATTAGATCTCTTCTGTGCACGAAAAGGCTCGACTCTTGCCAGGCGGCGGCGCTGTGCAAATCGACAACAAAGAGATTCATAAAGATGCAGACACAGTACGGAGAGCCAAAAGAAGCCTTCCTATGTTATATTAAATTAATTGTGTATGTTCAAAGCATTGGTTGTCCTGATGGAGGTTTCCGCCTGCTAAAGGAAGTTTGTCCTTGCCACTGTAACTTGCTAAATGCTGCAAAGTGCTCTGCTCATGGTGGATTAAGATGAGATCAGACTGAGTCCTGTCTGTAAAATGGGACTGGATCTGATCCGGTCTTGATGTTGGGTCTTTGTTAATATTATAACACAGAGTACGGTCTTAACCTGCATGTGATTGAAGGACAGAGGTGGCGGTGTGGGAAACTAACAAGAAATTGCACTTAATAATAAAATCAAAAGAAAAGTACAAAACTTCTGTTTTCTGAAAGATGCTATAAGAATTATGACTCCCCACAGACGTCCATTTATTCATCACAGAAAGCCAACTGAAGGGCTGTTTCCGAAATCGCCTACTATACTAGCAGTACGTACTGATATGTCCAAAATTCAGTATGTAGTAAGTAGTATGTGAACAACAGCAAAATCTGCAGTATGCCAAAACTCCCCGGATGTCTACTGATATGGGAAAAAATCTCAGTGTGCATCGGACCAGTCTGCCTCGCGTACTGTTTCCCATAATGCACAGCGCTCGTTCTGCTTTTTCTTTTTCCTCATTTTTTGACTGGAGGAAATCCGTTTTCGGGTGCTGTGAAAGTTATCAAATTACATATAAACCACTTCCTAACTTTTTAAATCATAAATGGATGCTAAATAAGCATTTTATTTATCGGCTTCGCCGTTGTTTACTTCCGCTTTCCGAAACCGGAAATCCAGCGAAGTCTGGCTCAGCATGCTGCATGACAGATCGAACAGAACAGTCATACTACATACTAAATTCAAACGCAGTATGTAGTAGGCAATACCTACTGCCTACTACATTAGTAAGTAGTATGTAGCAAGCCGTTTCGGAAACAGCCAAGGTGTTTACCCTTTTGAGCAAAATACAACCTGCACAAAGAGATTCAGCCTTCTTACAAAGCCTCTAACTGATTGACACCAGCTGAGAGAACTCACAGGAGCTCCCAATAACGACTGATGAGAGAGTGAAACTGGTGGATCCAATTCGGATCTCTTTATTCCCAACTAAAAGCACTTTTATCCAATTTTTAACTCTAGATCCATGACAGAACCCTGTGATTCAGACTATGTTAAATCCACATATTATTGTGCAGGGATACAGTCAGGGATTTTGGCTCCATGAAAAATACCACAATTACCCCTTTTCAGCCGGGCAGTTTGAAGGCTGGTTCGGATCCAGCTCTCAATTGAGAACCGAGTGTTCCAGCTCCCGGCCGGGAAAAATGGTTCCACATCGGCTCTAACTCTTTGCTGGTCTAGAACCGCGAACCGCTTACGTCAGGGGCGAGGTTGCCTTGATCAAAAACATAAACCAAATGTGTTTCCGCCATTGTCCTGCAGCGAACAAATAAAAAAGACTAATGGATTCTAAGGCAAAGCAGTGGTTGACCCAGGAGACAAGCTGCTGTTGTCCGCAATCATTGTTGTTGTGAGGGAAAGTCTGCGCTAGCGCTGCTGGGAAAAGCGGTCACGTAAATGTGACATCATCACGTGCCGCTCGAGCGAGTGGAAAAACAAACAGGTGCCTTTTTGTTTGGGGAGTTCAACCAGCTCTGAACCAGCGCGAGCACCAGCCTGGTAATAAAACCCGGTTTGCGTTAGTCAAAAAGAGGTAAATGGGCCCAACCACTTCATCACCACAAATATTTCAATGTATTTACAGGCCCCGTCTGCTGTGAGCTTTTGAAAATCATTCTCCATAAGGTTTCCTGTCAAGTTTCCCAAGAAATAAAACCTAAAGAACAAAAGTTTCAGTTTGAGAAACTAGCAAAATACGACATGTTCCAAAAGAGTTCCAAGTAAAAACAAGCTCTTTGGGTTTTCAAAGGGTGGCAGTGAATTTACAAAATCTCCACGGTCACCCACTGACTGCACAAAAAACAAAGGGGGAGTGGGAGTCACTGGACAGGGGGGAAACTAAATAATTGGGAGCAGAAACTGGCCAAAAGAAGAATAACTTTTGTGACACACTAAACTCAGATTTCACTCAGATACGTAAAAAAACACATAAAGCCAAATGATGGATTGACTCTCTGGAGACCAAAAAACTGTTCAGCTCCAACCTCAGGGTGATTGGCATCAGCTGGGTGAGAACATCACAGGTGCATCCAGTAGCTCCTGATCAGCAAGGAAACCTCTCACCTTCATTGTGATCCCTGCATGTACAAAGCTCTATTTTTCAAACTAAGTGCAGAAAAGCTCTTCTCCCTGAAGATATTATGGAATAGTAGGAGCAGAGATATTAAAATACGGAGGGGTTGGTGGGGAGTAGAGCTTCCTCTGCCCCTCTGGTATGGCGGGGCTGTGAACTCACTGACCTCTGAATGCTCTCAGCGGTGGAGCTGGATGAAAGTGGATTTATGTTGCTGAGTTTGCTTTTTGGGATTCTACTAATGGGGTTTTTAGGGATATCCAAAAGGTGGGATCTCAAGCACCAGGAGATAGGATTAGTATTTAAGAGTGAAATGATATATAATATGTCCCTCCAATCATCAAACAACAAGAGGGGGTTTGTTAGGAATGAAAAGAAAGATGCAAGAGTCCAACTACTGCCCGACTACTCTCTTTACCACTGGAGATTTTGTCCGTCTGCAAAGAGCTTTACCTGCCTGGGCATACAGATAACACCTGATTACAAGGACGTGGTCCAAGAAAATATTAAACCACTACTTCAGGAAATGAAAATTGATTTTAGTGGATGGATAAAAAATCATCTTTCACTATGGGGCAAAATATACTCTATTAAAATGATGATTGCACCTATAATTTATTCTTCCAGTCCCATCTCCCTCCCTATATCCCAGAGTCTGACGTCAGAGGGTTTGACCTTCTTATTCTAGATCTCTGGGGAAAATCACAGCCTACGTCAGAATAAAGAAACTGCAATCACAAAGAAAAGGTGGATATCCTCCCCCTAGTTTGAAAGGTTATAATTGGGCCTTCAGTAAAAGACAAACCCAGTTGGTTACAGATAAAGACTGAAGGTTGTGTTGGGTCTGTTTGGTACAACACCTCTTCAACGTTGAGACTTTTTTTTAGGTGCAGTGAAAATTATTAAATTACATATAAATCACTTCTTAACTTTTTAAATCATAAGTGATGCTAAAGAAGCAGTTTCATTATCAACTTGGCTGTTGTTTACTTCTGTTTTACGAGACCGGAAATCCAGTGACGCCTGACCCAGCATACTGCAGAACCGATCCAACAGAACAGTCATACTGCATACTACCTTCAGACGCAGTATGCAGTATGCAGTATGCAGTATGCAGTATGCAGTATGCAGTATGCATTACATACTACATTCATAGGTAGTACATAGCAGGGCAGGGCAGGGCAGGGCAGGGCAGGGCAGGGCAGGGCAGGGCAGGGCAGGGCAGGGCAGGGCAGGGCAGGGCAGGGCAGGGCAGGGCAGGGCAGGGCAAGGCAAGGCAAGGCAAGGCAAGGCAAGGCAAGGCAAGGCAACTTTATTTGTATAGTGCATTTCATACACGAGGGCAACTCAATGTGCTTTACATTAAAACATTAAAAGCATTGGAGACATTCAGACAAGCATAAAAGAGCACAATTAAAATGACAAATATGATAAAAACAAAAAAGAAAAGGAAAATTAGAAATATATTAAAAATTACATTAAAATTTTAATTTAAAGTGAGTTGAAATAATCTAAGATAGGAAGGCAGTGGCAAATAAAAAAGTCTTAGTCTTTGATTTAAAAGAGGTGAGAGTTGGAGCAGACCTACAGCTTTCAGGGAGTGTGTTCCAGCTATGTGGAGCATAATGACTAAACGCTGCTTCACTATGTTTCGTTCTGACTCTATGGACTGAAAGCAGACCAGTACCTGATGACCTCAGAGGTCCAGATGGTTCATAAAGTAGCAGCAGATCAGCAATGTATTTTGGGCCTAAACCATTCAGTGCTTTATAAACCATCAGCAGGATTTTAAAGTCTATTCTCTGACCGACAGGAAGCCAGTGTAGAGATCTAAGAACTGGAGTGATGTGGTGTACTTTGTTGGTCCTTGTTAGGACTCGAGCAGCAGCATTCTGTATGAGCTGCAGCCGTCTGATGGACTTTTTAGGGAGTCCTGTAAAGACCCCGTTACAGTAGTCTAGTCTGCTAAAGATAAATGCATGGACCAGTTTTTCTGCATCCTGCTGAGACATAAGTCCTTTAAGCCTTGATATATTCTTAAGGTGATAGTAGGCAGACTTTGTAATTGTCTTAATGTGGCAGGCGGTTTGGAAAACATCCAGAGAAACTAAAGACACAGAGTAAAAAGCAACAGGTGTGGACACAGGTGAAACTAATGAGTGCAATTAAAATGGAGGGAAACACACAAGTGCAGGAAGTAAAACTAAACCAGACACACAGGCATCAAGAACTACAAAATAAAACATGAAATACACTAGAAGAGAAGGAATAACGACACAAAACAAGGTACCAAGAGACACACGGAGGACTTAAGGAACATACAGAATAAACCAGAAATATAAGAAAGATTACAACAAAGAAACTACAACACTAAAACAAAAGAAACTCATGACAGCCCTGTGGTCAGAAGAATGAAATTAGACATTCCTTTTGGGAATCGTGGATGTTGCATAGCTCTAAAAAAAAAAAAGGGAGGGACCACCAGGCGTGCACAGTGCAAGAGGTATGGGGATGCACAAGTTTAAATAGCATGAGTAGCTTACAGCTAACTCGAGCAATGTTGCTCTGCTGTGTTTCTGCTCCAGCTCAGTTCCAGCAATCAAGAGCCCTCCACAGCAGGTACGCAAGACATGGTGCATCAATAAGCACAGAGCAGATCGATGGGGACAGGAAGCCATGAAACACAACATGAAAGCATAATGAGCAGAGCCAGGTCTGGAGTTGACAGGTCAGAGGTTTTCAGAGGCCACAGATGACAACATGGATGAGGAACAGCTCATTATGCAGATAGAAAACCACTGATTCTGTAATTATTGTGGGAAATCCTCAGTCTCATGACTCCAGCTTTAGACTCTCTGGTCTGCATGATGTGAATGTTCCACGGTTTCAGACAGGAGCATCCACAGGAGGAAAGTGAGAATGTGCTTCTTGCAGTCGAGCTGTTTACAGGTTTTGCCACCCACTGATATTCAGTTACTGTGAACCTGTCTGCACCTTCAGAGGGAAGAGGAGGGTGAACAGCCGAGACTGTAACAATCATGACAGTCAGAACAATACAAAGACCATTTATTATAGGTATGTGTGCCTATGCCATCCACCCACAACATATACAAGGTATGTTTCGGTGCAGATTGCAGTTCGGTTCTGTCACCTCGATTTGTTTTTGCCTATATATGTTCATGCATGCATAATTTTACAAATGCACGATCACACTGAGGGTGATTCAATGTAGGGACTTCTTTTTAAGGAGCTATTTTTAGGTTCTTCAGCATGATCCTGTTTTCAAACTTTGAGTCTGATGTGTTACAGAAATATTAAGTTTTACCCTCTCTTACTCCTCTGGGGGAGTTGATCTTTTCCTTCTTCTCTTCCCTGTCCTCTACCACTTCCTCTCCTGTCCTTGCACTCCACAGAAACCACCACATGCACCAATTTCCTCAGCCAGAACTCAGTGCTTACTTTCCTGGGATTTATACACCAGTTAATCAACTTTTAAGTGCATTCTAGTAGATCAAAATAAAGCTTCCAAAGTCAGGTGATTTTTAACCCAAGAAACTGTAAACACTGCTGGAAACGTGTATGTTTGGAGGAACAAAAGTAAATAGGATCACAGGATTAGAGGTTTTAACACTTGTAATCAAACTGTATATCTTGCACAAAATAATAACTTATGGGTGCAAATGTGTGGCACGAGTTCATTTCCTTTTTTACACGACGTGGGCGCTCGGTGTGAAAGTGACAACTGCAGCATGCGGAAATAGCATTGACACCTGCACAGCACGCCAGGGAGCTTGGCATACGATAGCGCCCTATCAACCCTGTAAGAAGGTTGACATATTGCCACCGTGTTACTTTTTACAGTTAGTTATATACACTCAGGGATATAACATCTTTTAGATACTTTAGACTCAAATAAAGATCTGCTGTTAAAACAGAAAACGCACTAACCATCTCCACAAGAAAATGTCGGCCATATTGACTCCATGTTATATGAACACGGCGTCTTCATGCACCGTGAGATGTGAAGATATAACACCGATTCAGTTGGCGCTGACATATCGCACAGGAGGCATGAACAGAAGTGATCTAGAACTGGATCAGGACTCACAGCCATAGACTGTATAAATAAAGGATGTAGTATCCGTGAAGTCACCCATCTGTTTCTGAGGCTCTG
Source organism: Notolabrus celidotus (assembly GCF_009762535.1). Taxonomy (NCBI): domain Eukaryota; kingdom Metazoa; phylum Chordata; class Actinopteri; order Labriformes; family Labridae; genus Notolabrus; species Notolabrus celidotus. The sequence continues at coordinate 6,957,427 of NC_048276.1, forward strand.
TTTTGAAGCCAAGAGTCGCGGGTGCCATATTGGAAATGCAGAACTCAACCTAACTTCATCTGAACTACTGTGAGGTAGAATGGCGGGCTTTGAGCCTCCTCGCCCTACAGGGTGCCCACCTGTTGGTCAGGTCAGCCATGTCCTTCAATGGGCATAACTCGTCATCTTAATATCTTCTGAACTGCAGCATTATAAAAACATTCACCTCTGTACAGTGGGTGCATCTCAAAGCTCTAAACGTCCATCCTCGCGTCTCTTCCTCGCGTCTTAGTCCCGCCCACCAGAGATGCGAGGAAATGAAACCAGAGGAGAGAGGAGAGAGGAGATTTGTATTTAGAGAAATGAGACGTCCTCTCCTCCGGAGCGTCACGTGAAGCGACGTCGGTTTGTGATGACGGCTTTAACAGCTGTTTGTGTCTGCACACATGTTCACTGTAATAACTCTGATTAATATAAACAGTAACAGAGCTCTGTCTCTGTGTTTACATGTTTAACACACACTTGCACATGAAGAGAATCAGCTCTCTGTTTATTCTGTCCTAAAGCATCGCGGATTGATTCACCGGTAAAATGCCTCATTATTAAATTATTTATTACTTTAAGGGAAAATAGAAACCATGCAACTCTTTTCAAACCCTGTGCTCATTAATGATCAGCCTCGTATGAAACTTTATTAACCTGACTGGAAATATAACAAGTGTTTTAACAGACAAACTTTACTGTCAGACTTCCCTTCATGAAGAAAACGAGAACAAATGGGGAAACTAACAGGAGGAATAACTGATCATTAATATATATTCTATCAATGATGTTAGACTATATTACTCTATTTCATTAGACAGTGAATCTGACAAAAACAATCAGATATAACATAATCCATCCTCTGTTATATTGAATTTATGATTTTGCGATCAGTATTTTGTTTTTAAAATTCATATCAAACACTTTTCAGTCTCAGCTCATCACACACAGAATGTTTATGATCTGTTTCAGAGCACCCTTAATGACTGTTTTAAGGTCCATCTTTTCTCTGTTATTAAACTCAGCTGATGTTAAGTTTCGGTTAAGTCCGAGCCACTGCAGCGTCCAATCGGTGAGTGATATTCGATAAGGGGGCGTGTCTGTCAGAGAAAAGACTTCCACAAAGTCTGCTCTCGTGTTTCCTCGATTATCCCTCCTCGGATCAGTCTCCTCGCTCCTCGCTCCTCTCTCCTCCAGCAGCGTTTAGAGCTTTGGGACGCAAGTTAAAATGGCGCGTCAGTAAGTACTTCCAGTTCGACCGAGGAGCGAGGAGACTGCAGTTTAGAGCTTTGAGATGCACCCAGTGTGTGCTGATGGAGAAATTAGCTACTCAAATGTAAACTGTTTTTTGAACCAGGCTGTAAACATGTTTATTTCTGCTGTAAAGATCGTCTTGTTTGAATTGGTGTTGTGACATCATGAGAGGTTTCTAGGGCAGTACGAGGTGGGAAAGTGTAAAATCAATCTGAAACAGTCTCAGTTCAGGTTCAACAAAAAGGAGGGGTTTATTCAACCACAGGTATAATCACACAAAACAAAAAGGTAACTCAGGTAATTGTTCAAACAAGGTCTCAAAGGTAACTTAAAGCATCCCGTAGGAGAAAATAGTTCCCCATAGGAAATACATTTAGAGAGGAGATCTCAAAAGTGTTTCATTTATGTCTCCAAGACAACAATGAGATCTGATTGAAAGCAAAATGAGACTATAGCTTATGTCTCCTGTTTCTCATTCTTGCCTCCAGAAAAAAGTTACAAAAAGTCTCAGCTTAGTCTCCCTTTCAGTTCAAAAGGAGATCTGGTCAGAATCTGAAATGATTCTCAGGTATTTCTCAAGTGTTGTGACTCCTTTTGAGCTCAGGTGGAGAAATCAGAGAGCTCTTTTAATATAGTCTCAATCTAACCTCATCCATTTGTTTTTGTCAGACTCAGTTTTTGTGTCTCAAGTTGAGCTCAGATGGAGCAAAGAAAGAGCCTGAGCTCATCTTTTCATCAACATTTATAGTGCCCTGCAAAATTAAGATTTCAATGTAATTGTCCACAAACTTACAATTCTCATTAAAACATTTGAACCACTTGCAAGATCAGCTATTTAGATGTCAAAGTATTTCTTCTTTGACTTCACACTCTGGTCATTCCTTTACAAGTCTGTTTGGAACAAAACAACTTCACAAAGATTTAGTGTATTTGAGAGAAATTGCAAAAGATAGAGATTTCATACCAGGTATGACCGACCATTTATTTAAAATATGGGCCAAAAAAGGGCTGACCAGATTTAGCCAGGTTATTACAATTACAGGGGTGGATTCTTTTGGGCACTGGTGGTCTAGTGGTCTAAGCGCCCCACATACAGAGGCAACAGTCTTCATCGCAGGGGTTGCCGGTTCGATTCCCGGCGGGTCAACCATTTCCTGTATCTCTTCCCCCTCTCACTACTCCCCACATTTCCTGTCTCTCTTCAGCTGTCCTGACAAATAAAGGGAAAAAGACCAAAAATATATTTTAAAAAAAGAGAAGAAAATTAGCCATTAATAAGATCTCTCATTGAAGTCTCAAATAAGACTCATGTCATGGTCTCAACTATTTCTCCTAGTGAATTTTAGGAGAAACTAATGAGAAACGAATGAGAACAATTTGAAACTTGAATGAGGCTGAAGTGAGAATCTCAATTTTGTCTCCGGAGACTTAGAAGAGAAAGACTTGAGCAGTAAAATTTTCCTCTGGGTCTTTTTAAAAATAATGAAAAAAATTAGTTCATTCAACTTAAAGTCTCTGTTATGAAAAAACAAGGTTCCTTTTAGTCACTTTCCTGTGGTCAGTTCTCAGTGTTCCTTCTCCTCTTCCAGCCGTGTGCTCCCCTCTCCCAGTCTGATTTCCAGCCCTTTTGTCCTGCCTCAATCAAGGCTCTTAAGCACCTGCAGCTGTCCAGGTAGTGGTGGCTGCTGGGAGTTGTAGGCTGTTTCCGAAACGGCCTGCTACATACTACTTACTAATGTAGTAGGCAGTAGGTATTGCCTACTACATACTGCGTTTGAATTTAGTATGTAGTATGACTGTTCTGTCCGATCTGTCATGCAGCATGCTGAGCCAGACTTCGCTGGATTTCCGGTTTCGGAAAGCGGAAGTAAACAACGGCGAAGCCGATTAATAAAAAGCTTATTTAGCATCCATTTATGATTTAAAAAGTTAGGAAGTGGTTTATATGTAATTTGATAACTTTCACAGCACCCAAAAACGGATTTCCTCCCGTCAAAAAATGAGGAAAAAGAAAAAGCAGAATGAGCACTGTGCATTATGGGAAACAGTACGCGAGGCAGACTGGTCCGATGCATACTGAGATATTTTCCCGAATCAGTAGACATCCGGGGAGTTTTGGCATACTGCAGATTTTGCTCTTGTTCACAAACTACTTACTACATACTGAATTTTGGACATATCAGTACGTACTGCTAGTATAGTAGTCGATTTCGGAAACAGCCATGGATTATGTAGCACCCATCCACAACCTGTCCGCTTGTGATGCCACACTGTGTATGTGGTTTCTGGTGTTTCTGCAGCCAGCCTCAAGTGGACGCTCCATGAACTGCAGTTTTTAACACTTCTGCATGGGCTTCATATTTTAAGACCAGAGGTTGCTGCTTGGTCTCAACCTGTCAGCTAAACATCTTGTTACTAAGATATGTTACTGTCACATCAGCACTACAGTGTGTCTTGGAGTTTTTTGATGGACATGTCCAGATTAGATTTTTTGACCGAGTACGCTTTTTTACCCATACAACGACCTCTTTAAAATAATAATTGGCTTTACTTAGGCTCAAAAATCATTGAGAGCAAAGCATGCTTTTACAATGATGTCCAGCATATAAAATAAACATTAAAATGCAAGATAAGCAAATTAAAGATATAACCTCAAAATAATGATAACCATTTAAAACAGATAATTCTTAAAAAGTAATTTTAAAACAAAGTCAGTAAAAACTGATGCAATCAGGGGTTAAAACATTTACAGCTAAGGATTTAAAATGACTAAAAGAAACTAGTGCTTTCATTTTTAAAGTGCTTTGTAGTGAGTTCGTAAGCCAATCATTAGACGTGGTGTGATGACCATGAGGGAATACTGGCAGAGTAGCATCATGCTAACAGAGCTAACACTGGACACGAACGCCACATTGGAAGGATTTCACCTGCTGTGGGCGGACAGGATACAGGAGAGCGGGACTCAACTAACTGGTGAAGAAAGCCAGCTCAGCCCTGGACCCTGTGGAGGTGGTGGCTGACTGGAGACTTGTTGCCAAGCTGTCGTCTCTGATGGACATTATTTTTCCATATATATTCTTGTTGAAATTCTTGTACTGTACACCTTCTTGTTTGCTGCTGTAACTCCATGAATTTCCCCATTGTGGGACGAATAAAGGAGTATCTTATCTTATCTTATCTTATCTTATCTTGTGTACTCCAGAGGACCAGACTAGCATGGAGGATATACAAGAGGGTAGCCTCCCAATAGGTGCAAATCACGCCTTTCAGCTTGAGAGGACCATCCCTCCTTTTGTAGAGGATGCAGTGATGTGTAATAAATCGAAGTGCACAATGCAAAACTGCATCAGAAGAAGTATGACATCCATCCATAGATAATGATCATCCTCTCAAGTCATCGCCTCCTCACAAAGAACATCTCTGATCCTTTCCAATCAGTGTCATCAAACTATTTTTTCTCCAGCAGTGATTTAATGCACCGTGTAAACTGGTTAAATTTGAGGGGCCTCACATTTATTCTGCACCTTCAACACAGGCGAGTTAGTTTCCTATTGAAAGGAGCTCCCTCGCTGTATCCATATCACAGACTGAACTCCATGAGGCGCAGACAAATCCTTTAGAGCAGACAGAAAAAAAGCTAATTTGATTGATGATGACTGACGCGAGGCTCCTACCCTGTCCTTATAATATAGTTTTCAAATCACACCCTGTTTCCAAATGCACTTCAGCTCAGCTACAAGCCTTCAGCAATAAAATATCCAAAAGTCAGCTGCCACACTCTGCACCATTGACTCCATAAAACTGAGCCCAGAGACACCAATTTATCTGTCGACAGCAGCCACAAAAGACCAAAATATTACACAGTGTTTTGAGTAATGCCCTCTATTCTCGCACATTTCTCCCCTCCTGCTCCTCTTGATTCTCTAACTGAAACTGAAATTACTATTCATCTCTTCCTCGACATCGTAAGTGCAAACAATTCTCAGTCTATTCTCTCTATAAACACACCATCAAATCCTCTGTGCACCGATGCAGGAGGCAGTTAAGTGAGGAATGATGAAGGAAATGATTGTAATCTTGCGCTAACTATGCAACTGTGAGGGATTTCACAGGTAGAACTCACAACATGTGATTCAAATTAAACAATAAAACTTGTTGCTGCTCCAAAACAACAAATAAAGATGTTTTCAGATGTAACACAACAGCTTGGTTCAGGAAACATTAAAAGTTTGTCATGGAGGGTTCGTTGTATTTACAACAATAAAGCAGCGAGTAAATCTTTGCTTTCATGGTTTACAGGAATGATGCTGACAGTTCAGCAGAATCAGGAAAAGAACAGAGTGGGATTTTGTTAAAGGTCAGAGTTTTGTTGACCTGTCGATCCACCTTGAGAACTTTTTTGGATGTTACCCTAGCTGGACTGACTGGTACACTACAAAAACTCAAATTTTACTCAAATTACTCTCTTAAGTCAACATATTTAATCACACTTAAAGCTCCTGTCAGGAACTTTTGGTTTGTGTTGATTTTGGCGCCCCCTGTGGACAAAGCAGTACGTCTTATCCCTCTGATGATTGCGGGGTTGCTTTTAAAGGTGACATATCACGCTTTTTTCATCAATATATATTGGTCTAAGAGGTCCCCAAAACATGTCTTTAAAGTTTATGCTCAAAAAAACACTTTGAAATCAGATTTTGGCATGCCTGAAAAGCCCTCTTCTTCAGCCCTCCTCAGAACACTCTGTTTTCTCTCTGACAACGCCCCCTCAGGAAGTGGATGTGGCCTCGGCTCTCCGGCACGTTGATCTAATGTTTACATTTTGGCTGAATATACACGGCTGCTCAGAGATCCGCGTTACTTCAACCCTCTGAATCTGATCCTGAATCTGATACTGACAGAGAGGCGCCTGCAGCAGGACCTTTCTGAAGGATTGGTCACAGATTTTGTGTTTCTTGTTGTTTTATTTGTCAGTATGTAGACGTGTGTCTTGGTACACAACTACGAACATGTAGCTATGTGGCTATGCTAACTAGCGCTAGCACTTATTCATGATAAATAAAAATCATCCACTAGATCGTCAAATCTGCAGACGTGGGGAGTAAACCCGACCTCTGTGTTTATTAAGACAGCCTACAACTAGCATGCCTCCCTCCTAAGCTCCTTGTTAGCACACATTTGTGCAGGTAATGAAAAATGGAGGAGGAGTTGAGTTGCATTTTATACAGTCTATGGGCTGAACAAGCTCCGAGCTCTGACTCCGTGACAGACCGGATATTGTTGTGACGTAACAAAAACACTGAAGTCTGAAACGGCTCGTTTCAGCACACATTTACAGAAAGGTGGAGAAATCAAAACAGGGGCAGAATGGATTTTTTTCATTCTCAGGGGGTTTGTAGACATGCCAGGGACACATATTTCAGGTAGAGAACCATTAAGAAGTCAACTTTGCATGATATGTCACCTTTAAGTTGTGTTCTTTACCAAATAATTAAATAGAAAATAGAAAAATTGCACCCTGCTTTTAAATATATCACTTTTTTTTAACGTACTTTGTCATGGATCTTCCCTCTTTCCTTGTGTTTGAGTTGTTGTCCCTCCCAAGTGTGTGTTGTTGTGTTTTTTTTCTCTCCCCTGTTCTGTGTGTGTCTGTCAGGGCGTGGCTCTCCACTGCACTCCTCCTGCTAATCAACCTGCACACCTGAGATCCATCCACTAATCACTCCTGCAGTATATCTACCCCGGCTCCACAACCAGGTTTCACCAGAGTGTCCAGTTTCTTCACGTAGTACTGGTCAACGGCCAAACTACCTGCCCAAAGACTTTTGTTGTTTTTCACTATATGAAGTAATTCTCAGTCTCCCTTTTGTTCCCACTCACCCAGGATGTTCAACTGTTTGCCTCAACCTGTCCAGCTGCCAGATCATCTGTTCCTTCCCCAGCTTCAAACTCCATATACAACCTCACTTTAAGCAATAAACCTATTGAATTGCTATCGGTCTGTTTTTGGGTCCTAGAACTGCAAAACTTGACATACTTTGTCTGACACCTTCCCTGTGGCGATGGTTTCAGACTTTAAAACAAGGATTGAGAAGAAGGCAGTCTTTATGCTAGCATCCTTGTGTGCTTTTATCACTCACAATGAATGATTATATAAATTTCAGCTAATCTAAAAATCAGTTTAAGACCTCTCACAGGAGCTTTAATATGAAACATATTGACAAGCAAAGTTTTTTGCAGCAGGATGTCGTTTGTATTTCAGGGAACTCTTCAAGAAACTCTTGCTTGCTGCATTAGCCGCCATTTTTACTGACTGCATTCAAATAAGTCTGTGTATCACAATACCTGTGCATTATTTCAATAACCACATGTAGTACAGTAATTTAATCTATAACCTAATTTATTATTATGTTCATCTGCACTCTGGCTTAGGCACATGTATTTATGTCTTTTAACATGTTTTATCCTTCTTGTACAGATAGTATTTTATTTTAGATTTAGATTTAGAGTTCTATATTTACAAGTACAGATTGGGGGGGTCAACATAGAAAGAGTGCATGAACATAAATTCCTTGGTGTAATAATAGATGAAAAAATTTGCTGGAAACCTCACATCAAACACGTTCAATCCAAGCTGTCAAGAAGCATTTCAGTTCTCGCCAAAGCCAAGCACACTCTGGATTATAGATCACTTCTTATTCTCTACTGTTCACTGATCTTACCATATCTCAGTTACTGTGCTGAGGTTTGGGGAAACACCTATAAAAGCTCCCTGCAACCACTCAGTCATACAGAAAAGAGCTATAAGAATAGTTCACAATGTTGATTTCCGCGAACACACAAATTCATTGTTCCTCAAATCAAAATCACTGAAATTATTTGACCTCATAGATTGTAAAACTGCACAAATTGTGTACAAGGCTAGCAAAAATCTCCTTCCAGGAAACATTCAAAGATTATTCTTTGAAAGAGAGGGGGGTTATAACTTCAGAGGGAAGTTGAGATTAAAGATGATGAGTGTTCGGACCACAAGGAGAAGTTTTTGTGTTTCAGTCTGTGGTGTTAAACTATGGAACAGTCTCAATATGGAACTAAAGCAATGTCTGAACATAATTCAATTCAAGAAGAAGTACAAAGAAATGATTTTAATAAGGTACAAGGAGGAAGACAAGTGTATATAATCACGAGGGGTTTACTTTTGTTTGTTAGCATAAATATGAAGATTATATATGAAGATTTGACATGTGGGACTGCACTCATATAATGGCAGAAAATAGTGAATAGAGGGATAGGATTAGATCAGTTTTAACTTCTTCCTACTCCTTTTCGTACATGTAGAGTAAATTGTTTCACTGCTTGCTAATATTGATTTTGTTTCTTTTGTAAAACTGTATCTTTTTATTTTATGTTTGTATAACTCTTTCTTCTTTTCTGCTTTTTTTTAAATTGTATTTTTTTTACTTTTACATGTTCGAAATAAAGTCATCAAATCAAATCAAAAATGGTCTTTGTTTTTGGTATGTAATATCTTGAAACATGAATCAAATCAGGATCAATGTGACAAATACACTGAGTTTTTTTTGCTGTCGATTTTTTAACAGGTCCTTAAAATGTTTCTGGATTGCATTTGTAAAAGAATAATATCCAAAATGATAGAGATGCTTTTAGAATAATTAATAAAGGTTTTGATGTGCTTGTAGACATTTTTAATCTCTGTTTTCACTTCTGAAATGTGTTTTAATCATTGCCAGTTTGACCCTTAAATGCCACTTTAAGATTAGTTATTTTAAGATAAGATTTTTAATTTTTCTTGTTCCTAGCAGCTAAACCTTTAAAAATAAACAATGTTTGCTATTCATTGATTTTTTTTTTTTTTTTTTTTTACTGAGGGAGTCAGTAACAGTAATTTTCTGTTTTATTGCAGAAATAAAAAAATGTCAGACTTATTTAAATTCAAAGCATCTACATATTAAAACATGTCTGGAGGGGAATTTTAATTTATTTATCAATCTTTAACTAATTCTGAAAACTCCAGTGCACCACAGACATGGTCATCTCATATAATTTATAGCCTTCATTACAAATTAGCATTAAATTGATGAGAACAATCGGACGAAACCATGACATTTTGAAACAGTCTGTCTTGAGTGCTGATAAACTGTAGAGTGCATCATCACTGGGACTTTTAACTATCCACCAGTGTCCTCTGAATGTTAATTAGCATCACAGATTGACTCAGTGGCTGACATAACACCTCAAATTATACTTGATTTGAATCTGAATCGTTAAGTGTTGACACACACAAGGAAGCAAGAGAACAACAACATGCTCTGGATCATTCATAACAGACTAGCTCTAAACTTCAGGAGTATGAGTGATTCAGTCAGTTGAGTAAAATAAAAGGTTTGATCACAAAAATATAAGAACTGTTTGTGTCTTACTAAAACATTAGTCTTCAGAGACGCTGTGTAAAGCTGTATCACTCTGGAGGTTGTGCTGTTACACTGATTAACAACACCTTGTGGTCACTTTTGTTCCACTCTAATCCAAGCCGAGCTGATATTCAGTACAACAGCATGACCCCGAGAAAACAAAATGAATACACACCCATAACAATCTAAGGCAGGGATTCCCAAAGTGTGGGTCGGGACCCCCTTGGGGGTCGTGAGACACAAATGGGGGGTCGTGAGATATCTTCCAGAATGTCTTTTTAAGTTATATAAAAATAATAAAAAAAATATTATTATTATTATTTTGTTTATTTTCCTTGTTTTCTTATCTCCTTTTTGTTGGTACTGTTAATATTATTATTTTTTTTATTTTTTTTTCTTCTCTTTGTTGGTTTTCTATTACTTATATATAATTTGTTAACTTGTGGTGAAAAAATAAATACTAAAAAAATGCAAAAAAAAAAAGTTGAATGACAAAAGTTATCTAAAAATAGTAAAATTTGTTCATTTATAGTAAAAAATATGGACAAAAATAGTAGCTAAACTTGAAATAAAACCTTGAAAATAGAAAATGTAATGAGTTTTCTGCCTTTCTTTTTGCCAGATGACTCCTAAGTTTAGGGTTAGTGAACAGTTAATTATCAAAAGCATCAGTAGCAGCAGGTTAATTCATAACAGCACAGGAAACACAGACACATGTTCATATAGGTAGGGTAATTATCTGCAGACCAGCTAAATAAAGCCACATTAGATCACTTTGAAGGACAGTGGGGGTCACGAGTCTTTGGCATCTATATTTTGAGGGTCACGGGCTGAAAAGTTTGGGAACCCCTGATCTATGGTAATGTAACAACATCCTGGGTGAGCATCCATATCATTCCTTAAAACCAATATTGGTTGTTACGCCCCTAAACTGTGAAACTCTCTGCCTCTGGATATTAAAGCGTTGAGCTCTCTGGGTGTTTTTAAAAGTAAACTTAAGACTTACATTTTTAATCTAGCTTTTAATTTGAATTAATTTATTTTTAGCCCTGGACTGCATTATTATTATTTTTTATCATTTTTCTTATTTTAATTATTATTTGAATAATTTATTTCTTGTATTCATCTGATTTTGTTAACGCTACCTTATTTGTAACTTTACTTTCCACTATTACTTATTTTATTAATTTTACTGTATTGATTTTATTTTATTTTTCAGTATTTTTTTTATAATCATGCCTTTTATAATAGTGATGTGTCATGATCAAAAGCTGCAGCTCTGAGAGTCGATGCTTTATAGTGAATCAGAAGAGCCGGCTCGCATCAAGAGAGAGCCGGCTCCCAGTGCTTTCCTTTCGCTGCTTAGCTCTCACAGTGCTCAGCCCCAGCTCTGCTCACAGCAGAACTTTGTTTTGATTGGTCAGCGTGGCGGCCAATCATGCGGTTCTTCTCAAAGACCGTGCAAATTCTCACTAAGAGGAGAAATCGGATCAGCCCATCCAAACTGAGACATCTGATTTTTCTCAATGCCAACCTGAGGACATTAATAATATTTGCTTGAGTTTGGTTCTGGTTCTGTTTTCTTGAGTTTGGTTCTGGTTCTGTTTGCTTGAGTTTAGTTCTGGTTCTGTTTTCTTGAGTTTGGTTCTGGTTCTGTTTGTTTGAGTTTGGTTCTGGTTCTGTTTTCTTGAGTTTGGTTCTGGTTCTGTTTGCTTGAGTTTGGTTCTGGTTCTGTTTGGTTGAGTTGGTTCTGGTTCGGTTCTGATTCGGTTCTGGTTAGGTTCCACTTCGGTTCTGGTTCGGTTCTGGTTCGGTTCTGGCTCGGTTCCGGTTCGGTTCCGGTTCAGTTCTGGTTAGGTTCGGTTCCAGTTCGGTTCTAGTTCGGTTCTGGCTCGGTTCTGGCTCGGTTCCGGTTCGGTTCCGGTTCGGTTCTGGCTCGGTTCTGGTTCGGGTTGCTTGAGTTTGGTTCTGGTTCGGTCCGGTTCACTTCTGGTTCTGGTTTGGTTGGGTTCTGGTTGGGTTCTGGTTGGGTTCCGGTTGGGTTCTGTCTCGGTTCGGTTTTGGTTCGGTTCTGTTTCGGTTCTGTTTCGGTTCTGTTTCGGTTCTGTTTCGGTTCTGGTTCGGTTTGCTTGACTTTGGATCTGGTTCTGTTTGCATGAGTTTGGTTCTGGTTCTGTTTGCTTAAGTTTAGTTCTGGTTCTATCCAACCCTAACCCTAATCATAACCCTAACCCTAATCCTAACCCTAACCCTAACCCTAATCCTAACCCTAACCCTAACCCTAATCCTAACCCTAACCCTAACCCTAACCCTAACCCTAATCCTAACCCTAACCCTAATCCTAACCCTAACCCTAACCCTAACCCTAACCCTAACCCTAATCATAACCCTAACCCTAATCCTAACCCTAACCCTAACCCTAATCATAACCCTAACCCTAACCCTAACCCTAACCCTAATCCTAACCCTAACCCTAACCCTAATCCTAATCATAACCCTAACCCTAACCCTAACCCTAATCCTAACCCTAACCCTAATCCTAACCCTAATCCTAACCCTAACCCTAACCCTAATCCTAATCCTAACCCTAACCCTAATCCTAACCCTAACCCTAATACTAACCCTAACCCTAACCCTAATCCTAACCCTAACCCTAACCCTAATCCTAATCCTAACCCTAACCCTAACCCTAATCCTAATCCTAACCCTAATCCTAACCCTAACCCTAACCCTAACCCTAATCCTAACCCTAACCCTAATCCTAACCCTAACCCTAACCCTAATACTAACCCTAACCCTAATCCTAACCCTAATCCTAATCCTAACCCTAACCCTAACCCTAATCCTAACCCTAACCCTAACCCTAACCCTAACCCTAATCCTAACCCTAACCCTAATCCTAACCCTAACCCTAACCCTAACCCTAACCCTAATCCTAACCCTAACCCTAATCCTAACCCTAACCCTAACCCTAACCCTAACCCTAATCCTAACCCTAATCCTAATCATAACCCTAACCCTAACCCTAACCCTAACCTTAACCCTAATCCTAACCCTAACCCTAACCCTAATCCTAACCCTAACCCTAATCCTAACCCTAATCCTAACCCTAACCCTAACCCTAACCCTAATCCTAACCCTAATCATAACCCTAATCCTAATCCTAACCCTAACCCTAACCCTAATCCTAACCCTAATCCTAACCCTAATCCTAACCCTAACCCTAATCCTAATCCTAATCCTAATCCTAATCCTAACCCTAACCCTAATCATAATCATATGACAGAATAAATGCACAAAATTGGGCATTATAAGGCTTCTCATAAAAACACTGTACGTAAAAGGGTTTTCGACACAAACCATTCGTTTTTTGCAAAGTTACAAAAGATCCTAAATTAAGAGCCGTTCGGGAGTCGAAAGAGTCGGCTCTTCTTTGGGAGCCGAGTTAAAAGAGCCGGCTCTCTGAAAAGAGCCGAACTTTCCATCACTGTTGTACAATTTTACCATTTCTGTTGTTTTCTGTCTCTCTGTTATTCTGTGAAGCTCTTTGGGCTGCATGTTTTTATGTATTAAAGGTGCTATATATGTAAATAAAGTTGAGTTGAGTTAAACTTCACCTGTGGGGGTAGAGCTAAGATTATATGTTGCATCTTGCATGAATTTAATTCTCCATAAGTAGTTATCCATCTTCTCTCTTACTTCATAAACTGTCCGTCTCTGGAGATTTAGAATCTCTGCCTATCTGATGAGTTAGCATTCATACAGCGACATAGCGTGCTCAGTGCATACTGGCCTTGGTGTCGGCATGGCCTCTGGCTCTGCATGTGCAGAACATACATAAAGGCCCTCGGGCGAAATCTGTTCCTGACGGGAGAGAGAGGGGGCAACAGGAAAGGTTTACTTAGCCGGTGGAGGGTAGGAGGAAACAAAGACTGCAGAAGATGAGAGGCAGCACGGAGTGGAGAAAGAAATCGATCAGGAGCTCAGAGAGGAATGATGATAACGCTGGTGGAAAGCAAAAACAACAGATGCTGTAGGTTGACAGGAGGAGACAGGATGAGGATAAGGGGGGGGTTTGGGGTAATTTATGTAAAGAGTAGAAGAAGGCAAGAAGAGAGGGAGGAAGAAAGGAAAGGTATGAGAGAGTGAGAAATCTGCACCTACGGCTCCCTGCTAGGAACATGTAACATGAAACCTGCACCGTCGTCTCTAGAGGATCCTTTTAACTGGAATAAATGAGATGCCACACTCATTCAAGCAGCAGCAGCACACACACCCAAACACACACGCAGCAAACAGAGCCTATAAATACCCATGTGAGAGTGAAGTGTCCTTGATAGCACAGTGAAATCCTTGAGCAGAAACAGGCAGTCAAACTGTCGATCAAACCGCTCTGTGAGACCAGCAGAGATGAAGACGAGCACAGTCCTCGCTGAGCCTCTTCTTCGTCTTCCAACAAGTGGATGCATATTGTGGATTTAACACGAATACTTAGGTTCTGCACATCAAAGCACAAACATGTAGTTAGTCGATGGGATGCCGTTTGCACAAGCTTGAATCTGACCCCCTGCAGTACTTCTTGTGTTCACATATTTGTTTGATTCTTTTGAGGGATGGAAAAATACACAGTGTAAAGAGGCCATGAGCTCTCAGAGAGCCGAGCTGTTTGATATTTAGAGTTTCACATTTGTAGACTTGAAAAGATTCAAATGAGTTGATTATTGATGAAGACTTTTTTTCTTTTGCATCTTTTGATTTCATGCTTTGAAGATGCACTTCAGCATTTCATGGCGTGTCTTTAAATAAAGACTGTGATACATACTTCTCCTTATAAACATGATAAAAAGCAGAAATGTGTTACCTGGATCTGCAGCTCCCCTGAGCCACAGGGAGCTCATCAAGTTTTCTCACTTTGTCTTGCTTTGAGGCCCACAACTTCACTGTCATGGTCCAGTTTTCACACTCACACAAGTGTTGTTTACAGAAACTATGAACTTGGCACAGAGAGCAGCTATCTCAGAGACAAATTAAGCAGAAAGAGAACCACACGTTTCCTTATTAAGTCTCTGAAACAGAACTGAATGTAGAGGCAATGAACACTCAAACATCACGGCACTCTTTCTTTTGAAATCACATTTTACAGGATTAAAAAGTTTCCACACGGAGAGCTACAAATACGTTACTTTTATTTATCACACAGCTGGGATAAATGCTTGATTCTGATTGGTCAGTGCTCTACAACAACAGTCTGTTATTTCCTGATAGCAAACTGTTACAATGCAGAACACACCACACTGTTAAAACGAAATAGCTGTGAAAACAGGCAACTGTCTGCACTCAATTTTTGAGTTTTGAGGCCAACTATAAATCTTACATTTGAGCCCACTGATTAGTTCTTGTTAGGAGAACTTATCATTCATATTTAGTGTAACTTAAAGTTTTGAGTTCTGCATACTGAGAAGTGAAAGTTGTGCCAACTTATTTGTTGTTCAGTAAATGTCCCTTTGTTTCTGCACGTCACTGCACTGTTTTCCCACTTGCAAGATAGCTAGCTAATCTTCAAGGCGGCTAACTATTGGTAATGACCATGCCTTATTAAACTAACTAAACAAATTAAAGTTACATTAACCAGTAATCAACTCACCAACTGTAAAGCTAGAGTTTTGATACAATACTCAAACAAAATACTCACCTTTAGGGCGATAAAATCCACACAGGACAGGAGAGATGGCGCCACATGTGGGGAATCCAAGATGGCGCCACGGACGGTCGCCCTGGTACTGCGCTCTCTCGTACTTGTTGCGTTTTTCTCTTTTTTTGTATCTTTATGCTCCGCTTCTCTGGTTTCTTTTACCAGAGAAGAACTTGTTAACATTGGACAGTCCTCTGCCGAACTTTTTACTCCGGTTTTCATTGAACCTTTAAGTTACACAGAGATTCTTGCTGGTGGAGCCGCAGCTCTCTATGGTCTTTGCCGGAGACGCCGGCGCCGGGGCAAGCGAGCAGGCGTGCTCGTCAGACTGAGACAGCGGGGGTTACGCAGTGCGCTCCCGTCCATTCACCTGGCGAATGTCCGCTCCCTGGCAAACAAGATGGATGAACTGCTGCTCCTCAACTCAAGAAACACGGACTTTTGCAGATCCGCCGCCCTGTGTTTCACTGAAACCTGGCTCAGTGAACACATCCCAGACAGCTCGCTGCACTTACCGGACTTTCAGCTCCACAGAGCGGACCGCGTAAAGGAACTCTCTGGGAAGGCGAGAGGAGGCGGAATCTGTTTCTACATAAACGAAGGTTGGTGTACAGATACCACAGTGTTGAAGAAGTCATGCAGTCCAAATCTGGAGACTCTTTTCATAAACTGCAAACCCTTCTATTCGCCGCGGGAGTTCTCCTCCTTTATTCTGGTCGGCGTCTACATCCCACCTCAGGCCTGTGTAACGGAGGCGTTACAGCACCTGGCTGACCAGATTACAGACGTGGAGAAAAAACATCCTGACTCTCTGCTCATCATTCTCGGGGATTTTAACAGAGCAAATTTAACCCACGAACTACCTAAATACAGACAGCATATTAAGTGTCCCACCAGGGAGTCTAACACTCTGGACCACTGCTACACAGTAATAAAGGACTCATATCGCTCTGTCCCCCGTGCAGCTTTAGGACTATCTGATCACTGTCTGATTCATCTCATCCCGACCTACAGGCAGAAGTTAAAAACGGCTAAGCCTGTAGTTAGGACTGTGAAGAAGTGGACGGAGGAGTCAAAGCAGGAGTTACAAGCCTGCTTTGATTGCACTGATTGGAGTGTTTTTGAAGCTGCATCAGGAAACCTCAATGAACTCACTGACACTGTGACTTCATACATCAACTTCTGTGAGGACATGTGTGTGCAGACCAGGACCTTCTGCACATACAACAACAACAAGCCCTGGTTCACACCTCAACTGAGGAAGCTGCGTCAGGCCAAAGAAGAGGCCTACAGGAGTGGGGACCGGGACCTGTTCAAGCAGGCCAGAAACAAACTGACGAGGGGGATCAAGGTAGCTAAGAGGAGCTACACTGAGAAGTTAAAACAGAGCTTCTCTGCCAACGACCCCTCAGAAGTTTGGAGAGGCCTGCGTGAAGTTACAAGCTACAGGAGACCCTCCCCCCACCCTGAAGGTAACAAAAGACTAGCTGACGACCTGAACAGCTTCTACTGCAGGTTTTCACACCCCACACCCGAACACTCTGATTTACCTGGCCCCCCCACAAGCCCCTCCCCACCCCCCTCTGACCCCCCACCTGCGCTGACGATCTGTGAAGATGAGGTAATCCAGCTCTTCCAGAGACAAAAGACCAAGAAGGCTCCAGGACCAGACGGCGTGTCCCCCTCCTGCCTGAGAGTCTGTGCTGAGCAGCTGGCCCCCATCTTCACAAAGATCTTCAACACATCGCTGGAGCTGTGTGAAGTGCCCTCATGCTTCAAAAGCTCCACCATCATCCCAGTCCCAAAGAAACCCACCATCACAGGACTCAATGACTACAGGCCCGTCGCCCTGACATCTGTGGTCATGAAGTCCTTCGAGAGACTAGTGTTGAGCCACCTGAAAGACATCACAGGCCCCCTGCTGGACCCCCTGCAGTTTGCCTATCGGGCAAACAGGTCGGTGGAGGATGCAGTCAATATGGGTCTGAACTACATCCTGCATCACCTGGACTCCCCCAGGACCTACGCTAGGATCCTGTTTGTGGACTTCAGCTCTGCGTTCAATACCATCATACCAGACATCCTGCACCAGAAACTCACCCAGCTCACAGTGCCGGCCTCCATCTGTCAGTGGATCACCAACTTCCTGACGGACAGGAGACAGCAGGTGAGGCTGGGGAGCATCAAATCCAGCACCCGGACCATCAGCACTGGCGCCCCCCAGGGATGTGTTCTCTCCCCACTGCTCTTCTCCCTCTACACCAATGACTGCACCTCAGGAGACCCCTCGGTGAAACTCCTGAAGTTTGCAGATGACACCACCGTCATCGGTCTCATCCAGGACGGAGACGAGTCTGCTTACAGACAGGAGGTGGAACAGCTGGCTCTCTGGTGTAGTCAGAACCATCTGGAGCTGAACCCGCTCAAGACGGTAGAGATGACAGTGGACTTCAGGAGAAGCCCCCCCCCACTCCCCCCCCTCACCATCCTGAACAGCACTGTGTCTACTGTGGACTCTTTCAGGTTCCTGGGATCCACTATTTCCCGGGACCTGAGGTGGACCTCCCACATAGACACAATCAGAAAAAAGGCCCAGCAGAGGATGTACTTCCTGCGTCAGCTCAGGAAGTTCAACCTGCCCCAGGAGCTGCTGATCATGTTCTACACCTCCATCATCCAGTCTGTTCTGTGCACCTCCATCACTGTCTGGTTTGGCTCTGCAACCAAACTAGACAAACACAGACTGCAGCGGACTATAAGGACTGCAGAGAAAATCATCGGTGTCGACCTGCCCCCCATCCAGGACTTGTACCGGTCCCGGGCCAGGAAACGGGCAGGGAGCATTACCGCTGACCCCTCACACCCTGGACACAAATTCTTCAAACTCCTCCCCTCCGGCAGGCGCTACAGATCACTGTGCGCCAAAACAACCCGCCATAAGAACAGTTTCTTCCCCCAGGCTGTCACTCTGATGAACACTAAACCATAACAGTGTCATACCTGTCAGATAAATACTCTCTGTAAATATACATGTAGATATACAATGCAACAATTCTCAAGCAGAATTCCATATTTCTATTTTTTGTATTATTTAACTTCTATTTTATAATGTAAAACTACCTCTGCAACTCACCACTGCACTTTATCATGTTATTTTAGCCTGTACATATTAGTCAAGCTATTTGTTGTTTCTTTGTATTTATAGCTAAGGTTATTGTTATTATATTTTTATTTTATTTTTTATTGTAGTTCTTATTCTTATTCCTATTCTGCCTTGTACAAAGAGAGCACAGTTTACCAAAGTCAAATTCCTTGTGTGTTCAAGCATACTTGGCGAATAAAGCTGATTCTGATTCTGATTCTGATTCTGAATTGAAAGTGTGGAAGACCCCTGTAGATTTGAGTTGGAGACCCCGTTCTTTACCTGAAGCATACTTAAATAATTCAGCCGAGCCTCAAACCCATCATTTCAAGTTTTGCCGACCGAACTCATGAAATGAGACCAACTTTACAAAACAAATTTAAAACAGGTAGTTGAGATAACTACTTTGATGTAGTCTGCAACAAAATGAAACATTTTTTGTTTACTTAAAGGGGACATATCATGCTTTTTTTATCAATATATATTGGTCTAAGAGGTCCCCAAAACATGTCTTTAAAGTTTATGCTCAAAAAAACACTTTGAAATCAGATTTTGGCATGCCTGAAAAGTCCTCTTCTTCAGTCCTCCTCAGAACACTCTGTTTTCCCTCTGACCACGCCCCCTCCGGAAGTGGATGTGCCTCGGCTCTCCAGCACGTTGATCTAATGTTTACATGTTGGCTGAATATACACGGCTGCTCAGAGATCACGTTACTTCAACCCTCTGAATCTGATCCTGACGGAGAGGCGCCTGTAGCAGGACCTTTCTGAACGATTTGTCATAGATTTAGTGTTTCTTGTTGTTTTATTTATCAGTATGTAGACGTGTGTCTTGGTACACAGCTACGAACATGTAGCTATGTGGCTATGCTAACTAGCGCTAGCACTTATCCATGATAAATAAAAATCATCCACTAGATCTTCAAATCTGCAGACGTGGGGAGTAAAACCGACCTCTACCAGAAAGGCAGCAGGACCTTTTATGAAGGATTGGTCACAGATTTAGTGTTTCTTGTTGTTTTATTTGTCAGTATGTCGACGTGTGTCTTGGTACACAGCTACAGCTACAGCTACAGCTATGAACATGTAGCTATGTGGCTATGCCAATTAGCGCTTGCACTTATCCATGATAAATAAAAATCATCCACTAGATCTTCAAATCTGCAGACGTGGGGAGTAAAACCGACCTTTGTGTTTGTTAAGACAGCCTACAACTAGCATGCCTCCCTCCTAAGCTCCTTGTTACCACACATTTGTGCAGGTAATGAAAAACGGGGGAGGGATTCAGTATTATTTTATACAGTCTATGGGCTGAACAAGCTCCGAGCTCTGACTCCGTGACAGACCGGATATTGTTGTTACGTAACAAAAACACTGAAGTCTGAAACGGCTCGTTTCACACACATTTACAGAAAGGTGGAGAAATCAGAACAGGGGCAGAATGGATTTTTTTCATTCTCGGGGGGTTTGTAGACATGCCAGGGAAACATATTTCAGGTAAAGAACCATTAAAAAGTCAATTTTGCATGATATGTCACCTTTAAAGGCGCTTTGAGGAGTTTTGAACTGTCTGAGAAACAGACTGAAACTGATACTGATGCCTCTTCATGACCTTCAAAAGCAAACAAGACCATCAGCAACAACACTGATGCCTGCTCTGTTGTCATTTTTAATGCCTGAAACCGCTGTTAGGGGGTAGTTGTCAGACCGGATGACTGATATCTCACTTTAGAAACAGCCTTTATTTGACTGTATTCATGGAAAATAATCACATTGCGTGATGAATTTGACTGTTGGGAGACAACAGGATAATGTTTGTGTTGAAAACACTACTTTTGCATGTACTGTACAGGACAAGAGGTAAGAGGTATCAGTTTGTCCACAAGGGGGCGCAAAAATCGATACAAATCAAAAGTTCCTCACAGTAGCTTTAACCAAAAAATCACTTTCAGGCAAACAATTTTAAGTTTTCATTTTTACAGTGCATTGACAGATAATCTGATCGCACAGGCCAGTCAAATCAATATGCAGAAAAGAGAGTGGTAGTTTCACCTCTGCCTGTTGACAATGTGGCAAAAACGCTACGTGGAGTGGGTAGCGCTGTTGCCTCACAACAATACGGTTCCTGGTTCGAGTTCCCAGTCGGGCAGGTGCCTTTCTATGTGGAGTTTGCATGTTCTCCCCGTGCATGCGTGGGTTCTCTCCGGGTACTCTGGCTTCCTCCCACAGTCCAAAAACATGCTCTCCAGGTTAACTGGTCACTCTAAATTGCCCGTAGGTGTGAGTGTGAATGGTTGTCTGTCTCTCCATGGTAGCCCTGTGATAGGTTGGCAACCTGTCCAGGGTGTACCCTGCCTTCCGCCCGAAGTCAGCTTGGATTGGCTCCAGCCCCCCGTGACCCCGAATGGGATAAGCGGTCAAGAGAATGGATGGATGGATGGATGGATTTCACGGAGAGAATGAAGATGTAGATTCGTAGGTGTTAGCTGATCAGTCACTGAAAAGACAAAGAGAAGAAGAAAAGAGCAAAGACACTACAAGGACACAAGGAGCTGAATGAAAGATGTCGAACTAATGATGCTGCAGAAATGTTAATATCATTAAATAATACTTATAATAATTGTATTCATAGAGCAATTTTCAAAAACCAAGATACAAAGTGCTTTACATGGGCAGCAAAATACAACAAGCAACAAAATACAATCACACAAGGCAAGATAAAGAAATAAAACATATTTTAAAAGACATAAAATACCTTTAAAAGAACTCTAAAGGAATAAGAATTATTTTTAAATATATTTCTTAAAATGGCTAAACTAAAATAAAAATAAAAAATAAAATTCAGATAAAATCAGGAAAGGCTCTACTGTGAAAGTATGTTTTAAGAAGAGATTACTGATTCTGCAGACCTGATTTCCTATAAAACTCTTTAATGTTTACTTAAAATATATTCAATCATCTGTCATGCCAAAATAAACAATCTTGTAGTACACTATAAACCAGTACTGGCTGCAGCAGTACTCAAGTTAAAATCTGAAAAACTCAGCAGCAGTTTCAGATATGTGATTTGTTTTAATACCTAACGATGATATTTCCCTAAAGTGCTAAATACATAACTGAAAATATGAGTTGAATCTTTACACAAGCACTTATAGACACTCCACATCCAGGTCCTTGTGCAGTGAAGGAGAGCTGCATACTAACTATCAATTTTCTGTGCATGTGTTAACCTTTATTACCCGGAGAGACCT
This sequence comes from Notolabrus celidotus, assembly GCF_009762535.1. Classification (NCBI taxonomy): domain Eukaryota; kingdom Metazoa; phylum Chordata; class Actinopteri; order Labriformes; family Labridae; genus Notolabrus; species Notolabrus celidotus. The sequence continues at coordinate 6,979,215 of NC_048276.1, forward strand.
CGCTCTCTATCAGCAGTGCAGAGAAGTTAATGAGAATCAAACAGCATTACATTAGATTTACACAAACATAATGAGCACATGGCTTAATGGCAAATTAAAGCATCTGTACTCAACATGAAGAGGTTTATTTTAGCTGATTATATAATACCCTATTCATGATTTTATACATTCATATCATGCAGAGATCAGATCAGGACTAAGATCATGAGCTATATAAGAGAATTAAGCAGGTTTCTATCAGGACATATGTATCATGTGGGTATTATTAATTACACGTGAAGCAGTCCCCTATTACGGACAGGACAAACTTCCTTTAACAGGCAGAAACCTTAAATAGGACCAGACTCATGTTAGACACACATCTGCTGAGGCCGAGTTGGGGTTGGAAAGAGGGATAGAGGAGAATAAGAGAGAGGGAGATGATAGTGGTGGTAGAAGAGGCTGTTCCTGCTGGAGTCTGGAACCTCCACAGCAGCAGGACATCTACGGCAGAGATCCAGAGGAACCTACGAGACAAGGGAGCTCAGGAACTCCAGAAAGGTTTATTGTTAGTAACTTTGAAGGGACAGGGAGAGTTAAAGTGATGGGGGGGTGAGATAGGATCCCAGTGTGTCAGTGTGCCAGTTCCCTTGGCAGTCTGACACGGGACTTCCACCAGATCTGTGTCCGGTTCCGAGCTCTCTCTTCCGTCAACACCCACAGGTTGCGTTTTGGGAACACAGCACAGAGCAGGACCGTGGGAGTCATGTGACCAAGGTTTTCTCACGGCAATCACTGAATTAAGGATTCTCCTCCTCCTCCTCTCCTCATCCATGTTGTCTTTCTGGTCCTCTGAAAACCTCTGACCTGTTGACTCCAGGCCTGGCTCCGCTCATCATGACGGTTTGTTGTTGTAGTTAAGTGAAATAGGATCTGGTGATAACACAGAGTGTTTTATTCTGAAAAATAACCGGATGTTTTCATTTTGTTTTGGTGCCTGACTTCCTGTCCCGCTGAGATTGATGCGTCGTGCTCCGGCATCCAGCAAAAATAGAAGTCTTGCGTATCTGATCCGTTGCGTTCTGACCTGCCGGATCAGAGCTGGAACGCATGCGGATCCAGTGGAAGTTAACAGATTGACTAGAGCAGAAACCTATTGTCACAGTTATCACCTGCCACACCTGCTCAGCCTCTCAGCCCAGTACATTTCCACTCCCCTTCGTTTACCTGAACCACACTCTCCTCATTAAGCCAACACAAATCACCTGTTTCTCATTACCTGCTGCCAGTATTTAAGTCCCAGTTTCAGCTCACTCAGTGCCAGTTTTTTCTCTCTGCAAATGCAAGACTCTCCAGCACTTTTCCTCGGACTGATCTCCCGGTTTCGACCCTGCCTGTCCCCGACCTTCCTTCCTCGTTTCTGCCCTGGTAACTACCTCAGCCTTCTGTCCCCGACCAAGAGATTTGCCTGCTCCTCGTCTGTTTCCAGCCTGATCCTCCACACAGCGAAACCAGCATCTCAACAGACATTGTGTGACCTGGTTAGTAAAAACTGTTACCTGCTGTTTCCTCCGGGCTCCAGTGTGCTGCTTTTGGGTTCACCCTCACACCCGTTACAGTTATCAGCTTTGGTGCCATGAAGGATCGGAGATAGACCGGACACAGATCTGGTGGAATTTGGCCATAAGCCTATAGCAGCATATCTAAGAGCTGGTCCAAGCCTGAGCCAGACCTCACTATAAAGGAGAGGTGCCTCATAACTGAAGGTTCTACCTCCCATACTACTTTTAGAGACTTAAGGTACGACAAGCAGGCCTGCATGTTGGGACTGTAGCATTTTAGAGGGGTTATAACTATGACTACATAACTATGAAAGCGTTCAATAAGGAGCTACCTGTACTGGTTCTCCTGTCAAGCCTCACATCCTCTCTCTCTCTCTCACTCTCTCTCTGTCTCTCTCACACACACACACACACACACACCCAGAGAAAAGCTTAACTGAACTACAGTGTGTTTTAAGATAAGGCTGCGGTCAGATAGACTGTGATCAGGGCTACGACCTGTGAGATAACAGCAGCTCATTTCCATCGGCTGTCCTTGTAGCGTCACTCACACACACACTCACACACACATTCTGTAGATAGACACACACTGCATATTCACCAGACTGGAGGTCCCACATTCCCTGGAAGAAGATATGACAAGCTTACCAGGAATTCAGTTCACCACTGCTTAGCACATCACATTCAGATAAAGTTCTCTGAGGATAATACAAAAAAATGTATTTCTCTTAATCTCTTCACTATGTCCCCCTCCGTCCCATAATGCCTTGGGGTTGTTCAGGGCTGCAGACTGACGCGTCTCCATCTTAAGTCTCAATCACTAGCAAGGCTTTAAGTTGGAAATGACTTTCTGATCTTATGGACTCCTTTTTTCGAATTTCTGAACAGAGTATATTTATACTTCCTGCACTTGCTTATGCCAGCAAATTAAAACACTTCCTGGTTTCTGCCTTGGCAAAGTTCCAGAGTTAAGTGTACCAAAAAATCAAGCTTTATTCATTATAATTGACATTTAGAAACGTCAATGTTCTTTACAATGTCTTTATAAAGTAAGTAAATGTTAAAGGTTGAAGGCTTACACTGTCAGAACAAAAAGAAAACAAGTGAGACAGAGATAACGTTAAGTTAGAGGGAGGGTGACACTGTGATGAAAAGATCAGTGTGCTTTAATCTCCCAAACCTCCACACACACACACACACACACACACACACACACACACGCACACGCACGCACGCACGCACGCACGCACACGCACACACACACACACACACACACACACACACACACACACACACACACACACACACACACACACACACACACACACACACACACACACACACACACACACACACACACACACACACACACACACACACACACACAGCTCAGCAGGCGGCAGCCAGGAGATGGTCCTGACGGAGCTTTGAGTGAGAGGAGCAGGCGGTCCGCTGCCAACATAAATCAGAGTCGTGCCCTTGAGCCACACACCATGGAAACACTGTCCTCGCTTCCCCCGCTGCCTGAATGTATACTCACAGCGAACATAAAGCAGTGTGATATATGCTGAGACAGAGACTTAAGTGCAGAGTGATTCACCGGCTCCCTTAACTAACGGTAACCCTTAAAAAACAGGTAGGAGTGGGCGGAAGAGTGAGGAAATTATCAGGGAAATGTGTGTGACTCAGAAAGAGGATTTCTGAGCTGAACTTTAGACTTTTGATGACCTTTTTGTCACTTCATAAAAGACATTTAACAGTTGTTTCTCTGTCATGTCAGCCGAGGAAAATAAGTTATGAGGACAAAAAATAAGTGAAGAAAATATAACAGAGAAGAAGATATTGTAAGTTTTCCAAGTAGTTGTTATTTATGACAAAAAAGCACAAACAGGGTGAGAAAACATCAGTCAGATTTGCTGATGCTCTCAATCAAATATGAAAAGGGAATATCTTTCCATCTACTGTAGCAAGTAATAGAAACTGTACTACTGCAGTACTGATGGTGATATCTAAAACTATACAACATAGGATTAAAAAGTCTCTAATGTACGTCATTAGATGTTACAATAATCTTATTATAGGTATTTCTAAGCAGTTAAAGATTAATTGTATCACTTTTTGTGTAATAAGTCTGATTAGGGTTAATTGATTTAATTACAAAGTCTATTAATTACAACAATCTGAGACTTCTAAACAATCACTATAGTAGCTCCAGAAGTTTTCAGTCTTTCAGGCTTTCAGCTCGTAAACCATGATGACTCTTCTCTGTTTCTACTTCAGTTCAGCACCAAAGACCAAACACCTTTCTTTGGAGGATTAAGTTATTCAAAAGGCAACAGATTAAACAGCTGATTAACAATAGAAGTGAACGTTAACTGTTTTAAGGTGACTAGCGTGTCACGTGTCTTGAGAGAACATTGCAGCTTACCTAGCTTGGTTCTGATTGGTCAATATCCTGCAGCATTGGTCCATTACTCCTTGACATCAAAGCGTGAAATCAAATCAAATTGTGGAAAGGAGTCTGACACATTCCATCTCTGCCTGTTGACACTGTGGTAATAATGTTAGTTTCCATTCACATTCTAAATCTGTAAACAACATGGCTGGTATTTTCCATGATACTTTCAGCACATTTGGAGGGTACACTTTTTAGATTTGTGGTCAATGGCTGACCGGTCACCTGAAAACAAATGAACAAGAGAAGAGACAAACAACAGGAGGTTAAGAGACACAAGACGCTGAATGAAAAATAAAAAATCAGAGCATGGTGTGGTCTTTGATAGCGTTCAAGGACCGGCCGTGTGAAAGGAAAATGTTGACAGACTTTAAAAGTTAAGAGGTAGAGGACTAATCAGGTACAGCTGTTTTATGCATCAATTCAAAAGCTACCAGAAATATGCTCATGGTTTGACTTTACCATGAGTTCAAATGTAATGGGTTGCAATCATAGACTGTAAATAAAATGGACAGCGTTGCTCCGCCTCTTCCCGTTGTACAGTTCTGAAGCCAAAAAATCCCTCTCCTGGGCGCCACCATTGTGCAGCCAGAGCCTGTGAAGCCACTGTAATAAGCTCCGCCCTACAGCGTAACGTCACAAGACGCTGTGTGTCCTTTGAAGTTTCGTTCTACGGCGGCTGTGAATCAAAGGAAACAGGAAGTAAAACCCCGTTTTTTAAACTCTAATAACTAACGAAAAATAAACTTTTCAGAAAAAAGAGGCCTTGGACACAAAACACTCAGATACTACCTACATATCACCACAGCATACGGATGTGAGAAACATTCGTACGACGAGTATTTATTTTTTTAAATTTGACTGCTCCCCCATTCAAATGAATGGGGGAGACAGATTTTTTGACCCATACTGCAGCCAGCCACCAGGGGGCAGTCACACTGCTGAAAGCCTCACCACCAAGGCCATATCCGGCACGCATGGTTGCAATGGGTTAGAACCCCTTTACAGCCAAATTCCACCAGATCTGTGTCTGGTCTGTCTCCGATCCGTCACTGCACCAAATCCGGTTTCTATTCTGGTCAATGTGTTAACTTCCACTTGATCCAGCAGATTGGAGCCCTCCGAATCAGATACACAAGACTTCCATTTTTCAATCTCAACAGAGCAGATGGAGCGGGACAGGAAGCCAGGTTTCACCAAAACAAAATGAAAAAATCTGGTTCATTTTCAGAATAAAACACTGTGTTATCACCAGATCGTATTTCACTTAACTACAACAACAAACTGTCATGATGAGCGGAGCCAGGCCTTGAGTCAACAGGTCCGAGGTTTTCAGAGGACCAGAAAGACAACATGGATGAGGAGAGGAGGAGGAGAATCCTTGATTTAGTGATTCCTGCAGAAAACCTCGGTCCCATGACTCCAGCTGTTCGGCTACGTTCTGAAAATGCAGCCGGTGATTCGTGATGGACAAGAGTGCAAGAGGACGGACAGGACACAGATCTGGTGGCAGTCAGACTGTACATTATGGCCGTATAGTAAGCAATGTTTATATAAGGATATATGACATTTCTAGAGTAGAATACATTCACTGCTCTGTGAAATGTTTCAGTCCCTCCAGACACATCTTTAAATCACACAGTGAAACGTATTTTACACAAACTTCCTTTTTAATCACTCTTTTCTATTAAAACATTTCTGGAAGTCTACAAAGCAAAACTCACACACACTCAACAAACTTAAAGGAAGAAGTTAAAAAACAACATGCAGTTAAAACAATCAGTAACACGTGCATCGCCCACGCGTGCTTTTTTTAAACAATAAAAATTAAATAAATCTGACTCATCTACATCTCACACGTCGAACACTGGGCATCAGTTACAGATCTGAAACCAAAGAGATGAATCATTTAAATAAAGCTGAAAAAAGAGAAGACTGATCCCAGTTGATAAAATGACCTACTTACAGTTTGACACTTGATCAGGGATTTGTCACACCTCTTTGTTAAAATGGCATTGAATTGAAAGTAAATGCAAGATTTCTGGTGCTGTACAACCGGCCAGTTGAAGAACATGAACAACAACTTAGTGCTTAGTCTCTTGTTTGGCTGCCATTTAAACATGATGAATCAGTGGCCGCCCATCTGTCGCCTCAGATCTGCTGTTGTCTGGTGGAAAAAGTCGAACAAGTCAGAGACCAGCGGAAGACAGGTTTAATCATCAGGCAGCCGTTCCGATGACTGGGATTTCTTTATCCGGCCAGTTTGTGGATGTTGCTGATGAGTCTCCTGCTGTACTCCCTGTGGTCGATGGGTTGGACTTCCACCACAGTCGCCTTCACTCGAGCCTCGTCCTGAGGAAGCAAAAGAGACATCTCGGGTCAAGTGAAGTGCTCCACTGGTAGAAACACATGTCTAAAGGCTGATTTATACTTCTGCGTCTCCCCTACGCAGCAGGGGCTGACGCGGACTTGAGCCCCACATACTTGTGCGTCGGTGTGTCTGTGTGGCGCAGCAATTCTCCGCCAAAACACTAGAGGGCAGTGCGGTCTCTCTGATTGCCGGTCGCCTGCTTCCTGCCCCGCTACGATCTCTGTTTACTTTTCCACAGAGTTTCAGAGCGTGTTATGTTAATCTACAGCTGATACATGTTGCTGTTTATCATACAGACATGATTACATAAAGAATAGAGAGAAGGAGATGAAATACGCGGCCGATGTGCGGCCGATGTCCGGGATCCCGGAAGTGTTGTAAATGCGGGAAATACAAAGCCGCCGAGCGGACCAATCACAGGGCTTGCGGTCCGCGTCGGCTCTGCGGGGAGTTACATTTTGGAGGAGGCGCACGTCAGCTACGTGCGTAGGCCTCGACGTAGATACGGGAGCTACGCGGACCCCCGGCGTAGGGTACGCCGTTGATTCAACGCAGAACTATAAATCAGCCTTAACTTTAACCAGATGAAGCTTGGAATTTTCTTATGAGAGCAGAAAGAGACCCTTGTGTTTGTTGTTCCATGTTTTGCATGGGTTGACTGGACAGCCGAAACAGATGTGAAGTAATTAGCAATACTAAACTGAACACACTGAGCACAACAGTGTTCATCCATCTCCAAACAGTAACCAAAAACAAAGAGTCTACAACAGTCTAATTTCAGTTCCTCTGGTGATCTCAGTCCATCAACAATTCTTCTAGCCTCTTTTAAAGTGAAATGTCTCTCTGGTGTTGTGACAGTCGCTATTTATGACCAAATATGTGAAAATAACAACAAAGACATTTGCTCCTATAACTCCTTTGGGCAATCCTCACCACCCAATCTGTGTACTTTGCATCGCCCGCCAAGAACTTGCATCTTTAAATGGACTTTTCATGTAATTCAATCACACAAAAGGCTTTTAATTGCGTTTGGTGGGAACACATAATGCATGGAAGGAGCTCTATTGATGTCACCCATTGGTTTGTGAAGTCTATCGTCAGTGGGCTGTCGGAATAGCTGACTCAATCTAACATTTGGCCAATCCATAGACTGTATAATAAATGGACACAGTATCCGTGATGTCACCCATCTGTTTCTGAAGCCCTGTTTTGAAGCAGATTATCAGGGGGATTATTTTGTGATTGGAAATGCTGAACTTAACCCTCTATCGAGCTAGAGTGAGGTAAAGAGGCAAGCCTTTAGTCTTTTTGCTAACAGCTTCAGGGTTCCCGTCTGTCAATCAAGTCAGCTGTGCCCTTATTTGGGCAAAACTCGTAAGTTTGCATCTTCAAAAATAACGAGTAATGAAAAAATGTACCCCGGACAGTGTGTGCAGATAGATGAATGAGCTATTGAGACATGAACTGTTTTTTGAACCAGGCTGTAAACATGGTTATTTTTTTGAATGGGTGTGTATGTGTTTTTTGGTGCTTCTGGAGCCAGCCTCAAGTGGTCACATGAGGAACTGCAATTTTTAACACTTCTGCATTGGCTTCATTTCTCCAGAATGGAGGCTACCGCTACTATTTTTATTTTCATTTATATTTACATATCATGTTAAGCTTTTTCCCTTTATTTGCTTCGACAGCTCAAGAGAGAGAGAAAGAAAATGTGTAGATGTTGTGAGAGAAGACGGCACCAAATCATGTGGGGACCGGGAATCAATCGTGCAACCAGTGGGATGAGGACTGTAGCCTCTGAACATGTATCACCTGCTCTAACAACTCGGCTAAACTGGCACCTGATTTTGAAGTTTAATATAATTTTTGATGGTGATGGATGTTTTAAACAAAAACTACATGATCAAATTAATAAATAAAATTTTTATAACCTGCTTCCAAACATCCTGTGCTCTGCCTCTAGCACTGCATATTAGTACCTGTGTCAAATTTGCACTCTCTCTCAGATCTACGTCACTTTGGACGAAGTATCTGCTAAATCAAATTGTAACATTAATGTTTGTAACCACCAGGTAGGTGTCACACTCTGAGTTACAACACAGTCTTTGTTTACATTTTCCGCAGCAAATATTCAGAACAAGTGATACATTTAACTGTAACAAGCAGAGATCAACACAAAGTTCCTCACAGTTGCTTTAAAGGTGACATATCATGCAAAATCTACTTTTTAATGGTTCTCTACCTGAAATATGTGGCCCTGGCATGTCTACAAACCCCCAAAAAATGATAAAAATCCATTCTGCCCCTGTTCTGATTTCTCCACCTTTCTGTAAATGTGTGTGAAACGAGCCGTTTCAGACTTCAGTGTTTTTGTTACGTCACAACAATATCCGGTCTGTCACGGAATCAGAGCTCGGAGCTTGTTCAGCCCATAGACTGTATAAAATACAACTCAACCCCTCCTCCGTTTTTCATTCCCTGCACACGTGTGCTAACAAGGAGTTTAGGAGGGAGGCATGCTAGTTGTAGGCTGTCTTAATAATCACAAAGGTCGGTTTTACTCCCCACGTCTGCAGATTTGAAGATCTAGTGGATGATTTTTATTTATCATGGAAAAGTGCTAGCGCTGGTAGCATAGCCACATTGCTACATGTCGTAGCTGTAGCTGTGTACCAAGACACACGTCGACATACTGACAAATAAAACAACAAGAAACACAAAATCTGTGACCAATCCTTCAGAAAGGTCCCGCTGCCTTTCTGGCAAAGGTCGGTTTTACTCCCCACGTCTGCAGATTTGAAGATCTAGTGGATGATTTTTATTTATCATGGAAAAGTGCTAGCGCTAGTTAGCATAGCCACATAGCTACATGTTCGTAGCTGTGTACCAAGACACACGTCGACATACTGATAAATAAAACAACAAGAAACACTAAATCTGGGACCAATCCTTCAGAAAGGTCCTGCTGCAAGCGCCTCTCTGTCAGGATCAGATTCTGGATCAGATTCAGAGGGTTGAAGTAACGCGGGTCTGTGAGCAGCCGTGTATATTCAGCCAACATGTAAACATTAGATCAACGTGCTGGAGAGCTGAGGCCACATCCACTTCCTGAGGGGGCGTGGTCAGAGAGAAAACAGACTGTTCTGAGCAGGGCTGAAGAAGAGGGCTTTTCAGGCATGCCAAAATCTGATTTCAAAGTTTTTTCTGAGCATAAACTTTAAAGACATGTTTTGGGGACCTCTTAGACCAATATATATTGATGAAAAAAGTGTGATATGTCACCTTTAAATAATAAATAATACAATATTAGATGCACCTCTTGCCAACCATAAGGACCTCACTTCTGACCCATTGCTTCATAGTACAGATTTATTTTGAGATAACAATGATTCATTAAAGGATTTATTTAAAAACAAATAAGCAAAGAACCTGCTTGACGACAGTGAGACACAAGCCGAGCTGGCCCGGAGCTAATTAGACCAAATCTGACACGACAACATTTCAAATGTAGAGAGAGAACAATACACACCGGTGATTGTAATTTGTTCAAGGAAAGGAGTGTTTAAGGTCAAATACCCCTCCTCTCAAAGTTAACACTGGCAGGATGTTCTGTTCTGGACTGTGTTTGCCTCTTTTATGAATCAACAACATAAACACTGGTAAAAACAAGTGTTGTAATTTGACTAAAAAGTAGTATTATTCCTTTTTAATGACTGCATGGTAAAGCTACAGCACATAATTGTCGTGTCACCCAGCTTCAACCATTTGATAAACTTCAGTTGGATGTCTATTATCATATCTAATCAAGTATTGAAGCATGAAAACATAAAGCCAAAAACTCATTTCCATTACAATCACAGGCGCTATAAGGAGTGTTAATCCGGAGACAATTCATTTATCAATTAGCAATTCAGCCTGCACAGCCAGCACCAAGGATTTAACATTTGCCCATTATCTTAGATGTGATTCAGCACCTCTATTAGTGTTTTCAATTTGCATCTACCTGGTGATAGCAGGTAAATTAAAGGAAACAAGAGGGCACTGAGACAAAGGTTCCACTCGACTAAAGGTGACAACTTATACAAAAGTAATTCTCTATAAAGAGACGAGGCAGGAAGCTTCATTTAATGAGTGTAGACTAATAATCTAATCAGATCAGGGGAAGCGATTACTCAGTCGGCAAAGAATATCCCGATGATATAACTCAGCGTTAACGCAGGGCTCAGGTGAGGTCTCTTTTAACTCGACACACATCTGTTTGTGGAGCTTCAACCTCAGAGAAGTTCTCTGCTGTAGTGAACAATATACAGTAAGCATACGTTACATGAGTTTCCCTGCTGAGATATATGAATAATGCAGTGATGAAGCATTATAATACACTGATGGGGAGGATGTTAATGAGATTTATATTAAATTTACTAATGTACTTCCAGCCTGGAGACAAACTGGCCGTGTAGAGCCACATGGCCACAAATTTATATTAGTTATCAGAAATATTACATTGAATAGCTGCTACCTTACTGGTATCATGCATTCACCTTCAGCTATAAATAATCTTAACCCTTTTACATGCCTTCACTGGGACCTGAACGTGATGCTGACACGGCCTCCTAAGAGAGTGGTCCGTTTATGAAATATAAATGAAGGAGTCAAGAGTGTGGGGCTTTCAGTCGGATAACTTGAAGCTGGAACATACAGGTTCCCTTCTGACACTTGTGTATTCATGGTGACCAGATGAACCCGTACGTAACCTAATGCTGCAGAGCATCAAACATGGAGTTGCTTCAAAGCCTTGCATATATATTCGGTCTCAGCACATGTGTGTCTAACATGAGTCTGGTCCTGCTGGAGGTTTCTGCCTGTTAAAGGAAGTTTGTCCTTGCCACTGTAACTTGCTAAATGCTGCAAAGTGCTCTGCTCATGGTGGATTAAGATGAGATCAGACTGAGTCTTATCCTGTCTTGATGTTGGGTCTTTGTCAATAATAAAACATAGAGTGGTCTAGACCTGCTCAGTTTGTAAAAGCATCTTAAGACAACGTCTGTTGTGGTTTGGCGCTATACAAATAAAGATTGATTGATTGATATAGACTTAGACTTGGTCCAAAACGCTGCAGCTCGAGTACTGACTAGAACTTGGAAAAGAGAGCACATCTCTCCAGTGTTAGCTTCTCTAGAATATAATTTAAAATCCTTCTTCTGACCTACAAAGCTCTTAATGGTCAGACACCTTCATATCTTAAAGAGCTCATAGCGCCCTATTACCCTTTTAGAACACTACAATCCAAACATGCAGGCCTGCTCGTCTAACCTACAGTCTTTAAAAGTAGTATGGGAGGTAGAACCTTCAGTTATCAGGCACCTCTTATTTGGAATCATCTACCAGTCAGGGTCCGGGAGGCAGACAACCTCTCTACTTTTAACAGTAGAGAAACTTTAAACTTTCCTTTTTGATAAAGCTTATAGTTAGAGCTGGATCAGGCTTGGACCAGCTCCATCCTGTCTCATGCCTCCATCTGCCTATCACTTACTTTAACTCCCTGTCCCATTAAAGTTACTAACCATAGACCTTTCTGGAGTCCCTGAGCTCCCTTGTCTCGTAGGTTCCTCTGAGTTGTCTTCTACTATCCATCTCATCATTATCATCTCTCTCTCTCTGTTATTCTCCTCCATCCCTCTCTCCAACCCCAACTCTGTCTCAGCAGATGTGTGTCTAATATGAGTCTGGTCCTGCTGGAGGTTTCTGCCTGTTAAAGGAAGTTTGTCCTTGCCACTGTAACTTGCTAAATGCTGCAAAGTGCTCTGCTCATGGTGGATTAAGATGAGATCAGACTGAGTCATGTCTGTAAGATGGGACTGGATCTTATCATCAACACAAATGTAAATTAAATGTGTATGAATAAAGGTGCACACAATGAAAGCAGTCCTGCAGACCAAATCTGATCTTCACCATCATCTAAAGTCCATTTACTCCTCCTGTGACAGAGGGATGTGGGTCTCTCTCGACTACTGGGAACTGCCAAACCAGGATACTCTCCTTCCTCTTATGAAACCACCTTAATGCAATATGAGCAGCTACTGCATGAGGCAGAATCTATTTGTGTAAATGTGACAGTGTGACTGGACGGTGCCTTGACTGTAACTCTAAAGAAGCTATTCATACTTTTGAAACAAATGCTCCTTTAAACACCCAAAATCCTCTTTCAGTGTGGAAGAGCTCTGCTTTACATAAAAGTGCCATTCAATTAACATCAGCCATGAAAACCTCCAAGCATCTAAATCTTTGAAAGTCTGACTGTATTTCTTGTGTGTACAGAGGTAAAAAAAAGTGTTGATCACTGCAACTGTAACGCATCTTTTATAAATTATAGGCAAACACTTCCAAACAGTCAAAAAAGCAAAACAGAGTCTGAAAATGAAAAGAAGCAGAAGAATCAGCAGCTGTGTGATCTAATATTTATAGTTTATGGCAGTAGTTGGTAGTGTAACTTCTCTGCATTGCACCAAAACATAAAAAAAAAAAAGTTTTCATGCAAGAAGTTCAAACAACAACTTTGAAACATGATCCCAAACACAGTTGTTCTCCCTTCAGTGTGTCCTTGCTGCAACAACAACAAAAAAATGACAAAGCACACATTTTGTAACTTCATTAATCCTGTTAAGCTCTGACTTTTCATTAAATTGTTCTATTTCTAAGGAAACACTGTGGCGGGCGTCTGATCTTTTCCTCTTGTGTCACACTCACAAGTCTACAGGAAGGAAGCGAGGCTGAGGTTTGAAAGACGAAGAGGCAGTGAATCACAGACGCTCCTGTGTTCATCTTTTTGAATTTGAATCCCTGGAACTCAAACTTTGACAAACGCCCACTGACGATAAATTTGGGGTACGCTGATGAGCCTTGTGTTTGGTTTGAATCTGTTCAGCGCTCATTATCTTTGCTTAGTGCACAACATAAATGATAAAGATGTCATTGCTCCTGTTTGGCTCTGGATTGACTCTTAGATCTTCCCTCAACACGACATAAATTACATTAAATCAATGGGTTAATTAAAAAAGGTGCAAGACGTCCTCATTTACGAAGGCAGCTTTCCTAGAAATGTCATATTGTACATCTTTGTGAGATTCTATGTAAATAATCCTTCACACTGTTATAATTTTTACACTTTCTTCTCCTCCTTGAGTATCTCAAGTAGAACATTTGATTAATTCACATCTAATTCTAATTCTCATTTAACACATTTAAATTGATTAAAGAACCAGAGCGCTTTACACACGTGTGTGCCAGTGGAGCTGTAGATTTTTGGTGTTGAATATTAAACATTGCTTTATTGACCTGTAATCTCTCTGCATTGAATTCAGACATGCAGGTTTTAATGAAAGTTGCTTTTATAACTTGTAATGCAGTTCACTAATGAGCTGTTGGATTGCACGGATTTGTTACAGCTGGGCATATTCCCAACTTGCTTCATGCTTGGGGGAGCAAATTGATCAGTCAGCTGGTTGTTTTGAAGTTTAGAAATGTGCATAAAGCTACTGTAGATTACTTGAATAAAGCTTATAACGCTGTTGACTGAGTTTTGTAAGTTGCACTGCAAATAACTTGCATTCAAATTGTGATGACTGTAAATATTCATTCATCAGAGGAAGATTTGCAGATAATAATCATGCTCCAGAGGGATAAATCATTTGTTTTGAATGACTCAGGAGTATTCCTGTTTTAAAGTACAGAAGACAAACTTGCATCAAATCCAGGATATAAGCTGTATCAGTATTTGAGATGACGTCTGTTTCTCGGGGTCTCCCAGAGGTAGAAAAGGTTTAAACTGTGGATGTTAACAACACACTTAAGAATGCACTCAAACATGTTTTTTGTTTCGGATTTTCCCCCACGTGGAACAAACATCATGTGGTCTCATATTTCATTCAGCTATGAAGGACGTGTTTTATGTTTAAAGCTTGTTTCCATGTGGATCAGCTATTTAAAGGCATTGCGCTCAGCAAGACGCTCAGTTGGGGGCTGCAGCTGTGCATGGGGGCGCTTCTCTTCTCTGCCGCCGGACTGATTATGACCCGGTTGCGCTCCTGACAGACAACTGACCAAAAACACATGCTTCTTTTTCTCAGTTAGAATAAGTAGACAGAAAACTGGACACTGTGAGTGTGAAATGTGTTTCTGTTCAGTTCTCTTGTTGCAGTAAATCCACATGTTGTAGTCTGAGCTTTCACTTTATATAAATGTATGTCCGTGGAGATTAAGAGTCTCCTCCACACGTTGATATTCAGCATGTTTAACATTTTGTACGCCTCAGTATGATCCGTAGCTATTCAATACTGTCAGTTATATAGATTGTGCTGCTAAGGAAAATTTGATTTAGAGGAAAAAACTAATTTGGCATTGTTTTTCACATGGAAAACGTCTAATTTTTGTTTCAATGATTAATCGATTGTTGATTCTTTTAACCTACAAAGCCCTTAAAAACCAGTCACCCTCGTATCTTAAAGAGCTCATAGTGCCCTATTACCCCTCTAGAACTCTACGCTCCCAACATGCAGGCTTGCTAGTTGTACCTAAAATCTCTAAAAGTAGTGTGGGAGGTAGAACCTTCAGTTATCAGGCCCCTCTCCTTTGGAATCATCTACCAGTCAGGGTCCGGGAGGCAGACACCCTCTCCACTTTTAAGAGTAGACTTAAAACTTTCCTTTTTGATAAAGCTTATAGTTAGAGCTGGATCAGGCTTGGACCAGCTTTTGTCATGCTGCTATAGGCCTAGACTGCCGGGGGAACTGGCACACTGACACACTGGGATCCTAGCTCACCCCCTTCCCCCCAACCCCCTCATCACTTACTTTAACTCTGCCTGTCCCATTAAAGTTACTAACCATAGACCTTTCTGGAGTCCCTGAGCTCCATTGTCTCGTAGATTCCTCTGAGCTGCCGTAGACGTCCTCCTGCTGTGGACGATCTGGACTCCAGCTGATACGGACGTGCTGGACTCCAGCGGCAACAGCTTCTACGACTCGTCTCATCACTATCACCTCTCTCTCTTACTCTCCTCTATCTGTCTTTCCAGACCCAACTCGGTCGAGGCATGATGGCTGTCTAACATGAGTCTGGTTCTGCCTGAGGTTTCTGCCTGTTAAAAGGAAGTTTTTCCTAGTTTTTCCTCACCTCTGTAACTAGCTAAATACTGCGATGTGCAATGCTCATGATGGATTAAGGTGGGGTCAGACTGAGTCTTACCCTGTCTTGAAGTTGGGTCTCTGTTCATAATTTGACATAGAGTGGTCTAGACCTCCTATGTTTGTAAAAGCGTCTTGAGATAACGTTTGTTGTGATTTGGCGCTATACAAATAAAGATTGATTGATTGATTGATCATTAACATTTCCAAAGATCAATCACGGAGAACACTTAAAATTGACATCCTAGTTTTAACTATAGGTCACAAACTGGCTGATCGCAGTCCGAGTCTGGACCCAGAAGCTGTCCCATACCTACCCCCAAAACAGAAGATTATGATTTGAAACCTGACGGGGTGCTTCATTTTAACTTGTGCAGCTTTTACAGTCTATATGGGAGTGGTTTAGAGGATGAGGAAACATACAAACTAATTGCAGGAGAGTTCAGCCATCCCATGTGATACTCTTCAGCCAATCAAGTCTGTGCAATCCAGGCGGTTAACATTGTGACTATACAGTTCAGACAGATGAGAGAGTTGGAGACAAGTTACACATGAAAAGGCGATAGAAAGAAAAAGAAAGCAAGTGATACAGGAATAGAAAACAAAGGGAGGTATATGTTTAGATATTGTTGAATAGTTTTTGAATCGTACTGAATTCATTTGAGTTGCATGCAGATATATCCCACTGAATAGTTAGACATTATGATCTTCTGGAACTTTGCTTCAAGACATTTTCTCAAACTCTTTAAACTTTAGTTGGATACCCCTGATCTAAACTATCCTCCTGTGTAGCTCTATTTGGTTCTACTATAGACCTGCTAGCTTCAGGTACACCTTCAAAAGTTGCGAGGTAGGAACCTTCGTAGAGACGCACCAGCAACTGGTGCTGGTCACTTCTCTTGAATGAACCTTAATCTATCAGCACTTCACAAGATTCATTTAGCTGATAGCGTACCGCTGTTTTCTTTAAATGATGACCTAATAAGGGAGAACAGCAGGGAGCACTGGTGTATAGGACGCTGGTGCTCCCTGCTGTTTTGATGACGAATGAGGTACTAATGGAGCGTCTTATACAACACATTTCACGGTATATTCAGAGGCACATTACTGGTTTAAAGTTGTATAGGAACCAAATCATCAGTTTGTTTGTTTTGACATATTCTGCAGAAACTTTTTGTTTTGTGGGCTGTAATGAATATCACAGCATCTGTTAACTTGATAAGCAGCACTGGTGTGCTGACTTTTTGCAGCAATTAGATAGTGGAGCTCACTTCACTGAAAGATATGAATGTTTGTTAATAAGACTGCAGTTGCAGAAATCATTAATTCCATATTACGTGTTTAACTTTTTGGAGTTGAAGAGTTCAAGAGAAACGTCTTCCGAGCTCTGCGTGGCGTTCCTCGTAGGTTTTCTCGAGGTCAGGATGCAGAACCGTTCAGAGCTCATGCTACATCTCAATCATTCCACTCAGACTCTCGCGATGTGCCCCAAGAAGCAAATTAGCCTCTGAATAATTAAGCTAATTAGGCTTAGACAGACAATAGCAAAATGCTAATTAGCGCCTAATTAAGAGCAATGAATCCACAGCTGTATTTGTTTTTCTGTTATCCAAAGCACACAGGCTTCATAACAAGTCCCTCGTCATCCTGATACTAATTGAAATGATTTTAGATTTGTGCTGTGTGACCGACATTGTGTTGTGATTATTTTGCACTCCACACGTCTTGTTATGTGGCTTTACATGATTGGTTGTTGCTGCTGTTACATATTCATTGACGGCGAGCTGCCAGTCAACAAACAACAACACAAACACGTATCATTATTTAAAATACAGAGGGGTTTTGAATTAATCTAAGAGTGTTCTTTTCCTTTTGTAGATTTCACTGCTAAGATCATGACGAGCAGACTCCACGAGCAGCTTTCTTCATTTCACTATTTACCAGGCACCCTTCTGCTTCTGCCTGCAACCAGCTCTTCTTAAAGGTTGCTGCTAATCAGAGCAAAGTTTGTGCCAATCAAAATACTAAATCTGTAAACACTGCGGGCTCTGCCATCTCTTCATTTTGTAACCATCAGACTTCATTTGTCACCATCATGACAAAGAAGGTGTTACTTGGATCTGACAAGAACAAAATCCTGTGGGCTCGGAAAATATTCACTGCAACCATTTCCAAACCGCAGTTTAAATGACTGAAGGTGGTCTCTGTTTTTATGAAAGACACTGCTTTAACTTGTAATCATGCTCTGGAGCTGGTTCCCATTCTGTGGACTTGATTGTGAAATTGACCCTAAATGAGACCATTTACTGTTTTTCTCCTACAATGCTACAATGGTTGTTTTGAAAGCTCTTCTTTTTTTCCAGGACCATTATTAGCGCTGGGGAAAAAAAAGGAAATGCCTGCTGGTGTATTTGTTCAGAGCAGCGATAAGACAGCTGCTTGTAACAGACGTGCAGAAGCCAATCAAGGGTCGAGGTTTCCAGCGAGGCAGAGTGCACTAAAAAATACTCTCACAGCTTGCAGGACAATGATGAGCGCCATCACAAGTCATTATAGTCTGCTCTTTTATTCCTGGGAAACTAAATTGCATCGCATTGTATCAAATTCTATTGTGCTCCCTGTTTTGTGGGTTTACTTACGTTGTACGTCTCCAGCTTGACTCGGTTTTTAAAGATGTGTGAGGTGAAGTTGACTCTCTGAAAGACTTCATCAAATGCAGCCTCATCCTTAGAAACACACACAAACACAAAAACAGGTGTACACAAAGTCAGGGTGAGGAGTTTACAGGAAGTAGTTTGTTACAGTTAACCCTCCAAGCAGAAACACAGAGACGATTTTCTTGTCAGATGGGGACAAGCTGGTTTAAGGAGAAGTGTGTGTGTGGTTGAGAATTGTGTTTGCGTGCATGCGTCTCTCACTGTGTCTCTGAGCTGTCCCAACGTCTCTGCGCTGTGACCTAAGAGGACCTCAGCTGTCTCCTGGAAGCATGTCACCCACTGGTTATCCCCGAAGTCCGCTAAGTTGGCCTGAGAGTCAGACAGGGAGACAAGATGATGAGGGGGCCAGAGATTATTCATGTCTATATGTGATCGCACAAGTGGCAATATTCCTCAAAGTCAGCAACACTGCATTAATGATGTGCAGCGTGAGCACTTACAGAGAGTAGCAGTCTGTATTTGAAGTTAGGGTACTCTCTGTTACACTTCTCACAGCGGTAGAACCCGTTCTGCTGGTCGATGACCTTCTTGTTGCAGTCGTCAGAGGGACAGGCCGGGTACAGACAGTTCTCCTTGCGAGTGTACACGATCGTCGCCACACAGCTGAAATAGTCCGCCTAAGAAGAGAGGGAGATAAAAAGGAAATCTAATTACAGGAACAGAGCAGCAAGATCAATAAAAACTTCCAAATCAGGTCCAGCTGCTGCAGGTTGATCATCTACAGAAGCCTCAGTTCATTAGCAGGTGCTGCTCCTTTAAATAGCACTCTGCTGAAGACGCAAATCAAGTTACAAGCTGCAAGAATCTTCAAAATCTACATCATGTTATTGCAGAAAACTTTTTGTACTGGTATATTTAATTACACACCAAACCGGTAGTTTCCGCCCGTACTGGGATAATTATATTCGGAACATAATTTCCAAAACACTGCATTAAATGTACCACTTTGAAAACTGGAGCTGCAGCAGTGCAACCACCCCCACCATCGCTGTGAGAGAAGACAATGTAACAGTATGATTCACCAGCTCATTACCATTGGCCCTCGAAAAGCATGATTCAAGTGGCTGAAAATGTGGCGTATTGATAGAATACAAGACAACAGCCGCGGGAGGAAGGAAATGATGATAGAGGAAGAGTCAGGGCACCGGTGTGATGGATCATCTTGCTCCCCTGTTAAACTGGCAGCCCTCTCCCTCTGCGTGTGCTGAATATGTTTCTTGTAGTACGAGAAGATGTTAAAAACATGAAGAAAGGCTGGGGCTGTTCATCTTGTGTAGCTGGCAGTGCTCCATTAAAATTTTAGAGTAGACCCATCTCAGGTCTTTTTTTAGGAGTCTTGAGTGAAAGCAAGATGTTTTTAGTTGCATTTCAAATGAGGAGTGAAATAATTTGCATGAAGAGTTCAAGCTCACACGGCTGAGCATGAAACGGTCTCTTATTTGAGGCTTTGTGAGTGAGGTTAGTCAACTCAAACACAGCCAGGTGCAGAACTACTACAGCTAGGCATTCCCATGAGGTAACTACTTACTCCCTGTTTTAAACACAAACCCTTCATGGTCTGTTATTTTTATTGAGTGCAGCTTTTTAAAACCTCAACCCTTCCTGTTAGAGGTCATAAAGATGGGTGCTAGTTTGGCTCAGTGGTTAGATTGTGCACCCCATGTTTGGAGCAAAGACTGTGTAATTAATGGATGTAGTATCCGTGACGTCACCCATCAGTTCCTGAAACGCTGTTTTGAAGCCAATCGTCAGCAGGTGCCATATTGAAAACGCTGAACACAACCAAACTTCGTCCAAGTTAGTACGATACGATACATTATGATACGATACGATATGTTATGATACGATGCAATACGATACATTACTATACTTTATGATACGATACAAAAGGTTACGTTACGATACGTTACAGTACAATACGATATGAAACGAAACGATAGGATATGTTACGATACGTTACAAAACGTTGCAGTACTATGCGTTACGATACGATATGTTATGATACGATACATAACTTTACGTTATGATACGATACAAAAGGTTACGTTACGTTATAGTACGATGCATTACGAAACGATATGTTATGATACGATGCAATATGTTAAGAAACGTTACTTTACCATACGTAATGTTACGTTACAGTACGATGCGTTTCGATATGATTGTTATGATACGATGCGATACGTTCCGATATGTTACGTTATGTTACGTTATGATACATTACGAAACGATAAATTACATTACGATACGATATGTCACGAAACCATATGATACGAAATGTTACGATGTTACAAAATGTTACAGTACAATGCGTGACGATACGATATGTTATGATACGATGCAATACGTTACGAAACGTTACTTTACAATACGTAACGTTACAATGCGTTTCGATATGATTGTTATGATGCGATGCGATACGTTACAAAACGATATGTTACGAAATGTTACGATGTTACAAAATGTTACAGTACAATGCGTGACAATATGATATGTTATGATACGATACGGAACGTTACTTTACGATACATAACGTTACGTTATGATACGTTACAATGTGTTTTGATACAATATGTTATGCTTTGGTGCGATACGATACATTGCAATACGATACAAAAGGTTGCGTTACGATACGTTACAGTACGATGCATTACGATACTATATGTTATGATGCGATACGTAATGAAACGTTACTTTACGATATGTAATGTTACATTACAATACGTTACAGTACGATGCGTTTCGATATGATTGTTATGATACGCTGCGATAGGTTACAATATGTTACAATATGATACGTTACGAAATGATACATTATGTTACGATACGATACAATACGATACGTTACGATACGATATGATACGTTACGATTTGATGTACTTTATTGTCCCTGTTTGTCTTTGACATCAGTGGTGCAAATGTAACCTGCTCTTTAAAAAATCAAATAGTGCGAGGTCAAGAGGCGGGCCTTTAGCCTTTTCGCTAACAGCTACAGGGTGCCCGACTGTCAATCTAGTCAGCCATGCCCTTATTTGGGCAAAACTCTTAAGTTTAATATCTTCAAAAATGAGTAGTTTTAAAAAAATTCACCCCTGTACAGTGTGTGCCGATAGAGAAATTAGCTATTCAGAGCTAAGCTGTTTTTGAACCGGGCTGTAAACATGTTTTTTCTGCTAGTAAGATCGTCTTGTTTAAATGGGTGTGTATGTGATTTCCGATGTTTCTGCAGCCAGCCTCTAGTGGACGCTTGATGAACTGCAGTTTTCAGCACTTCCTTATGGGTTTCCTATTCTAAGACCAGAGGTTACCACTTTGTTTGGACGCTGAAGCATCGAAGTGGTGGCTTCAACTCACACCCCTGGACCTCTGCCGCATGTCATCCCTGTCTTCTCTTCCCTGTTTCTAACTACATCCACTGTCCTGTCCTCACAATGAAGGCATACAAGTCTAAAGAGTAATCTCAAAACAAAAAGACAGAGACAGTTTTAAGGCTTAAAGAACTTTTGTCTCATTTCAACTTCCGTTATAAAAAAAAGAGGGAAGAGAGAAAGAGAGATAATCCTCTCTAGCTTTCTGCAAGTTGTTAACAGGATATAAACTTACAGAACAAGTGTATTATTAAAACTGCTGCTACTCTCTTCAAAGGTGAACAGTGAGTGGACCAGAACAAGAAACTTTTAAGTGTTTGTTATGTAGGAGGCTGAAGCTCGGTGGATGAACAAGAAGACAGGTGGCTCAGGCCGCAAAAACACAATGAGTAATCGCTGGTCCACATTAAAGAGTCAAAACCACATGACGGTGGTCGGATACGATGACCAATTTCACAACAAGCAATGTGTCCAACTATTTTTCATTCGCTGCAACAGCTGATTACTTCAAAGGGTAGATCTAATGCCCACCATCATCAGAAATAAGTGTTTCCAGAGGGCCAAGAAACTTTGGTGGAAGAACTGGAGAGAAAACTTTGTCTCGTCTGATGAGTCTCAGTGTGTTGGCGTTAAATAACTTTTTAACTATCACAATAGAATCAGCCATAAAGAATTATCATTATTTTAAACACTAAATCTTAGTGACACTCAAGGCAAGGACAGGATTTATTCACGATACACAAACAGGGACAGTTTTCTAATTCTAGTCAATAATTTAGAAGCAACATCTGAGAGTGCAGAACATATTGATTTTTGTTTTTACACATGTTTACACACAGATAAGGAGGAACCAGCCCCAGGGGAGATTACATGCATAAAAATAGCCAATGCAAAAGTCTTTGGACATACCGAGATGGCCACTTAGCTGAAGAATACAGAGGATAGTGGTGCAGTGTTCTCTATTTACACTGAAGTACAGTGAGTATCTAATGTTCTTAAGTACTGGGCATGTGCATTCAAAACAACAGAAGACATTAAGTGTGGGATAACGTATTGTTAGAAGGTAGTTATGGGAAATAGAATCCCAACAGCATGAGACAAGACCTCGACGAGAAGCTTATTTTATTGATTTAAAATGATTTATGTTTACAGTTTTTAAAAAATAGTCCCAGTGATTCCATGTCAGCTAGCGTACCATGTCAATGGATTCTTATCGGCCTTTTGCACTTGATTTAACATGAAACTGTCCTCAATCAGCTCTCCTTCTTCTCTGAGCTCTGCGGTTCACACACCTTTAAAAATAAACTAACAGATGTCACAACTTTGAACCTTGCTGCTATCAACACCACCGCTCACACTTCAAGTTTCTTTGTAGAGACCAGTAACCTAAAGTTTATCTTACCGGCTCCACTGCCGTTGCTAATATAGCTGGACCCGATCCAATGCGAAAATGTTTAATTTAGAATTCTAACCAAAACTAACATTTTAGCCACATAGGCTGTTTTTTAAAACCACCTACTATACCAGAAGTACGTACTGATTTGGCCAAAATTCAGAACGGGTGAAGAGCGAGGACAGCAGGCAGGACAAGTGACCATGACAACGTTGTTATTTATAGATTGAGGGGCTCAGTGTTCGCTTGGTCTCTACCTGCAGCAGGTGTGCTTTATGAACCAGCTCTCCTCACCTCCATGCATTTGTCTCATCTTCATTGATGATTTTTACCCCCGGTGTGCGTTAGTGACAAAGACACAACCGGGGGACGTCTGTTTAAAGGTGACATATCACGCTTTTTTCATCAATATACAGTATATTGGTCTAAGAGGTCCCAAAACATGTCTTTAAAGTTTATGCTCAAAAAAACACTTTGAAATCAGATTTTGGCATGCCTGAAAAACCCTCTTCTTCAGCCCTGTTCAGAACGGTGTGTTTTCTCTCTGACCACGCCCCCTCAGGAAGTGGATATCCCCTCGGCTCTCCAGCACATTGATCTAATGTTTACATGTTGGCTGAATATACATGGCTGCTCACAGACCTGCGTCACTTCAACCCTCTGAATCTGATCCAGAATCTGATCCTGACGGAGAGGCGCCTGTAGCAGGACCTTTCTGAAGGATTGGTCACAGATTTAGTGTTTCTTGTTGTTTTATTTGTCAGTATGTCGACGTGTGTCTTGGTACACAGCTACGAACATGTAGCTATGTGGCTATGCTAACTAGCGCTAGCACTTTTCCATGAAAAATGGAAATCATCCACTAGATCTTCAAATCTGCAGACGTGGGGAGTAAAACCGACCTCTGCCAGAAAGGCAGCAGGACCTTTCTGAAGGATTGGTCGCAAATTTTGTGTTTCTTGTTGTTTTATTTGTCAGTATGTCGACGTGTGTCTTGGTACACAGCTACAGCTACAAACATGTAGCTATGTGGCTATGCTAACTAGCGCTAGCACTTTTCCATGAAAAATGGAAATCATCCACTAGATCTTCAAATCTGCAGACGTGGGGAGTAAAACCGACCTTTGTGTTTATTAAGACAGCCTACAACTAGCATGCCTCCCTCCTAAGCTCCTTGTTAGCACACATGTGTGCAGGTAATGAAAAACGGAGGAGGAGTTGAGTTGCATTTTATACAATGGGCTGAACAAGCTCCGAGCTCTGACTCTGTGACAGAAAAGGTATTGTTGTGACGTAACAAAAACACGGAAGTCTGAAACGGCTCGTTTCACACACATTTACAGAAAGGTGGAGAAATCAAAACAGGGGCAGAATGGATTTTTTTCATTCTCGGGGGGTTTGTAGACATGCCAGGGACACATATTTCAGATAGAGAACCATTAAAAAGTCCATTTTGCATATCTCACCTTTAATATTTGAGGTTTGACGTTGTTGCCGCATTTACCGTAAATGGCTCTGCATCTGGAGCTTGATTTAATCCAGTTTGGTGAAACATCAGACACATTTAGTAAATTTTGATCAACTCCTAGTCATCAAAGATGCAGATTCGTTTCAGAGTGCCGTGAACTAACTGACTGTGCCTCAGTCGCTGTGAGGTGCATTCAGGGACCGTCATAAATGTGCAATATAGTCTCTCCATAGCATTTTTCTGTGAATCAAGAGAATTAAAATACAGTCACAGTGGCCACATGAAGAATGTTTTCTAAAAACAACTCTAATTTAGCGTATTTGCTTGCCCCTGAGATGATATTGGAGGAAAAAAGCAAGAAAAAAAATCACAATTTTCACCGCAATTTTTACAAAAAAGCTGTCGCAAATTCAGGCTTTTTGGGCCGCAACAATCACAAAAAAATTCTGCGAAATCCTGGAGGGACTGCTTAACTTTTTAAATATTGAGTAGATGCTAAAGAGGCAGTTTTGCTATCTGGTTGCCCGTTCTTTACTTCCGCTTCCTGAAACCGAAAATCCAGTAACACCTGATTCAGTGTACTGCAGAACAGATCCAACAGAACAGACATACTACAGACTACCTTCAAACGCAGTACGTAGTAAGTACTGCATACTACATTCCTTGGTTGTATGTAGCAGGCAGTTTTGAAAACAGTTGTTTTGATGCAGATGGAAACTAACAGTTTTGCCTCACCTTATGGTCTGTGGTGTCAATAAGTAGAAGCAAAAGGTGCCAGAACACTTTTCCACGGATTGATTTGACAGGACTTGTGATCAGTTTGTTTAAATTTATTCACTGCCATCAAGAGGCTATCAAGGGGTTTTGACCAATCAGGATCAAGCTTCTTACACAACCTGAAGGTCAGTAAGAAAGCAGTATAATAAAAGGGAAAAAAATAACTGTTGCCCAATTTCGGTGTT
The DNA here is from genome assembly GCF_009762535.1 of Notolabrus celidotus. Taxonomy (NCBI): domain Eukaryota; kingdom Metazoa; phylum Chordata; class Actinopteri; order Labriformes; family Labridae; genus Notolabrus; species Notolabrus celidotus. The sequence continues at coordinate 7,004,669 of NC_048276.1, forward strand.
TGTTGCTTTAAGTAAGGACATTGGTGTATTTGGTTTTAAATGCTGTAACAACTGTACAGACAACTGTACAGACCATGTTCACACAGCTTAAGGCGATGAATGCTGTGAAAAAGATAATACTACTATCAGAAAAGAAAACATGCAGGACTGGTTAATGAAAATATTTTGTTATGAATTGCTTTAAAAAGCTCTTGGATGCAGTCAAAATACCAAAATATGAAAAGAAAAAAAACATTCAAACTGTGGGGTGATTAATCCCGAGCAGATGGTCTGTTCTCATCCAAATGTTTTAGTATGATTTGGCGTTTTTCTTGCACTGTCAATATTGGTATTTTTAAATCCTAACTTTGAAGCGAGCGTCATGAAAATGAAGCCGGTCTAACCGGAGTAAGGGAAAAATGAAAGAGACGCACAGGAGCAAAAAAGTGCTTCTTCCAGTGCAGGCAGGACATCTTTCAACAGTTTAAAGAATACGAATAAGCTGCTTAGGGTGCAAAAAGAAACATAAAGTAAAATAAAAATATATTCAGATCAAGCTTGGCAACGTTGGTAAAACCGTTGCCAACGAGTCAGTCCAGCTGGTAGATGCATGCTGTTTACACATCTCTATTTGACTTCCAAACAATCTTGGAACAGTTTAAAAAGAGAGCAGAGGGAGTTTGAGAATTCTATGCATAATAGATGCGAGATGAGACGAATTTCTCTCTCTGCCTCTCTAATACATAAATTGTGCTCATGCACACGCACACACACACTCTACTACCATGCAAGGTTATATGCAAAGACCCAAACTTACACATTTGCAATACAGATACAATGAGCCTGTTTCCAGTTGAGAATTTAAATGAGTGTGTGTGTGTGTGCAGTCGAACAGAATCAAATTAAAATGCTGGGATGTTGCCATAATTTAAACAGATATTAGCACCTTGAGCATCAGAACTCACACTGCTACAATCAACAGCTAAAAAGGAAAGAAATGCTAATTCCAGGGGAAAGAGGCTACTCGCTCTTCCTGTGGAGAGGCGCAGCATTCGATTTCCATAAATATAAACATAAAGAATGCACACAGCAGATGAACTGGGTCGCACTGGGAGGCGGCAACGCACATGTACACCGCTGCACGCGCACAAACACAGGTGCAGAGAAAAGGGACACATGTGCATGCACAGAAGAAGGGATGTGGCACACATGCACAAGTGAGAAACCCCAGAAAGAAAAAATCCTTTTTTGCTTTCCCCGGCGTCACCAGAGGATATTTCTGCTACCAGGAGAGCTGGCCTTCAACAAGATGTTGGAATTACAGCCAGAATTTAAAATGAAATGCTTTAAAATGCATTCTAAAACAACAACTACAAGCTAGAGCTGGGCCAGACTCATTACTAATGTTGGCCTAAATGAGTCTATCAAAGACTCTCTCTAGGACGCGGGCCAAACTTCACAAACACACGACGACTGAGCGGTGCTGTTCCTTGGTTGTTTTTTTTACAGCCCACACTTCCTGTTAAGAGTTCAGTCAGGGCAGTGGATGTGAAAAGGCCATTGTGTTCCCAGCATCCCTTGTGAGATGGATGATGCGTTCCGTTGTCCCCGTGACCTCCACAGATACTGTCAGTCAGACTTAGAGCTCTGTGACACTTTCTCCCCGCTAGCTAACACTGACTCACAGCCTCATAATCTGTCCACCCATCCATCCACCCAGCGCCCATGCCACACAGCAAGAAGAACCCCCTTTCCAAACACTTACGAAGGAGCTTTTTTTAATTAGGAGAATTTCTCCCGTAAGCAACAGCCCTCTTCCCCCCTCAGCGCTGCACTCCCATGTTTCCGCCCGCCTGCCTGCCTCATCATATTTCGCAAACTTGGGTAGATTGGAGCGCTGCGAGGCTGGAGAGGTGGGAAGGCGACGGGCGGGGAAGGTGGTAAGGAGGGTGCATGTGACGGGAAGATGCTGTCTTTCGAGGAGGGAGGGGATTGTGAAGGGCTCATGATGTTGGCAGAATGTGAAGACAGAGGTCAGTGGGATTTGGATCACAGCGATTCAATCACAACCACACCACTCTAAATAAATCCCCCCCCCTGCATTTGCGATCATCTCTCCTGTTCTCCCGGCTCCTTCAGTGGCTTCCTCGCTCTCCCCTCTGTATTCCAGCGTGTACACACAAGCCTTGGGGCAAAGTCTTAACCTTAAGCACACTGAGGAGAACCTGGAGGAGCGGTATGACTAATGCTGCACACAAAAACAGATACACAAAAACCCCCACAGACACTCTGACACTCAAATACGTGCATGGAATCACCTTAAGATTCACACACACACGCACATCTCTGATATCCTGAAAATACTTCTTTTTATTCTTATCACACCAAATCCCTGTGTCACCTCTGGCACATAAACGCAATTAAAATTTGTATGTGGAAGGGCAACCAAGTGAAAATCTACTTCACATAATTGACGTGGCTGCACATGCCAACCTTAATGTTTGTCCCAAAACACACACACACACACGCACACACATGGCTGTTTTAATTAGAAATGGCTTGTACACCTTCACATGCACACACAGAGTCACAGTCACGCACATACATGGAGGCAAACAGGTAGAATGTCAAATTAGGTTCCCTCTGACTAAAAGCTAATGAGCTGGATTCTGCTATTAGAGCCAAAGCAGCCGCCTCAGAGTACGTGATAGCCCCCCCCTTCTCCTCAAAGCAGTTCAATTACAGAAGCGGTTGGGGGGACAGAGAGAGAAAAGAGGAGGAGAAATATCAGAGCTTGAATTATTTTCACGTTCACACCTTTCATCAACTCTAAGTGTTCCTTCCTGAACCCTTTCCTCCAAACCCCCTGCTAGTTTTCCCCATCTCTGGTCACCACTCACTCCACTCCTCTTTTTTCCCCTCCTCCCTTTCCTTCCCTTTTCTGCAGGGTTGTGAGAGACAAGAGGTTTAAGCGCCTGCCTGGTTTTTCCTGCACGTATCTCAATCTTTTAAACTCCACCCGAGTTCCTTTTCCTCTGTGTTATGCCCCGTAGGCTTCCTCCACCTCAAACACATAATTAGAAGTTTTTTATTAGAAACAAAACTGATCTTGAAGCTTCTTGTGAGTGGCTTCTAATTAAACGTGAGGGATGAGGGAGACTAGCTGGAAGTAAACCCAATTAATTAAACAGAAAGTTTATGAGTGGCGTACACCGCTTCCATGCAGTCGACTTTTTTAGTGCAAAAAAGTGAAGATAATCCTCCGCGATAACACTTCTTAAAATAGGACAAGGATCAATTTCAGAGTTCTCACGTGCGCCTGCAACAATCTTTGGGTAAAGCAGTATATCTCATATGTGAGCTTCTCTATCAGACTCCCACAGCTAAAACAAGAGAACCATGACTCTAATCCATAAAGTCATAGCGAGGCACAGCCTACAGCTGCTCTCCTTTAAATGAAAAGGAGACTGACTGTGGATTTGTGTTCATCTAAAATGCTTAAATTCAAATCAGAAAGAGAATTTAAATCCATGTCTGGTGACGAAAACCTTTTCTGGTAGTTTTAAATCAGAGGTATTCGATGTAACCTCAACATGATCTAACAGAAAATATTACATTTACATAACTGTTATGATTCTGATGTTCATGATGGTCGCAGGGTTTGTTTTTAGCTTGAACTGTGTCTATTCCTACTTTGGGATTTGCAAAATGTACCTTAAAGCTGGGGTTGGTAATCAGATTTAGATACACTTTTTGTTATACTGGTTAAAATGATCTTTATATCCTGATGGTAATCAATACATGATGTGTTCTTAAAAAAGAGTGAAGAAAAGCTGCTATCTACAGCCAGAGTAAACCTGGGAAAACAACAACCAATCACCGTTTTTTGGGTGCCAAAATTTTAAACCATTCAAATCCCGTCCAGCCGTTCTGCCCGCCTCCTTCATTTCCCCAGCCTGCACTCCGAGTCTCCGTCCCCTGCCTCTGCTTCCCCTGACTCTACTGACTGCCCCTCTCGCTCGACCTTGGGCCTGTCCCCTCTGACCCGATGAGGTGCTTTGCTCAGGACTGTAGTCCGGATCAGAGTCTAAAAAGCTCTCACCATGGGGCTCTGACAAGCAGAAGAATGAATGCCATTTACTAAATCCTACAGAAAATATATATGTACTGTAGCGTCCGTCTGGACGCTGTAGGGATGACGAGCCGATTCGTGAACACGTTTAGTTTTAATAACCGGTCACTGTCGGCCGTGATCACGCCAACCAACAAAACAACAATCAATGTTTGAATGAATGAAAAACTTCTCCTCTTGTCTCTCCTCTCTCCAGCTCACACACTCTACACCTCTCCTGATGCCTTCACTGACTGTCAACACTGTAGGAATTAAGAGCATCTACACTGAACAGGTTTAACAAACAGTAGAGTTGTTACAGTATTATATATGTGTTATAACTTTTCTCCTGATATCATGTCACCAGTACAACTGGATAATGCTAGAATGACAGTTGTGAGTGCTAACAGCAGCCATGTTTGTTTGTGTTTTTAACTTTCACTATGAGAATGTTTTGGTGAGGACTGGTTTTGAATCAGTCACCATCATATGGTCGCAAGTCAGCGGCGGTCGTGCATGTGAGCGCGGGGGGGGGGCGTCGTTTTCGCTCTGAGGGAGGAGGGGAGGGGTTAGACGGAGTCATGAGGACATGCTACATTCAAATTCATGCTAGTTTTCCGAGACTGCCAACCCCAGCTTTCAGGTGTCAACTAATGCTGTTTTTTGCGCTGGCAGAGCCTATCTTCAATCTAAACAAAAACTGATTCAGCGTTTCCAGCATCAGCGTCCTCTGCGCTAAAAAAAGGCCCTTAGCATCATCTTCCTCAAACTGAACAGTGATAAAACAGAGGTCCTTCTCTTTGGCACTCAATCCACCCTTTCAAAAACAAACAACCTCTCCATCCTCATTGATAACTCCTCCATCTCCCCCTCCCCCCGTGTTAAGAGTCTTGGTGTCATCCTCGACAGTACACTGTCATTCCAGTCCCACATCACTAATCTCGCCTGCGTCCGTCTCTCTCACCCAACAGTTCTACAATTTTGGTTTACACCCTGGTCACCTCCTGCCTAGATTACTGCAGCTCCCTTCTTTTTGCTTTACCAGACAAATCCATCCATAAACTTCAACTGGTTCAAAATTCTGCTGCCCGCATCCTCACCAGAACCCCCTCCACCAGCCAAATCACACCTGTCCTGCAGCAACTCCACTGGCTTCCCATCAAATACCGCATCATCTTTAAGATTCTGTTTCTCACCTTCAAGGCCATCAACAACCTAGCTCCTCAGTATCTCATCAACCTCCTCCATACCAAAATACCCACCCGTAGTCTCAGGTCCTCCTCTTCCACCCAACTCACCCTCCCAACTGTTCGCTTGACCACCATGGGGTCGAGAGCCTTCAGCCCTGCCTCTGGAACTCTCTCCCCCCAGGGTGTACAAAATTCCACCTCTCCCAACACCTTCAAATCCCGCCTCTAAACTCACCTTTTCCGCCAAGGCTACTCACTTTAATCCATCTCTATGGGACTGGAATGAATGGTATCACACTAGCATCTTCGAGGTACAATTTCCAAGTTCAGAGTTGCTGCTAATGCTATGACACGATTTATATCAATAGTTTTTAAAGTTTCTTGTTGAAATGCATTGAATGAAAGCAAGTATGAAGCATACAGAGCATTTTAAAACAGACCTAACAGTGCTGCTGAACGACTTTCATAACCTAGCAATAGTAAACGCTCGGAGAAGCGCTCTGAAATTGAGGTTGTGGGTGCTGCCAGACGAAAAAACAGCATTAGTGGACACAGCACCTTAAAGCCTCTTGAAAGTTTAATCAAGATGTGGGTCATATAGCATGTGTGGGTACAGAAGCATGAGCCACTGGCGTAGGTGAGGCAGAGCCAAGAGTCGAGAGAATGCAAGAGTCCCACTCTTGTCGTCAAAGCCTTTGTGGTTTGCAAACCATGAAGCTTTAAGTCTCAGATTCTCAGGGACAAAAACTCAAACCCTGTGTTTCGTCTGCTCGTCTTACAACACTGACAGATTTTCTGCTCTCTAACTCTTACACACTCCACACTCGTCTTTTCAAACAGCAGCCAGCTGTCCGAGTTAGAGGAGGATTTTCTGACTGACGTTTCAATCTACTTCCAACCAAAGTTTCTTTTTTGTCAAGACCCAGCTCAGAGATCCACATAAAGAAACAACAAGGCTCCATTCACAGCTGTTCTACAGGCACTATTCTGTGACTACAAACCGTAAACAATATCAAATCAGAACAGTTAAATAAATATATACACAGCTGATTACAAAGATGTGAGTAAAATCAAAGTGTCACAGTTATTGTGGTTCTATTTTTCAGGCCCATAATTGTGGCCTGCCCCAAATAATGCAACAACCAAAGTAAAGAGTAAATGGAACAAGAATTACTGAAATATGACCTTCAGTGAACTCTTTACAGACGGAGACTCATTCAAAGTGTATTAATAAGACATGAGATAATAAACGTGACTTTAACTCAGTGAATGAAAAATATTTTGATCTCTTTTAGACTGGACCTGGATTGACTGATTCAAAAGTATTATGCATGTAAAATTAATCTGCAACCATTTCAAGTAACATCCCAACATCAACAATTCTTTGCGACGGATCACTGGACATATCTCTGGTTTTCAGACAAACTAGATATCTAAAGGTGCATTTCAACCAAGAGTTCTGGGGGCTTTTAAAATATTTTACCCTTAAATATTTTTTAAGCCGAGGGCATCGCATCGGTGTTTTGGTTTGAACAGGGACCTAGGCAACTGGAGACTTCCCTCACAAACGTCTTTAGATGATAATTAAATATCTGATGAGGATATTTTGACATTTGAATAAAAACTAAACACAGCTGTTGTAAACTCAAGATATTAAGATTACAAGTTTTCCATTATGAGAGGCACATCTGACTTGATTGACAGGTGGGAACACTGTAGCTGTTGGCTAGGAGGCTCAAAGCCCGCCTCTTTACGTTACACTCGCTCGACAGCTGTTAGGTTGAGTTCAACATTTCCAATATGGCTGCCGCCTCAGAAACAGATGGGTGACGTCACAGATACTAAGTCCATTATTTATACAGCCTATGTGTAAACTCCACAAACACTGACCTGTTCAGTTGAGGGTCTCCAGTTTAAAGGGTTACTTTTAAAACCATAACACCTGGAGAGATGCATTTGCAGTGGGCTCAGACAAAGTAAATCAAAGCTCCTTTTTTTGACAATATATTTATTGATTTTTAACTAGTCAAGTGAATCACAGATGTGTATGATGTTATTGTGGACGGCGGGTCCCGGGACTTTGGTCCCTGCCCCCCAAAGTCCCGGGACCAAATTACTACCCCCCAAGCAGGGGCTTTTCAGGAGGGAGATTAGCTAGCCCTGAACTAAATTTAGACCCTGGTTACTCCGGTCTAAAAGGATGTAGTTCCAGGGTACAGTTCCTGTAGTGGAAAAACACCTTAAAAAGTGATACTTTGAGCTCAGGGAAAGTGTTCTGGGGATTTTCTTCTTTTACTTTTTCCTGACATTTTACCAAATGATTAATCCGTTCCTAGAGAAAATAATAATTATAGCTATCAATAATGAAAAGAACTCATTAGTTGCAGCCAAATTACGATGTGAAGCTAGTTATCCCTGAAAAAACAGGTTTGGCTGTAAGAAGACGTGCAGTTTTTTCTTCAGTTGTCTTTTTATTTTAAGTCAAGTGTTAAAGAGATTCTGGTTTCATCTCTTTAGTTCTTAAATGTTCTGCTTCTCATTTTGTAATTTGGATGAAGCAATCATTTTCATAATCATTTCTATTCCTCCTATTAGTGTTAGTGCTGTTAGTACTGACCTCTTTTGTGAATGAGTGTGTGCTGCACAGCTGTGTGAATATTCTGTTTACGTTCATGTTAATTACATGCCGTACTGTATGTACTTCACCTTCTCTCCATGTCCCAGTTGTTCATCTTTAACGTCGCTCAGAAATTTCCAGTTCACCCTCGCTCCACCGCCTGCTGACCTCGTCTCTGTCAGGGATTGGCTGTTCAGCTTGCAGCCTTCCTGGTCAAACCTATGGTGTGGGAATAAAAAATGCACAACGGCACGTATGTATAAATAAATGTATGGAGCAAACGTGCTTGCACAAAGAAAAAAAAACACATTGATGTAAAAAAAAAAATGGCATGCATTATTTAAAGAGTGGAGAGAGTGAGAGAAAGAAAAGGGAAGGTTTGTTGAGAATATGACATTAATAAACATCATCAGTGAACACATTCAGGTACCTTTGTGTGTTTACTGGTATAAATGTGTGTTATACAACAAACTTACTTCTCTAATCTGCAGAGAAGATTCTGCACCATCTGCAGTTATCTAAAGGAACTATCTTCAGCGGTGGCTGAATTACACCTTAATCCCTGAACTGATCCACTGCATCTTTATGCTGCAATCTACTCCAACATAACATACGGCTCTACGGCTGTCTATCATGGACAAACAGTCACAGGTAAATCAGCTTTTATATCTATTTTCACATTTCATTCAACACGTAATGTTTTTCCTGAGGTAGAAAGAAAAATAAGACTCATCTGTCTTCCCACTCCATCCATTCATTTATCTACCTTTTTAATATTCTCTTTAAAAATTCTTAATGCATCACTGTGACTCCTGCTCTGTATTCAAGCCGAGCGGCGCAATCTAATCAAGGCATCATCCAAATTCATCAGATTCCTTCAATTATGTGAGCAAGCCTGGTCAAAACAATCCCCCACAAAGCAGCACTTCGCCACAGGAGGAAAGTCAGAGAGGTGCTTTTTGTCTTTGTAAAACGCAGACTGAAATATTAAGAAGGAGTCCAAAAACAGTGCGCCTGCTTCCTGAATAACATTTATTTTGATTTGCTTGTGGCTGTCAGCGTGTACACTGCAGAGAGGACCAAACGGCAGCAGAAATCGGGCCTGTGAGGGATTAGAGATGAATAGAAGTGCAATGGAAGGAAGGAGGAGCAACATTTTCTTTATTTGTTTAGTCCAGGGGTTCCCAAACTTTCCAGCCTGCAACCCCAAAAATATAGGTGCCAAAGACTTGTGACCCCAACTGTCCCTCGAAGTGATTACATGTTGCTTCATACTTCATTTACTTCAGGACGCTGGCGGCCTAGCAGTCTAAGCGCCCCACATGCAGAGGCTATAGTCCTCGTCGTAGAGGTTGCCAGTTTGATTCCCAACCGCCACCATGCACTGCATGTCTTCCCTCACTCTCTTCCCCACATTTCCTATCTCTCTTCAGCTATCCTATCATAAAAAGGCAATTTACTTCATACTTAGTTTACCTACATGCAGATGTGTCTCTGTTTCTTGTGCTGCTGTGATTAACCTGCTGCTACTGATCATTTTGTTAATTAGCAGTTAGCTAACCCCAACCCTAACTTTAGGAGTCATCTGGCAACAAAGAAAGGCAGAGAACTAATGGAAAGTGCTTACTTGCAGGGTTTTATTTCAAATGTAAGTACTATAGTTGTCTATATTTTTACAATAATGGGTAAAATAAGCAAATTTAGATTACTTAAAAAAAAAAAATAACCTGGAAGACATCTCGCGACCCCCCCATTGGTGTCTCGTGACCCCCCAGGGCAGAGGTGGGCAATTAACTTTCCCAAGGGGCCACATGAGAGACGGGGACTGTTTAGGAGGGCTGGACAAAAAACTGAACTCAACACAAATTATAGCTGTTTATTAAAGCTGGGCTTGGTAATCAGATTTAGATACACTTTTTGTCATACTGGGTAAAATGATCTTTATGTCCTGATGGCGATCAATACATAATGTGTTCTTAAAAAAGAGCGAAGAAAAGCTGCTATCTACAGCCGGAGTAAACCTGGGAAAACACCAACCAATCACCGTTTTTTGGGTGCCAAAATTTTAAACCAATCAAATCCCGTCCTGCTGTTCTGCCCTCCTCCTGCGCGTACATTTCCCCGGCGTGCACTCTGAGTCCCCGTCTCCTGCCTCTGCTTCCCCTGACTCTACTGACTGCCCCTCTTGCTCGACCTCGGGCCTGTCCCCTCTGACCCGATGAGGTGCTTTGCTCAGGACTGTAGTCCGGATCAGAGTCTAAAAAAGCTCTCACCACGGGGCTCTGACAAGGAGAAGAATTAATGACATCTAGTAAGTCCTACAGAAAATATATATGTACTGTAGCGTCCGTCCGGACGCTGTAGGGATGACGAGCCGATTCGTGAACACGCTGAGTTTTAATAACCGGTCACTGTCGGCCGTGATCACGCCAACCAACAAAACAACAATCAATGTTTGAATGAATGAAGAACTTCTCCTCTTGTCTCTCCTCTCTCCAGCTCACACACTCTACACCTCTCCTGATGCCTTCACTGACTGTCAACACTGTAGGAATTAAGAACATCTACACTGAACACGTTTAACAAACAGTAGATCTGTTACAGTATTATATATGTGTTATAACTTTTCTCCTGATATCGTGTCACCGGTACAACTGGATAATGCTAGAATGACAGTTGTGAGTACTAACAGCAGTCATGTTTGTTTGTGTTTTTAACTTTCACTATGATAATGTTTTGGTGAGGACCGGTCTTGGAGGAGCTCCGAGGGGAGGAGGGGAGGGGTTAGACGGAGTCATGAGGAAATGCTACATTCAAATTCATGCTAGTTTTCCGAGACTACCAACCCTAGCTTTAAAAGCAGCACATTTTTGGGTTTTGACTAGAAACTCAAAACATTTGAGGTATCCTGAAAACAGGCATTGTGTAAATACCAATATTGCAACACTCTTCCATAAATATTTACAGATTTTAAAATGTGCACATCTTTGCACTATTTCAATCATAACATCAACTCGGCGTGTTTTGTCTCGTAGTGGCGGTTTAAATTGTAATCCTTAAACACAGAGATCTGTTCTCCACAAACTAAGAACACAGCTTTACCTTTGAGTTCATAAAATAAATACTTAGCTGTCCATGTCTTGTTAAAGACTCTCCATTCAGTGTCAATCTTTCTTTTTTTTTAAAGGGAGCGAACATCCTTGAGGGCTAGCAGTTAGCCTACTTAGCCAATCACAGACGGTATGCTTTGCGGCATATACATTCACACGCAGCCACCTGCCAGTCAAAAATAATTTGACTGGCATTGGATGCATGGTGTATGCTTATTTACTGTACATTTTGTTTCTGAATCTTATCACCCATTAACCTCACACGGGCCAGTCAGGGCCGGATGTGGCCCGGGGGCCGTAAAATGCCCAGGACTGCCCCAGGGGGTCCTGACCCACACTTTGGGAACCCCTGATTAAGTCCACTGAATGTCAGGAGGTTTATTGGTTTATTATTCTGGTGTATTGACCAGAGACTAATAAGACCTAGATTAAAGCTGCAGCAATGGAGCCGGCGCCTCCTCTGTCTCTCTTTCTAACACACAAACTCCAGCAAACTGCTACAACTAGAGCAAAGTGGAGGAAACCAGAGTTCAAGACCCAGTAAGGTGAATTTATAAACCACACATGAAGAGTTGAAAGATTTAACAGACTAATGCCCACAGGTATGACAAAACACAAGCTGTGAGCTGTGAGCTGTGAGCTGTGAGCGCACTATTTGATGAAAGTTTTAGCCTAAGAATAGCTTTTGCTGTAACACGCAGGTAATCACATGCAAACTCAAGCATTGGTATGTGCACACACACACAGACACACTCACACACTCCCACACTCCCACAAGAAGCAGAAGGGAAAAATACATTTATATTTCAGGGGTGACACAACTTTGGGAACAGCCTTAATGAGAGTGAATGAGTCATAATTTTAAATCCCTCCACAGGAGCTGCTAAGAAGAATCCAGTTTGATGCAGCTCAGTGTCCCCCATGTTTCTGTTCATGTAAAGTTTAAGTTCAGAGAAGGATCTGGATTTATCCCTGTTCTGCTTTTCTGCTTCTCCCTCAAGCCGGTCCCGTCTACACCCTGCCCCACTGGGACTGTGAAAGCACATGTACGCACTCTCCTGATACGTGATCATCAGTGCTTTGCACTTTCCCGTTACTCTGTGCATGTGTGACCGAACCATGTGTTTAAATTCTGTTGCAGTTTATTTTTATTACAGCACCAGAGGATACGATCTACATGTGTGGTGCTTGGGATTTAAGTGACAGTGTATCCGTGTGCACACTTAACTCAGTTACAAAATGTGCGAATGTGTGGGTGTGCACGGTGACTCACCAGCCCCTCAATCTAAAGGCCTCGGGTATGTCTGGGTTGACCATGACTGTCGAACTGAACAAAGCAGAGAGAGATCTGCCCCCAAAATCAGACAAACGAGCTCCTTTGATTGCGACCACTGGCTGCCCTGAGCCGTTAAACTTCTCAGCCTGAAGGGAGAAAAAAACAGTGTTAAAAACAGCAACAGAGGAGAGAAAGATGAAGGAAAAAAGAGACACAAAAGCAGCCGTGTTATTGTATCATAAATCATCACTCTGTTTCTGCAGCTCGGATACACCAGAAAGTGATATAGGGTATGATTTTCTTTTATAATTGGACAACCTACAAGTTAATTTGAAAGTCATTTTTGGATTTTGGCAAAGAAGAGGGATTAGCTCTTGCAGATTGAATGAGCTTAGAGAAGAATAGTGCCATTTCATGCACATTTGAGAGTTATTTAGCCTGCCGTCTCAAATCAGAGACTCTGGTCCAAAACACTCCTGAAGGTCAGGGGAATGATTCGACCCATCCGAATTTTACAGCCCTGAAATCCCAATCACACAGCTCTGCATGCAAGCGCCCGCAGAGACACATGGGCACATGCACGGCTGGGCATCTTCATGAACACACCATTAATTATAGCCTGCTCTGCATGTTTTTATGTTAAAACCCCCAAATCCATCCCTGGATACACAGAGAGAGAGAGATTATAGTTATTACCTCCTCTCCCCACAATGTGGCCGTCACCACTTTGCCAGTTGTGTCTATTAAGTGGAGGGCCCTCTTGGAGACTTCTCTGCTGCTCTTAGTGGTTATACGGGACACATCATCCGCACTCTTGCACACTCCGATCACATCTGTTGGCAAAGAGAGTCATTTTACATTTCAGTCTATATCTCATGAACACAACAGAGGTAGATAAACATGCTTAAAGTGAGGTAAGGAAAGGAGGGTGCATTATGTGAAGGGGGACTTTTAAAATGCCTGTTATGGGATGATAAGTGTTACAATGCTTTCTCTACATAATGAAGTGTCTGCTGACGTGACAGGCTTTCATCAACACCCTCCATGCCAACCTCCATGACCTTCCCTGTGTAAGCCCCAGAAGGTCATTGCTGAAAAGGCCTGCGGTTCACAGAGCGTTGTATCGAAGCATATTAATGAAAGTTGACTGGAAGGGAAAGGCGCACAAGCAGCAGGAATAACCGCAGCCTTGAGAAGATTATTAAGAAATGCCTATCCAAGAACCTGGGAGAGCTTCATATGGAGAGCACCAAGGTCAGTGTCAGTGCATCTGAGCCACCACGCACTCAGGTGTGTATTCAGGAAAGGGGGCGACAGCTGGAGCATCCCTATTATCAAGCCACTCTTGAACCAGAGACAATGTCAGAAGTGTCTTACCTTGGGTAAGAGAATAAGAACTAGACTGTTGCTTAGTGGTCTAAAGTCCTATTTTCAGATGAAAGTAAATTTAGACTCTCATTTGGAAATCAAGATCCAAGAGTCTGGAGGAAGAGTAGAGAGGCACAGAATCCATTGTGCTTGAAGTTCCTGCAGCCTGTGATCATTTGAGGCGCCATGTGATCTGCTGGTGTCGGTTCAGCGTGTTTTATCAAGTCCAAAGTCAACACAGCGTCTACCAGGAGATTTTAGAGCACTTCAAGCTTCTATCTGCTGACTAGCATCATGACGATGCCACTTTCTTTCTCCAGCAGGACTTTGCACCTGCCCACAGCGCCAAAACTACTACCATAATATTACTGTGCCTCATTGGGTAGCCATCTCACCTGACATGAGCCCAAAGAGAATCTATAGAGTATTGTCTATATATGCCACGCTGTATTGATGCAGTAATTCATGCATGGTAAAAGACCTCCAACCAAGTATTGAGTGTTTAAATGAGCATACTTTTCAGAGGTTGCACATTCCTGTGTTGAAAATCCTTTTTTTTATTGATCTTAAGAAATGTTTGAATAATGAGAGGGGCTGGATTTCTGATTTTCTTGAGCTATAAGCCAAAATCATCAAAATTAAACCAAAACCAGGCTTGACATATTTCACTTTAAATGTAATAAATACAGGATGAGAGTTGAGTTAGATTACAAAATCAGGAGCTTTTTCATGCCTTTCTATTTTTTTTAGATGTATCTACACAAAAAACTAGAGTAGCAAGGACAGATTAATGAATGAATGAATTAATTAATACAAAATGAAGTTAAAATCAGTGAAAAGTATAAAAGAGAGAATAAAAACATCCCTCTTACATCGGATGGCGAAGTGTTAGATATGCTTGATTTATTTCTTTGTGAGATAAAAGTAATTTCTTGGAAATGAACGAACTCCAATTAACTTTAACGTTTACCAACTAAAACTCATTCAGTGTATTTCTGCTAACTTAATAAAAGGTGACATATCACGCTTTTTTCATCAATATATATTGGTCTAAGAGGTCCCCAAAACATGTTTTTAAAGTTTATGCTCAAAAAAACACTTTGAAATCAGATTTTGGCATGCCTGAAAATCCCTCTTCTTCAGTCCTCCTCAGAACACTCTGTTTTCTCTCTCACCACGCCCCCTCAGGAAGTGGATGTGGCCTCGGCTCTCCAGCACGTTGATCTAATGTTTACATGTTGGCTGAATATACACGGCTGCTCACAGATCACGTTACTTCAACCCTCTGAATCTGATCCAGAATCTGATCCTGATGGAGAGGCGCCTGCAGCAGGACCTTTCTGAAGGATTGGTCACAGATTTAGTGTTTCTTGTTGTTTTATTTAACAGTATGTCCACGTGTGTCTTGGTACACAGCTACGAACATGTAGCTATGTGGCTATGCTAACTAGCGCTAGCACTTATTCATGATAAATAAAAATCATCCACTAGATCTTCAAATCTGCAGACGTGGGGAGTAAAACCGACCTCTACCAGAAAGGCAGCAGGACCTTTCTGAAGGATTGGTCACAGATTTAGTGTTTCTTGTTGTTTTATTTGTCAGTATGTAGACGTGTGTCTTGGTACACAGCTACAGCTACAGCTACGAACATGTAGCTATGTGGCTATGCTAATTAGTGCTAGCACTTATCCATGACAAATAAAAATCATCCATTAGATCTTCAAATCTGCAGACGTGGGGAGTAAAACCGACCTCTACCAGAAAGGCAGCAGGACCTTTCTGAAGGATTGGTCACAGATTCTGTGTTTCTTGTTGTTTTATTTGTCAGTATGTCGACGTGTGTCTTGGTACACAGCTACAGCTACGACATGTAGCTATTTAGCTATGCTAACTAGCGCTAGCACTTATCCATGATAAATAAAAATCATCCACTAGATCTTTAAATCTGCAGACGTGGGGAGTAAAACCGACCTTTGTGTTTATTAAGACAGCCTACAACTAGCATGCCTCCCTCCTCAGCTCCTTGTTAGCACACATTTGTGCAGGTAATGAAAAACGGAGGAGGGGATTCAGTATTATTTTATACAGTCTATGGGCTGAACAAGCTCCGAGCTCTGACTCCGTGACAGACCGGATATTGTTGTTACGTAACAAAAACACGGAAGTCTGAAACGGCTCGTTTTAGACACATTTACAGAAAGGTGGAGAAATCAGAACAGGGGCAGAATGGATTTTTTTCATTCTCGGGGGGTTTGTAGACATGCCAGGGAAACATATTTCAGGTAGAGAACCATTAAAAAGTTCATTTTGCATGATATGTCACCTTTAATGTGTTATAGTTCCTTTGTTGCATAGAACCATTTCTGAATACTTAAATCTGAATGGTTCACAACCAAGTGTCCAAGGTTGCCGTCTTCCCCCTTTGCCTTTGTTAGCCAAAAATGAACCAATGCTTCAGATTTTTGAGTAGGACTGTTAGCTTTGACTTGCTCCCATGTCTTCACTGGAATTCTTACAATGACTGTCTGTTTCTGCATTTCATGTGGTCCAAACTGCCTGAACCTACCAGTAGAAAAATCAAAACCTCTCACAATGGCAATGTTTGTGTTGGGTCCAGTTGGATGTGCAGGATCACAATCCCGATGCACACTTTTAATGCATGTATTGACCAGGGGTGCAGCTCGCTCGCCCTGGTGGCTGCACTGCAGTATAGGTCAAAAACTCAGTCTCCCCCATTCATTTGAATGGGGCTGCAGTCAAACTCTTATTTACAGTCTATGGTAATGACCTGTCTGTAATAATGGGTACATTTCCATTTTCCTCCTCTATCTTTAAATCCTGCATTTTGATCTGATTTTTGTAGATGAGTCTTCAGGTGATGTGCTCACCTTCAGTCTGTTTTACAGTAATGTTTGTGTGTGAATGGATTCATATATAAGAGGATGATTTAAATTCTGAGTACAACATTTGGTCAAAAACTCAGAGCACCCCATTTCTGTCAATCTCCTCACCGTCAGAAGTAGTGCCCATGCGTTTAATAAAATTTCTGAGCAGTATTGTATTATAGATTATGTCAAACAGTCATTCTCGGAACTCCATCCACTGTCTGCTACCTCTGCTAACCTTTTTCTAAGCTCTCCCCACTCCTTCCTCATTCCTCTCCTGCTCTCCGCCTGTGCTCTCTCAGCCCTCCTTAATTCCATTATGATTGAGACGATGTCATCCACCTCTGAACTCCATTATCACCACAGGAACAGGCTGACAGTTCTCATTACCATGTTATAATCCCCTATTTAACAAAGGAGCAGAGAGAGGCAGCGAGAGAGGGGAGTGAATGGAGAGACAACAGATGACACACACACACAACATGTAACACAGCCCCTCTGCGATCAACACAAGCACACTCCTGCAGGTAAACGTGTTCATGTGTGGTGTGCATACATGATACCGGTTTCATCATGCGAGATTACTGCTCTGGGTGTAATCCTGCGTGTATTTTCTCCTCTGCAGCTTACATTATGGTGTTTACACCTCTTAATGTGCAGTCATTGGTTCTCTGATTAAGTGTGTGCGACACTTAAATAAAATGATAACCCTGCTTGTGATGCAGACGAGCAGTTGTTTCTCCTCTGCTGATCTGTTACAGTACAAAACTGCAATACTGTGCAACACAAACACACAGGTGTCTGAACACAAACACCTTTGGAGATGAAGATTTTAAATTGCTCTTTTAAAATCTGATCGTTCTGATCCATGCTGCGAAAGGCTGTGAATGAGCCCTTGAGCTTTTTATTGCCCATCCCCACATCAGGATCCCTCTTATTGGCGTCTTTTTAGTGTGATTTAACACCCAGCATCAACAAATATGAGAAGGTTATGTGTTAATGTTTCAAAAAAACAAATCTGTCATCAGATATTTCCTGATCTAAAGCTCCTGTGGCTTGAATAATATGTCAATTTTGGCGCCACCTGTGGACAAAGCCGGACGATTGTGCCTTTGTTGGACAAACTGTGAAGCCGAGTATTAGAAGTGGAGCTAAACTTCCCTAATCTGGGATAACCTCTCGGAGCTAGACCTTGTAGGGGATGCTTGCTAGTGACCGAGCCAAAAAAGTGATATGAAGGCGCCCCCTTGTGGGCTCACCAACTGCAGGGACAGGTGAGGGGTCGGGTGCGATACAAACTGAGTGGGAGGCAAAGGCAGGGGCCTTGACGAGCTGATCCCCAGTAGCGTAAACCGGTTATTGGTATGTGGAACATCATCTCTGTGGCAGGGAGGGAGCTGCAGTTAGTGGGGGAGGTAGAGGGCTACCATTTGGATGGATAGACGGATGGACGGATGAATGGCTGGATGAATAGATGGTTGGATTAATGGGTGATTGGATGGGCTGATACATGGATGAACAGATGGATGGATGGATGGATGGATGGATGGATGGATGGATGGATGGATGGATGGATGGATGGATGGATGGATGGATGGATGGATGGATGGATGGATGGATGGATGGATGGATGGATGGATGGATGGATGGATGGATGGTTCAATGAATGAATGGATGAATGAATGAATGGCTGGATAAATGGTCGAATGGTAGGAAGGATGGATGGACAGATTAATTGATGGATGAATGGATGGATGGTTGAATGGATGGGTGGATGGAAGGATGGATGGACAGATTAATTGATGGATGAATGGATGGATGGTAGAATGGATGGGTGGATGGAAGGATGGATGAAAGGATGGTTGGATTTTGGATGGATGGATAGATGAATGAATTGATGGATGGATTGATGGATTGATGGTTGGTTGGATGAATGAATGGCTGGATGGCTGGGTGGATAGATGGATGGATGGATGGATGGATGGATGGATGGATGGATGGATGGATGGATGGATGGATGGATGGATGGATGGATGGATGGATGGATGGATGGATGGAAGAATGGATTGCTGGTTGGATGGGCATGTAGATGGATGGATGGATGGATGGATGGATGGATGGATGGATGGATGGATGGATGGATGGATGGATGGATGGATGGATGGATGGATGGATGGATGGATGGATGGATGGAAGGAAGAATGGATGGATGGATGGATGGATGGTAGGAAGAATGGATTGCTGGTTGGATGGGCATGTAGATGGATGGATGGATGGATGGATGGATGGATGGATGATGGATGGATGGATGGATGGATGGATGGATGGATGGATGGATGGATGGATGGATGGATGGATGGAAGAATGGATTGCTGGTTGGATGGGCATGTAGATGGATGGATGGATGGATGAATGGATGAATGGATGGATGGTTCAATGAATGAAACTGAAACTTTTGTTAGAAAAATAAAAAAAGGCCTTTTCTGCTGTGTGCTGTTGATCTTCTTCACAACACTTCCCTGTAGCAGGGCTGAATAGCATTTAAAATGACTTCAAATATAAAGTAAATTATCCTTCTGATAGTCTGGTTTGATGCTGTCGGTAATGCAGAGACATAAATATTGATTTGTGCAAGATTTAAACTATCTTGGTAAAGTTGAAGTACTTGTATGCCTTCTTAATCTGGACAAAGAGAACTTAAGCCTGAGCAAGAAGATGTTTTTGTCTTTATGTCAGCATCAAAACTCAGGTATCTAACCCACACTTGTATTGATAACTTATAATTCATATGTAACATAAGTGACCTTAAACTATTGATTAATGTAAAGCTAAAAAGTGGACCAAACAAATAGGAGCAAATGCCATACGGGATGTTACTTATGTATGCTAAAACTTGCAGACCAAAGGAAGTTTTCATACATTTTGCCTCAACAACAGAAACATCACTGTCAAACCTGTGCATCATCTGACTGATAAAGCAGACTGCCAAGAGCATGATGTTGAATTGCTAATTTTTAACCCCAATCTAAACCTGGACTACCCAATTTACCTGTCCCAGAGATAAGACATTCCTGTCAGGCAGAGAGGGCAGGCGCCATAACTAACCTTCATAAAACAGAGGAAGAACATTCTCCTATTCTTATCTTTTACTGTGTGGCTGAATTAACCTTTACTCTGACCCTGCCGTCACGCTTTCTTCAAGAACACTTGGTGTATGACTGAAAGGCATGTGCATATGTCTATAAGCTCAGTTTTTACCATCTCCAATATCTAAAACTGGTAATTGCCTGAGCCTTCAGAGATAAATAAGCTGATAAGCCAATATTGTTATACTGGCGGCGAATCAGATATCCTGTCCCGACAATACCAGCCAAGTTTTTGATTAGCCATTGGAGAAATATGATCATAAATGCACAGACAATTATTTAAAGATGACATATGTTGGAACACAAACAAGACTGATTCACTCCATATTTTCTGTGATGATGCAGCACTGCTGTTTTCTTAGACAGCTGCACTTTCAATATTTCATATGATTTTCATGGAACGGTTTCAAGTCCCTCACTGCTCTTCTGACACTGCTGAATTAAGAGATGGAATTGACACAGGCTAATTTAGGGGCGTCCTCATGAGCTGGTCCAATCGATCAGGTCTGAACACGTAATTTACAATGCACTTTGTCATGAGGAAAGCATGGGGAATCGACTCACACACCAAAAAGAGGTCAAGAATAAAACTGAGAAAGTCTTCTGGCATGAGGCCCAGTTTTCAGAGAGACATGAACACAAGTGAGCTGTAGTGAAAATGATTACTGACAGCTCCACTCTTAACCGGGACTACCACAAGATCCGTGTCCGGTCAGTCTCCGATCTGCTGTGGTCTGGCTCCTTGCTCTGACACCTGTCAACACCCACCGGTTGAGTTTACAGAACGCAGCACGGAGCAGGACCGCCGGACAGCTGGAGTCGTGACTGAGATTTTACCATTAATGACTACTCTTCTCCTCTCCTCATCCATGTTGTCTTTCTGGTCCTCTGAAAACCTCTGACCTGTTGAGTCCAGGCCTGGCTCCGCTCATCATGACGGTTTGTTGTTGTAGTTAAGTGAAATACGATCTGGTGATAACACAGAGTGTTTTATTCTGAAAACTAACCGGATGTTTTCATTTTGTTTTGGTGCCTGACTTCCTGTCCCGCTCCATCTGCTCTGTTGAGATTGATCCAGCAGAAATAGAAGTCTTGCGTATCTGATCTGAAGGGCTCCGACCTGCCAGATCAGAGACGCAGCCGGAATGCAACGGAGTGGATCCAGTGGAAGTTAACACATTGGCTAGAATAGAAACCTCTCAGATCCGGTGCGGTGACAGATCGGAGACAGACCGGACATGGATCAGGTGGAATTAGAACATTACCACAGAACTTTTTCTTCAACTCCTTGACCTGCCAGTTGTCTTTGCCTCTGATTTCAAAAACAGACACACTTGCAAACAGCAGTCATTAAGGCTGGTGGTACAATGTCTTCAGAAATGTCCACAGATTTGAACATTTGATCGATTGTTGATCGGTTGTTGATCGATTTGACACATGCCTATCTTACTCAGTTGATTTATAATGAGTTGCTTGCCTTTCCCTAACTGTACTTGAGACTAGTGGACAAATGTCAAGGCTACCTGTTTCTGTGATCAGTCAAATATTCAAATAAAGTGTTATTGATGCATTTCTTCTCTTACCGACGACATCATTATTGTCTCTGTTCTCCAGCTCTGCGATGGGCACAAAGTCACAGTGGACTGTAGGAATGTCCTGACCGTCATCACACGGCACGATGGAGGACTGAGCGTGGAGGGTCATCTCGTAGTCGTGATTCAGTGTGTTGTACTGCTTGTTGGCCACCTTCAGCGTACCCTTGGTGATGTAGTACACCTACAGAGACAGAGAGAGCAGGATGTGTCTGCATTATAAAATTAAACCTGATCAGACTGGGTATTGATTGGAAATTTCAATCAACTGTGACTGATCAAATCCAATAAACAAGTTATTGATCCTGCAAAGGAAGTATTTATTAGAAAGAGAGATGTTTAAACAGGACTTTCTACTTCCCAGTACCAATTCATACACCTATACTTGAGTATCGGCCATTACAGGTACACAGAAAATAAATGCAGCTCTGAGCAAGTGTTTGGAGACTGAACAGTAAACAGTGACTTGAATATGTTAGGGAACACAAGGAACACCAAAGGAACACAGAACCAGATTACAAGCATGCATCTTAATCTTGGGAAGACTGACTCCACTGCTGAAAGTAGAAACTACTAGTTTGAGACATCATTTCAGTGGATTAAGGGATTTCTTTTAAATATTCTAACCTTGAATTGGACCAAAAAGGGTATAATTTGATATTTCACCTTAAATATGATGGAGAAGAGACAAAAACAAAAAACAAAAAAGGAAAAAAACAACAAAAACAAAAAACAGAACAGGGCAGCCAGTTCGTGGAGTTACATAAATAGTGTTTCAAAATTGTTAACATAAAAGTAACAACTCAGGAATGAGGTAAGGTGACATGAATATAAAAGAGGTTTAAGTTTAGGATGACCAAACCCATCCTATGAAAGTTAGTTCATGTTAAATTGTGCCAAAAAAGGTCCCCAAACTCTCTCAGAATACTCTTTGTGTCGGGTTTGTGCAAATTCAGTTTTTCCATTTGTATAACATAATGCATGTACAGTCATGGCCAAAAGTTTTGAGAATGACACAAATATTACATTTTCACAAATTCTGCTGTTTCAGTTTTTATAATGGCAATTTGCATATACTCCAGAATGTTATGATGAGTGATCAGCTCAACTGCAATTAATTGCAAAGTCCCTCTTTGCCTTGAAAATGAACTTTATCACCAAAAACACATTTCCACTGCATTTCAGCCCTGCTACAAAAGGACCAGCTAACATCATTTCAATGACACACAGGTGTCACACACATTAACACAGGTGTGGGTGTTGATGAGGACAAGGCTGGCGATCAATCTGTCATGATTGAGTGACTGGACACTTTAAAGGAAGATGGTGCATGACACCATTGTTCCTCATCTGTTAGCCATGGTTACCTGCAAGGAAACACGTGCATTCATCATTGCATTGCACAAAAAGGGCCTAACAGGGAAGTTTATAGCAGCAAGTAAGATTGCACCTCAGTCAACCGTCTATGGAATTATCAAGAACTTCAAGGAGAGAGGTTCAATTGTTGCCAAACAGGCTCCAGGAAGCCCAAGAAAGTCCAGCAAGCGCCAGGACCGTCTCCTGAAGGTGTTACAGCTGCGGGATCGGGCCACCACCAGTGCAGAGCTTGCTCAGGAATGGCAGCAGGCAGGTGTGAGTGCATCTGCACGCACAGTGAGGCGAAGACTTTTGGAGGAAGGCCTGGTGTCAAGGAGGGCAGCAAAGAAGCCACTTCTCTCCAGTAAAAACATCAGGGACAGACTGATATTCTGCAGAAGGTACAGGGACTGGACTGCTGAGGACTGGGGTAAAGTCATTTTCTCTGATGAATCCCCTTTCCGATTGTTTGGGGCATCTGGAGGAAGGCTTGTTCGGAGAAGACAAGGTGAGCGCTACCATCAGTCCTGTCTCTTGCCAACAGTGAAGCATCCTGAGACCATTCATGTGTGGGGTTGCTTTTCGGTCAAGGGAGTGGGCTCTCTCACAATCTTGCCTAAAAACACAGCCATGAATAAAGAATGGTACCAGAACGTCTTCCCAGAGCAACTCCTCCCAACCATCCAAGGGCAGTTTGGTGATGAAGAATGCCTTTTCCAGCATGATGGAGCACCTTGCCATAAAGCAAAAGTCATAACAAAATGGCTCGGGGAACAAAACATTAAGATTTTGGGCCCTTGGCCAGAAAACTCCCCAGATCTTAATCCCATTGAGAACTTGTGGTCAATCCTCAAAAGGCGAGTGGACAATCAAAAACCCACAAATTCTGACAAACTCCAAGCATTGATTATGCAAGAATGGACTGCCATCAGTCAGGATTTGGTCCAGAAGTTGATTGACAGCATGCTAGGAAGAATTGCAGAGGTCTTGAAAAAGAAGGGTCAACACTGCAAATATTGACTTATTGCATGAATTCTGTGTAATTCTCAATAAAAGCTTTTGATACTTATGAAATGCTTCTAATTGTATTTCATTATACCATAGAAACATCTGACAAAAACACCTAAAAACCCTGAAGCAGCAGACTTTGTGAAAATGTAATATTTGTGTCATTCTCAAAACTTTTGGCCATGACTGTATATGAGCAAATGCAAGAAGCAGGGTGGTGAGGTAGCCTTCCATATGAGGAGAATATGTTTTTAAGCAACCACCATCCTGAAATGCAGAGCAATCTGAATATCATATGACAACTCCAAAGTCTCTGCAGAGCATCCAAAGATGGCCAGGTTGTGGTTGGATGGAATGTCTCTGGAAAAGGCTTTTGAGAAACAGTCAAAAATTGAGGTCCAAAAGTTTCACAGTGCAGAGCAAAAAACAAAAATTTCATTTAGAAGACACTGAAGGAAAGCTGCATCTTTGAAAAGTCCAGTCTGTGCATCTTTATTCTAAAAGAGATGCCGGTCAGCTTGCCTCTAGTATAAAGAAACCAGATGGTGCACTGACATGGAAATCAGGCTTTCTAAAGACGGGTCATGTCCGTGTAAGTTTACTCTATGTACAGAAAAATCAGTACACTTTGTTACCGCATTGATCACAGACACAACAAGAACATGTTCCTCCGCCTACAGTGCAATGATCAGCTGTTCAAGTCTATGATGCACTGATGGTTATGGGATGAATTTTGATAGAAGTGCACCCCAGTTTGAGATAGCAAAAAATGCTCAACATTATCGGGTTGACACAGCACAGTCATAGTCATAGAGTTTGTTATTTCAGCTCATTTTCCTCCATAACAGCAAACACATTATGCAGGTGCTCCAGCCAGTTTCACAATAATGGGGTGGAGCTGACCAGGATCCCTTGTCCAAAAAACAACCACAGAATACAGGAAGTCAATCAACTCTAATTAAAATAGCTTCTGTTTCACCATAACCTTGTCAAAGATCTGAAAACCTTCCCACTAAGATGTGGTGTCATTGCAACCCCATGGCTTTAGTTATTCACCAGAAAATAAAAAGGAGCTGAGAGCAAACTCTGCTAACCAGCCCAATTTAAACTTAATATGCCAGGCACACTTCTTCATTTACTCTAAAAACTCTCTCTCTCTCTCTCTTCCTCCAAGCTTGTCTGCAGAGCTGCCTCTCTTTCACCATCTCTCCCTCTCACTCTCTGATTTACCCCACACAGAGATAGTAGCATGAAACTAATGTGATAAGCATTCAGGGCGCTCGGAGTCAGTCACACCCACTCTCTGTTCTGTCAATAGTCAGATCACGACGGGAGGACAGATTCATTCCTTTATTTATCTACGGAGGGCAGAGGGCACAAATTGGATCTGGGGCTGTTAGGAGTCACCGCCACTGGCTGATACCTGAGGTGGAGTGACTCTGGGATGATGACCGGGGTTAATTGAGTTATTAAGCTCTGTGGGAGACTGAGCTGAGCAACAGTTTAACATGTGTTGTACCTGTCTGCAGCTGCAAAGGTATACAGGAGCATGTAGAGGGCATGCTCTGGGTGAGGATGACCCAGCGTGGCACAGAGTAATAAGACCACATGTTTCTCTTGCTCTGACAATGAAAGATGGACTTTTTAAAATCACTTGAATTGTGTTTAACCAGATGAGTGATATATGATGACTCTCCTTCTGGAACCGCCCTTCAGGTTGATCCCTAATCTGAGTCTCCATAAGCATTAAAAGGCAATTTTTAAACATTAACTACACTCTAATATTCATGATTATTTAAACGATCTCTGTGCATGTTTTAGTTCTCGTATAAAATGCAGTTTAATTTGCAGGCCTGCAGCGAGGGGCAGAGGTCAGCGTCAGTGTCAGTTATGTAAGAGGAGCTGGAGCTGCTAGGCATCACACTTCTTAGTAAAAGGGCAGCAAAGCAGATGCTTGCTTACACAAGGTCTTGATCCGGAGCCCGCTGGTTGAAAGATGATCCCATTAACAAACTCTACATCCAAGATTCTTAAAGGGCAGAGGCTTTACCAAAATGATTCATGGGTAATAGTGTTTGACTGAATTATGAATGAGTATTGTTCTGCGTGATAGATGTTAGAAACGCTCATGAGTAAGTTCAGAAACTCCCAGATCAATCTTAATGTAATATTTGCATGCACAGGCACACCAAGAAAGTTATTCCTACAGATTAGTATGGGAGATAGAGCCTTCAGTTATCAGGCATTTCTCCTTTGGAATAATCTACCAGTCAGGGTCCGGGAGGCAGACACCCTCTCTACTTTTAAGAGTAGGCTTAAAATGTTCCTTTTTGATAAAGCTTGTAGTTAGAGCTGATTCAGGCTTGGACCAGCTCTTAGTTATGCTGCTGTAGGCTTAGACTGACACACAGGGATCCCCACTCCCATTAAAGTTACTAACCATAAACCTTTCTGGAGTCCCTGAGCTCCCTTGTCTCGTAGGTTCCTGCTGCTGTGGACGTGCCAGACTCCAGCTGCTACAACTACTACTATCCATCTCACCACTATCATCTCTCTCTTATTCTCCTCTATCCCTCTTTTCAACCCCAACTCGGTTTAGGCAGATGTGTGTCTAACATGAGTCTGGTCCTGCTGGAGGTTTCTGCCTGTTAAAGGAAGTTTGTCCTTGCCACTGTAACTTGCTAAATGCTGCAAAGTGCTCTGCTCATGGTGGATTAAGATGAGATCAGACTGAGTCCTGTCTGTAAGATGGGACTGGATCTCATCCTGTCTTGATGTTGGGTCTTTGTTAATAATAGAACATAGAGTACGGTCTAGACCTGCTCTGTTTGGAAAGAGTCTTCAAAATTTGTAGACCAGAGCACATGCATTTCCTCTCTATGATAAAGCTTCAGCTTCTGCTAAAAGCATTTCTCCCTTGGCCTCATTCCCATTTTGATAATATCTCAATTCACTGTGTAGCCCTACTTCCCAAAATCCTCATCCTGTCTAAAACTGAACAAGGAGTTTGAGCCAAAGCTAAGTTTCAGCGGTCTGAGTCGCCCAAACTGAATGGACATATTCCAAACTTCAGTCTTTTTTGGAGTGAAACTCCCTCTTTGTGTTTCTCTGGACAGTTTATCTTCAGTGAGGCACAGCTGAGGGGAGAAATCCTTGTAGATACACAGCCAAGGCACAACACTAATTTGCCTAATTAAGTCTTTATCTATCTCCTGCTAGTTTTATGGAAGTTTATTGACAGGCTTCTGAAGCTTTTTATGAGCGTTTGCCAAACTGTAGAAGACATTTTAGTGCAGAATTAAGATGTTTATCCCCATTTCCTGCCATGCTGTTAATAAAATGTGATTCATTTTAGTCCCAGCATACAGAGGAATACAGCATACCTCTCAATTTGCATATAGCATTTGAGTTTTGTATGACGATTGACTGTAAAAAAAAACCTGACTTTTCCTTAACAATCTTACAGGAACATATATATTAAACATTTAAATCTAAATGTATCTCTAACTAAGCCAGAAGAGAAGCTTTATAAACACATTTTCCATTCTGAACACAGCCTGCGGTACTTCCAGACATTTCCAAAAAAGTAAAAATAACCATTAGACAAGTTTTTCTCACACTGTTCTCAGCAGCACACTCCCAGCCCAATATATCCCCCCCAAATGTTCAGTATGTCTCAAACATATATATTTCAGTGAAATATGACTTAATGAATCCCTTCCACAAATCCTCTAATGCTTGCCTCCGGCTCATTCATTGGCCAAAAGTCCTGCAGGCATGAGAGGATTTCGTAGAAGGGGTTTATTAAGCACAACTTAACAAAGATACATTTGTTTGAAGCACTGAGAGCGCACAAAAAGTCTACCTGAGTCTGAGTCTCATTTCTTATAGTCTTTAGATATTGTCCTCTTATTGTCAAAATGGGACTTAAATATGAAACAGGAACCAGGAGCTTCTAAAACATGTCTCTGCAGCACTCTCAGCTACTGTAGTGCAGAAGTTATCATTTTGCATTGAAGTTATAATAACTCTCGTCGCTTCATGTGAGGAGAGAGATGAGTGAGGAGGATCTGCTCACCTTGCCTTGCTCCACTAGAGAGTAAAACTTGTCCACTTCTTTGTTGAAGACTGTGACCTTTATTTCTCCCTGTTGATCAAAATCAGACTCAGTTTGTTTCATGGATAAAAAGTCAAAACAGCCATGTGTGACATGTTTGATATGTGACAGTAATATAACAGTGAAGCATAAATGAACAAAGCAGACCGGCCTCTGGAATACTGTACTCACACTCTCGTCCAGTATCTCAAAGGAGAAGAGCTTCCCATCCCCTCTAGAGTTACTCCAGTTGCGGATGCTGGACTTGCTGGTGACTCTGGCTCTGATAGTCCACCTGAAGATAAACACAGGGGAGATGGTTGTTTTAGAAGATCAGCACTACATCAACACAACTACTTTAATTACTGAATATGGAAAGAGGGACGAAAAATAATGAAATGCTTGATATAGAGTAGTATTGTTGCAGTATCAATGTGGTACAAATAGCAACCAGAGTTTTTATGTCAATATAATGTTTTTTGTAGTATTAGCTGGCTCTCTTACAGATCTTCCGGTTGTGTAAGATGCTTCATTCGGATTGGTCAAAACCTCTTGACAACAGTTATTAACTTTCACTAACATTAGCAGTGCCAGAAGCTAACTGATCACACGTCATGTCAAATCAATCGGCGGAAAAGAGTTCAGACACTTTTAGCTTCTGCTTGTTGACACCATAGACCAGGGGTGTCAAACGTGCGGCCCGCGGGCCAAAACCGGCCCACCAGAGGTTCAAAAATCCGGCCCGCGGAACGACTTTGCAAAGGGAAAAAATTACAGAGAAGACATTAACTGCAATTTTTCAATAAAAGTAACTAATACTTCAAATGTGTCCTCTGGGGGTCGATTCATAAAGACTTTTTAGAGCACTATAAGATGATCCACTAACTACTAACACTAGCACTACACCGCTGCATACAACACTGTCCAGCAAGCACACTGTTCATGATGGAGCTGAGGGGTCCAAAATAATCAACTTTACCTTCTTCATTATTATAACCTCTCTGTTCTTTTGCAGTAAACATTACACTCTGTGTGTCAGGTGAGTGGGTAACCTGTGTGTTTGGTGTGTTCACAGCAGGTTTCAGGGCTTAAAGAGTTAAATATTCTGGAGCTGAACCCGCTCAAGACGGTAGAGATGACAGTGGACTTCAGGAGAAGCCCCCCCCCACTCCCCCCCTCACCATCTTGAACAGCACTGTGTCTACTGTGGACTCTTTCAGGTTCCTGGGATCCACTATTTCCCCGGACCTGAGGTGGACCTCCCACATAGACACAATCAGAAAAAAGGCCCAGCAGAGGATGTACTTCCTGCATCAGCTCAGGAAGTTCAACCTGCCCCAGGAGCTGCTGATCATGTTCTACACCTCCATCATCCAGTCTGTTCTGTGTACCTCCATCACTGTCTGGTTTGGCTCTGCAACCAAACTAGACAAACACAGACTGCAGCAGACTATAAGGACTGCAGAAAAAATCATCGGTGTCGACCTGCCCCCCATCCAGGACTTGTACCGGTCCCGGGCCAGGAAACGGGCAGGTAGCATCACTGCTGACCCCTCACACCCTGGACACAAATTCTTCAAACTCCTCCCCTCCGGCAGGCGCTACAGATCACTGTGCGCCAAAACAACCCGCCATAAGAACAGTTTCTTCCCCCAGGCTGTCACTCTGATGAACACTAAACCATAACAGTGTCACACCTGTCAGATAAATACTCTCTGTAAATATACATGTAGATACACAATGCAACAATTCTCAAAGCAGAATTCCATATTTCTATTTTTTGTACTATTTAACTTCTATTTTATAATGTAAAACTACCTCTGCAACTCACCACTGCACTTTATCATATTATTTTAGCCTGTACATATTAGTCAAGCCTATTTGTTGTTTCTTTGTATTTATAGCTAAGGTTATTGTTATTATATTTTTATTTTATCTTTGATTGTAGTTCTTATTCTTATTCCTATTCTGCCTTGTACAAAGAGAGCACAGTTTACCGAAGTCAAATTCCTTGTGTGTTCAAGCATACTTGGCGAAAAAAGCTGATTCTGATTCTGATTCTGAATATTCGGCCCACTATGAGACTCATCATGGAAAAACAAAGATATTTCATTAAATGAGAACATTTTCAGAATGTACTTGTCGTTATTTATAGGTTATTATGTTCTGATTTTACTGGTCCGGCCCACTTCAGATCAACTCGGGCTGTATGTGGCCCCTGAACTGAAATGAGTTTGACACCCCTGCCATAGACCATAAGGTGAGGTAAAACCGTTAGCTTCTGTTAGTATCAAACAATGTGGCTAAAATGCTAGTTTCATTAGCATGCTAAATCAGCAGATTCATATTGGATCCTGTCCAGAAATATTATCAACGAGCGGAGCAGGTGAGAGAAACTTTAGGTTAGCGAAACTTAGACCATGAGCGGTGGTGATGATAGCAGCAGGGTTCAAAGTTGTGACATTTGCTTCGTTTATTTAGAGAAGAAGGAGAGCTGAATGAGGACAGTTTCATGTTCAATACACTGCAACAGGCAGATAAGAATCCATCGCCACGGACCTCTAACTCAGGGGTTCCCAAAGTGTGGGTCGGTCCCGAGACACAAATGGAGGGTCGTGAGACGTCTTCCAGAATGTTTTTTATTCAAGTTATCTAAAATGAGTTCATTTTACCTAATATAGTAAAATATATCGACAAAAATAGTAGCTAAAGTTGAAATAAAACCTTGAAAATAGAAAATGTAATGAGTTTTCTGCCTTTCTTTGTTGCCATATGACTCCTAAGTTTAGGGTTAGTGAACAGTGAATTATCAAAAGCATCAGTAGCAGTAGGTTAATTCATAACGGCACAGGAAATGCTCATATAGGTAGGCTAATTTTCTGCAGACCAGCTAAATGAAGCCACATTAAATCACTTTGAGGGAGAGTGGGGGTTGCAAGTCTCCTGATGTCAGCTACTTTCTTGCCTGTACTTGATTATGGCGATGTTGTGTATATGTGTGCTTCATCCAGCTGCCTACAGACCTTGGTTCCGGTCTACCACTGTGCTCTGAGGTTTATCACTGGTTGTAGCCGCCTCACCCACCACTGCGAATTGTACGCTAAAGCTGGCATGCCTTCCTTAAATGTAAGGAGATATACACACTGGATGACTCTGGTTTATAAGGCTCTTCTTGGCTTGGCTCCTACTTATTTATGCACTTTTCTTCAGAGAACTGGAAGCCGTTATGCCCTACGATCAAATGACATTTTGCATCTTTCTACTCCTCGTGTTCGAACTGAAACGGGAAAAAAAGCATTCAGTTTCTCTGCCCCCTCTGCTTGGAATGCCCTCCAATCTGAACTGAAACTGTCAGCATTTGTTTCATTGGAAGCTTTCCGCTCTATCTTAAGAAAACGACAACGGAAATCCTTCGAGCAGTGCCTGTGTTCTTAAATTGTAACTGTAAAATAACTTCTGCACTTTATTTTATCAAATTGCTTGTATTTTATATTTTAATGTTTGTTGTCGTTATCTGTCTGTTTTGGTTACTATGACGTATGTTGCTGCCTCTCTTGGCCAGGTCACCCTTGCGAAAGAGGTTTCGATCTCAATGGGTCTTTTATCTGGTTAAATAAAGGTTAAATAAAAAGTCTTTGGCACCTATATTTTGGGGGTCGCAGGCTGAAAGTTTGGGAACCCCTGCGCAAACTGACGTGGATTCACTGGGACTAATTTTTAAAAACTGTTTACATAAATAATTTTAGATCAATGAAATAATATTTTAATCAAAGTTATTAACTTGTCTGTATCTTACCTTCGCGTCTTTCCATTTTCCATAACCACCTGCTCACCATACATTATCCCTTACTTAATGCACTGGTATTTGAGGGGCACCCTGTATCTGTAATACATAAGTCTAGGTATCTGAATCAGTAATGGGAAGGAAAAACTAGCAGTGCACGGTCTGTAGACTGGAATACACTTTATAAATCTTTCACTAGAATATTCTAATGGTTTACTTTTCTGTTCATATCAAAGGTTTCTGTTGTGTATGTTTACAGAAAACTTCTATTTACCCTTTGTTTAAAAGGACTCAACAAAAAGTTGAAGTTGACCAACAGTGCTGTGTGAAACTTTTCCAAAGGATTCACAGTTCAAAGGTCAGCGCAAGTAAAGCTACTGAGACACTTTTAAAAGCTTCCTTTTTTGTTAATGAGCACACCAACTCCGCTCACATCAGACAGGAAAGTGAAACACAACTGTGCAACAGAACAATTCCCATGGAAATTGGACGAGTGTCTTTTCTGTCTTTTTAAACTTCCATGAAAGCAAGAAAAAAAAAAAAAATCAGACATTTCTCTTTTCAAAGAGTGAACTAGGTGTTTGTACATCTGCCAACTCCTGGATGCATTTAAAATGTGCTTCTTGTTTCTGTTTTTAACACCAGCCAGCCGAGCTCGGCGGTTTATGCAACAGCGAGCTTTTTGACTGCGTTGATAATTGTGCAGCGGAGGATATTCGTACCATAACTTTGCCTGCAATTAAATCCCCTATCATGAGAGCAGCTGCTGGCCCAGAGTGAACCCCATTCCCTGCTCAGTATGGATAAGACTGCTACACTGTGGTTTATGGCAGCCAAAAGCCAATTATAGCCTGCTCTAGATGCTATTACTTAACACAGGGAGAATGGGATGAGAGATCCATGCAAGCGGCCATAAAAGACCCCGTGCGCACTCTCACAGCATTCCTATATAAGGCGCTGTATGTAACACTTTATGTCACACACACACATACGCTCTCTTCATTCCACACAGAAACATACAGAGAAGAGCAGCTGCTGAAGTCATCTCTTTTTACTCACTGTAGGTACTCCCCAACTTCAAAGTTAGAACAGTCATCAGTTTATTACAACACCTAGAGGCACAGTTATCTTTACAGCTTGCAATTTCAAACAGGGCTGCGTTATCAAAGCCCAAACACTGAGAGAGTGTTGACGGGATGCCTTTACTCAGATCTGAAACACTGCATCTTCTATTTGCAGAGCTCTTGTCTATCTTTGGACCACTTTAAAAGGTCAGGGACAGAGGTTTAAGCCAAATGAAACAATGGGAAGTGAAATGGGGAGAAAAAAAAGAGGGTAAAACTGAACCCCTGGGGGAGGGAGAGAAACTGTAAGAGGAGAGTAAAGGAGGAAAAGACTTTGTAGGCCAAATCCCCACCAGGCCTAATAACGGAACCTAAACCTCAGCAGTCATAAAGACTCAGCGGTACCTGCCATTAAAATACCCAATTCCAAGGCTGGAGCGGTCATTTCATTTCCATGCAGATGGGCTGAGGAACACGCACATGCAGGAAAGATTCACAGCCATGGTAAAAAATGACATTCACAGTTGTGCACACGCACAGATTTCAAAACATGCCATAAAGAGAGTCTCAGAAATGGAAGCAAACAGGGAAGCAGAGCCACAGGAGCAGGCAGAACAAGAAGTTCAGCTGATGACGGTGCAGAGAGGAGAAGAAATCACGGTGTAATGGTGAGTACGGCACAAGAGTGTTCAAAATTTGGTAGGATGCACCAAGGTCATGCTCAGGGCTTTATATTTATACATAGCCTACATGGAATTTTCAAAGTTGGAAACTTTCCATGGGAATTAATGGGAATAAATCAGGAGTTTACTAAATTGAAGGTTGGCTCTTAATATGGAACTTAAATATAGTTGAGGAAAATATATTTTAGCATAATCTTGACTAAAACAACAAGATTCAATGCAAGTACAGTTGAATATCTATGCTATTCCTCAATCACATAACACACTGCTTACTGCAGGTCTATAGAGACCACGCCCCCTACATGCACTGTGCATTCCTCCATCACATGCACAGATGATTTCTAGAATCCTGCAGAGGCGAAGCTTGAGAAGCTTGAGGGAAGATGCTTTTTTATTTGCATGTTGAATGGGACTTTTTTGGAGGGAGAGGGGCTCTTTGCATTTAACATTTTGAATGGGACTTTGTTGGGATTGCATTTTTGTTAATTTTTGAAAGGGTTGGGTCAGGGGGGGTGAGTTATATTTGACTCATGTTTTTGTTGTTTTTGTTCTTCAATGAAAGAATTGATTGTTCAATAAAATATTCAACACTTGATAAAGTTCTACTTACTAATAAATCTGTTTTAATTGTATTATTTTGGATGAATGTCTGCTTATAACAAAACAAATATCTATGCTTGGATATGATACCTTTCCATTAAATGACCCACAATTCCCAGTTAATTCCCATATATTCCCATAATTCCCATTGAAAGTTTCCAATTTGGAATATTTCCAAAAATCCTCAGCTTAACTTCCCATGGAAATTTTACAGAAAATGTCCACCCCTTTGCAACCCTATACAGGATCTCAGTTGTGTCTACACCCTCTTTTAGATACTGTACATGCATATTAAGAAGGTACGTGCACACACTGACACACAGTCTCACTTACTTGCTCTGGTATGGGTTTAGGCTACCGATAGGAATCACTGTTATTGAAGAGCCTGGAGAAGAGCCGTTAGACTTCATGGGTGAGCCTTTAAAGGGTGAACCTTTAAAGGGCGAGGTCTTCATGGGTGAAGCTTTCGCAGGTGAAAACTTCATGGGTGATGCTTTAAACGGTGAAGCCTGCATGGGAGGAGCTTTCGAGGGAGAAGTCTTCATGGGAGAAGCTTTTGAGGGGGAAAACTTCATGGGTGATGCTTTAAACGGTGAAGCCTGCATGGGAGGAACTTTCGAGGGAGAAGTCTTCATGGGTGAAGCTTTGAACGGTGAAGTCTTCATTGGGGAAGCCTCCATGGTTGAAGAAGTCATGGGTGAAACTTTCATGGTTGTCTTTCCGGCAGAGCTTCCTCCAGAGCCTGGGGATGGAAAGAGAGAAAAACATTTTTGGTAATTGATTCATTTAAGTTGTTTATCAAACTAAAAAAAGGAGTTTGTATATCCGTCCTTGAATTTTCTCGACAACCGCTCATCCAGCCAGCTTCATATTTGGCAGGCAGTTTGCTCAGGACCCAAAGGAAGGAAGTGTCTAATTTGATTCAAGTCAGACAGATGGTAGCATCACTTAATGTGTTGGCCTTTCACTTTTAAACTGTGACTCTCAAAGACACATTTTTGAAGTCATGCCACGCCCGTGTGTATCTGCACCATTTTTCTGCCCCAATTATCCATGTTGTTTTTAAGTCCTCTCAGATGTTTTGAGTGACTGTCATCACATCAGTTTCAGAACATTTTCTCATAACGGAGCAGTTTCGAAGATATTAAAGGTGACATATCATGCAA
Organism: Notolabrus celidotus; assembly: GCF_009762535.1. NCBI lineage: Eukaryota > Metazoa > Chordata > Actinopteri > Labriformes > Labridae > Notolabrus > Notolabrus celidotus. The sequence continues at coordinate 7,039,701 of NC_048276.1, forward strand.
AATGGACTTTTTAATGGTTCTCTACCTGAAATATGTGTCCCTGGCATGTCTACAAACCCCCCGAGAATGAAAAAAATCCATTCTGCCCCTGTTCTGATTTCTCCACCTTTCTGTAAATGTGTCTAAAACGAGCCGTTTCAGACTTCCGTGTTTTTGTTACGTCACAACAATATCCGGTCTGTCACGGAGTCAGAGCTCGGAGCTTGTTCAGCCCATAGACTGTATAACATACAACTCAACCCCTCCTCCGTTTTTCATTACCTGCACAAATGTGTGCTAACAAGGAGCTTAGGAGGGAGGCATGCTAGTTGTAGGCTGTCTTAATAAACACAAAGGTCGGTTTTACTCCCCACGTCTGCAGATTTGAAGATCTAGTGGATGATTTTTATTTATCATGGATAAGTGCTAGCGCTAGTTAGCATAGCCACATAGCTACATGTTTGTAGCTGTAGCTGTAGCTGTGGACCAAGACACACGTCGACATACTGACAAATAAAACAACCAGAAACACTAAATCTGTGACCAATCCTTCAGAAAGGTCCTGCTGCCTTTCTGGCAGAGGTCGGTTTTACTCCCCACGTCTGCAGATTTGAAGATCTAGTGGATGATTTTTATTTTTCATGGAAAAGTGCTAGTGCTAGTTAGCATAGCCACATAGCTACATGTTCGTAGCTGTGTACCAAGACACACGTCGACATACTGACAAATAAATCAACAAGAAACACTAAATCTGTGATCAATCGTTCAGAAAGGTCCTGCTGCAGGCGCCTCTCCGTCAGGATCAGATTCTGGATCAGATTCAGAGGGTTGAAGTAATGCGGGTCTGTGAGCAGCCATGTATATTCAGCCAACACGTAAACATTAGATCAACGTGCTGGAGAGCCGAGGGCTCATCCACTTCCTGAGGGGGCGTGGTCAGAGAGAAAACAGACCGTTCTGAGCAGGGCTGAAGAAGAGGGGTTTACAGGCATGCCAAAATCTGATTTCAAAGTGTTTTTTTGAGCATAAACTTCAAAGACATGTTTTGGGGACCTCTTAGACCAATATATATTGATGAAAAAAGCGTGATATGTCACCTTTAAGATTATGAGTTTTCCATTATGAGAGGCACAGCTGACTTTACTGACACTGCATATGGCACCAAACGCCGATTGGCTTCCAAACAGCGCTTTGGTGACGTCACGGATACTACGTCCATTTATTACACAGTCTATGGTTTACACTTGATATGTTGTCATTGCACTATTTTCAATTAAATGAGTATAAATGATTTGCATGCCATCCACTTTTGTTTTATAAACTTTACACAACATCCCAACTGATTTTGGAATTTGAGTTGTTGATGTTTACATGTTGTCCCAGCAATGGAGACAGTTTTGCTGATTTAACACCAATAATTGGTGCTGTAGCAAAAGCATCATACGTCAAAGAAAGGAATGGCTGTTTCTGTGCACACACTTCAACAGAACAGCTCATCTGTTCAACATCACACTTAGCAGGTGCATTGCTGCTGCAGAACCGAGATTAGTTATCGTTGAATGGTAAGACAAGCAACAAGAAGCCATGCAGCAGTTCTCGTTCCTGAAATCAGCATCTCTGTCAAATAAGAGAAAACAAGAGGAAAGAAAACAAACATTTGGCTCAAAGCAGCCTCATGCTCCATGCGGCTGTGTTAACAATACTTCAATCTGGATGCAAGCAATAGGCAGGTTCTGAATAGACATGACAATGGGGAAAAGGATTTTGTTAGTAGATTTTGTTAGTCCTGACTCAGGACTCAGAAGACTCAGGAGACTCTGAATGCTTACGTTGAAATACTTCATGTAGACTTGATTGAGAAGAAATGACTGACGTTACGCAGGCAGGAGAATACAGTGCAATCCCTGTGACGTGGTATTTATCCCCAAAGATGACACTAAAGTTGGATACTTATACCTAGACAATGATTAACACAGCAATCTGTAAAATGATGGTACTAGCCTGGAGACACTAATTCTGTCAGAACATACAGATATGAACAGAAGCTGGAAGTTGGACCTTGATTACCAAAGTAACTCTGATGACATGGAGAATGACTGTATCTCTATACAGAAGAAAGCTTACTCATGCAACCCTGAAGCTTAACCTAGCAGGTCTCAGCATAATTTAATACTAGGAGACACTTGCTCTGGAAAGATATATGCTTACATCTACAAGACTACAAACATTCCACAACAGTTAAAGCCTCAAGTAACATCACTTCTACTAGATTTCATGCTCCCTCAGGAGCCACAAAATGCTTTTGGTAGCTTTTTTGCACATACGCAGGTGACTTCCCATGACCTGTAAGCAGATTTTCATGTGTAAAATTGACGGAGTACTCCTTTAAAAGAGTATCTGAATGGTATGTTCATTTAAAGCAGCATCTTTGGGGTGCTGGTTTAGCTTAATTGGCAGACTGTGCACCCCATGGATGGAGTTCCTGACAGTATTTGGTGCTTGTCATCTCCCACTATTCCCCCACATTCCCTCTTTCTCAAGCTGTCCTCTCAATTAAAAGCAAAAGACTCCAAAAAAAAGAGAGAAAAAGCATCATTTGCTACTTAAAATTTCCACACAACATGGGATACGTTTTCCCCTCAAAGCACACGTCAGAGTAATCAGTTCCAGTTGATATGGGTAAATGACTTTGCAGAAACAGAGCTGGTAGAGCACATAAAAGTTTGCCACTAGGCGCTACAAACTTAATTAAACATCCCGACAAAGCATCTCAAAAGCATTTAAACATGAATGATAGTGACGTTATCTGATCGTGTGAGCAGCTGCTGCATGAGGGAAAAATGCCTGAGAAAGTAAAACTCTCCACACAGACATCTCTGTGAAATAACATCAAAGTGTGGCAGTGAACAGAACTTTGTTTTTCTTATTGGGTAAGACTGTCAAAACATGTTTAATTTCATAATTACTGTACTCATGCCTGTAAGTCATGGGAAAGGGTAATTAGGTTTTGTTATCAGAATATGAGTACCTCAGCCTAAACACACGTATAAGTCCTTTAAAACTAGCCTTAACCATTTTCACTTTGTAGTACTTCTCTTATCAGCTTAAAGGGATATTTCAGTGTTTTTAAATTTGGGTTGTGCCACTAGTAATTGTACCTGCCACAACAGATGCCTCTCAACTCTGCCCCTGTCATAAGAAACTCCAGGGAGAAACAGCATGCAAGCTAGACTACAGTTTTCAGCAGATGGGGTCAGTCCTGCCACGTAATTCAGCTAATTTAAAAAAAAATTCCCACCAGTACGCACTCATCTTGGTTTAGGTGTATGCTCTACTTGTGATTTTATCAGAGCTTCACTTTGCCACAAGAAAGCCTGTTTGTTTTTGCACTATTTGTGGACACAACACAGACGTGCTCTTCCGCCTGCAGCGCACTGATCAGCTGTTCAGGTCTGCAGGCATCAAAGTGACAAAACTGCAACCAAACTTAATAATGAGTGATTCTGACTGCGCCGATGACATGCCGTTAACTGAGGACACACGTGGACACCTTTATGAGGTGATTCAATGCACCCGAGGAAAAAGAGGAGAAACTTCTGAGCTAAACTGAAGAGCAGGAGAGATTCCCACGTTACCTGGAGGTGCAGGTGTGTAATAAAATATCCCTTTAAGAGTGGAGACAGACTTTTGTGGATATGGAAGCTATTTCAAAGGTATTCTGATTGGTGTAAAAAAGGGTAGGGATGTTCAGATGCCACTAATTCCTTTGCCCTTTAAATGGAAACCTGCATTTCAATGAGTTATGTAGCACACCTGACATGCAATTACAGCATCTGCAGGACAACAATGTGTGTGACTAAAGGCTACATACTTGTGTGTGGATGTGTCCGTGTCACGCAGCAATACAAACACTTGAGAGCAGTGTGGTCTCTCTGATAGTCGGGTCACCTGTTTCCGGCCCCACTATGTTCCTGTTTTACTGTTTCACAGCGATTCTAAAAGCATTATGTTAATTTACAGCTGATACATGTTGCTGTTTATAATACAGCAATGATTACAGGGAGGAATAGAGAGGAAACGTCAGAGGAGATTAAATACATGGCCGATGTGCGGCGATACCAAGGGAGCCAGATACGGCCCTGGTGGTGAGGCTTTCAGCAGTGTGTCTGCCCCCTGGTGGCTGGCTGCAGTATAGGTCAAAAATTCTGTCTCCCCCATTCATTTGAATGGGGGAGCAGTCAAACTTTAAAAAATAAATACACTTACGATACGAATGTTTCTCACATCCGTATGCCGTGGTGATATGTAGTCAGTATTTGACTGTTTTGTTTCCAAGGCCTCTTTTTTCTGAAAAGTTTATTTTTTGTTAGTTATTAGAGTTTAAAAAACGGGGTTTTACTTCCGGGTTTCCTTTGATTCACAGCCGCCGTAGAGGGAAACTTCAAGGGACACACGGTGTCTTATGACGCTACGCTGTAGGGCGGAGCTTGTTACAGTGGCTTCACAGGCTCTGGCTGCACAATGGCTGCGCCCAGGAGCGGGATTTTTTGGCTTCAGAACCGTACAACGGGAAGAGGCGGGGCAATGCTGTCCATTTTTATTTACAGTCTGGATGATACCATAGACTGTATAAAATATGGACGTAGTATCCGTGACGTCACCCATCTGTTCCTGAGAGCTGTTTTGAAGCAAATCGACGGCAGCAGCCATATTGGTAATGCGGAACTCAACTAGGCAGAGTGTGACATAGTGTGAGCCTCTTAGCCAATGGCTGTGTGTTCCCGACCGGGAGTCACGTCAGTCATATCCTTATTTGGGCAAAACTCGTAATCTTAATATCTTCTGAACCGTCACGTTAGAAAAAATCCCCCCCCCCCCCGTACAGTGTGTGCCATTAGAGAGATTAGCTTTGTAGGGCCAAGCCGGTTTTTGAACCAGGCTGTAAACATGTTTATTAATGCTGCAAAGATCGTCTTTTTCCCATTCATATCTATGTGGTTTCCGGTGTTTCTGCAGCCAGCCTCAAGTGGTTTTTCGATGTATTGCAGTTTATAGCACTTCCGCATTGGCTTCATCGAGACCGGAGTTTGCCGCTTGGGTGATACCAGCAGTGCTGTAAATGTGGGAAATACAATGCCATCAAGCGGGCCAATCACAGGGCTTGTGGTCCTTGTCAAACGAAGCATAGTTACATTTTGGAGGAAGTGCATGTCCCATCCCTAGTAGCTATTAACTTGAGCTACAGGGATTCAGCTGTGTAGTGGGAGGTGTCTGAACTACAGATTAAACACAAGACGAGCATTTTTAGGCCTTCAGTTATAAATATGTTAATAACTCCTTTGACGGACAAGTCCTTCTGGTGCTGACTGTTCATGACAGCGTTTAATTGCTCGGTTGGATAAACGCATGAATCCTTAGGTTAGAAAGGGTTGTTTATCTGATTACCAAATATAGTTTTCTGAGATGTTGAATTAAGTCAAAGACTGAGGATAGAAACTACAACCTAAACACGAGTCAGCTCCAAAGGTGCCATTTTCAAGTGGAATTGTAAGACATTATTAGATTACCGCCTGAGGCTGAGAAATGTATTCTTATTCAAGCTGAGGATTTTTTTAATACTATAGTCTGCTTTCCAGCGTTGATTTAATTAAGTATGCTAATCATATCTCTACCACGATACACAGAGCACTTACTCAGAGCAGATGTCGAACAAAACCTTACATACAAATAAAGATCACAAATCAAGACGAAGTTAAGAGAAGTCTCTCTTGTTTTCAGAACAACTCTTCAGCATTTCAATTCTTTGAACGAGTGACAATGCCAAGAAACTTGAACACTTCAGACCCGCCCACAGAATCACAAAGTGTTACCTCACCTCCCACAGAATCAGCCCCACCAGCAGTGATTCAGACGGGATAGCTGTCTGTTGTCGAGGTGCATGTTTATGCGACTGATGATGCTCGGTGTTGGCATGAATACGCTGCCATATTGAACAGCATTCAAGAAGGGAGGGATTGTCAGGAATGAAAAAAAAGAGATGTGATTCCAGAGAGACCCCTCCCTCTGATTTAAGCTCCAGCAAACACTCACCTCTATGATCCCCTCTTTTGCAGGATGTGCTTGAATGCGTGTGTGTGTGTGTGCAAGAGAGAGAGAGTGTTATGAGCAAAACCCACAGGGAAATCAGAGATTGAACTGCTATTTTCAGGCGAGGGGTAATTAACATCAATATTCATACACACGCCATCAGGATGGAGTGGTGGAGGAACGAGCAAAAGAAGAGAAAGCGAGATGATAGGTGTAGTTTGAGTTTTGGTGGAGTAGAGGGGTTAGAGGTTTATTACAGATCCTGGTTTTTTATCATTTAGACCAGTATAGAGTCCTCATACGTATGCTGGGTACGTACTCGACAGCTGCTGTGCGTGGAGAGAGCTTGGTGGTAAGATCACTGTCGGAGAGAAATATACAGACATGAGAAAAAGCCAATAAAGAGAGGAAGTGATCAAAAGTGTGAGTGTGTAAAACTGTGGGTGAGTTTATGAGAGAGAGAGAGAGAGGGGGGGGGGGGGGGGGGGGGGGGGGGCAGAGAAGGAGAAGGACGCAGTTGGAGAGAACGTGCAGAGAAGGTTTGTTGATGAATTAAACAGTTTGACTTAAATTGCATTATATCAAGTCGAGTGCAGGTCTCTTCTCTGAGTTTGAATATCATCCACAAAGCCTTTTTGAGGTAGTCGATTTGAAGGAGAGCTGCAGATGAATATTTAAATGAGAACACAGAGATGTCAATGACCTTTGACCCTGCACCTGCTGCTGAAGGACTGACTTTTTAAGACATTAAGAAAGAAACATTTTTAAATGGTGGTGCATTTTATCTCATTCAGTTTTTTTTTTAATAGCAAGTAACAATGTTTGCTGGTCACATCCTCCCACTCTGAGAAGGTCAGAGTTCCCTAATGGAGAAAATGCAGGAAGCTCATAAAGAGGGGGTTTTTATTCATCTTTATTGACTTTGCTCTTCTGTTTTCTGGTCATGTAACCTGGAAATTGATCAAGATCTGTCAGAATTAAAGATCGTCCTACTCTTGAATATATCTAAGAGAAGAGAAGAAGGCAGGTGCAGGACCCACATGCATTCAATCTATTAAAGTGTTCTTTATGGGTCTCAAACAAACACCAGCCAGAGAGCTTTCTGTTTTTATGCCCCTAAACTTTGAATCTCTCTGCCTCTGGACATCAGGATGGGAAGCTCTCTGTGTGTTTTTAAAGTAAATATAAGACTCACCTTTTTAATCTGGCTTTTCACTTATTATTATTACTATTACTATTTTTCTTATTATCATTAATTATTTATTTATTAATGTATTTATTTCTTGTATGTATCTGATATTTTCAAACTTTACTGATTTTTAATTTTGCTTTCTAGCCTTTTGTATTTCATTAACTTCACTGTTTAGTAGGGGTGCAACGGATCAAAAAACTCACGGTTCGGATCAGATCACGGTTTTGAGTCACGGATCGGATCATTTTTCGGATCAGCAAAAAAAAAAGAAAAGAAAAAAAGAAGACAAGACAAATATAACTTTGTCCTCCATTTATTTTGTAAAACACTTTTGCCCATTAAATAAAAACAACATTCAACTCAAAATGTACAGCATGTGCAAAGCACCCTATCTGTGGGCCTTCACTGCATTTCATGGCATGGCAAGTGAAGGAGCAGAGGAACTTCTAAAATGTCACTCTATTTTTCTTTCAATCGCTGATTTTCACCGTCCACTTTTCTTTGAGCTGCAAACTTGGAACACACCGCTTTATTCTAGGGGCCTACAGTTGGCAAAGTGCCAATATGCGAACTGCTCCATAAACCAAAGTGAAAGTAAAAAATTGTACTCGCAGCAGTGGACTCTAAGTGACACAGTAACAGCCTGTCTGCGTATCGTTGGCATGGAGACAAGTCCTGGTAAACACGGGGTGACCCGACCAAAACACAGAGTGAAGGAATGACAGTTTGGGGACCACAAATAGACGGCCGGATGCGGGCCGCGGGCCGCGTATTGACGGCCTCTGGTCTAGTGGGTGCGCGACGGAATTTCATAACGTGGCTCAATCACATTCAGCATTCACTGTATTTCACAGGGAAACCAAAATGCTCCCATACATGTGACTTACAAGATGCAGGAGGTTTTTCAAGTCCCTCTGCTGCTTCACTTGCCACGACTACCGCTGCGCTTCACGAGTGAGTGTGGATTGAACATGCGGTCATCACGTGAACACGCGCAACTTTTTTCATCAACCGATCCGCGGACCACGTCCGTGCCGAACCGTGGAGAGGCATCCGAACGGATCACGGATCAACGGTGATCCGTTGCACCACTAGTATGTTTATTTATGATTATGTATTTTATTAATTTTACAATATTAATTTTATTTCATTTTCCAGTATCTTATTTATGATTATGTATTTTTTTTCAATGCTACTGTTTTTGTTTTTATTTTTAGGGATTTTATTTATGATTATGTATTTTATTATTTTACCTCTTGCTGTTTTTTTCGGTCTCTCTGTTATTCTGTGAAGCACTTTGGACTGCATGTTTATATGTATGAAAGGTGCTTTATAAATAAAGTTTAGTTGAGCATTAAAATGTTTTACTGGACGCAAATGCATCAAACAAAATCAGTCTTCTGATTCTTGGTGGGGGTCAGCGCACTCACTGATTTACAGTGGGGCAAAAAAGTATTTAGTCAGCCACTGATTTTGCAAGTTCTCCCACTTAGAAAGATGAGAGAGGTCTGTAATTTTCATCAGAGGTACACTTCAACTATGAGAGACAAAATGAGAAAAATAAATCCAGGAAATCACATTGTAGGATTTTTAAAGAACTTATTTGTAAATTATGGTGGAAAATAAGTATTTGGTCACCCACAAACAAGCAAGATTTCTGGCTCTTACAGACCTGTAACTTCTTCTTTAAGAAGCTCTTCTGTCCTCCACTCGTTACCTGTAGTAATGGCACCTGTTTGAACTTGTTATCTGTATAAAAGACACCTGTCCACAGCCTCAAACACTCAGACTCCAAACTCAACCATGGCCAAGACCAAAGAGCTGGCAAAGGACACCAGGAAGAAAATTGTGGACCTGCACCAGGCTGGGAAGAGTGAATCTACAATAGGCAAGCAGGTTGGTGTGAATAAATCAACTGTGGGAGCAATTGTAAGAAAATGGAAGACATACAAGACCATTGATAATCTCCCTCGATCTGGGGCCCCACGCAAGATCTCATCCCGTGGGGTCAAAATGATCATGAGAACGGTGAGCAAAAATCCCAGAACTACCAGGAGGGACCTGATGAATGACCTGCAGAGAGCTGGGACCAAAGTAACAAAGGCTACCATCAGTAACACACTACACCAAGAGGGACTCAAATCCTGCAGCGCCAGGCGTGTCCCCCTGCTTAAGCCAGTACATGTCCAGGCCCGTCTGAAGTTTGCCAGAGAGCATATGGATGATCCAGAAGACGATTGGGAGAATATCATGTGGTCAGATGAAACCGCAGTAGAACTTTTTGGTACAAACTCAACTTGTCGTGTTTGGAGGAAGAAGAATGCTGAGTTGCATCCCAAGAACACCATACCTACTGTGAAGCATGGGGGTGGAAACCTCATGCTTTGGGGCTGTTTTTCTGCAAAGGGGACAGGACGACTGATCCGTGTTAAGGGAAGAATGAACGGGGCCATGTATCGTGAGATTTTAAGCCAAAACCTCCTTCCATCAGTGAGAGCATTGAAGGTGGAACGTGGCTGGGTCTTCCAGCATGACAATGATCCCAAACACACCGCTCGGTCAACGAAGGAGTGGCTCCGTAAAAAGCATTTCAAGGTCCTGGAGTGGCCTAGCCAGTCTCCAGACCTCAACCCCATAGTAAATATGTGGAGGGAGTTGAAAGTCTGTGTTGCCCAGCGACAGCCCTAAAACATCACTGCTCTAGAGGAGATCTGCATGGAGGGATGGGCCAGAATACCAGCTACAGTGTGTGCAAACCTGGTGAAGACTTACAGGAAACGTTTGACCTCTGTCATTGCCAACAAAGGTTATGTTACAAAGTATTGAGTTGAACTTTTGTTATTGACCAAATACTTATTTTCCACCATAATTTACAAATCAATTCTTTAAAAATCCTACAATGTGATTTCCTGGATTTTCTTTTCTCATTTTGTCTCTCATAGTTGAAGTGTACCTCTGATGAAAATTACAGACCTCTCTCATCTTTCTAAGTGGGAGAACTTGCAAAATCAGTGGCTGACTAAATCCTTTTTTGCCCCACTGTATATATTATTGCATGACTATAATATTTAAGATAGACCAAACTAACAGTAGAAGACAATAACACAGTTGTAGCTGCTGCTACATTTCATTAGAGTTCCCACTGAACCAAAGTGTAACTGTGGCCCAGGCAGAAACAGACAGCAGATATTTGTATATAGCAAATATCAAAAAGAATACATTATAGTAAATACAGAACGTATACAAGGATCTACAATCAAACAGGGGAGACTGGCTACAATTGTTTACCAGAGGATGATAATACAAGAGAATGTCTCTCTTTAGCCTCTTTTACTCATGTACTAAACTCCTGAAAGTTTCCAGACTTTATCAGGATGGGCTGCATATGTGAACTCAAACTGCAGAACTTTTCATGGTTACTTTTTGATGTGTGATCGCAGCAGGTAAAAGTCAGGGACATTCACAGAGGTAGCGAGTGGGCGTAACAATGACATCGTTCACATTGAGCTGAGTTTCTCTGTTTTGCACTCTTTACTGCTCGCCTCATTTATCAGTGTTAAGGCTGATTTATACTTCTGCGTCTCCCCTACGCAGCAGGGGCTGACACGGACATGAGCCCCACATACTTGTGCGTCGGTGTGTCCGTGTCGCGCAGCAATTCTCCGCCGAAACGCCTGAGGGCAGTGCGGTCTCTCTGATAGCCGGCCGCCTGCTTCCGGTCCCACTACGATCTCTGTTTACTTTTCCACAGAGATTCAGAGCGTGTTATGTTAATCTACAGCTGATACATGTTGCTGTTTATCATACAGACATGATTACATGAAGAATAGAGAGGAGGAGATGAAATACACTGCCGATGTGCGGCCGATGTGCGGCCGATGTGCGGCCGATGTGCGGCCGATGTGCGGCCGATGTGCGGCCGATGTGCGGCCGATGTGCGGCCGATGTGCGGCCGATGTGCGGCCGATGTGCGGCCGATGTGCGGGATCCTGAAAGTGTTGTAAATGCGGGAAAGACAAAGCCGTCGAGCGGACCAATCACAGAGCTTGCGGTCCACGTCGGCTCTACGGGGAGTTACATTTTGGAGGAGGTGCACGTCAGCTACGTGCGTAGGCCTCGGCGTAGGTATGGGAGCTACGTGGACCCCCGGCGTAGGGTACGCCGTTGATTCAACACAGAAGTATAAATCAGCCTTTACGCTTTCGACTGTTGTGTTGTGGAAAAAAAGTCCTTTGTGTTTAAAACCACTACATCAAATCAGAGACAGTCACCACTACAAAATCTTCTCTTCCTTCTGCATGAGCTCTTATATGATTGTGAGAGCACATCTGAGAGGAAACCTCCCGATGTGAGGGTGGGGCAGGATCCTGAAAATTTCAGGGCCTGAAGGTCTTGAAATTGACATAAAATGTTTGTGTGTGAAAGAGGCTTTCATTTATCTATTGAGAGCAAGTGTTGGTTAGCAGAGGCTTCCTTACGGCCAAATTCCACCACATCCGTCTCCGATCCATCACGGCACTGGAGTTGATAGGTTTCTATTCTAGTCAATGTGTTAACTTCCACTGGATCCGCTCTGTTGAGTTCTGGCTGCATATCTGATCCGTCAGGTTGGAACCCTTCATATCAGATATGCAAGACTTCTATTTTTGCTGGATGCCAGACCACGACGCATCAATCTCTACAGAGCAGATGGAGCGGGACAGGAAGTCAGGCACCAAAACAAAATGAAAACATGCGGTTAATTTTCAGAATCAAACTCTCTGTGTTATCACCAGATCGTATTTCACTTAACTACAACAACAAACCGGCATGATGAGCAGAGCCAGGCTTGGAGTCAACAGGTCAGAGGTTTTCAGAGGACCAGAAAGACAACATGGATGAGGAGAGGAGGAGGAGAATCATTGATTCAGTAAATACCGTGGGAAAACCTCGATCACATGACTCCAGCTGTCTGGAGGTCCTGCTCTGTGCTGCGTTCTAAAAACGCAGCCGATGGGTGTTGACGGGCGAGAGAGCACGGAGCTGGACTGCAGCGGATCTGAGACGGACCGGACACGGATCTGGTGCAAGAATGTTAGGCAGCTAAAGCAAAGGGACGGGAAAGGTTCAATTCTTGGACAATTAAAATATATGATAAATTGAACAGATGTAATAAACTTAATTCCCTTCAGATACTGCAGATACAACATTCATGAGTGTTTTGTGTCTTTAATCTAAATATGTAGTAAAAAAAAAGAGTAAAAAGTTGAGCTCATTTTTCTTCTTTTCTCTTCAAAGTTGATCTTCACTTTTTCATGCTCCTGTTTTCATATCTTCTGCACAGACTCAGTGACTCAATAGCCGTGGTTTCATATTCTCATTACATCCAGTATGAGCCTGATCATGACGGCTAACTGTACCTCCAGCTGTGCACAGACAATTTCATCTTTATCGCTCCCTCATGTCCGTCACATCCTTTCAGTAATAAACAAATGTGTATTGGTGCATTAAAGTTATGCATTCCAATCTCTGCATTCATCCATATTTGCTCCTGTGAGCAGCAGACGTCAGGTGATCTCTTTCAGCCCCTTTATATCATTATTTCTGCGCATTACAGGACATTTAAGATGCCGTGCGTCACGAACGGGAGCTCTCACGGAAATGATGCTGGAGTGAGCGAGGGTGTCCTATGAGGTAAAAGTGGTTCATCTTTTTTTTGTTTCTCTCCTCCCAGCTTCTTTCTTCAGAAGCTGGGGGGGGGGGCCAAAAAAAAAAGGAGGAGAAGACGCTACCTCTCAAGTCCTTCATTACCCTACATCTCCTTAGAAGCTTCCTGTGTGGCATTTAGTGATATTGAAAAGCACCCAGGCTCATCGCCGACCTGGGTTTGCTCATTTATGATAAAAAAGATGAAGTGAGAGATCACATCCGGGCTCAGTGCACGAGGCCTGACGCAGACACTCTTCATCAGCTGGACAATTACACAGAGCAGCAGGTTCTGCGTATGTGTCAGAGTCTCCGAGGTCACATGATTCAAAGGGTACGACGCCGAAAGAGCCGCATGAGCTCCTTAATGCAGCGCCTCGTCTTTGCTGAGTCAAATGAGTTGACTTCTCTCTCCCCCCCACCCTCTCTCCCTCCCTCCCTCCGTCTGTGCATCCCTAGGAGGGGTATTCAGTCCACAACACAATATTCATGAAGCCATGAACTGGAGGAGCCGTCGGCCCACACAAGCTCCCCTCAGTCACAACACACACAAACAGACGCACACCTACACATACGCGAGTACACAACATATACCGAACACTCATTATCCACCCACATGCCCACATCCTCCACCGATGGAGGACTACTGGTATGTTTCTGCCACATAACAAAAATCGATGTGGACGCAGGGAGCAGTTGGTGGTTTAAAGCAACTGAGTGAAACAAAGGCTAAGCTAATAAAAGTATATTCAATAAAAGAGGGGATACTTTCGCCTTGATACATGGCACCGGCTATTCTGGCAGAAAACCAGCAATCATTCGGAGGTCCTATTCTGTTATAGAATCTAGTTGGTGGTAAAACATTGTAAGGGGAGAGTTATGGACTCTAACAGCCGCAGTGGCCAGCAGGCAAAAACACACTTTCTTTTCAGCTGAGCCGTAAATTCAACTACAAGGGGGCACAATGTCTTATTAAAACACAGCACAAAAACCAAAAGGAACTACAGTTCATTTAGCACTTCCTGTAGCGACGTACCAGTGTTTTGAAAACCACCCTGTGCCTCATTATCCCCTTTAATCTGGTTCTTAACCCACGCTCAGACTACAGGCATCAAACACTGAAGTTCTGTGGGAATCAAAAAGGACTGAAAACCAGGATTTACTTTTCAGAGAGCGGCGCTGCTTTAAGCGAGGTACGAGAAAATGAGATTGAAAAGTGAACACCAAAGAGTTAATTTGTCCCAAATTTTGGCTGCAGAACAACAGCATCCAGGAGGAGAAGCCTCTGAGGAAGGCTGAGTATCATTCATCAGCGGCCTTCAGAGGGAGCAGGGCGCCCTCTGTTGGTGGAAGGAGGGACTGCAGAATTAAATTTTCATTAGAAGAACTGGGCCAGATTTAACAACCATCTAATCAGCTCCTTCAGTTTCCACTTACTCTGACACCAACATTCAGATCTTACCACAGTTCAACATGTTTACTTGTTTAATAATTATTATTGTGGTAATTATTACTGTGACGGTTATTACTATTATTATTATTGTTATTATTATTATTATTATTGTTACTTTTATCACCATTATTATTATTGTTATTATTATTATTATTATTGTTACTTTTATCACCATTATTATTATTGTTATTATTAGTGTTTTTTATTATTGTTGCTGCTATTATTATTATTATTATTATTATTATTATTATTATTATCATTATTAATATCAATGTTATTGTTATTATTATTATTATTATTATTATTATTATTATTATTATTATTATTATTATACTTGCTGTTATTGTTATTATTATTATTGTTAATGTTATTATTATCATCATTATTATTATTATTATTAGTGTTTTTTATTATTGTTGCTGCTATTATTATTATTAGTAGTAGTAGTATTATTATTATCATTATTAATATCACTGTTATTGTTATTATTATTATTATTATACATGCTGCTATTGTTAGAATTATTATTGTTACTGTTATTATTATCATCATTATTATTATTACTGTTATTATTATTATTATTATTGTTGTAACTATAATTTTTAGTTATTGTTATTATTATTGTTACTTTTATTACCATTTCTATTATTATTATTATTATTATTATTATTAATATTATTATTATTATTATTATTATTATTAATATTATTATTATTATTACTGTCATTATTAGTATCATTATTATTTTTACTGTTATCATTATTAGCAGTAATAGTAGTATTAAATTGTTGGTCACAGTATGAACATTGTGTTAAGCTTTGTCATATATGGTATTTTATAGATTGGATGATGATAGTACTTAAGCACTTGAGGGATTACTTACAGAGAGGCACCTGCCTGAGTGGGGATTCGAAATAGGAACCTCCTTGCTGTGAGGCAACAGCGCTCCCCACTGCACCATCATGCAACCCTAGTTAAAACATATACTGATTCATTTCTCATACACGTTGTGTATTCACTATTTTGATACGTTTTCTTGGATTTTTTATTATGGAATTTATGTGGATTGTACACATGTGCACCCCAGTTGCCAATGGGGATCCAAATAAATAAATAAACACAAATAAACATTGTGTTATTATGTTATTGTGAGATTAAGGAATGGACTTCAGAAAACAGAGGGTTTGATTAAACCTAAGGACACAGTAACTTATCATCGAACAGATAAGAAGCTTATACTTTACAGAGCCCATGTGGTGTAAAATTACTAATCCTGATCTTGAAAATAATCCCTATTTGCATTCCCAGAATCATATTACCAATATTTATTTATCATTATAATATGTTATGGTCTTTTCCGAGTACATACATTTGACTCATTTCTGGAATCCCTCCAGAACAAATGATTCTCTCTGTGACCTTTTGTCAACAATACTGAGTTCTAGTTGAGCAAACCAAAGGTGCTCTTTAATCTAACTATGTCAAATAAATAAATAAAATCTTGACTACCGGCGGTACATTAGTGCAGTATGTAACAACAGTAATCTGCTCAGGTAATTAGTCAAATATTATTTTCCTTGTTAAGTAATAATGTGCATGAACAGACAGCTTCAGGGCTTCTAGGTGCATTGTGTTGCTGTGTTTTAAACTGTTAATTTACACAGCTCTGCCTCACATGCAGCGTAAAAACATCCATAAATAAGTTTGGTTCCACTGTTAATACTCTGATTAGTACAGAAAAAAAGACCACGGATTAAAACGTTGTGATATTTGACAACTATAGCCTCAAGCTGCTCATGATTTCATGCAGGTTTTGTTTACAAAACTAATACAGCAGTGCATTAATCAATAAGTGTACGCATGAGGAGAAACACAAATTTGTTGGCTGTTCATTTGTTTTGTTAAAATAAGAGCTGCTCCTTGTACTGAAGCTGGAAACTCATTAAAGCTCAACACTAATATACTTCTCATCAGTTGCTGTTGCTGTGAATAAGAAGTCGACAACATGAGTTGATATTCCTGGCATGTAAGTGACGGATGAGCAAGGAACAATAATAAAAAGCAGTGTTTTCAAAGATCTTGTAATCTTTGTCCTGGACTGGTTGACAAAAACAATTAGAAAGAAATGAACTACTTTAATCAAGTTACGACAGGATTTATGTGTAATGACTGTGAGGACAGGAACATCATTTATTAATAGAGCTTTTGCAGAAATGGCTAAATAAATATTCTTTAAAAAATAAACAACCAGTTTGACTGATGTTCCGTTGGTGTCACAATAAAAACAATAAAACTTAAGAAAGTTAAAGTAATTTGAGATATCTTATCAAACCAGCCAAACCCCAGTGTGATTGATATTCTCTTGCTAGCACACACTGATTTTAGGAAAATAAATAAAACTGAGACCTCAGAGATAAAATCTTTTGTTACTTACTGCTGTTGTTCCTGTAGGAGGGTCCAGGTACTGCAGAGGTCGCAGGGGAAGCTGAGAAAGAGGTACTAGAGTCAGGATTCTGCGGAGGTGACGCCTTACCTATGAGTTAAACAAACTCCATAAAGGACCTGCTGAGTCTTTTATTCATAGTTAGTGACATGCACATTTTAAAAGTGTAATACCATCTGCACTGTATGGAATGGGATCCCCAATCTTCCCTCCTGTTTCCTCTGCTGACTGCAATATCTCCATGTCTATCACGACCAGCACAAGCCTGGGAGAAGGAGGTGAAAGGCAAAAAAATATAAAGAACACAAACAGAAAAAAAGGGGAGGAAAGGATAGTGGGAAAAAAAGTATGAAACACATACCTGCCATCCTTCAGTGTGCTTGTGGTGGTCCTGTTCACCTTGCACACACAGTTTGGTTCCAGGAAGTTCTGCTCAGGCAGGTGGTTCAGCTGTGTTGCAAGCAGGATAGCTAAAAACACAAACATTATTATTACATTAGAACATTAAGTATTAAACTAAAAAAATCCATTAAGACAGCATGTGTACCTTGGTAAACTAAAGTCATGGTCTTACAGTTATTCAGCAACTGAGAGATACTCACATGCGTACGAGTGTCGACCGTCACTCATCATGAGCCGGTACCTTGGAGGAGCAGCGCTGTTATCAACCTGCCGGATTTTCTGAAAAACCCAGAGGAGAGGAAGGATGTTACAAATAAAACAATGAATTATTTGTGTACATATTTGCTGATTCGTTCTGTTTCATCTAAACTCCACATGTTATGCAAGTGTAATGTGTGAAACCAGAAACCAAAGAAAATACACACACAGATTGGAGTTTTAAGTGAAAGAATAGACATTGTGTTGCCAACAGTCTTATCACATGCACACGCCCACTATCTTTGACAGTCCCCCTCTCATCAGATGTTAAGACTTCCTGACTACATTCATCAACATCAGATAATTGAAGTACCTTGATTTATCGCTAATTCAATGCAAGGGTTCACAAACTTTTCAGACCACAACTCCCAACGTATAGGTGCCAAAGACTTGCAAAGCCCGCTGTCCCTCAAAGTGATTTAATGTGGCTTCATTCAGCTGGTCTGCAGAAAATTAGCCTACCTATATGAGCACGTGGCTGTGTTTCCTGTGCCATTATGAATTAACCTGCTGCTACTGATGCTTTTGATAATTAACTGTTCACCAACCCTAAACTTAGGAGTCATCTGGCAAAAAGAAAGGCAGAAAACTCATTAGGGCCCGAGCACTGACACGCACTGGCGGCGAGGCCCTATTGTATCCCTAAAGATCGCTATGATTTTTCCGCCGCTTGAAAGCCACATTTGGATAACTCACTAAAAGTTATCAGAAAAATTATGCAAAATCTAAAATTTGAGGGTGTGGCAGACATTCAGGCGATTCAGCCTAGGCCTCATAAAGTGCAGCACAGCAACACCTGCTGCACATCCGGCGGTGCTTGTGCGAGGGCCCGCTCATATTGCTTGCTGTTTTAATAACATTTTCTATTTCTCAAGGTTTTTTTTGCTACTATTTTTTTTACAAGAATGAGTAAAATGTACTAATTTAGATAACTTAAAGGCCCTGTGAGGAGTTTTGAACTGGCTGAGAAACAGACTGAAAATGATACTGATGCCTCTTTATGACCTTTAATAACAAACAAGACCATCAGCAGCAACACTGACACCTTCTCTGTTGTCATTTTTAATGCCTGAAACCGCCCTGAGGGGGTAGGTGTCAGACCAGATGATGGACATCTCGCTTCAGAAACAGCCTTTATTTGACTGTTTTCATGGAAAATAATCACATTGCCTGATGAAGTTGACTGGTAGAAAACAACAGGACGAGTTTTTTGTTGAAAACACTACTTTTGCATGTATAGGACAAGAGATAAGAGTTATCACTTTATCCACAAGGGGGGCGCCAGAATCGATACAAAACAATGGGTCCCGACCCACACTTTGGGAACCCCTGATTTAATGCACTGCACTAACCAAAACCAGAAACTCCCATCTGTGTTGTATAAAGTGTCTCTGGTATACATTCATGAGGGATTGGCTGGTCTGATGGACAGCTGAAATGTACTTACCAGCAGCTGCAGCACAGGATTGGTCCCCCCTGAGCCAGTGATCAGGGCCTAAACAATAACACACGTGGCTTTTGTTATTATCGTATGACAGTTCCAAATCTGTCATGTCACATTACAGTACTGCTAACACACACGTAGGGTTTAATATGAGTCATTTGTACCGCCCCTTCAGGTGTCTGTTATATACACCAACTCTCGATGCCTTATATTTGGGCATTATTGGTGAATTGCAACTCTCTGTATAACAAATCTAAACAACAAGACCAATTTCCACGCACAACTACATGCATATACTGGAAAAAGTAAAGAGACAGAAAACATTTAGCTATATTTAATGTTTTGGATGCAGCTGTGACACCAATTCTCTTTAGCTCATAATGCTAGCAGATACAGCAGGAAACGTGATTACAACAAAAAAGACTCGAAAAACGAGTCATGACAAAGAAGTTTGATACATTCTTATATATTCTTACTTGAATTGCCCCCGGAGTGAGTTTAACAACCATGTCTGCTGTTAAAAGAGTTCACCAAAGCCAGGAGGCTTTAGCTTTAATCAGCTGTGCCTGAAGTTAAAGGAATGTCAAGTATCGCGAGAATTTGCGAGGTTTACAATTTTAGAGCACTAAAGTTACGTCATGTGACGCGGTGAAACAGGAAACACACAACAGGCCTTCAAAATAAAATGTCGTTGTGTTTCTAAAGAATGTCTGTATCACCAACTGGGGTAAAGTCTTGTTTAGAACTATATGAAAAAAATCATAGAGATAATTTTATCAGTTTAATGTGAGTATTAGACCTTAGTATTATTCATGGACAGCATCTTATCATGGCTAAGATATTTTATTTTGAAGCTCTAGAACGGAAGTTGCTGTGATATGAGCTAGTTTGATTAGAGTTTCCTGACTGCGTGGAGCGGGCGTGGAAGGATATAAACAAACTCCGAAGTCCTGGTTCCCATGTGGACACATTTAGCTCGTGATGGATCTTCCAAGTATGCAATGGCAAGATCATGTAGCACAGAAATGGACCGGACTCGATCCTGAGCTGAAGGAACAGTTCACAGCCCTGGTTGAGATAGATGATGTTTTTAAATGCACCCTCACTCTGACAACGTGAGTAGCACACATGCAAGAGTCAAGTGCTCATCCTGCTTCAATCTGAGACACATTGTATATTTAAAAATCAATTCTCCAGGCTATTAGACATGTAAAACGTGCTGTTTGTGGCTATGCATTTGTATTTATTGACTCACTTTAACTCACTGTGTCTTACTCTTGCAGAAGCACATGGTTAAATTGAAAGTAGTTCAAGTTTCTGCAGCTTGAGCGCATGTTTTACTAATTCAGTTTTTTACAGAGAAAGCATGATCTGTAATCTGTAATCATCTTTTGTAGACAAGATGATCTGGACTTTGTGCAGTCCATCTCTGCAGGACATTCAGCCCACAAGGATCCAGAGCAGGCAGCTAAATGGAGGGAGAAGGGCAACTCCAGCTTCAAGTGCAGAGACTACACTGCAGCTGCTCTGCACTACTCACAGGTGAAGTGAAGAAACCTATAATAATAATAATAATAATAATAATAATAATAAATAAAAGATAAAGTTTATTTATAAAGCACTTTCAAAACAGACGTTACAAAGTGCTTTACATCATAAAAAAAAACCCCTCAACAATAATGAAAAAGGCAAGAAAGGGTGTTACACCAATGTGACATACAGCAAGGTAATCCCCTTGTACACAACAAATTAGACCACCTAAACAGAACATCAACAAACGAAACAAGACAGATTAATCAAGCATACAGATAAACAGATTCAAAGTTTTGCACTGACAATAAAAAAATCAATAAACTTTTTATCATACTCCACCCTTTCTATTGTTCATCCCAAAATGCAGTACCTCAACCGGGGTGCATAGCATGAGATAAAAAGAACAACTTAAAGGAACAGTTGAGGAAAAGCGTAAAAGAGAAACTACTAAAAGCAATTAAATCAATTAAAAATCAATAAAACAAATAAATGCAAGGGGTGAATAAAAGAAAACCATTAATACAAGTAAATTCAAAATAAATAACCTATCTGCTTTCATAATTACACACGGAACCCACTCTACTCTTTGTTAGAGTCCCCCATCCAATCAAATACATAATGTCTATTACTCTTGATTATGAATGTAAAAGTAAACTAACATCTCGGATATTCAATAGATGAAGTTTCATTGAGCCATAGTTTTTTATTGTAGAAAAAAATCTGATTAAAATATTAAAAGTGTATTTTTAAAATTGGCTGAAATTGTGAGACCATGTGGACCTCTCATGTGTATACTGGCATCATTGTAGATTTCTTTTTTTACATGAAAACCTTCTTATAATGCAGAAACAATGATTTGTATGCTTTAAAAATTATGTCATCTTATTTTTTATTCAGTCAAGGGCTTCGGTTCTTCTATTTGAACCACTTCCAACGCTGTATGTAGAAAATGTAGCTGAGGATCACAGCTGAGACAACCGTGGTTAGTATTAAACAGGTTAAAGACGAATTAAATGTTACATATTCCTTGATTAAGACTAAGAAAGCGGGCTTCTTAGTAGCTTTGCGTAGTCATATCAATTAAAATTTTCCTGCAGTGGTCAGACTTTATAACCAGTGACAAACACTCACCCGCTGTTAAGTGTGCTGCGACCTCTATTATCTACATTTGTAATTCATTTCCCATGTAGATATATTGTAAATATACTTTTGTTATATTTTATGCTTATTTCGGTACATATTTTTCATAGGGTACAGTAATATACTTTTAATTACTTATATTTAATACTTATTATGTATGCTATTATTGTTTGCACTATCCATTTTGCTGCTATAATCCTGCAAATTTCCCCGTTGTGGGACAAATTAAGGATTATCTTATATTATCTTAAAACCGTCTAACTACATAGACACAGTCTGTATTCACTGAAGCATAATAAAGTTGTTCATCAGTTTAATATGTTGTATTATGTCATTATTTAAATGTGTTTTTGCCCTCACATTGTGTTGAACTTGCTCCAGACTCTAATATCTCCCAGAAACAGGTCCAGAGTCAGATTCACTTTGAATGTAAATCAGTTCTTTGTATGAAACTGTTTTCTTTTTAAGAATATTAGTTGAAACTAGCTTCTTGGATGATTACCAGTATAAGTCTCAAACATGGCATGCCTCCCAGTCCTGATTAATATGCATCAACATCAAACTTCTCTATCTCTGTCATGACAGGGCATATGCTGTGCCTCCCAAAGTTCGGAGCAGCTGTCTCTGTGCTATGCCAACCGCTCCGCTGCGCTCTACCATCTGCAGCACTACCAGGTGAGCTGGCTCCATCTTCAACAATTAAATAATGAGGTAGTGTTGTTCTTGTGGTGTCATTAAAACCTGTTCAAACCGGCTTCGCTGCTTATTTGTTGACGGCAAATGGGCCTGCAGATGTTGAGCAGACTGTGTCATCATTGTGCGATCAGTTTTGAACAGCATCTGACGGCTGGGGGAAATTGTCATGATTTTTTTTATGATTCTATGTAAACAGTGGCCTCACATCCGTATGCTGTGCAGACCAGACTCCTATCAAATAACAGACAATTTACCAGAACACATAAAGACATGATATGATGTAATAATGTCTCATTATCACAGTCAATTTGCCCTTTTCACACGTACACTACCAGTCAAAAGTTTGGAGACACCTTCTCATTCATTTCTTTTCATTTATTTTAATTATTTTCAACATTGTAGATTAATTTTGAAGACATCAAAACTGTGAAATAATCTGGTTTTGCCATAATATGGATTACAACAGTAGTCAAATATTGTGTACTATTTACCATTGTGTACTAACCCTATCTCTGAACAACACAACTGATGGTCTCAAACACATTAAGAAGGCAAGTCATTCAATATATATTTTTTCACTTTTATTCTGGTCCTTTCTCTTGGATTATGTGGCTGTTTTTAAAGAAAGGCCAGTTAGAATTGAGATATTTGGATGTATATTTTCATTTTCATAAAGGTAAATTCTCAATAGATGTTTTAACGACATCCTATTATCAGTCACTCCATCTTATCAATTGATACGAAGGTTGTTGTTTTTTTTGTTGTTGTTTTTTTTACTTAAAGGTGACATATCACGCTTTTTTCATCAATATATATTGGTCTAAGAGGTCCCCAAAACATGTCTTTAAAGTTTATGCTCAAAAAAACACTTTGAAATCAGATTTTGGTCTGCCTGAAAAACCCTCTTCTTCATTCCTCATCAGAACACTCTGTTTTCTCTCTGACCACGCCCCCTCAGGAAGTGGGTGTGGCCTCGGCTCTCCAGCACGTTGATCTAATGTTTACATGTTGGCTGAATATACACGGCTGCTCAGAGATCGCGTTACTTCAACCCTCTGAATCTGATCCAGAATCTGATCCTGAGGGAGAGGCGCCTGTAGCAGGACCTTTCTGAAGGATTGGTCACAGATTTAGTGTTTCTTGTTGTTTTATTTATCAGTATGTAGACGTGTGTCTTGGTACACAGCTACGAACATGTAGCTATGTGGCTATGCTAACTAGCGCTAGCACTTATCCATGATAAATAAAAATCATCCACTAGATCTTCAAATCTGCAGACGTGGGGAGTAAAACCGACCTCTACCAGAAAGGCAGCAGGACCTTTTATGAAGGATTGGTCACAGATTTAGTGTTTCTTGTTGTTTTATTTGTCAGTATGTCGACGTGTGTCTTGGTACACAGCTACAGCTACAGCTACAGCTACAGCTATGAACATATAGCTATGTGGCTATGCTAATTAGCGCTAGCACTTATCCATGACAAATAAAAATCATCCACTAGATCTTCAAATCTGCAGACGTGGGGAGTAAAACCGACCTTTGTGTTTATTAAGACAGCCTACAACTAGCATGCCTCCCTCCTAAGCTCCTTGTTAGCACACATTTGTGCAGGTAATGAAAAACGGGGGAGGGATTCAGTATTATTTTATACAGTCTATGGGCTGAACAAGCTCCGAGCTCTGACTCCGTGACAGACCGGATATTGTTGTTACGTAACAAAAACACTGAAAACTGAAACGGCTCGTTTCACACACATTTACAGAAAGGTGTAGAAATCAAAACAGGGGCAGAATGGATTTTTTTCATTCTCAGGGGGTTTGTAGACATGCCAGGGACACATATTTCAGGTAGAGAACCATTAAAAAGTCAATTTTGCATGATATGTCACCTTTAAAGCTGCTGTGAGGAACTTTTGTTTTGTATCGATTCTGGCGCCCCCTTGTGGACAAAGCGATACCTCTTATCTCTTGTCCTAAACATGCAAAAGTAGTGTTTTCAACAAAAGCCTCATCCTGTTGTCTTTTAACAGTCAACTTTATCAAGCAATGTGATTCTTTTCCATGAAAACAGTCAAATAAAGGCTGTTTCTGAAGCAAGATGTCCATCATCTGGTCTGACACCTACCCCCTCAGGGCGGTTTCAGGCATTAAAAATGACAGCAGAGAAGGTGTCAGTGTTGCTGCTGATGGTCTTGTTTGCTATTGAAGGTCATAAAGAGGCATCAGTATCATTTTCAGTCTGTTTCTCAGCCAGTTCAAAACTCCTCACAGGGCCTTTAATACATATTTTGTTTCACTAAAAAAGAAAGAAAATTTCATGTTTTTAAGATCAGAATCAGAATTTGAAGCCTTTATTGTCATTGTAGCTACAACGAAATTAATGTTTACACTCAAATCCGATGTGCACTCACTCACTCAAGGACAAAAACAATACACACATTCAGTCATTCAATACCGACAGGACATTCCATAAAACCATTTAAAAAGTAAAGTGTTGCAGTGTAATAAAGAAAGAAAATGTCATGTTTTTAAGATGTATTGAAAAGTGTTATAATGCCAAGATATCTCAATAAAAAGAGAATTACCCAAAAAAGAAGGCAAGTCATTCTACCAATGAACTCTTGACAAGGCTCTTGTTAATTAGAAACCATTCCAGGAGACCACTTCATGAAGCAGACTGAGAGAATACCAAGAGTGTGCAAAGCTGTCATGAAGGAAAAAGGGGGCTACTTTACAGAATCTAAAATATAAAACATATTCTGCTTTGTTTAACACTTTTATGTTCATTACATAATTCCATATATGTTCTTTCATAGTTTTGATGTCTTCAGTGTTAATCTACAGTGTTTCAAATAATTAAAATAAATACAAACCCTTGAATGAGAAGGTGTTTCCAAACTTTTGACTGGTAGTGTATCTCTACTGTACCAGCCACCACAGACGTTTAGCTTTGACCTCAATCTGTCTGCAGAAGCCTTCACCCTGCGGACATGTTCATCCTTTTCATTAAGCCTTTCTAACTTCTTATAGGAACCCCTGAAACATCATTGAGAGATTATCATAGATGATACTCTAGTAAGACAACATCAGTCTGTTCAGAGTGATTATCTAAGCAACATTGTTTTAATGCAAAGAAGCTTACGTTCTATACAGGACCGAGGAACTTTTAAAGACTGGTAAGAATCTAATCTTGGATTTCATCTGCTGCTTTTCTCTCCTCAGGAATCACTTGAAGACATAGACAGAGCTATAAAAAACAACTACCCCAGTCGTCTACTTCACAAACTAGAAGAGCGTCGCACCCTGTGCCTCAAGCACCTCTCTGTGGGTCAAAAGGTAAACAAGGATCCTCACTATCCTGCCTCAGAGAATCAGAAGAATCCAGACAGACAAACCAATGCATCTGTTGGACCCCTGATACCAGGGATTAGTCCTCAAGCTGCCGTTAGTTTCAGCTCAGAGAAAGGGCGACACCTGGTGGCCACAGAGAGAATCGCAGCTGGAGAGGTGCTCCTACATGACAGGCCGTACAGCTGCGTCCTCATACCGGGGATGGAGGAGGTGAAAGGGAGGGGAAGAAAGCAGGACACGCAGGGAGGAGTGTTGTTTGGAACAGAACACAGGCGCTGTCACAGGTGTTTGACGGTGACGTTGTGTGCCGTGCCGTGTGACGGGTGTAGTTACAGCCGATACTGCTCCACTTCCTGTCAGAGAGACGCCTGGGAGGAGCATCACCGCTGGGAGTGTTCGCTGGGAGCAGATCTTGCGGTGATGGGTGTGATGTCACAGCTGGCTCTGAGAGTCACTCTGAAGGCGGGGTTGAAAAATGTCCAAATGGCAAGTGAACCAATCAGAGACGAGCATGCAAAGCCACAGCCAAGCCGTGTCAATCACCATGGCCCTTCTTCTTCACACTACGGTGACTCTTACCTGAGTGTGTTTCATCTGCTGCACCACCTGAATCGCCACAGCCCCAGTGTGCGTTTCCTGTGTGCAGTTACCGCAGCAACACTGTACCTGGAGCTAAGTAAGGCAGGACCTCCACCTGCATCCTGGCACCTGCGTAGACCCTCAGAGGAAAACAGCCAAACATCAAATGAGAAGGGGGACGGAGAAGGTTGGAGTGCAGAGCTGTGGATGCTGGGAAGTGCAGTGTTGAGGCACATCCTGCAGCTGAGGTGTAACGCGCAGGCCGTCTGCACGCTGCAAGATACAGGTGGATCTCATACAGACACATACATTGTGTGCTCCTGTGATGTTTTAAGGTGTTGCTTCCTCAGCTGTGAATGTCAAGTCGCTACATAACCTTCCACCTTCTGCTCGTTGCATCTCACAGGATCAGCGACGTCTGCGGTGCAGTCGAGCAGAGAAATCCGGATTGCCACAGCGATATTCCCAACTCTCAGTCTCCTGAATCACTCATGCTGTCCCAACACCAGCCTGGTGTTCAAGACTGGGACCAGTACTGATCCCTCTGAGGCAGAGCTGTCTGCAGATCAGAGCAAGAGAGAAGCTGGGTACAGAAGCAGCTCATGTGGGGTCACTGTGACTGTCAGAGCGGCTGGAGTGATCAGTGCTGGAGGAGAGATCCTTCACTGCTACGGTGAGATAATGGGGTTAATGAGTGTGAAAATAGAACCTTACCTGAAACACTAAGCACCAATAGAAACCACGAAAACATCTGTTTTGACATCAGAAATCTGGGAAATAGAAGACATGTATATATTTGGTGCCACCTTACCTCAGTGGAGCATTTCCAGCACCCTGCATTGACTGCTATTTCGTCTCATGAGTTAAATGTATGCTGCTTTTCTGTCATCATCCCTCCCTCCATCCATCAGGTCCTCACAGCAGTAGGATGGCGACCAAAGACCGCCAGCGCCTCCTGCAGGAACAGTACTACTTCCTATGTCAGTGTGAGGCCTGCACTCTGCAGCAGGAAGAGGGAGAGGGAGAGGAGGAGGGTACGGAGGGCAGACAGCAGCGATCAGGACTCCTGTGTGGCAAGTGCAAAGGATCCCTCAAAGTGAGTGTACTGGTACTAATTGCTCTTTATAGATGAGCCTTCCCACAGTTGATACCTCCTTGTTAAAGCTCCTGTGAGAAGTTTTTAAGTGGCTGGGAATCAGATCCAAATTGATACGGATGTCTCTAAATGACTTACAACAGCAAACCAGACCACCAGCGACATGATTGACAACTTCCATATGGTTATTTATGATGCCTGAAACCATGGCGAGGGGGGAGGCGTCAGACCAGGCGAAGACAGCCTCCTGAAAAAACAGCATCATTCAACATTTTCAACAGTAAATACTCACAAGGAGGGAAATATTTGACTGTTAAAAGAGAGCAACATGAGATTTTTGTTCCCTCACTCAGTGTCAAACAGCAGAGCCTCTGAAACAGAAGCTGAAGCCAGCATGTCGGAGTCTGGTGGTGTTCAACGATAAAGCTGCTGTTGTTGAGTTAAATGAAGTTCAGAATGTGACATTTTTAAAAGCGCAGTCAATAAGTGTAACTTCTTGTAAAGATCAGACGCTGTGTTCCTGCTGGTTTCTCTCCTCTGACACTCTCCACGGCTCATCATGTTCTTACAAAGAGAGACTGCAGAGTTTTTAATAACACACAGAGCTCTGCCATCAAACAGCACACAGCTCTAATGATGCATGGGAAAAAGAGACACTTTGTCAGTGTTATTACGCTGCCACACACTGTGGACTATAGTTGGGCATAAGTTATGTATATGCCCAACAAAAACATCAGCATGTGTCAGCTTTTTAGAGGCATTTTTTGATACGTCAGGAAAACACTGGCTAAATCGTCAAGGTGTGACAGGGCCATTAGCATGTACAAGGCACGATCAGAAAAGTTACAAGATGTGTATGACTGCATATAGGGGGCGGCAAAGAAAACACACTGAAAGTTCCTCACGGGAGCTTTAATCGACTGTGACACTTCCCATGATTTTCAGAAAAGCACAGAGGACAAAAGAAAAGGATTTGTCTGCTCTCAGTCATCATGTGGTCATCACATATCTCTGTCTGAAGTGAGCGGCAGGCTGCAGGAGATCAGGCTCCACCTGGAGAAAGCTGGAGACCTTATGGAGAGAGACATTCCAGGTATCTATTCTACATAAACACTAATTAAGACTTTAATTGCTTTTTTTTATTTATGTGCCTTGCCGGGAGTCTGCAAAATTTCGTTATGCCTGCATAATGACGATAAAGAAACTTGAATCTTGAATCTTTAACTATTATTTAACTACTATGTTACAGCCCTTGGTAAATGATGAGACGTTGAGGTCGACAGGTGCAATATATTTATTTGTCTCCAGCACGCACCGTGAAACTAAAAGCAAACAAAGAACATTTTAATTCATAAATCATCCCACACCATTACGTTTCTCGTATAAAAATAGATTCACTGTGATTTAAAAACAGACATACCTCGCTTCACCTACCAAGGGTGCAAAACATTTAAGCTTGGAGAACCATCTCGACCATGGATCACTACGAGGCCTCCCCGACTGCACACACGCCACTCGCACAGATCCCTGCCGCTGCTCTGCCCGATCACAGCTGCTGCTCCACTGCTGATCAGCTGTGATCAGCTGTGATCAGCTGTGATCCTCCGATCAGCTGATTGCGCAGAGATGCCGCCGTGCATTTAAACTCTCTGAGCAGTTCCGGGGTACCCGCTTCCAACCCGGAACATTTAACATTTAATTTTAACTTAATTTAATTGCCGTTTCTGGCCACTTACATACTATTTTTATAATATAAAAACTACCTCTGCTACTCACCACTGCACTTTATCATATTATTTTAGCCTGTACATATTAGTCTTGCCTATTTGTTGTTCTTTTGTATTTATAGCTGATGTTATTGGTATTATTTTACTTTATTTTTATTTGTAGGTCTTATTCTTATGCCTTGTACAAAGAGAGCACAGTTTACCAAAGTCAAATTCCTTGTGTGTTCAAGCATACCTGGCCAATAAAGCTGATTCTGATTCTGATTCTGATCTTAAATCTAATATAACATTTAATCATGCAGTAATGTGTCATGCTACATCTCCATGTTCTTCTGCCCTGCCTCGTCCCTCAGATGAGGCTCTGAGGCTGCTGAAAAGGACCTGCAGTCAGTCTGGACTCATCCTTGCAGAGACACACCCTCTACAGGGGGAGCTAGAGGATGCTACAGCCAGAGCTTATGCCACGATGGGTGAGAACAACAATGCCACTCAATATTTTCTAATATGTCACAATGATAAAAATGCATTTCTACCTTTGCTGAAGGAAAAATAATCAATTTGCAGACTTGTGTCTGCTGACATTTAAAGTAGAAGTAGTTTAGAGACAAAGTGGAAAAATAAAGATCAATAAAGTTATATTACTTACAATTTGTGAGACTATAACCTGCCCTGCTTCAGGTGGCTTTTTGGATGATAGATTCTACTCTTCTTATTTCTTTAAAAAAAAACAAGACTGACTTGATTTTATTTCATCATATTGGATATTAAGCTTCTGATAGATTCGTTGTACATCTTGACTGCTGGGACCTGGAAAGGTTCGGTGCAAAGAATGGGTCGCTGAAATCTGCAACTCAAGCCATAAAAATAATGACAGACCATCAGACACCCTGGAGTGTCAAATAAATCATCATAACCTTTTGCTCCCCAGTCCTCTTATTGCTTTGTTCCTTTCTGCTGATCCTGCAGGTGACTGGAAGAGAGCGGCCTTCCATCTGGAGCGAAGTGCGACGGCCATTAGCTCGCAGTATGGAGAGGACAGCATTGAACTGGGTCGACAGCTCTTTAAATTAACTCAGCTGCACTTCAACGGGTGAGTTGTTGTTATACAGATAGTTGAAAAAAAAAAAAAGTAAGGGCACGTTGTTTTCAATATTCCAAGTCCGAGTCTGTCATCATTTTGACTGACACTATAAAGAGAAAATAACGGCTGTGTGTGTTTCTCCCCTCGTCCTCTCAGTGGAGCCCGAGGGCCGGCGCTCTCCGTCATCCCCAAGGTCAGGCGGCTCCTCTGCCTTCACTGTGGCCCTCAATGTTCTGAATTACAGGAGCTGCGAGATATGGAGGACTGTTTACGAGGATAGATGAGAGAAGAGAGAAGTATAATCCTCACAGTGTAACTCTGTTTTTACTGAAGTGATTAAAATCTGTGAGATTTCAAAGTCTTCTTGATGCGTCATCCAGTCCCGCAGAGCTACCAAGTGGTCACAGGTTTTAACGCAGCTGACTGTGACTCTCTGACCTCTTGGTGTCAGAATGTATCCATCAATAATTTCAATTTCATGCTTCAGTTACAGTCTCGCCATGTGAGTCAACTTACCCACCAGGTGCTTCCAGGTTGAGTGTACCCCTCCAAATAAAACAGAATTAGGGGTATACGTGTGTGCGTTCTTTACGAGTGTGATTAGGAATTGATTTACTCTGTAGTGAGTTAATCAAGCCATCCATAAAATCTGCAGATAGCCTCACCTACTACACACACATACAGGTATCCCTCTCTGACCTTTAGGTGGCAGCAGTTATCCACTGACAAATTCAATTTCATGCTCGGATGGCAGAAAAGCAAGATGTAGCTCTGACTCTTGAACCTACAGTCCATTCCCAACAAGACCTACCTTCAACTTTTAATTCTTTGTGAAGCTACGTTATGTAAGGTTTGGATGTGTTTCCCCTCTCAACATCAAGTCAATTAGAATCCCAGGAATAAGTCCTACAAGAGTAAGACAATAAGAAGTCACTGCAGCATGAGTTCTGCTGTCGAGAGGGTCATTGGTTTTCAATGGATGAGCGGGACAGCTCCTGTTGAGCAAAAACAACAACATCTCAAACCACAGCTGGAGCTCCTGAGGCATCTGACAGTAAGACATCACCGGTATCTGGAGGGCAGCCAATCCCACAGACGAGGATGGGTACTTATATGGAGTCAAGGTCAAGGCAAAAAAAAAAAACCTCACAGAGGCAGCTGGTGAAATCAGCCGAGGAGTTGAGTGATGGTGACTCAAAAAGCCCACGAGCAGGTTCCTGCTGATTACTGCTGTGATGAGGTGTCTGCAGGTAAGCGACCAAATAAGGTAAAAACATTCATGAACAGCTCAGGGTCAACTGGGGTCAACTTTGAGTCATAAGAATAAAGCTCTTAAAGAAAAAGAAGGGTCCTTGGGTACAACAAAAAATCTATGCAATCTTCTTATCTGCAGTCATTTGTGACGCATTTAAGAACACGAAGACATTAAATACTTTGCATTATGTTTGAATCATGGCTTAGAATGTTGATTATTTTAATAATATAACTTGTTTTTTTAACACACCACTTATCATTACAGAACAAGAAGTGCAAATACTAAAAAAAGACAGTGAGAGTCAAGTTAGCAAGCAGGAGAAATTTAGTTTTATCTTGAGGTAATTTTCATTTTACATTATGATTTGTCCTCATGTCTAATACTGGAGCAGGATTAGCAAAAAGAAACATTGTCTGCTAATGCTTTGCTGTTGACAGAAAAACTCTACAACCAGGGCTTTGCTCAGTAAAAGAGCAAAATAGTAATGAACAGGATTGACTGTTCATGCCAGCGTGTGGATGCTTCACTGCTCTTTAAGGGCCCTTCCGAAGGACCCAGCCTTCGTAGCCTGCATAGACAGATCAGGATGAACTGAATTGAGAAGGTCTGATCTCCAGAGGATTCTCTGTTTAAGTCACCAACTGTTCATTTTGTGCCCTGACCCTGTCACATAGCAATGGGGAGGTAGCTGGCTAATGTGGCTAACAACCTGGCACAGCTAGCATCACGTGGCTGATACATGCTCTACTGACATTTTGAAGATAAGTTCAAGTTTATATGTGTTTGTCCTTTATATCATGTGTACAGCTTATCATTGAGCTAAAACCCACTGTCAGAATACACAGCTATTTAATTTGAATTGGCGCAAAAAGAATTATGGGATATGTTGGGCCACAAAGGATGCTCCTGATGCTCACATTTGGAGGAGCCTTCAAAATGCCAGGGTGACGCATTCAGTCTTCAAATGAAGCACCTGGATTGAGCACACCCCTCTCTTATTATTGTAAGTCAGATTTTTCTGAAAGCTTTGAGTTCACGAGTTGTGATGTGTCTGATAACATTTTCAGAAATGGCGGACCCCATTGACCTCCAATTTCACGTAAATATATTGCATTATTATGTGACTGACAGGGTGCGTAGTTAGAGGAGATAAGTTAGCTGAAGTTAGCCAGGAGCTATGGCACATGTTAATCTAGATCGTTAACTTTCTCTATTTATTAGACCTTTATTTTACCAGGTAAAATGTTTGAGAACCAGTTCTCATTTACAAACATGACCTGACCAAGAGGCGCCAACAGGAACACATACACACACATGGACATATAAACATAAAATCTCTATCTTTTTGTTCCTCTGCGTTGGTTTTCTGTACAAAGATAAAATTTCAACGTAGAAAATTAATACCACTTAAAGACAAACCCTTTCATGCATGTGACTTCAAGAGTTCCATTTGGAGGAAGCATATGATGGGTATTAAAACAGTACGTCTCGTCACCTTCTGTGAGCTAACTTACGGTAACAAATTAGAGTCTATAAAGTTTTTTTGTTGTTATGTTGCAGTTAAAAATTGTACGTAGCTACAGATCAACATAAAAAAAAAAAACTTTTAAATTTACATCCCGCAAAATATGTTCTTGAATAAAGAGAAGTAGTGCTACAAAAATCTGTATTACATTAAAGCTGGGGTTGGTAGTCTCGGAAAACTAGCATGAATTTGAATGTAGCATTTCCTCATGACTCTGTCTAACCCCTCCCCTCCTCCCTCGGAGCTCCTCCAAAACGACGCCTCCCCGCTCACATGCACGAGCGCCGCTGATTCTCGACCATATGATCGTGACTGATTCAAAACCGGTCCTCACCAAAACATTATCATAGTGAAAGTTAAAAACACAAACAAACATGGCTGCTGTTAGCACTTACAACTGTCATGCTAGCATTATCCAGTTGTACTGGTGACACGATAGCAGGAGAAAAGTTATAACACATATATAATACTGTAACAGCTCTACTGTTTGTTAAACGTGTTCAGTGT
Source organism: Notolabrus celidotus (assembly GCF_009762535.1). NCBI lineage: Eukaryota > Metazoa > Chordata > Actinopteri > Labriformes > Labridae > Notolabrus > Notolabrus celidotus. The sequence continues at coordinate 7,073,132 of NC_048276.1, forward strand.
AGATGTTCTTAATTCCTACAGTGTTGACGGTCAGTGAAGGCATCAGGAGAGGTGTAGAGTGTGTGAGTGGGAGAGAGGAGAGGAGAAGTTCTTCATTCATTCAAACATTGATTGTTGCTTTGTTGGTTGGCGTGATCACGGCCGACAGTGACCGGTTATTAAAACTCAACGTGTTCACGAATCGGCTCGTCATCACTACAGCGTCCGGACGGACGCTACAATAAATATATATTTTCTGTAGGACTTACTGAACGTCATTAATTATTCTGCTTGTTGGTGAGAGCTTTTTAGACTCTGATCCGGACTACAGTCCTGATCAAAGCACCTCATCAGGTCAGAGGGGACAGGCCCGAGGACGAGCGAGAGGGGCAGTCAGTAGAGTCAGGGGAAGTAAAGGCAGGAGATGGGGACTCGGAGGAGTGCAGGCCGGGGAAATGTACACGCAGGAGGCGGGCAGAACGGCTGGACGGGATTTGATTGGTTTAAAATTTGGGGAGCCAAAAATCGGTGATTGGTTAGTGTTTTCCCAGGTTTACTCTGGCTGTAGATAGCAGCTTTTTTTCACTCCTTTTTAGGAACACATCATGTATTGATTACCATCAGGACATAAAGATAATTTTAACCAGTATGACAAAAAGTGTATCTAAATCTGATTACCAACCCCAGCTGTAATTGCTTTCATAACAAATGTACCGTTGTCAGTGCCACATCTTTACAACAGTGAGTGATGGAGCTCAAAGCGTTGGAACTAGCTGGTTTTAGATATGTTAAACTACCTGTTCATTTCCAACCACTTCATTGTCAGGTTATTCTTTGGTGTGTTCAGACAAGCTGAGCTACATGATCTTTAAAGAACACACTTTCCTCTGCTTGACTTTAATATAAATGTAATCTGAAGTTTGAACCAAAAGGTTCTCATGTTTTAAGTTAGATAATCTGACTGAATCATACTCATGCTCAAACTGTGGCCCCTCCACTAATAATACCTTTTTAATTCATACTAACTTGACATTGTAATTTCCCTCCTTTCTCAAATCCTTTTTTTTAAATCACCAGCATGTCCAATTATTTATCGCTTGCCCTCTAATGACCCACTGTATATCAACATAATGTTAACATGGCCTGTCAGGTAATGTCCTCCTGCAGTCAGAGAGTCACTTACGCAGCTTAAAAACTGCAGATGTAGAGTCTGAGATAACATTGCTTACATAGAAATAGACTGCCTAACACCTGCTAATGTAGTGCTGGCATAGGCACAGTTGTCATGATGATAATAGAGCTGATGACACTAAAGTAATAGGTTCATATTTGTCTCTTAAACACTGATTGGGTACTAATAAGAGAGTGAGAAGCTACATTTTCACGGGTCTTTGTAGCCATAAAACTGCATCATCAATCAGCTCAGGTTTCAGCTCAGGTTGTAATATTTGTCCCAGCACTCCTAACAGGAACTGTGTACATTTATAGACCTTAAATCAAGCTTCGCACCTGTTTTATTTTTTTTGCTTGTTTGCTTTTTCCTCTGGTTTTGTAAGCGGGGCCATGTGTGCTATTACATCAATCAGGGAGCTCAGGGAGGAAATGTGAGCTTACCTTTTAAAGCAAAAAAACACTGAGACTCAAATATTATGTGAGACAGGGAGGGAAAAAGAGGAATGATGAAAGAGAAACACCGCCAGCATGAATAAGTCTGCAGATATCTCCTCCCTGCTGCAGTATCAGATCACAGGGTTTCCACATTTGACTGTCCGGTGCCATTTGAGGCCATTTCCAGGCACTGTGATCTCGGGCTTATCAGATGTCGAGGTATACATAATGCAATCAAAATCGTCCAGACCACAAACAAAAAGCTGTCGTGTGTGTATTCTGTAACAAGGCCTGCGTCAATATCTGTAACACAGACCGACAGAGTTACAAACAGCTGAGTTTTGCCTGACTCAACGTGTCTCCTGTAAGCTGCTGGTCCTCAGCCTTACAACTGCATGAATTATACACAGGGTTGTAACCATAACAATGAACTCTGACCTTCACTGTGGAGGTGTGGCTGGTAAAGTGCAAGAATAGACCAAGACATGGGCTGTCAAGTCCTCAACCAGGACACATATGTAATACTTTGAAACACCTAAAAGTATTAATTCATAAAAACAATCATCGGCTGTCTCTGTATACAAACAAAGGCCTGATTAGATAAATCCATACAGTAGACAGAGTGAACGTTTTAACTCGTGATGCAAGATGCTGTTTGTGAGTATTATTGTGTACACAGTGTAACACTGATCTGACAATATGAATCAGATCACTAATGAGGTATCTCACATGAAACTATACAAGATACAGTTTTTACTGCTTAGAGTGGTCACAGAAAGTTCAGACAGAGACATTGTAATGGTAAAATCGTTTCCTTTGTGGTCAACTGCCCGAGACGCCCCACCTCTTGACCCCTCATCAAGACACTAGGTCCCATTGTGTTTTAAATTGTGACGTCTAGACCCTGAACCCTCCTTGATGAATAAACAATCCCATCCTGGTGCAGATACCTACAACAGACAAAGGGTGTGAAAGGGTGTGAAACACACCTTGGGGGGCGGTTCTCAGGTATAAATGTTCAAGCTTTCCCCATGTTCGAGGTCTTTTCTTCATTCCAACCGCTCGGGTGTTGACTGACCTTTTCCTTGCAAAGAAAATAAAACCTTGTCAGCCGGCAGAAGTCTCTATTTCATTATTCACCAGTAACAGGAAGTAACGGCGAAAACTTCCACAACAACACCCTTACTGTTCTGTAAATTACAGTGACAGTCAACATCCTTATATGAACAGAGTTGGAGTCCAGTACTAACGTAAACCTATATAAGAACATGTCTAACAGCCTTTGGGAGGATCCTTCATCTGGCTTCAGTCCTCCTCCTGGCATCCACGGTGCTTGTTAGATACTGGTGCTGTTATTGTAATAAACGTATTGCTATACAAGCAAACCAGTGTCACAAAGTTCCTTCAACATCTACACATCACAGGCTGTCAAGATATGACAGATTGGTGTCACGAACAGGATCAGCTGTGGCCTCCAACAGACACTTCAGCTTCAACGCATCTTTTCCACACCACTTAGAAGCCAGGTGAGTGACTTCTCATTTTTGTGGTGCTGGTTCGTGCGTGAGGGCTGTCAACATATGACACTAACTTATCAATTAATTTGGATTTCCACTGGCGCCTAAATGGAGTCCAAACAAGTTGAAAACAAAACTTACTGCGACATGAGAGTCCAAATGCTCATTGTAAAGAAACAATTCATCAGACGAATCAAATTACAAAAACAAATTGAAAACTACAACACATAATCCAGGGATTGTAGAACGGATGCAGGAAATGTAATGGTCGCCAAAGACAATAGGACTTGTCCTCTGGGGTCAAAGAATCTCTGCAAAAGATAAAATATTCCAATACCGGGACTTCCAGTGACGCCATGTTTGAGGCAACAGCGTAAAAGTCGAGCTAGTATCATTTTAAGATGGCATCGTCAAGCAGAGGCAAAGGTTGTAGTAAACAGGAGAACTTGAAGGAGAAGCAAAGCTAGATATGTGGTGCAGCTGATGCTAAACACCCATGACTCCGAGGGTCACACCCAGACCAAGTTATCCATGACTATGCTGGAATCAACAATGCAAGAACTAAAAGGAGAAATGATAACATTTGAGAAAGGGATCAGAGAGGCGGAGGACATTATGAGTGCACAGGGAGATTGACCGAACGGCTAGGTGTGAAAAATTTGAAGAACAGATCGAGGCACAATAATCTATGTAGATGCAGAGTATAATGTTGGTAGGACTCCCTTGCAGAGAATCTGTATGTTTTTCCCCTCCCCTGCTGTAGTGATGGGAAGTCCGGCTCTTTTCAGAGAGCCAGCTCATTTGACTCGGCTCCCAAAAAAGAGCCGGCTCTTTTGACTCCCAAATGGCTCTTAATTTAGGATCTTTTGTAGCCGTATATTTTACCTTAACTTTGCAAAAACTAATGGTTTGTGTTGAAAACCCTTTTACGTACACTGTTTTTATGAGAAGCCTTATAATTGACCAATTTTGTGCATTTATTCTGTTACAAAACCATTCTTACTTTTGTTTAGTATTTAAATCAAACCTTTTTATTGCACAATTTAACAAAAAACTGCAAACATATCCACAGAACAGAACCAGAACCAATCTCAAGCAAACAGAACCAGAACCAAACTCAAGCAAACAGAAACAGAACCAACTCAAGCAAACAGAACTAGAACCAAACTCAAGCAAACAGAACCAGAACCAAACTCAAGCAAACAGAACCAGAACCAAACTCAAGCAAGCAGAAACAGAACCAACTCAAGCAAACAGAACTAGAACCAAACTAAAGCAAACAGAACCAGAACCAAACTCAAGCAAACAGAACTAGAACCAAACTCAAGCAAACAGAACCAGAACCAATCTCAAGCAAACAGAACCAGAACCAAACTCAAGCAAACAGAACCAGAACCAAACTCAAGCAAACAGAAACAGAACCAAACTCAAGCAAACAGAACTAGAACCAAACTCAAGCAAACAGAACTAGAACCAATCTCAAGCAAACAGAACCAGAACCAAACTCAAGCAAACAGAAACAGAACCAAACTCAAGCAAACAGAACCAGAACCAAACTCAAGCAAACAGAACCAGAACCAACCAGAGAAAACAGAACCAGAACCAAACTTAAGCAAACAAACCAGAACCAGAACCAAACTCAAGCAAACAGAACCAGAACCAAACTCATGCAAACAGAACCAGAACCAAACTCATGCAAACAGAACCAGAACCAAACTCATGCAAACATTCTTAGTGTCCTCATAACACTAACCCTAACCCTAATTATAACCTGAACCCTAACCCTAACCCTGATCATAACCCTACCCTGCAAATATGTGAAAGGAACCATTTTTATTTTATATATTGATTCCGCTAATTAAGGCTAGTAGAAGAAGTCTCATAGCAAAAAAACACATCACATTTTTGGGGGGATTTTTGAACTTTGAAAAGGGTCAATCTGACCCTGAACATAACAGGAGGGTTAAGAGACTCAAGGATGTTTTAACAATTGGGGCAAAAAATACAAAAAAGTCAGCTAAACATGTACATCCATATTTCTGACAAACATTTGGTTTTGGTGAACACTGTTAAAAGAGTACTATCTACACCTACTCTCTATATAAAGTGTGATTACATAACATTTAAGGGATCTGTATAGAAAATGAAAGAGCATGATGTTCTTGTGCTGAAAGTACTCACTTTATACTTTTACAGCCTTCACAGTTTTTGGGTTTATGCTTTCCTTGTTTGCGACCATATTTACTCTCAATTTGGTAATTACATTATCCTTCCTTTCATCACCTGTCCATCAACTAGACTTCAAATGTCCCCCATGCAGACCACTTTGGAGGATCTCATGTTCGCCTTTATCGAAAAAAGACTCCCCTCTTACTGCTTTCTCTTTAATCCTGATTGACACATGAGCGTCTCACTCCTCACTCTGAGAGCCTGGACCCCTTCAAACTCTCCAATGTCTGCTTCTGTCTTTAAGTGGTTTAGTTCCCTTAGTCCGTCTCCCCATGCTGTATCTCACAGCCCCTGTTTCCACAGCAGAGGACATCTGATACATGATGCAGACGATAGTAATGTGGCTGGTGCTCATGTAAAAATGAAATACCCATCACTCTCTGATGCCGACAAGGTTATTACCCACTGTTATGGAAATGGCTTGCAGTAAGTAATAGTCCCCCAAAAGCTGAATATTAAGTACAAAGCTCCAACAGTTTGAACATATTCTGATATTCCTGACATCAGTTGGAGCAGAATTAGAAAATTCACAGTTTGCTGTGGGCTTGCACTTGCAGTCTACAATTTCAACATCCAAATCATTATTAGAAAGAGAGAGGAAAGGAAGGAGAGTCACGATCTATGTGTTTGAGGGCTGGTGTAATTTCAGCTGTAGAGAGAGGAGCTTGCTAAATTTGGCACATGGGCCAGAGAAGAGTGTGCACCGCTCGACAAGATGAGGTTTGAGCTAGACCGGTAGACCCAACGGCAATCACTCTCATAAAACAGATTGTTCACCTTGCTGGGACACCGCCACACAACTATGACTAAGCAGCTCCAGGACAGGGCTGGGTTTTTTTTTTTTTTACTAGCAATTCAATCATTTCAGTCACGCTACTGTCATGGTTCCTTCTTCTATTTGAATCTGACTGAAACAATCTAAGGGACTGTTGGGTGCACTGCAGTGACATTTTGTGCAGGTACTCATGGTCCCTAAGGGTACATTTTACTGACTTTGATGATAACCTGACTTTCTCTCAAGTGCCACCATATTGCAAAAGCTTTGCGTTTTGGAACAAATCTAGGTCATAGATTGTTACATTCACTTCAGATATTCATGCTCCCCAGAAGATACATTCATCTGACTTTGCTGATACCCTGACTTACCACTATTGCCATCATAATATACATGTTTACATCATTTATTGTGATATATCTCAACATCTAGGCCATAGACTGGCTCATTTGGTACAAAAATTCATTTTGGCTTATAAAATAGTTATATACAGTATAAAATGATTTGCTGCCGTAGACGTCCTCCTGCTGTGGACGTTCCAGACTCCAGCTGATACTACTACTACTATTTGTCTCATCACTATCATCGCTCCCTCTCCTATTCTCCTCTATCCCTCTTTCCAACCCTAACTCGGTCGAGGCAGATGTGTGCCTAATGGCCCTTTTCCACTATACAGTTCCAGCCCTACTTGACTCGACTCGGCTCTACTGGACGCGACTCTACTCGGTTTGGGTACCTTCTCCACCAGCCTGAGTACCGTCTCACGGTGGGCGGGGTCGTCATAACACTGCTGCGTGAAACTGCGTTCACGTCATTTTGAACGCCACACAAACACAACAATCACAAACAATGGAAGACATGGAGGCAATGGTGTACTTGCTGCTCGGTCTGTGGCCTTTTTGTCGCAGGCCGAGCGAGAGAGGAAAGCAAAAGAAGAGCAAAAGAGTACTGATGCCGTTTTTTAAAAATGGCGGGTTTGATTCCTGTGTTGGGCGCGGTTGGGCGTCGCGCTCATGACTCTTCGGTGATGACATTCTCTGACCAATCAGTGGCCAGCAGTCCGTCGACGTCACCTTTTAGTAACGGCACAGCTCACTTGGAACCAGAGCAAAGCAGGTACGGAAAGCTGGTATCTGACACAAGGTACCGCGCCCGTGGAAACCATAGACTGTAAAAAATATGGACGTAGTATCCGTGACGTCACCTGTCTGTTTCTGAAGAGCTGTTTTGAGACCAATCGGCTGCGGCAGCCATGTTGCTTCTGTCGAGCCAGTGTGACGTAAAAAGGGGCGGGCTTTGAGCCTCCTAGCCAACAGCTGCAGTGTTCCTGCAGGCAGCTGTGCCTCTCATTGGAAGACTAGTAATCTCAATATCTTCTAAATTACCGAATTAGAAAAAAATTCACCCCCTCACAGTGAGAGGACATCGAGAAATTAGCTATTCAGACTACACTCATCTTTTGTACCAGGCTGTAAACATGTTTATTAACGCTGCAAAGATCGTCTTTTCCCCATTCATGTGTATGTGACTTCCGGTACTTCCGGAGCCAGCCTCAAGCGGATCCTCGATGAACTGCAGCTTTTAACACTTCCGCATTGGACTCATATTTTTAGACCGGAGGTTGCCGCTTGGTGGAAACGCAACACAAACCAAGAAGAGTTGAGTAGAGTAGGGCTAAGACGGGCCAGTGGAAAAGGGCCATAACATGAGTCTGAGTCTGGTTCTGCTCGAGGTTTCTGCCTGTTAAAGGAAGTTTGTCCTTGCTGCTGTAACTTGCTAAATAGACCGAGTTGGGGTTGGAAAGAATGGATAGAGGAGATGAAGAGAGAGAGAGAGAGAGAGAGAGAGAGAGAGAGAGAGATGATAGTGGCAAAGTTAAAGTTAGCATTTAACTAAAGTCAGCATTTAGCATGAAACACCACTGTGAGGACTTAAGGCTGATTTATATTTCTGCGTTGAATCGGCGGCGTAGCCTACGCCGGTGGTCCGTGTAGCTCCTGTACCTACGCAGAGGCCTACGCAGGTAGCTGATATGCACCTCCTTCAAAATGTAACTACCCCAAGAATCGATGCAGAACGCAAGCCCTGTGATTGGTCCGCTCGGCGGCATTGTATTTCCTGCATCGCCGCTCATCAGCCGCACATTGGCCGTGTATTTCATCTCCTCCTCTCTATCCTTCCCTGTAATCATGTCTGTATGATAAACAGCAACATGTCTCAGCTGTAGATTTACATAACACATTCTGAATTGCTGTGGAAAAGTAAACAGAGATCGTAGCAGGGACCAGAAGCAGGTGACCGGCTATCAGAGAGACCGCACTGCCCTCAAGCTTTTCAGTGGAGAGTTGCTGCGTGACTCGGACAAATCGGTATAGAAGTATGTGGTGCTCATATCCGCGTCAGCACCTGCTGCGTAGGGGCGACGCAGAAGTATAAATCAGCCTTCACAGAGCAGACAGTCTGCCTAGTTTCCTTCAGACTTTTGAAGTAGGCTGGTTAGTTTTGAATACTAAACTGAAGTGTTCATTTCATGGAAGTTTCAAAGTCCTCAAATGTTCTTCAATGATCAGCAGAGTTGTTGTCAAACTCTTTAGAGCACTGTCTCCTGTCCCCACAGAGTACCGTCTGCTCTCTAGTTATGATCCTCCCAGAAATGAAAGCTGAATATTGCTGACATTATTCATCCCACTCCAGGGAACAATAACCCAGGTGACTTACTTCCAACCTTAAAAAGAAAATAAAAAATATTGAGAAGAAAGTCGCCCTTGGGGGAATTTATTTACTAACATAGTTTATATTCTGTGGTGTCAGCATTTCTCTCTGCTGCCTGGAGTTCTGGATGCGATAACTGTGAAATAAAAGGCCTTAAACTATTTCTGATTTACATAAGCACCAGAGAGTGTATTTATCTGACCAAACAAAGATAATATAAAGTAGACCTTTATTTTCTCTGGGTGTTTGATAAAGTTTGGCAGCGTCATACTTTGGGTTCTTAAGAAGAGGCTCATAAAGCTGCAGATCTATCATGTCCAGCCATAAGGGTAAAAGCTAAGAATAGGTCCCCTCTCTCTCCTCTCTCCAGATGAAAATAATGACCTCCCCTTTTTAATAAGCCCTGCCATTATAAATGTAAGATAATCTCTCCCTCCTCTCTGTTCATCTATCCATGCCTCCTTTTCTCTGCAAATGTCCCACTTTGTTCTCCGCCGTAATGGCACGAGTATTTTCAGCCGTGCGCTGGATGGATGATGAACACATTTCCCTGCATGCTTCTCTGTCATCAGTTACCCTTCCCTGTAATGTAATGTAATGAAATGTAATGTGATCCTTAATGGCTCTCTGTAGGGAAATTTCCTTTTCACTTTCTGCATCCAGAAGAAAAGCCTCAGGATCGGCGGCAGAGCAGGTGGGGATGTGCTGTCGTGTTCAAGGACACCTCGATGGTGATAATGCTGGTCCTCCTGTTGTTAAGTGGTCCCAATACCTATTACTAATACTCTCACATCAAAACAAAGAAAGTGCTTGTGGGGTTCTGTTTTGCCAAAAGTTAAATGCATCAGCTGGTCCAGGAGTTATTGTATTAGTTATTTAGTCCTGTGGTTTCCAACCCGAGGCTAGCTCGTTCTCTGGAGGATATGAAGATTGATTTGAACTCAACTGAACTATATTTAACATTGCCCCTGTCATACATACAAGCAGCCCAAAGTGCTTCACAGTGTTTCAGGGGCAGCAGGAGCTTACGGTCAAATTCCACCAGATCCGTGTCCGTGTCCGATCCGTCACAGCATCGGATCTGATAGGTTTCTATTCTAGTCAATGTGTTAACTTCCACTGGATCCCCTCCGTTATGATCAGGCTCCGTCTCTGATCCGATACAGATACATAAGACTTCTACTTTTGCTGGATGCAGGATCACGAAGCATCAATCTCAACAGAGCAGATGGAGCGGGACAGGAAGTCAGGCACCAAAACAAAACGAAAACATCCGGTTAATTTTCAGAATAAAACACTCTGTGTTATCACCAGATCATATTTCACTGAACTAGAACAACAAACGGGCGTGGACTTAGCCTAATGGTTAAGTTGCTCGAATCCAGCCTGCGGCCTCCCTATCGCATGTCAATCCCCCACTCTCTCCCGGTTTCTGACACTATCCACTATCCTCTTCTCTCCTCTATAAATAAAGGTGACAAAAAAATAACTTAAAACTACAACAACAAACCGTCATGATGAGCGGAGCCAGGCCTGGAGTCAACAGGTCAGAGGTTTCCAGAGGACCAGAAAGACAACATGGATGAGGAGAAGAGGAGGAGAATCCTTGATTGTTGCGGTCTTAGCCTAATGGTTAAGTTGCACGCCTGCGAATCAGTTGGACGGGGTTCGAGTCCAGCCTGTGACTATCTTACTCTGGGGGCGGCAGTAGCTCAGTCCATAGGGACTTGGCTTGGGAACCGAAGGGTCGCCGGTTCGAGTCCCAGCATGGACGAAGTTTGGCAAGTGGACTGGTGGCTGGAGAGGTGCTGGTTCACCTGCCTGGGCACTGCCAATGTGCCCTTGAGCAAGGCACCGAACCCCCAACTGCTCGGGGTGCGCTGGTTGACGACAGTATCCTCACTCTGACATCTCTCCCTAAGCATGTTCACTGCATGTGTGTGCATTTGTATGTATATACCAAAAAAAACTGTATGTGTAGCATGTCCAAAATAGCATGAGTGAAACAATTGAATTTCCCCCTGGGGATCAATAAAGTACCTTTCTTCTTCTTGATTCAGTAATTACCGCTGGAAAACCTCTGTCACGTGACTCCAGCTGTCCGGCGATCCTGCAGCCTCAGGGTGTTGGCGGACGAGAGAGCACGGAGCCAGACCGCAGACAGAAGGATCGGAGACAGACCGGGTGCAGATCTGTTGGAAGTCCGGTGTTAGTCTATACACACTTGGCCTGGGGACTAGAAGGTTCAAGATGGTTCAAGTCCAAGTGATACGGACCAAAGTATGGAAGCTGGAATGGTTGCCTGAGAGATGCCAGATCACTTTAAAGGCACTGCCGAGGTTCCCTTGACCACAGAACCAAACCCGTCTTCTTCTTCAAAGTATGTCTTCTAAGTTTTCTTCTTCCAAGGAAAAGAAAGACAGAAAAAAGGCAAAAACACACAGAACCGGAGAAGATTAAATGATCAAGACTAAATGAAGAAATCAATAAAATTATATTTTTGAATGAAATTTTAAAAAATACTGATAAACATGAAATGCTCAATGTGGGGAAGAAGAAAAAGAAAATCCGATGGAAATTATCGTACAATATTTTCTTTGGGTTTAAGAATTCCATCTACATTTTGCTATTGTTGGTGGAGTATTGTGTAATTTACCTTTTGTATACTTTAAAAAGTAATTCACATGAAAGTATTGCAAAATAAACTAAATGTCTGTGTGATCTGCTGCTAACAAGAAATGTTACTGTGACTCTACTTTTCAAGATGTAACAAACTATAAAAAGTTGCAAAGATTTAAGTTACTGTGAGGAACTTTAATTTCATGTCCACGTTGGGGCCCCTGTGCACAAAGTGATACCTCTTATCCCTTTGCCAGTTTTTCCCCGTGCATGCATAAGTGTTTTTTCTGACATGAAGTCATCCTTTCTTTTAGCAGTCAAACATTTCATTCACTGAGAAGATTTTGCTGTAGAGAAAAGTAAAAAGGGTTGTTTCTGGGTTGACATCTACGCCCTCATTGCACTTAAAGGCTCTAAAACTTTGTTTCTGATGATCTCGTTTGCTTTGGTAGATCACAGGAAGGCATCACTGTTAATTTCAGTCTGTTTCATGACCAGATAAAAGTCCTCACAGGAGCCTTTAGACATACATTAAGAGGCTTTTTTTTTTAAAAATCTAAATGTAAAGTAATAATTAAGCTGGTAAATAAATGTTGAGTAATCCATCCTCTTTCAGGTGTAATTCATCCTCTGAAAAGCTGTGTAGTGGAAGTATGAAGCAGGGGTCAATAAAATACTCAAGCTAAGAACCCAATACTTAGATCTGTGCTCAGGTGAAGAACTTGAGTGGATGTAGTTTCCACTGGTGTCTAAGAACTTCTGCTGACTTCCTCCTTTGACCGCACACAGTCCTGGAGATCTCACATCGCTCATCTCTCAGCGGCTCCAAAGTACATCAATTATTGAGTAAATGAGAGACGAGAGCGCCAGAGTCAGGCTGCTGGTCGTCCGTCTCCACAGTGTCTCACTGCCCTGAGTGCAGAGCAGCGGTGCTTTGCTTTGAAAAGTTCACCCTGACTGTGCGGAGAAGTGATGAGCAGTCTGGTTTGCTGATGGATGGAGGGCACTACAACTCCAATTGCTTGGACCTGCCAAACATAAATACGGTCTCTTATTTTGGCCTTTCAGGACAGGCTGACAGCGCTGAGGTTTATTGAGGGAGAATGATGAAGTGATGACAGGCTGGGGGGCACAATCAGAATTGAAATGTACATCTATGTCCTAAAAACTTTTTTGTTTCGCTCAAATAAACCCTTTTTGTAACAAAGAAAAGGAAAACATTAAGCGCAGGATTTATAGCCGGCTATCTTGTGGACAAATGGAACAAATCCTCCTCTTTCCAAAACACTTTATCAGCACAGTGCCACTGAAACTGGATCCCCTGAAACTGATTAACCCCTTCTAAGAGGACGGGCGGCAGGCCAGCGTCTTGGCCCTGACTCAGGCTGCAGGTTCACTTTCCAAGGTGTCACCGATACACTTCACCCTTCAGCAGGAGTGTCTTAACTGCCATGGAGGCTGTGGCGTCTCCGTTCAATGATGGCCAGAAGGACAAACAGCGGTCACCTGAACATCAGATATCAACCGTTTTGTAATTCAATCTAAATAGAGACATTTGGAGCCAAGTATCCATGTCATTTGTTTGTTATGCGATCGGTAGAAACTTAATGTTCATGAAGGACAGAGAAGAGATGCAAAATGATCCGACCGGCTACAGGACGAGTCCCTATTGTGTAACACTAACTATGCAAAGCCATAATGACTTTTTGCCAAGTAGAGAAAATTACCAAAAGTCATCTTCCAATTTTAGATTTCAGGTCCTAAAGGTATTTTTATGTTCAAATAAACAAGGTGAGGAAACATGGTAACACAGGAATTCTACTGATAACCTCTGAGAGTGGCTTTTGCACATTTGTAACCTGTCCAAATATACTCTACAGGTCAGGATCAACATAAACTGTTCCATGCTATTCATAAAATAAGAGTTATTTAACCCATGAGTAGCAGTTCAACATAAAAACAGTTTATTTCAGTCTCTGTTTAATATTTAGAGCCTCTGTGAGGATTCTTGTGTTGTTTCTGGTTAATTCTACATTCTGTTGGTGTTTTTATGGGTAGAAGACTTAATTCCCATGAGCACCATCATGAATAGTGTTGAAAGATGTGGCTCTAGCTGGTGTTTCCATTTGTTGTAGAAGCAACTGAATAGATAGAAGATCATCATTTTGATACCATCCTCTTCTGCAGAAGGCAGATTGATGAGGTACAGTGTTCATTTGTGGCTAAGTACAATTACTTATCATAACATAATGATGTCTCATCACCGTTACGGTGATTACAAAACATGACCAGGCGTCCTTCTTGCCTGATTGCCATTTCTCTGAAAATTGTAACTCAAACGCAGGTTCTGACATGGACTTTAAAGAAATGAAATGCCTTGTTGTTTAAACAGTAATTTTAATTCTGACTACTCAACTCAACTTTATTTATATAGCACCTTTCATACACATAAACATGCAGCCCAAAGTGCTTCACAAAATAACAGAGAGACAGAAAACAACAGCAATATTCAAATTAAAAAAGGCATTATTAGAAATAAAATACTTAAAAATAACTAAAATAAAATCCATACAGTTAAATAAATAAAATAAGTAAGAGTGCAAAGAAAGGTTAAAAATAAGATCAAGATCAGATAAATACAATAATTAAATAAACAATTAAATAAGAAAAATAAATGTTAAAGCAATGATTAAAATAATAATGCAGTCCAGGGCTCAAAATAAATGACTCCAAATAAAAAGCTTGATTAAAAAGTTTAGTCTTAAGTTTACTTATTAAAAACTTAATACTAACCGACTAGGCTGAAGATAAGAGACACCAAGAAGGCAGTGACAATAAAGCACCATCTATTTAACACAGATAAAGACAGTCATAGAGTCTGCCGGTACTCAATGTCAAATTGCTTTGCTTAATGTGGCTAATTTTAGCATAGCTAGAACCACCAGCCTTCACCTCTTCACAGTGCAAGATCAGGTCATATTAGCCACACAGCATACCTACAACTTTTTAAAATCTATTTTATGACTCATTAGTTTTGAAGATTATAACTTTTGAGTTTTGTATATTTAAGGTCTGTTAATGAGGAAGCTAAAGGCCAGCCTCAAAGTCTATTGTTAGGTCAACATTGAGTCAGCATTACCAATATGACAACTGCAGATGACAGGCTTCAAAACTACTCTTCAGAAACCAATGAGAGATGTCACTAAGACTACATCCATGTATCATCAATTAAAGCTAGCATGTCCACAAGTAACATTTCCACCTCTAGAGCTGTCGGGCATGTTGTGTTGTATTCTGGAGTCTTAACAGTCCCAGCTAAGACATACTTCAGCATGAACAGATCAAACAAATTAGATAGACCATAAACTTCATTATGTCATTATTTAGTGAAGTACTATGCTAGCAGCTACATGCTTTATCATGCTACATCTGTTTTTAGGTAAGCGTTAGCATCTGTTTGAGATAATCTCCAGCTCCTGTTTTCAGATTCCCTTTAGCTACTGTATCTGTTTTAAGTTAGCGCCTTTATTAAATCTCCGCTATAGTTTCTGTTTCAAGAAATCATTTAGTCTCTGATTTATGATATAGGCCTACTTACTGACCTCAATCAATCAATCAGTCAATCAATCAATCTTTATTTGTATAGCGCCAAATCACAAGAAATGCTTTCTCAAGATGCTTTACAAACAAAGCGGGTCTAGTTTGTACAACAAAGACCCAACATCAAGACAGGATCAGATCCAGTCCCATCTTACAGACAGGACTCAGTCTGATCTCATCTTAATCCACCATGAGCAGAACACTTTGCAGCATTTAGCAAGTTACAGTGGCAAGGACAAACTTCCTTTAACAGGCAGAAACCTCCAGCAGGACCAGACTCATGTTAGACACACATCTGCTGAGATCGACCACACAGTCTTTGGTACTGCCAGACAGCTACAAGATAGCATCTGTTATCTGTACATCTGAATTGTAGAGCAGTAGGGCATTAGTTATTACCCAGCGGCTGACTGCTCAATAGCTTTGACGCAACAATTGGTGATGCTGGTGTCGGCAAACAAAGGTGACAACATTCAATTGTTCAGTCGACTGAGTGCTCACATCCCTGACTCAGACTCCAGAAATTTAAGTTTGGGGACGATGGCTTAACTCTGATTAAATGTGAGACATCCTCCAGTCATGATCGTAATGTGAGGATTATGAATTCATGTTTTACTGTGGGGAAAACATCATTTATCTGATCCATCACCTTCCAAATGAAAAATTAACTTTTTATTACATTCATACCGTTAAGGTGGTTAATGGAATTTTATATTGTATCTATTATTATGCTATTTGGATTTATCATTTTGATGTAAAGACATAAAATTGACTCAAATGAAGGTTGCCTGTTTGGTATTGTTTTGTTTTTAATTTGATTTAATTTTCAGGAGAAACTTTTCTGAGTTTTAATACTTGGAAATTTCACTTTTTTTTTTTTTTTTTCAAATATTACATTTTCATTTTTTATTTTCTTGGCCTCCTTGAAAAAGCACTCTTAAGATTAAGTATCCTGCTTCATGGTGCATTTTAGTTTATGATATAGAGGAGTGCATATTTGCAATTCCTACCTTAAGTTGTTTTTAGGTTTCCTCTACTGTAGAGTCAGCTAAAAAAAATCATAAAAATTAAGTCAAAATCTACGATATTAGCTTTCTAATCTGCAAATAATACACCATGTTATTTCCCTGACTCAGTGGATTCTCCTTAGTTTTCCACACAGAGTGATCAGCAGCCACAGATAACTCCTCTGAGTGACTCCTCTTTGTTTGGCCCGTTGTGTCCGTCTGGCTCTGGCTCACTCCATTACAAGTCTGAATGACTAATTAATGGTCTCGAGACAGGTGACACCGGCTCCTCAAGATCCATTTACACCCTCATCCCCGCGGGGCTCTGACCGGACTACGCTGCACCTCTTCACTTCTCCCTCACCTCCATCCATCCTCCCCACGCTCATCCCCTCATCTCTTATTCATCAGGTGGTGGAGTACTGTTTAAGAAGCAGATCTGCGGATAGATGGATGGACAGATTGAGAGACAGGAGAGGTGGGGAAGACAAATTGAGGTGCAGGGTGAGTTTGGGGATGGGAGGGAGAGGAAAAAGAGATAGAAGGAAAGAGTGAGGAGGGTGATGTGTTAGTATCTCCACTGATCTTTCCAGCTCTGAGATATTTGGCTGAAGTTTGTCAGGAGGGGAGATGGATGAACCTCGATCTCTTCCTTCCTACGAGCTCCGGACACCCACACTCCTCTCTGAAGAGTATCATGATGGGTCAGATAGATAGCATTAAACCCCTGTGTGTGTGTGTTTGTGTGAGCAAACAACATTATACACAGTTGCTACAGAGTCCTTCAACTTCTCAACCTTGCTGCTCTTTTTTTTAGTGATGGATTCTATAAATCCTGCAGTGCAAAAAAAGAAA
This sequence comes from Notolabrus celidotus, assembly GCF_009762535.1. NCBI lineage: Eukaryota > Metazoa > Chordata > Actinopteri > Labriformes > Labridae > Notolabrus > Notolabrus celidotus. The sequence goes on from NC_048276.1 coordinate 7,090,033, forward strand.
GAACGATGGAGATTCCAAATGAAACTGTTACCCACAAGCACCCTGGTGTACCACAGCGAGTCCCCTGACACCCACTATCAGAAAGCAGCAGTAAAAGTGTTTGTGCCAGTGATGATCCTGCACATACAAAGCTCCTAGAGTCACTTTCAGAGCTAACAGAGTCCCAACAGAGAGGGAAATAATTCAACGTTTTGTTTAAAGTTAGTCCTCAGATTAAATTCTCCTACATGCAAAACTTAAATGAGCGCTGCTAATCCGTCCAGAGTAAGATGAAGGGAAGAATTCATTGAAGTTGTTAAAGCAGCTTGAGGAAGTAGTAAAAGAGACAGATCTCTTTCCTAAAGGTCATGATTTTTATATGTGTTTTTGAATGCAGCGTGAGGACAAGCTGGAAGGAGAGTTGGCAGGACATCACATGCAGTGCAGTGCAGTAAAACAGCACCTCAAACTATTCCCCAAAACATCTCTGTGTCCATGATATTTGGGAGAATGGATGCTAACATTGTCAAGCACTGGTTAGCTCACAACTCTCTAGATTAAGTAAATGTTGGGGATAAAATGTCATGTTATGTGAACACATCAGAAAATAGCCAACTCATTGTAACTTGGCACAGCCTTACTTAACTGTGACATGACAATTTGGGTGTCTGCTACAGCTCACGAAGGTCTTTTACTGCTGGATGAGACCAAGAGCCAACCACTGGCCTAATGGAGGGTTGTGAAGGAGGGTTGTAGGGGTAAAGGCTCACTGTATAGGGATTCAACTTATTTGCCACAGACATCATTCTTTCTGTTACTTTCAGTGGCTTTATTGCAACTTCTTTTTAGCCATGGCTAATGCTGAACCCTGGATTGTGTCAAACATAGCCTCCTTTGTTAAAATGGACTTGGGTTAGATAATCTATCTGTGATACTGAGACACAGTCATGACACACATCATTCATTCATAATGTTCGACTTTTGTGTTACTGTTTGCATGTACTCATATTGCCCTATTACCCCTCTAGAACACTATGCTCCCAATATGCAGGCCTGCTCATTACACATAAAGTCTCTAAAAGTAGTATGGGAGGTAGAACCTTCAGTTATCAGGCACATCTAATTTGGAATCATCAACCAGTCAGGGTCCAGGAGGCAGACACATTTTCTGATTCTAAGACTAGTCTTTAAACTTTCCTGTTTGATTAATCTTATAGTTCAGGCTGGCTCAGGCTTGGACCAGCTCTTAGTTATGCTGCTATAGGCTTAGACTGCTGGGGGTACTGTCACTTACTTTAACTCTCCCTGTCCCATTCAAGTTACTAACCATAGACCTTTCTGAAGTCCCTGAGCTCCCTTGTCTTGTACTGTAGGTTCCTCTGGATCTCTACCATAGATGGCCTTCTGCTGTGGATGTGCCAGACTCCAGCTGCAACTACTATGAGTATCCATCTAACCACTGTCACCTTTCTCTCTTAATCTCCTCTATCCCTCTTTCAAACCCTAACATGATCGAGGCAGACTGTATGAACGGTCTCAGCAGATGTGTGTCTAACATGAGTCTGGTCCTGCTGGAGGTTTCTGCCTGTTAAAGGAATTTATCCTTGCTGCTATAACTTGCTAAATGCTGCAAAGTGCTCTGCTCATGGTGGATTAAGATGAGATCAGACTGAGTCCTGTCTGTAAGAGGGGACTGGATCTCATCCTGTCTTAATGTTGGGTCTTTCTTAATAATATAACACAGAGTACGGTCTAGACCTGCTTTGTTTGTAAAAGCATCTTGAGATAACATTTGTTGTGATTCAGCGTTGTAAAAATAAAGATTGATGGATTTACACAGTCTATGGTTTTACCTTGAAATATGATCCAAATCTTACAATCTTTGAATGCATCAATCTAAAAATGTAACAACATGAGCTTCCTACCCTGAGCATGCTGTGTGGAAAATGGTACATTATATTCAAACGTGTTTGGTGGCCTTACTTTTTGTACCTAATCATTGAAACATTGTGATAGCTTCACATCTTTACACATCTAAAATGCCATAAGATAGTTATGTCCTTCACTAGAGTCATCTTGGACCATATTAAAGAAGTCCAGCATGTGTCCGTCATGCACCAGCTGGAGGGAGGATGAAGGACTGATGAGGCTGGTTCTTAAAACAAGGTTAATGAATGACGAATGAAACATCAAGGATGAAATCGAGGGTGGGATTCAGTGGAAATTTGATTCCACACACACACATTTAATTGTACTTGTATACACACACACACAAAAACTGTAAACCACTGCTAATTCAGCATGTACACCACAGCTGTCAGGGAAAGCTCGACTGCCAAGGCTATTGGCAACTGGTCACTTACACACAAGTTCACACACGTGCACACTTACACTGAAGCCAGGGGGTAAGGATGGGCAGCCTTCGGTAAATCAATTACAAGGTTCAGTGTCAAATTGAAGGCCATGAGGAGGGCACCATAACGATATCACGGCAGCAGCCACCGCTAAATCAGACGCCTGCACTGGCAGATAGAGCGGACAACTGTGAAGCAGGCAAAGGGGTCCTGAGAGGAGAGGCTGAGGTCGAGGTCTGACGTCCTTGTTTGTGTGGAGGAAGAAATACTGTCCCATATTAAAGTGGCGTTAATACGGCCTTTTGTGCTTATCAGGAGCACCAGCAGTACCAAGCTCAATCATTCATCAACTCTTCCTGTCTTGTTGTCTCTTTGGCTCTGTCTCTTTCGTTCTCCTCACACTCACACACCATAGAGCCGTTTCCAACCATCCAGATGGAGTGATTTTTTTGCAAAGGCAAATTACATTCAGCGCGAGATTCCCCAGTGCCTTCATATGCTTTGTGAATCTAATTGATCTTTGTCATTTTGGGGGATTCATTTGCTGTTTTCGTGCCTTGTTTCCAATTAAGGGAAGAGTCAAAGCCGCAGCACAAACTGATACCACACAGCAGTAAGTGGCCCTATTTATGACAAACAATTTGAGGAATACTTTAGTGAGAATTCACAAAGCCAGGTCTATAAAGGAATGGATTTTTCAATGTGGAAGACCAGAACTGGCATGCCCGGGGCTCTGCCCTCGACTGTAATAGTACAGGACAAATCTGAGGCTCAAATGCAGAGATGTTACGGGACATAAGGTGAAGTCCTCAAGGGGTCTGGCTGTGAACAGCATACTAATCCAGTCAGGGAACAGGCAGAAATCCAAAAAGTCAGAAGTAGGGCAAAGTGAAAAAGTGAGAAATCAGAAAACTACCCAAGGAGAAGATGAACCCACAATTTAACTAGAGAGACAATTCATCAGAGGAAGAGGGAAATAAAGTAGTCTAAGGGTGTAAAGATTCACTGATTCAAATTGGTAACTTGTTTTAATGTTAATGATCTGAGTACAACAATCCAAGGCCTCCTAGATCAGTAAAAAATGTCTCATGAAACCGTCAATGGCCCGGTTTCAAAGTTGTGATCTAGTTGACTGAAGTTTTGCTGTCTTATTTCTGCATACTGTACTCAGTGTCTTCAATCTCACAAGACTCAGATGTTGGCCTTTTATCTTAAAAGTGACGTTAAGATAACGTGGCTCCTCAAGCTAGCGTTCCTCCTCCGCAAGTTAGTGTTTGTTAGTCTAATATCTGAGATTGACTGACAGTCTCAATCTGAGAAATCAAGTCAAGTTTACATAATACCAAGACAGGAAAATATTCCAAAAGTCTGTCCGATGAGCTGAAATTGTGTATTTCTCTGTGGAGCTTCAAAAAAAGGCTTAAATGTGAACTAATTAACAATGACAGCATTGAATGAAATAATTGGGGGATATGATTTAAAGTACATCCGCTTCTGTTATTATCTTTTTTATACTGCTAATTTTCTGGCTTAACATATACACACACGTACACAATAGACACAAGACATCATGAAGTATAATAAAGGCAGAGTGTTGCAGATCTACAAGACCCACAGATAATCCTCATTTGCTAACAATAGCAACATCTAAAAAAAAAAAGGGAAGGCTGCCCCTCCTACCAAAAGATTCCTGGGTCTAACAGACTTTAATTACTTTTAAAAAAGAACCCTTAAAAAAAGAATGCAGGGTTGTTTAATTTTGACGTATTTAAATTAGGTCATTTTGTCCCAAAAGCCTGGAAAAGAAGACAAGATCGTCTCTTTGAGTAGTGTGCATTTTTATTTTGTTTTTGAATAATTGTGCTGTGCGCTCTGAGCCTAGACTGCATGAATTCATGGTGTCTTGTAAACCAGGGGTTCCCAAACTTTTCAGCCCACAACCCCCAAAATATAGGTGCCAAAGAATCGTGACCCCCACTGTCCCTCAAAGTGATTTAATGTGGCTTCATTTAGCTGGTCTGCAGAAAATGACCCTACCTATATCAGCATGTGTGTAAACTTAGGAGTCACCTGGCAAAAAGAAAGGCAGAAAACTCATTACATTTTCTATTTTCAAGGTTTTACTTAAAGTTTAGCTACTATTTTTGTTGATATATTTTACTATATTATGTAAAATGTACTAATTTTAGATCACTTTAATAAAAAAAACATTCTGGAAAACATCTCACGACCCCCCATTTGTGTGTCGTGACCCCCCAGGGGGTCCCGACCCACACTTTGGGAGCCCTTGTTGTAAGCCAATTTGGGCTGGGTATACAATAAAAACTCTAGCCAAGAACATGTTACCTGATCGGAAAATCTGCAGGACAATGCATAACCTCTTACTGCCCTCACATTACTCTAACCAATAACAAGCAGAGTATTCCTCCAAATGATCTGCCATAATAACTCTTACTATTATACACTGACCTTTATTCCTCTTGCTGCAGCTTGAGGAGATCATGAGTCTGCAAAACTGGAGAGGCTAGCTCTTAAATACAATACAGATTGCAGATACACCCTTTGCTTTATCAGAATGGAACACAACACACCATGGTCTGATGGTCTTTGTCAAGATGTGTGCTCTGAACCGATCAGTAAACAAACACAGGCGGAGAGAAAGAGTGACACAGAAGAGCCGACAGGAGTAGTTATCAGCAGAGATGTAGAATGAGCACGCTGTTCCTCTTCATCTGCTTTAAATTGATTTGTTAATATTGGTAATACGGAGGAATTCTTTTATCTGTCATCTTTAATAAACAGCACAAACACGGGACAGTGACAAATGGAAACTGTAGCCACATTATGTCTTTTTCATTCTCTCTCTCTTTCTTTTAGAGGGTCTTTACTCTTCTTTTTTTAATCTAAATCTGTTTTTGTCCTGATTTGTATCCCTTGTATTCTTTCCTTCTGTCTCTTTTCTCACTCTTACCATACTCCTCTGTCATTTGGAGCTATCCGAGGTGCTGAACCTTCACTGTTCCTGACTCTTTCCCAGTCTCTCTCTCTATCTTTATCAGCTCATGTTACATCTACTGTTCACTGTAAAGGGAAAAATCTCTCTTCTCCTGCTTTCATCTCTCTATTTGAAGGCTTTCCGTGCTTCTTTTTGAACACAGAGCAAGAAACACTCCCTTGTACTCGAGTACTAATGCTCTCTGTGGAGCTGTCTGTGGTGCTGAACCTCTAACTCTTTAAATACTTTTTTCTTCCAATGATCTTTTTCTTTCTTGCTGACTTCTAACATTGCTTAAAGAAGTGATAACCCATCAGAGCTGCTAGTTATTCCACTCTGTTCAGCAGCCAACACATAGACCTACATTGGTCAGCAGAGGGAAAGGCATACTGAGTGTAAGCCCAGCTATGCTCATGCAAATCTCTCAGTATATGTATTCAGTCTTATTGATTTGTTTGCCAACTCTATACTGTAGAGATGAAGCGCGTGACCAAGTCTCTGAAAGCAAGTTTTTCCCCATTTGAAAAGGGGGAATCAATCCAAAGACAAACTGACCAGGGCCTCATTAACCAGGCTCCACTGGCCGCACATAATTACTGCCACTGATTTGCAGCAAACATGAGACCTCGTAAATTAGAGCAGCTTTAATGGAAACATTACGTGGGGGATAAAAAAGACCGGCTCTGTTGGAGTTAAATTATCCCACACACCGTGCGGTCATGATGAATTGTCTCATTTAAGGCTCAGGCAACCAAGGGCGTCGTAGTGGGGGGAAAAGTGGGACCAAGCGGAAACCTCCGGTCTAAAAATATGAGTCCAATGTGGAAGTGCTGAAAACTGCAGTTCATCGAGGATCCACTTGAGGCTGGGCCCGGAACTACTGGAAGTCACATACACATGAATGGGAAAAAGACGATCTTTACAGCAGAAATAAACATGTTTACAGCCTCGTACAAAAGACGAGTGTAGTCTGGATAGCTCATTTCTCAATCAGCACACACCTAGAGGGGGGGTGATTTTTTTTCCAACGTGGTACTTTCAAAGATAATGAGGTTGCAAGTCTTCCAATGAGAGGCACAGCTGACTTGATTGACAGGCGGGAACACTGTAGCTGTTGGCTAAGAGGCTAAAACGCCACCTGTTTACCTAAGCAATATGGCTGCCGCCGCCGATTGGCCTCAAAACAGCTCTTCAGAAGCAGACGGGTGACGTCACGGATCCTACGTCAATATTTTATACAGTCCATGAGTTGAACCGACTATCTAGGGCCCAAGTGGGGAGGGGGGCCCTTAATTGGCCTGAAATAAAATGTGTTTTCTACTACGCTTTTCTTCTGTTTTGTTATAACTGCAATACAATAACTAAAACTGTCTGAATAAATAAACAAACATTCAGAATTCCTTTCTGGAAAAAAGGGGAGTCTCTTCCTGTCGACTAGATGTATTGGCTCCGTGAGATGCGCGTCTCATGCCTAAAGTGGGGAATTGTCGTATTTTCATAGCATTAAGTGTGGCTGAATCTGATTGGAAGTTAACTGTATTTTTTATTTTTTTTATTTATTTTACCTAATTTGGTCAGTCTGTGGGTTTTTTTTTTTTCAACTGTCCATCATATCCTTATTTAATTTTTATTTTATCATTCATTTTTGTTCTTATGTAAGTAATGTGATGTTTGGGTGGGAGGGGCTTGGGGTCATGGCCATAAGAAGGCCAGTAAAATTGTTGTATTGTGTTGTATTGAAGTACCGCCATAGGTGCACACACTCTTTGTATCTCCCTTTTTACACTGTCAATGCTTACATGCACCGTAATAAATAATTGTGAAAGAAAGTAAACTGTAGGTTTTTAGAGTTTTATTTGACTTCATGAAGTTAGATTATACCAAATAATACCCCCTTGTTGTTATTCAACAATTCACTTGGCTTCAAATAGTCTTGTTTAAAGACGTGGACAGTCTGAAGGTCAATATTGTGCAGCTACATTTAGAGAAATTGTAAAAAATAATAATAATATTGATATGTAGCTTAGATTTGAGTCAGGTTAACCAGGATAGTTTCAAGCATATATTTTTGTTTAATGCAAATTAACCAGTATTATAGCACCAATGTTAGATTTTGTAGGGTTGGCTGTGGTGATGGGGCCAGTGGCGTGTCCAGAGGGGTGGCACTGGCACCCCTCGAAATCCAATTGGCCACCCCAGGGGCCACCCCAAAATCCTAAACTATGATTGGCTGTTTGCCTTGTCAGAGGTGGGGTTTCTGTTAAAATCTATAATTTGGGATGAGTTAAAAGGCTGAAAGTAGGTTTCTTTATTATTACATCAAATTGATAACTTTGGCCCATATGCTACTTTTTTTCTAGGCTGCATAACCATTACACAGAAGTGACAGCGTGGACAAAGGAGACACCAGACATAGTGATGAAGCAGCAGAGGAACTTAAAGGTGACATATCATGCAAAATTGACTTTTTAATGGTTCTTTACTTGAAATATGTGTCCCTGGCATGTCTACAAACCCCCTGAGAATGAAAAAAATCCATTCTGCCCCTGTTTTGATTTCTACACCTTTCTGTAAATGTGTGTGAAACGAGCCGTTTCAGACTTCCGTGTTTTTGTTACGTAACAACAATATCCGGTCTGTCACGGAGTCAGAGCTCGGAGCTTGTTCAGCCCATAGACTGTATAAAATAATACTGAATCCCTCCTCCGTTTTTCATTACCTGCACAAATGTGTGCTAACGAGCTTAGGAGGGAGGCATGCTAGTTGTAGGCTGTCTTAATAAACACAAAGGTCGGTTTTACTCCCCACGTCTGCAGATTTGAAGATCTAGTGGATGATTTTTATTTATCATGGATAAGTGCTAGCGCTAGTTAGCATAGCCACATAGCTACATGTTCGTAGCTGTGTACCAAGACACACGTCTACATACTGATAAATAAAACAACAAGAAACACTAAATCTGTGACCAATCGTTCAGAAAGGTCCTGCTACAGGCGCCTCTCCGTCAGGATCAGATTCTGGATCAGATTCAGAGGGTTGAAGTAACGCGATCTCTGAGCAGCCGTGTATATTCAGCCAACATGTAAACATTAGATCAACGTGCTGGAGAGCCGAGGCACATCCACTTCCTGAGGGGGCGTGGTCAGAGAGAAAACAGAGTGTTCTGAGGAGAATGAAGAAGAGGACTTTTCAGGCATGCCAAAATCTGATTTCAAAGTGTTTTTTTGAGCATAAACTTTAAAGACATGTTTTGGGGACCTCTTAGACCAATATATATTGATGAAAAAAGCGTGATATGTCCCCTTTAAAGCGAGTTGAAAACATGTGAATATGTTGGTACCATTTCCCTGTAATACATGCAATGAAAGTATCTAAACACTGACAGAAAGAAGAGTATATGAAAGATATGATTACTGTGGAGCTGTGGGAGGAGGTTACACTACCGTAGTCTAAAACTGCAGCTAATCACACTAACGCTGAAAGCCAGGTTGTGAAACTCTGTAATTATGTAATCTGTATTATTTCTTTATTCACATGTGAAAGAAAAAAAATGTCTTTTGTAAGTCCTTAAAGAATTAAGCTTAGAAGATTTATGCCACTTTATCATGTTTGTTTTTTAAGTCAAAGGGAATATAACAACTGTTTAATACTTTAATGAAAGTAGGTTGTGAAGACAGAAAGGGTAAATGTTATTTATTTGTAAATGCACTGGCCACCCCTGCCTATGTGAGAGCCTCAGTTGGGCCACCCTGGTCAAAGAGTTCTGGACACGCCCACTATATCACTGAGATATCTTTTCAGGGAGCCCAGAAATCCTGGTGACGCCCCTGCAGGCAACACTCAAACAAAATAACCGTAAAGTAGGAGGACTTGGGAATACTTGTGGTGCCTCTCTCTCTCTCTCTCTCCCCCTCTCTCTCTCTACGTCTGTCTCTCTCTCTCTCTGTGACAGGCGTCAAAAATACCACCCAGGGAGCGCGGATCAGCAGCTTTCCTCGCAGCGCAGTCGGCTCTTGTTCCCCACCCTGTGCTTGGAATCCTCTATTCTCCTGCCGGACTCACAGATTACCGAGATGACACTGGGGAAGAGCGTTGTTTTTTCTGCCCTCATGATTCAAAGTAACCGATGCCGGCGGGCTGATTCGACTCTCCATGTCTGAGAGGCTTGTGGTCGGTCCCCCTCTCTCTCGCTAAGACGCACCGGTGTAAGCCCCCCTGAGACTACAACGAGGGAGAAGATGTGGATATCTCACTCTGCCTTCAATTCAAAGTGTGTGTTTTCTATTTGGAATCAGTGGTGTTGGTGTTACGCAGCCCTGGTGTGTTTGTTGATCTCGCCTGTCAGGACGGATGACGCGTGCCCGTCATCCTGCGTCTGTGCCAGGGACTCGGGGACGGTGACCTGCCGTGACGGGGAGGACACCGACATACCGGGGGACATACCGGAATGGACGTCCACCTTGATACTTCGGGGGAAGAACATCTCAACTTTACAGCGCGGTGCGTTCATGATCAACGGCACGGAGTTGGAAATGACGACACTCTCGCTCTCTTTCAACGAGATCCAGTCTATTGAGCCCTACGCCTTCCTGGGACTCCCCCGGCTGCATTTGCTGGACCTGAGCCACAATCAGCTTGAGTCCATCTCAGCCCGGGCTTTCCACGGGCTGCTGGAGCTGCGATCCCTTTACCTGAATTACTCTATTCTACCTGCGGCCACGGCGCAGCTCTCCACTGCGCTCAGCACTCAAAGTTTGCGCTACCTCCACAGGCTGGAGTTGGCAGGGAACTCTCTGACATCTATCCCCTTAATAAGGTTAGATATCTACAACCTCCACGCGCTGGTGCTTATAAATAACTCCATTGAGAACATTGGGAGTGAAAACGTCACCAATTTGTACCAGCAAAGGCGATTGCGCGTCTATTTGTCCTCAAACCCTTTTCGGTGCACCTGTGAGCTGGAGGCGTTTTATTACTGGGTGAAGAACTCCTCCCAGTGCCCGGATGCAGGGTGGCTTATGTGCATCGAGCCGGAGTCCAAGAAGGGGACCCCTGTGGAGAAGCTCAGGGGAGAGGATGTGGATTGTATGAATGAGAACCTGGAGGCGGTTTCCTACGTCTTCCTGGGGATAGTCCTGGCTCTGATCGGGGTGGTGTTCCTCATGGTGCTGTATCTGAACCGAGGAGGCATCAAACGGTGGCTCAACAACATCAGGGAGGCGTGCAGAGACCAGATGGAGGTGTACCATTACCGCTACGAGCAGGACTCAGACCCGAGGCTGGCCAACGTGGCTGTTTGAGACGCTGAAACATGAGGCCAGGCCTGCATGGTGAGAGGAGAGGAGAGGAGGCAGCACGAACTGGAGTAGTACTCTGAAAACAGGCTGTGAGGACTCCCTGTGACAGTCTCTGTCCACAGTTTTTATAAAGCAGTCACTTTCAAGTGAAGTGCAAAAACCCCTCTCACTGCAGGAACAACAGCCAAAGACATAAAACCACTTCAAGGACTAAGTGTTGCACCACTGAACACTTGAAGAAGTGTTGTTTATACTGTACATAATTAGCTTTTCATGCATTATGTTACCTGTTAGCATATCAGTGTAACTTTAGTATTATTTCTCTTATTAACCAAGTGACAAATATAGGTAGTAAAGGTTTAAAGAACAAGGAACGAAAGGTGAATCGATGGAATTACTGAGAGCTGCAGCCCTCTGCAAAGTGGTGCAAATGAGGAGTCAACATTCATGAAACCCTGCAGGGAGAGAGCCAGGTAGACAGAGTCTGTTTATAATGCACTGAGACAGAGCATTATGCAAAGCATGCAGAGAGAGAGAAAAGCGGCGGAGAAGAAGAGGGACTTAAAATGAGAGTATGTTGCTGTTGGAGTGCCATGTTCGTTCAAGCAGGCATCATTTTTCACCGTGGCACAAAATACCAACCTTGTTTTTATGAGCAGTGCTTTGATCTCTGGAAATAGCACAGGAGTGTATCATCTGACTCCAGGTCATTTTATCAGAAAACAGGTGGAAAAGAGGAAGAGACAGACTCTAACCATGCATGTGATTGTTGTAGGCGTAGAAAACCAACCAAAACATTAATAAAAGGTCGAAGAGAATGGCGAGTTAGCGGTGTTCTGTATGTCAGTTCATTTCAGCATCACTCTCGGGGAATGTTCATGCAGTGTATTGATGGTAATTTGAAAAATGGAAATGTTCTCCTGTTGGAAAAATGTTTTGTTCATTTGCTAGTCGCAGGTGTGAGTAGGTAAAAAATGTGAGTTATGTGAAAGACGGGAAGAAGACACATCATCCTCACTGCCTCTGGGTTTGACACAAAGTCTGGATGACTGGCAGCAAAAAGTGTAAGAGGTGTACACGGGGAGATGGATCAGGAAAACATGGAGATGTTAATTTCATCAGTACTGAGACTAATAAACAACAGGGAATGACAACAGACCTGTAAAATTCAATCTCTCTCTCTGTAGCCCAGAGCTCATCAAATCCTTTTAACACAGGTCTACATGATCAGGGGAGTTTTAGAACCAAGGTCACAGAAAGAGAAGCCGGCATAAGAGTAGGAGGGAGTGAGACGGTTCATTTACATGAAGTGTTCACATCTGACAGAGTCCATCAGTATCAGCTGATGCACCGATGTCAGTGATCAATGTTTTTCAGTATCTTTTCACATCTTATCTTCATCACATCAATTACATGCCGGCAAGCTAGTCCGCCTACCTGCTGATTCAGAGAGGAGGGTTCCTGCTGGGCAGGAAGAGGTCACCTGGTGGACTCTGATTTGTTTTGGTGACAGGAAATATCAGCAATGTGTTAAACCATCTCTGAGGAGGAGCAGGATCAGCTACATGCAGTTTGTTAGACGTGTTTCTGTGACGTTTTCAGAGGAAGGGATGAAATATATTAAATCTTTCAGCTGATTTGAAAAGTAGGCACAAATAATTAGAGAGAAGGGAAGCCCTGATCTCTTAGATAACCTGCTGGGTCCCTTTAAGAGGCAGAAGCTACGAGCAGGACCAGACTTACAGGTGAAAAGCCATCTGGTGGGCGCTGAAAGTGGGATAGGCAGAGATGGATTAACTCAAGAAGGCCGAAAGGGAGGCAGAACAGACAGAAATGAAAATGAGGAGTAGACTAATACTGGAGGAAATTTTACAAAAGGTAAATAAATGTAGAAAAAGAACACGTCTACCAAAGATTTGTGTCAGGGGTATTTGTTTTAAGAACAGGTGAAGTAATTCCCCTTTCTCACTACAACAGACAACACTCACTAAGTGGAATAAAAACAGAGAGAGAGAGAGAGAGAGAGAGAGAGAGACAGAGATGGATGGATTGAGAAAGAGAAAGGGATGGATGGATTGAGAGAGAGAGAGAGAGAGAGAGAGAGAGAGAGAGGTGGATGGATACATTGATGGAGAGAGAGAAAGAGAGAGAGGGATGGATGGATGGAGAGATAGAGAGGGGGTGGGTGGAGGGAGAGAGAAGGGTGGATAAATGGATGAATGGAGAAAGAGAGGGATGGATAGATGGAAGGATAAATGGATGGAGAGAGAGAGAGAGAGGTATGCATGCATGGATGGATGGATAGAGAAAGAAGAGAGGGATGTATGGATGGAGAGATGGAGAGAGAGAGATAGAGGGATGGATAAATGGATGGAGAGAGAGGGATGGATAAATGGATGGAGAGAGGGATGGATGGATGGAAGGATCGAGGGAGAGAAGAGAGGGATGGATGTAGAGGGAGAGGGATGGATGGATTGATGGATGGAGAGAGAGATGGATGGATGGAGAGAGAGTGAGAAGAGAGGGATGGATGTAGAGGGAGAGGGATGGATGGATGGATGGAGAGAGAGAGGGATGGATGGATGGATGGATGGATGGATGGATGGATGGATGGATGGAGACAGGGATGGAAGGAGAGAGAGAGAGGGGGATGGATGGATAAGATAGATAGATAGATAGATAGATAGATAGATAGATAGATAGATAGATAGATAGATAGATAGATAGATAGATAGATAGATAGATAGATAGAGAGAGAGAACGTGTTCCTCTGTGTCAGCAGAGCGAGAGCCTCCATTATGTAACAGTGACATCTCGATGTGAGACATGGTCACTTGTTGTGTCAGGTCACATCCCAATGAACCACACTCTGTCACTCTGTCATGTTGTAAACTGAGACAGATGAGGGGGGGGGGCATCTCATTTTGAAATCAGACCCTTCATGTATGTTCAGAAATGATGGTGGGAGTTTTACAGCAGAGGCTCATGCATAGAGAAGACACACATTAAAGAAGCACATTCATTTAAGAGCCGAGCAAAAATATTAAGACAGCCTCATGTCAGTGAGTCAGGATGTTACATAGAGTAAGTCAAATATCTACAGTGTAAAGAGGATTAAAAAGTAACCATTAAAATAAAAATATTAACATAATGTGGAGGAGTGTGTGTGTGTGTGTATATACAGTATGTGCATGCATTAGTGTGTGCTGTATGTATGCCATCAGTCTGCTTATAGCTCAGGACTTATGTTAATGCACCCACAGTATTTAACATGTTCACCTTTCATGTTGGGAGTGTTAGGATGCTCAATATGTAGCACTGACATGATGTACAGTTCTGATCCTAGAATGAAACAGTATGAAGGTGTGTGGTCAGAAGTAGCACCAATGTCTATAAGGTCTATCACTTTGGGCCATGAATCCTGGTGCAAAATGCATGTTGTAGAAATATTGAAGTCCAGACCGATGCTGTTGGTGTCCAATGTTGACATGCAACTACTCTCAAAAATTCATGATGTGGAACATAAGGTTATGTGAGGAAAGTATTTGTCAGGGTAATGTTTGGATGCTTGCTAGAGATAGATTACTGTCACATATTATTGACTAATAACTTTTACCTTTCTCTCTACAAGAAACATTATATTCTGTCTCACAAACTCAAGATTCACAAATAAGTGCAGAATGAAAACAAGACATAAAAACAGTTGTAGTTGGATGAAGGGCCTGTGTGCACTAACAGCATTTTTTGGTGCTAGCAGCGCCTATTTCCTGTATAACACCTATGCAGATCAGCATTTTTGGTGCTAGGCATTCTAAGTGTAGAAACGCCCTGAAGTGTTAGCTGTAGAAAACAGTTCAACTTTTGGAGTCACTGCTCCTTCATCGACCAATCAAAATCAAGACGTAGCTGGCCCTCTGATATCAACTTTATCAACCTACAATGGTGGAGGTCCAAATGAAGATGAGACTAACCCCACATGTTTTATCAAGGGCACAATTTCCAAGAACTACTGCTTATGCCAAGACACGATTTCTATCAATTGATGTTGGGTTATTTTTGTAAAACTGCACTAAATAAAAGGAACTGTGAAGCATACAGAGAAATTTAAAACAGATTTAGTTGCCACTACTAAAAGCTGGTTTATACTTCTGCTTGAACGCACACAGCAGTGGCCGGCTGAGCACAACATACTTGTGAGTCGAAGTGTCCCTGTCATGTGGCAATACTTCGCTGAAACGCTTGAGGGCATTGTGGTCTCTCTGATAGTCTGGCCTCGCTATGGTTTTTCTGTGCTTTTTCACAGAACGTATTCTGGAAGTGCTGTTAAAGCAGGAAATACAATGCCGTCAAGCGGACCAATCACAGGGCTTAAGGTCCGCGTTGGTTCGACGTTTAGTTAAAGTTTGGAGGAGGTGTTCATTGGCCTCGGTAGCAACAGAAGAAGTGATACAAGACAACTTTTGTAACCTAGTCACAGTAAGCGAATGTTGCTCACTGGATAGAGTCGTCTATCAATCGGAAGGTTGGCGGTTCGATCCCTACTCCTACAGTCACATGCCGAAGTGTCCTTGGGCAAGACACTGAACCCCAAATAGCTCTCGCTGTTGTTCAGTGGTGTGTGAATGCATAGCCCCTAACTATAGCAGCTTCTACCATCAGTGAATGCTGTGAATGTGATGAGAAGTGTAAAAGCGCTTTGAGTGGACAGAAGGTAGGTCTTTATTTTTATTTGTAGGTCTTATTCTTATGCCTTGTACAAAGAGAGCACAGTTTACCAAAGTCAAATTCCTTGTGTGTTCAAGCATACCTGGCCAATAAAGTTGATTCTGATTCTGATTCTGAAACTAGAAAAGCGCTATATAAGTACATTTCCATTGAATATTTACTATTTAAGCGCCTGTGAGAAGAGCTCTGAATTTAGGCCATGGGTGCCAACAGTGCAAAAACGCTGTTAGTGGACACAGGCCCTAAAAGCAACCGAAAAATCGGAGTACAGCATAAAGGAATGTTAGGATAATGCACATTCTTGCCTCATCCATCAAGGTAAATTTGACAGAAACTTGACCCCAACACCCAACCAAAGGGAAAAAAGAGAATAAATTAAACAGATGCACAAACACTAGCATACATCTCACACACAAATGTCAGTCTTTGTCAAATTTAACGGTCACAATTTCAATCAACATGACCCAAAAGACTAATTTTACCATAAAGAACTGATTGTAAAAAAATCCTGTCATCACCTTCTTTCTTTTTCCCCCGTTTCAGATTTTTCTCTACATCAGTCAGCTCTTTCTCTTATATTAGATATAAAAAGAAAAGGTCAGATGACTAAATATTCTGTGTTTCAAAGAAAAAAAAAATCTTTAACTTGTCTTTTTAAAGTCTGGCTCCAACTCTGCTCTCTCTGCTTAACATTTGGCATTGCCTCATTTATTCCTTCTTCTTCCATTTTTCTACATCACAAATACAGTAGATTTCAAAGACTTTTCCTCTGCCCTGTCCTCCCTCTCTCCCTCTCTCTCCCTCTCTCTCTCTCTGTCTGCTCTCCTCTTTTGCTCCTCTTCTTCCAGGTAAATGACTTTATCCAGTTGAGTGACTTTGTAAGGACGCAGGGACGGAGGTTTAAGCTGAGCCCAGCGAAAAGGAAGAAACGCAGAAAGAAAGATAAAGAAGAGGGGTGTAGAGAAAAGATTCATTATGGTTCTTTAGTCCAGGCGCCAAATGCCCTTGCCTTATGCAAACGGATGACTCATCACCCTGCTCTTTATATGAATGTCTGAAGGACTGAAGCACAACTTGCAAACTGGGGGGCAATGTCTTAAAATGAATGCAAAAATATGAACTTCACTGCGAAAGAGCTGCAGGTATCACATTTTAGCATGTACATTTATGTGCACTTTTTAAACGGCCTTCTTCTTCCTGTCACAGGAACCCTTTCTCCATAATGTGCAGTCTGAGTGGCTGAAAGAGCAGAAAGGACCACATTGAGTGCAGTGGCAATATTAAAAATAAGAAATGTACACTTGTGTCACCAGAATGCGACAGACTCATGATGTAACATGGAGAAATGCGTCTCAAGGAGAGAAGTCTTGTGATCACTCTGTATTGATTGCTGGATGTGCGTCTTTGATTGCAGGAGAGGAGGAGAGGAAGAGATGTGACTGTGCAGGAGGAGGTCAAGGGTCAAATATGTCTCATTAGATCCCACGTTCGACTCTTCATGCGGTTAATTTCAGAGTCTAAGAGGGTTAAAGTTTCTGGGTACATTTTTAAATCTGTTGCTGGGTACTCCTGCGTCTGCATTCGACTAGAAATGGACGTTATTTCATATTTCACTCGTCTTTCAATTACTGTTCTTCACAAAACCAGCCAGCAGAACCCCTTCTTTCATCTTAAAGCACTCTCTTTTACTGTAAAGCATAAATCTTTCACACTCTGTCACAGAAATCACAAATGTATGGCGGTTCTGTTTCAGCTGTCACAGCAGTATTCATGCAGGGGACCAGATAGCTCTTAATATGAGCTTTACTTTTGAGTTTTCTTGGGTGCTGGGTGTAATACAAATCCTCCCAGAGCGAGGGAGGTGGTTCAAAAGCACAGAGGATAAAGAATGAAATGTAACACCCTAATATCAATACTTTAATAAAGAATAATAACCAATTATAACAGTGAGGAATATATTATTGTCAGATGGGTTGCTGTCTGTTCTCAAAATGTAAATACACCTTGAGCTGGAAGAGAGACTTTATTCTTTCTGGCAGAAATGATGCGTTAAAATCAACTCCTAAGTGCTTTCTGGTAAAATTAACTTAGTATTGATTAATGGGGGTTAATGAGAGGTTCAGTCTAGCATATTTAATGATTTAGCTCTTTATTATTAAAATGTATCTGCGTATTGAAATGAAAGATTCCTTGACTGAGACCACAAGTGCATCCTCAACCAGGCTGGTTTCAAAGTCAGCTGAGGAGAATAGCTTTCTCACCAAACACAGTTCTAACAGGGTTTATATTCTCCTCCAACCAGCTGGAATATGACCTTTCACCTTTCAACTCTTGGTGCTTTACTGTCTCTGTCCTGTTCAAATACTGTATAAATAATGGACGTAGTATCCGTGACGTCACCCATCTGTTCCTGAGCTCTGTTTTGTAAACTGTCTTCCTGCATGGCGATGTCTATTATGATCAGGGATGTCTACAACGTGGAGTTTCTGTGCAGCTGTGTCGCTCTTTTTGTTCCGTTTGTTTTCACTATCGGGAGTTTGCACTCCTACTAGCTAGAGCAGGGGTTCTCAAACTTTTTGGAGCCAGGGGCCCCTTACAGGTGAGAAAATTGTCCATGGCCCCCTCATAATTGTAACACAGATTAAGCACATTAGTGATGTGTCATGATCAAAAGCTGCGGCTCTGAGAGCCGATGCTTTATAGTGAATCAGAAGAGCCGGCTCGCATCAAGAGAGAGCCGGTTCCCAGTTTTTTCCTTTCGCTGATTAGCTCTCACAGTGCTCAGCCCCAGCTCTGCTCACAGCAGAACTTTGTTTTGATTGGTCAGCATGGCGGCCATGCGGCCAATCACATGTGAGGATATAGGATACAGGTGATGGAGGGGAGGCTGTGTATCCTGGCTTCATCTGTTCCTTCAGAGAGAGTTTTCTTGAAGACCGGGCAAATACTCACTGAGAGGAGAAATCGGATCAGCCCATCCAAGCTGAGGCATCTGATTTTTCTCAATGCCAACATGAGGACATTAATAATGTCTGCTCCAGTTTGGTTCTGGTTCTGTTTGCTTGAGTTTGGTTCTGGTTCTGTTTGCTCGAGTTTGATTCTGGTTCTGTTTGCTTGAGTTTAGTTCTGGTTCTGTTTGCTTGAGTTCGGTTCTGGTTCAGTTCGGTTCTGGTACGATTCTGGTTCGGTTCTGGTTCGGTTCTGGTTCGGTTCTGGTTCGGTTCTGGTACGATTCTGGACCGGTTCTGGACCGGTTCTAGTTCGGTTCTGGTACGGTTCTGGTATGGTTCTGCTTCGGTTCTGGTTCAGTTCTGGTACAGTTCTGGTTCGGTTCTTATTCGGGTCTGGTTCGGTTCGGTTCTGGTACGATTCTGGTACGGTTCTGGTTCGGTTCTTGTTCGGTTCTTGTACGGTTCTGGTATGGTTCTGGTTAAGTTCTGGTTAAGTTCTGGTACGGTTCTGGCTCGGGTCTGGTTTGGTTCTGGTTGGGTTCTTGTACGGTTGTGGTATGGTTCTGATTTGGGTCTGGTTCGGTTCGGTTCTGGTACGATTCTGGTACGGTTCTGGTTCGGTTCTTGTTCGGTTCTTGTACGGTTCTGGTATGGTTCTGGTTAAGTTCTGGTTAAGTTCTGGTACGGTTCTGGCTCGGGTCTGGTTTGGGTCTGGTTGGGTTTGCTTGGGTATGGTCGTGGTTCTGTTTGCTTAAGTTTAGTTCTGGTTAACCCTAACCGTAACCGTAACCGTAACCCTAATCCTAATCCTAATTCTAATCACAATCCTAACCCTAACCGTAACCCAAAACTTAATCCTAACGCTAACCCTAATCATAACCCTAACCCTAACCCTAACCCTAATCCTGACCCTAACCCTAACTCTAAACCTAACCCTAATCTAATCATAACCCTAATCCTAACCCTAACCCAAACCCTAATCCTAACCCAAATCCTAACCCTAACCCAAACCCTAATCCTAACCCTAATCCTACCCCTAATCCTAATCCTTTTCCTAACCCTAATCCTAACCCTAATCCTAACCCTAACCCTAATCATAACCCTAACCCTAATCGTAACCCTAATCCTAACCCAAACCCAAACCCTAACCCAAATCCTAACCCTAACCCAAACCCTAATCCTAACCCTAATCCTACCCCTAATCCTAATCCTTTTCCTAACCCTAACCCTAACCCAAACCCTAATCCTAACCCTAATCCTACCCCTAATCCTAACCCAAACCCTAATCCTAACCCTAATCCTAACCCAAACCCTAATCCTAACCCAAATCCTAACCCTAACCCAAACCCTAACCCTAATCCTAACCCAAACCCTAATCCTAACCCTAACCCTAATCATAACCCTAACCCTAATCCTAACCCTAATCCTAACCCAAACCCTAATCCTAACCCAAATCCTAACCCTAACCCAAACCCTAATCCTAACCCTAATCCTACCCCTAATCCTAATCCTTTTCCTAACCCTAACCCTAACCCAAACCCTAATCCTAACCCTAATCCTACCCCTAATCCTAATCCTTTTCCTAACCCTAACCCTAACCCTAATCCTAACCCTAAAGCTCTCTGCCCGACTCCACTGGTCACACTATAACTTAAATATAAGACTCTTTGAATCAAAAGAGCACTCTACAAGGTTAATGTACCATAAAACTAGACAATATACCACCGTTTCCTGTGAATGCATGATTCAGAAGTGAAGGAGAAATGATGTGAAAAAAGTTGTGTCTTTTCCAGCACAGCGTGCGCTCAACTTTCAATGAATGGGGATGTGTTTTGTTAATAGGGTCAGGTTGCACGCAGCTATGTTGGAATCATTTTCCAGGACTATCTGTGATTTTCCAGGACATTTTATTTTTTCTTCCATTTTCCAGGTGTTTTCCAGTACTGGAAAACTGGTCAACTGTTTTCCAGGTTTTCCAGGACGTGTGGGAACCCTGTCTTAATCTTAATATCTTCTGAACCGTTGTGTTAGAAACAAATTCATCCCCCGTACAGTGTGTGCCGATAGAGAAATAAGTGACATAGACCCAAGGCGTTTTTTGAACCAGGCAGTAAACATGTATATTTATGCTGTAAAGATAGCCTTTTTTGAATTGGGTGTGTATGTGGTATCTGGTCTTTCTGCAGCCAGCCTCTAGTGGACACTCGCTGAACTGCAGTTTTTAGCACTTCTGGATGAGCTTCATATTCTAAAACCCGAGGTTGCCGCTTGAGGAGGATACAACGTGAGATCAACAGGTTTAGGTGCACACACCTCTGAGTGTAAGTCAAAGAAGGCTTTTAACAATAACCATTTGTTTACTGTAAGCTAGCACCTGCCTTAATGAGTCAGTGTAAGCATGCATCCCCTCACGTTTTCCCCCTTGCTATAATTGTTAGAGAGCCGGCCGGGAGCTCTTAACAAGTTCTTAAGAGATTAATTAAGCTTCAATTTGAAGAATAAAAGGTTTGTTTGTATCAGGCAAGGTCATCACCTAACATTCAGTGCTAATGTCATAGAGCTCATTAGAGACTCCCAGGAGCCGAGAAGGCAGCAGTGAATCCTTTTTGTCTGGGGGTCAATGTGTCCTGTTTGAAGATAAACACACCCTCAGGGAACGCTACACCCTCTGTATTTCATCATAGTGTTATTTACATATATATGCTTTTGTTATAGGAGACAGAAAACAATCAGAAAGTCGAATAAAAGTTTCACACCAGGCTGAATAATCGCACATTTTAAGAGTTATAATCAGGAAACTATACATCCCATCTCACGCCTGCACTTCTCGGGTCAATATTTTCATTTTCTGGCTACTCAGCAGTGTAATTACAAAACCTGGGAGCCGATACACAAGAGTCTGATACTGCAAGCTTCTGTTTGGCCTTTTACCTCGAAGGTTGTGCAGGTTTTGACCAGAACCAAGAAGGTTTCAGGGAGAATGACCGGACTCCTGACCTGAGCTTGAGGTAATTGTGGACTGTGAGTTTGCCGTTCGATCGGCCTCTGACCAGCAGGAAAAAGAAGTTGTGTTTTAACAAGCTGTACAGGTGTCAAAAATCCATACAACCCCTCTGACCTGCCTCAGAGGGAGCGATCAGTGTGTGGAATGAGGGTATGAGAGTCCTGACATTACTGCCTCACTGGAGGTCAAATATTAATTCCCCAGATTTCACACAGCAATTACAATCAGGTTCTCTCCGGCGAGGGCACAGGTGCTCATGTGGGATTAGATTATTTGGTTAATGAGAATCACAAATATCCTTCGCATCGCAGGATGGGGGAATTATTAAAGGTGAGACAGTAATCATGATATAACGTGCAGGTTGGTTCGGTCCAGGCACGGAGCTCATATGTTTGGAAAAAGATAAAAAACTAATCAGACCCTACGGATAATCAGCACATTGAAACCTTGGTTGAGTCCTCCCTAAATCACATTACATGTTTGACATAAGAGAAATATGTTTTGTACAGTATCTCACAAAAGGTAGTACACCCCTCACATTTCTTCTAAAGATGATGCACAAGAAAGTCTGCAAACAATTTACTAAAGACAGCAGACTAAGGACATGGATTACTGGAACCATTTCTTGTCGTCTTATGAGACCAAGATAAACTTATTTGGTTCAGATGATGTCTAGCGTGTGTGGCAGCAACCAGGTGAGGAGTATAAAGACAAGTGTGTCTTGCCTACAGTCAAGCATGGTGGTGGGAGTGTCATGGTCTGGGGCTGCATGGGTCCTGCCGGCACTAAGGAGCTACAGTTCATTGAGGGAACCATGAAAGCCAACATGTGATGTGACATACTGAATATTATGATCCCCTCCCTTCAAAAACTGGGCCACAGGGCAGTATCCCAACATGATAACGACCCCAAACACACCTCCAAGATGGCCACTGCCTTGCTAAAGAAGCTAAGGGTGAAGGTGATGGAGTGGCCAAGCATGTCTCCAGACCTAAACCCTAATTGAGCATCTGTGGGGCATCCTCAAACGGAAAGTGGAGGAGTGCAAGGTCTCTAACATCCACCAGCTCCTTGATGTCATCATGGAGGAGTGGAAGAGGACTCCAGTGGCAACCTGTGAAGCTCTGGTAAACTCCATGCCCAAGAGGGTTCAGGCAGTGCTGGGAAATAATGGTGGCAACAGAAAATATTGACACTTTGGGCCACATTTGGACATTGTCACTTAGGGGTGTACTCACTTTGGTTGCCGGTGGTTTAGACATTAATGGCTGTGTTTTGAGTTATTTTGAAGGGACAGTAAATTTACACTGTTATAAAAGCTGTACACTGACTACTTTACATTATATCAAAGTGTCATTTCTTCAGTGTTGTCCCATGAAAAGATATAGTTAAATATTTACAGAAATGCGAGGGGTGTACTCACTTTTGTGAGATACTGCATGTTAATACGGGCATTTGGCAAACGTTGCTTTGATGCTTATTGTTTTCATGGGCTTCCGAATGAAGCCTTAACTTTTGATCGGCATATTGATCGTCCTCATCGTGGTTTTCTGACCGTATTCAGATGTCAGGGTGTGAACACATAGCTGTGACATGTCATAAAAGACAAACATAGCCTGAATTATTGTTGCTTTCTTTATAAACTCAACTATCATTCACAAGACGTACATGATGCTGCTCTGAAGAAAACTTAAGATAAGCAAAACGTTTGCCTGTTGAGTCGCCCCCTGCTGGCCATAAGAGAAAAAAAAGATTTAAGGCGCTTAGTGAGAATATGTGACGTTATGTTCACTTCCTGTTTGACCACCCAAACCTCCTCCCAATGTGGGTATTCTTCCTACTCTACTATATCACTTTCAAAATCCTCCTGTATACATTTAAGGCCATCCACAACCTGGTCCTCCAGTATCTGTCTGCAGTGGCGGTTCTAGACCAATTTCACTGGGGGGGCCAGGCTGGGGCCAAGGGTGTTGTCAGAGGGACGCATTCAACCCTGACAAAAGAGACTGAGAAGGGCGAGGACCGGCTGAGAACAAACAACCTAAACATCAGTGCATCCCTATACTATACATATATACTTCTGTGTACTATATCAAAATCCAGACTGACAGCAGCTGTTTGGCTGTTTACACCTTAGCGCTCTAAGGGACTGGAACCAAGTGCCACATGCATGTGTTCCGCCAAAGCTTTTTTTATTGTATGATATTATTTTGGTGTGGAGGGGGGGCCACAGGGGGCTCCAGGTTCAGTTTTACAGGGGCACTGGCCCCTGTTGGCCCCTCCCCAGAACCGCCACTGTCTGTCTGACCTCCTCCGTATTGCCACCCCCTCTCGCTCCCTCAGGTCTTCCTCCTCCCTCCACCTCTCTGTGCCCTCTGCCCGTCTCAGCACCACCAGGGAGCAGAGCTTTCAGTCGCTCTGCTCCCCACCTCTGGAACTCACTCCCACCAGACATCCCAAACATTGACTCACTACCCCTCTTCAAATCAAAACTCAAAACCCCTCTCTTCCTAGCTGCATTCTCTGTATAATTTCACTGCTTCATTTTAACTTAGTGTTTCATATGTTTGTTGTTTTTATTTATTTAATTGTGTTATTTTGTACATTGTGTTTTTAATCTCTCAGTAAAGTGTCCTTGAGTGCTGAGAAAGGCGCATTTAAATAAAATGTATTATTATTATTATCACCACCTGACTTGCACTCGTGTACCACTCAATCACTACTTCCACTAGAGGGCGCTACATTACGTTACACATAAATACATAAATGCATCGTAGAACAAATCTCTCTGGCAATGTTACCTGGGCAGGTTTAATGACAGTCATGTGCCTATCGGACTGGAGCATGTGAAGTTTGCCAGCCATTGTCTAATAAACCATGGAGACCTGACTAAAGACCTCGCAGAGCCCTTGAGAGTTAGATCGCATGACCCAGAGGAGGCCATCCGCCATGATGTCAAAGGCTGTTTTGGAAACAGTACATACTGCATACTGCATTCTTCTTTTGGAGGTAGTATGACTGTTCTGTTGGATCTGGTCTGCAGGATGCTGGGTCAGGCGATGCTGGTGCATTGTGGGAAACAGTACCTGAGGCAGACTGGTCCGATGCATACTGAGAGATTTTCCTGAATCAGTACGACATCTGGGTAGTTTTGGCATACTGCAGATTTTGCTCTTGTTCACATACTACATACTGATTTTTTGCTAAATCAGTACGTACAACTAGTATAGTAGGCGGTTTCAAAAACAGCCATTGTCTCTGTAGTAACAGCTGCCAAGAAAGACTTGTCTCTAGTCAATGATGCATGACTTCATTTTGTGAAGGAGAGGACCTTGGACAAAAGATACAGGAAGTACTGCTGTTGAACAATCAGAGTGACAGATCTGAATAAAGTTGAGGAATCACCATTTATTGTTAAAATTAGAATCTCTTTGGTCGGAAACCTCCTCTATGTGTCTAGTAAAACTTGTGTTCTACTTAATAAAAACTTTATCTACAGCAGTTTTACAAGCTGCTGTCTGTGATACTCCTTATCCCTCAGCAGCTGCTTCGCTGCATCGTGATATCAATTAGGCTTTAACCAGCTGGGCTGTCTTCTCAAGGACGGGGTGGAAATATGAACGGAAACTCTGTCAACATTTGATAAAACATTAAACATCTAAGGTGCACAGTGACGACAGATAATTCTATCATTTGTTTAGTTACATGTGGTACATTTAACAAAATGACACCACTTTTGCTCTGCTTGATTACAGAAACAATTAAATGAACAATATTATTTCAGTTTGTTTTTAAACTGATGCTACAATAAAAATGTTAGAGAGCATTCAAATGGCTTAAAATGATTAAAGCATGTTTAGTGTTCATTAGATGACCCTCCCATTGATCACACTGCCATCTACAGGAGCTCTGATAGTTGGCTTACAGTGTAGCAGTGTGAAGTAAATATGGTGGGGGTCAAACTTCTCATCCAAATGTCTGTGAAAAAATAAAATGCTGCTTCAGCAATCTGAATATTTCATGCTGTCCCTCACTCAAGAGAAGCAGAGGAACCCCTGACCGGTCATAGCATCAGGCTGTTACCTCAGAGAGAGAGAGAGAGAGAGAGAGAGAGAGAGAGGGACAGAGACAGAGACAGAGAGAGAGAGAGAGAGACAGAGACAGAGAGAGAGAGAGAGAGAGACAGAGAGAGAGAGAGAGAGAGAGAGAGAGAGAGAGAGAGGGAGAGAGAGAGAGAGAGAGAGAGAGAGAGAGAGAGACAGAGACAGAGACATAGATAGAGACAGACAGAGAGAGAGAGAGAGAGAGAGAGAGGAGAGAGAGAGAGAGAGACAGAGAGAGAGAGAGAGAGAGAGAGAGAGAGAGAGAGAGAGAGAGAGACAGAGACAGAGAGAGACAGAGAGAGAGACAGAGAGAGAGAGAGAGAGACAAAGAGAGAGACAGAGACAGAGACAGAGGAAGGAAGCACCTGTCCGTTACTTTCAAAGAGCTTTTCCCTCTCAGTGTAGGTTCAGGAAACTCTCACAACCTGAGTGTTGACATGCAACCACAGCTAAAGCCACCACAGTGACAGTGCCAAACTTTAAGATGAGATTGTTTTACACTTCTTATAAGATATTTGAATCTGGCCAAAATACCTGACTGCAAAATCCTCTTTAGATAAGACAAACTTTATCGTTTATCACTTGGATGTGAAACTGACGCATAGAGCTGTTCTCATGGTCGGCGACTTGGCTTACACGACTTGGTGCTTTCTCGTCATATATCCAGCATTCAAATGTTCTGCACCTTCTCTATTATTTACTCTATCATTAACTTCTTTGAATTGTGAACTACTGCCCTCATGTGGCCACACTGCAGCTGGACAAAGTCAGCTGGCTGCTGTTTCCATGTCCGTGCCTTCCTGAGTTGCATTTAATGTGACTGTATGCCAGGCATGCACTGACAGCTTCACAATCTGTTCACTCATGTCAGTGAGAATAAAACATTTTCATAGGGTGTCTGATGTAGATACATTTCTAGGTTTCTGAGTCCCTAACTCAGCATGAATTTGCTTTTTTATGATACTTGATAATCACAGAGTGAAATTTGAGAATAAAAGTATTTCCTCTCTGTTATTTGGCTCACTCATCAGTTACAGACATCAGGCTGTTATTTGATAAATTTGAATGAAATACATAAAGAGACTTAATCATGAGTGCTTTGTACTAGTACTGAGCTGAGTGAGATTAATAAGGCTCAGGTCTTATCAGTTCAAGGTTTAGTTTGTAACAGGAAAGATTATTAACCTAAATGTTCAGAAGGCATCATAAATAATTGTTTCTTAAATTAAAGTTTGAATATTGTGTTATGATTTCTGGATGCCGCTTCCTGATGATGAAAGCAGCATGATACAGAATGAAATGGATCTTTAACTGCACACATAACGCTCACGGTGGGGACAAAAAATATACTTGAAAATCATCTGAATGTCTCATGTTTAAGTGTTTGGTGATTGTCTGTGGTAAATCAGGTTTATTCATATGAAATTTCTTACTGCTAAACTCAGAAAAAACTGAAGTGATTGTTATTGGCCCAAAACACCTCAGAGAGACTTTTTCTAATAATATAAGTACCTTAGACGGCATTAGTCTGGCATCCAGCACCTCGGCTAGGAATCTAGGAGTCCTATTTGATCAAGATTTATCCTTCAACTCCCAAATTCAGCAAATCTCAAGGTCAGCCTATTTTCACTTGCGCAATATTTCTAAAATTAGACACTTCCTATCTCAGAGCGACGCAGAAAAATTAGTCCATGCATTTGTTACCTCCAGGTTAGATTACTGTAACTCCCTCTTATCAGGCTGCCCCAATAAGTCTCTAAAGATTCTTCAGCTAGTTCAAAATGCCGCAGCTCGAGTATTGACTAAAACTAGGAAGAGGGAGCACATTTCTCCAGTGCTTGCGTCTCTACACTGGCTCCCAATAAAATGTAGAATAGAATTTAAAATCCTTCTTTTAACCTACAAAGCCCTTAAAAATCAGGCACCCTCATATCTTAAAGAGCTCATAGTGCCCTATTACCCCTCTAGAACTCTACGCTCCCAACATGCAGACTTGCTAGTTGTACCTAAAATCTCTAAAAGTAGTGTGGGAGGTAGAACCTTCAGTTATCAGGCCCCTCTCCTTTGGAATCATCTACCAGTCAGGGTCCGGGAGGCAGACACCCTCTCCACTTTTAAGAGTAGACTTAAAACTTTCCTTTTTGATAAAGCTTATAGTTAGAGCTGGATCAGGCTTGGACCAGCCTTTGTCATGCTGCTATAGGCCTAGACTGCCGGGGGAACTGGCACACTGACACACTGGGATCCTAGCTAAACCCCCTTCCCCCCAACCCCCTCATCACTTACTTTAACTCTGCCTGTTCCATTAAAGTTACTAACCATAGACCTTTCTGGAGTCCCTGAGCTCCCTTGTCTCGTAGATTCCTCTGAGCTGCCGTAGACGTCCTCCTGCTGCGGACGATCTGGACTCCAGCTGATACGGACGTGCTGGACTCCAGCGGCAACAGCTTCTACGACTCGTCTCATCACTATCACCTCTCTCTCTTACTCCCCTCTATCTGTCTTTCCAGACCCAACTCGGTCGAGGCATGATGGCTGTTTAACATGAGTCTGGTTCTGCCTGAGGTTTCTGCCTGTTAAAGGAAGTTTTTCCTCGCCACTGTAACTAGCTAAATACTGCGATGTGCAATGCTCATGATGGATTAAGGTGGGGTCAGACTGAGTCTTACCCTGTCTTGAAGTTGGGTCTCTGTTCATTATTTGACATAGAGTGGTCTAGACCTCCTATGTTTGTAAAAGTGTCTTGAGATAACGTTTGTTGTGATTTGGCGCTATACAAATAAAGATTGATTGATTGATTGATTAATATGCATAAATAATGAGAATGACTGCTTTGCAGCACTAGGGGCTTACTAGGACTCACGACTTCATGTTAACATTCATTTTTAAATATTTGAATCAATTTCATTTAGCAGAGAAAGAAATATCTTGTTTAATTATTTGATCAATAAATGTCTCCCAAATACATTTCACAGAGATTTCACCCATTTCAACACCCATACATAAAACTGACTAAACTATGATGACGTGTGAATTTCTCTTTCCAACCCCAACTTGGTCTAAGCAGATGTGTGTCTCACATGAGTCTGGTCCTGCTGGAGGTTTCTGCCTGTTAAAGGAAGTTTGTCCTTGCCACTGTAACTTGCTAAATACTGCAAAGTGCTCTGCTCATGGTGGATTGGGGTGGCATGGGCCCCCACTGAAATATGATTGGGCACTCCAATTTTCAAAGCTATGATTGGCTTTTTGCCTTGTAAGAGGCGGGACTTAAAATAACTCTTTGGGCTGTGTTGCAACAGGCTGGTAAAACATTCCTCTTTTTGCTGCTTACTCTGCTCAATAATGGATGCAAACCCATTTTTAAGCCTTAGTCTTTATCTCTGCAACTACAAACTTTTAATCTATTTTAACAAACTGATTTTTAATGACATTTTGTAACTAAATCTATTTCATTTCTTTCTTGATCTTAGATTTTAAAATCTTTTATGTTTTCATGCTTATGTTTGTTTCACTAGCAAGGACCACGCCACACAAGGATATAAGTTGAACATTTAATGAATTAGTTGTGCGTGGTGTGCCCAGCAGAAGGAGACTCAGGATGGGGGTTCCGTCTCAGCGTTATCCTGCCGGAGCTGATCTTGACCCAGGTTGTACCTGGAAGTAGACAGGGCATAGAAGGAGCGAGCACGAGTTGAGTAGGAGAGGACAAGGAAATAGGTTAAGTGCAGTAGAGTAAGGTGAGGGAGGGTGGGTTGAAGAATCACGGACAAGCAGTTGGAGTAGGCTGGCTACGTTTAAGAAGGCTTGTCAGGTGATTGAGGGTGTGGTTTAGGCGTGGTCCTGCTCCCGAGTCAGTTAACACCTTAACTTCATTTAATGTCATATTTTAGATAGGATATCTTCTGACAAGGTATGGCCTTATGGAATGAACCTGACATTGGATCCACAATTAAATGTTGGGCATACAGGCACCCTGCGGGGGTGTCAAGAGGTCTGAGCCAGCTTCGGGCTGCGACTCTTCACAGAAAAGATTCAATGTGTGAGTCTTAATCCTTGGGAAGAAGTTCTGAGATGAATCAGATAATTAAAGGATCATTTCGGTTAAGACAAGATCAGTTGCGATTCTGTGTCTGATGGGACAGTAAGACTCTGCAAGTTAGGGACTTCAGAGCAGTGAAGGGGGCTGATTACTTATAATAATTCCTCCTCATTTAAATTAATAATAAGACCCAACAATATTTACTATGTATGTTAAATTACATAAGAACAAAGAGAGAGAGTAGATCAAACATAACTGGCCGCATATAACATTTTAATGTTTGAAGTGTTTGCTGTATGTTTTTGTTGATTGTTACTGTTCTGGTTTTTGTTTTCAACTCTGTAAAGCACTTTGAATTGCTCTTTGTATGAATGGTCCTTTAATAAATAAACTTGCCTTGGCTTGCCTACGTTTCTGTGCATGTGATTATAGAACATATCCTTTCATTACAACTTAAAACTTTGCTTTTGGACGTAGACCTACAGCCAGTTTTTTGGTTGTCCAAGAATTAAGTTAAGATTGAAATCTAACAACATGTTACAAAGTGAAGTTAAAGAATTATGCACAGGAATATAACATCTCTGTGTTTAAGTAGATCTGCGTAGTGGAGATTGAAAGGGAAGTAGACAACATTTATTTGGTTTATATACACACATACTTAATGCCATCCCTGCATAAGTCAGTGCCCCAGTCTCTACTAGGATTTTATACACTTTATATATTTCATTAAGACCAAGGGGTGCCGTGTTGCTGTCAGACGAAGAATAGCTGTGACATCTCATTAAAGCACCATAAAGGAGAGAAGTGTTGCTTTTAGAGGAGCTGGTGTTGCATGATGGGTAGAGAGCGTGTTTGAGTTCAGACAGCTGAATGCCACCTGTACTGCTCGTCGTGTACTGAGAGAAAATTAATTTCATTTGAAGTTTTTGCACATCAATTTCAAACAAAACAAGCGTTCATTTTTTATCCATTACCTGAGAGTGAAGGTATCATAAATCAACGTCAGGATCAAAGAGATATGGATCAGGCGGCTGCAGCGCAGCCATTAATCAAAGGACCGGTGAGTTAACAGCGGGACAAGTTTGTTCTAATTTGATTTTAACATCAAAGTGAAACACATAAAAGTTTGCTAACCCTGGGTAAAACATTCTGGCTTGATGATGAATCCATGGCTGGACTTTCAAACTCCTCCCATTGCCTCTGATTCAGTAAAGCTCTGAGTAAATGTTTAAAACCAAAAACAGATGCATGGCACGGAGCCCAGAAAGCATCGATTTTAGTATTATGCATCGCCCTCTCGTGACACTTTAATGGGATTCTCCCTGAAATGTAAAACCTGTATCTATTGTCCTATCAATAAGGATGTGATGACCCCTGACAAAAGGATCATGCCTCTTTAGCTCCTCAGAGTCCCTGTAATGAGTCTTTGGTGTAATATATCACCGGGGAACAATGCTTAATGACCTCATCTGTAAACAAACAAACCCTCCACTGTAGAGCCGCTCTGCTAATTAATCTCTTCCCTCATTCATCAAAAATGGAATCAAGACGGTCTGCAGAAGATTCAGAGAAGCATTATATTATAAAAAAAGACGCTTATTTAGAAATTACACCTCTAGTGTTGTTTTAACATTTTAGATGAATACTCATGAGCACTGCTGTTTTAGTGAGTAACCATGTAACCGTGAAATAAACGGTGACAGGTTGCTTAATTCTTTTTACTTAAGCACTGATTTGACTTCTATTCCTTTGCTCATGACTTGATAATTCGTTTTTCACACTTGGTGTTCAACAATAATTTATCCTGGAGGCCTTATTAATAATCTTTCCTAACTTAATGTTCTTTCTAACACAGTATTGTTCAATCGTGTAATGAATTAAAACAATTGGTTTGCAAGAGTTATCTAGAAATATGAATCAGACTTATTTAATTTACAGACTGCTTTAGAAAAATGTCCTTAACTCACTTTGAAACTCTAAATGCTGACAAAATGTATCTTGTAGATGCAGATGTATGTGTATGTTTATGTCTACATGTGTATATTGTGTATGTATGTATGTCCAGATTTATAAATATGTGCACTTTGGGCTGCATGCTTGAATGTATGAAAGGTGCTTTATAAATACAAAGTTTGACCACCAGTAAAAGTTACTCTAAGAGTTCCTGCAGTGAGATCCATATACAGTATCCCACAAAAGTGAGTACACCACTCACATTTCTTCTAAAGATGATGCACAAGAAAGTCTGCAAACAATTTGCTAAAGACAAGCAGACTAAGGACATGGATTACTGGAACCATGTCTTCTGGTCTGATGAGACCAAGATAAACTTATTTGGTTCACATGGTGTCAAGCGTGTGTGGCGGCAACCAGGTGAGGAGTACAAAGACAAGTGTGTCTTGCCTACAGTCAAGCATGGTGGTGGGAGTGTCATGGTCTGGGGCTGCATGAGTGCTGTCGGCACTGGGGAGCTACAGTTCATTAAAGGGAACCATGAATGCCAACATGTGATGTGACATACTGAAGAGCATGATCCCCCCTCTCTTCAGAAACTGGGCCACAGGGCAGTATCCCAACATGATAACGACCCCAAACACACCTCCAAGACGGCCCCTGCCTTGCTAAAGAAGCTGAGGGTGAAGGTGATGGAGTGGCCAAGCATGTCTCCAGACCTAAACCCTATTGAGCATCTGTGGGGCATCCTCAAACGGAAGGTGGAGGAGCGCAAGGTCTCTAACATCCACCAGCTCCTTGATGTCGTCATGGAGAAGTTGAGGATTCAAGTGGCAAACTTTGAAGCTATGGTGAACTCCATGCCCAAGAGGGTTAAGGTAGTGCTGGAATGTGATGGTGGCCACAGAAAATATTGACACTTTGGGCCCAATTTGGACATTTTCACTTAGGGGTGTACTCACTTTTGTTGCCGGTGGTTTAGACATTAATGGCTGTATGTTGAGTTATTTTGAGGGGACAGTAAATTTACACTGTTATATACAAGCTGTACACTGACTACTTTACATTATATCAAAGTGTCATGTCTGCAGTGTTGTCCCATGAAAAGATATAATTAAATATTTACAGAAATGTGTGGGGTGTACTCACTTTTGTGAGATACTGTATATATTAAACAGTTCACCACATCAGTATAGTAATGCATTGGAGCTGGTATCAAGCATCTGATCAAGAATCAATGTGAGTAACAACCATTCAGTCACAACAGGACCGCACCTTTTATATTCACAACCCCCATGAGTCCAACACAACGAGGTACACAAGTTTTAAATTAGGGCAAAAGTGAGCACAAATATCAGAGCTGTATTTAGTTTAAGCAAACACTCTAAAGTAAGGGAATGAAAGTTGGCATCAGGTCAGTAAAGGTTTTGTTTTTGGCCCCGCTCACTAACTTGGGAACAAGATTCCTTGGCAGAGGAAGTCAGGTAACTCAATGAGACCTTTGTGGTCGGATTAAAGAGACAACAACCCACAAGCAGTGTACCTGATTACAACTGTTAACCCCACCGGTGACCAAACAATCAGGTGGAAACATAAGTCACACCTAATAATTGCTAAAACTTCATTTTTTACAGTTTGTGTGTTATGTTGCTGACTTTCCTGAAAGCTTGAGTCAATTAACTTTAAAAACTTAAAACCTGAGGGTCTGTTTAGTGGTTTGAATCAGCATTAATATCTCTTCTGTTTTTGAAGATACAGTTTTACAGGATTGGTGAAGCATCTTGGCTGAAAATTGAAGCTAATGGGGATGGGCCTGTAACTGTATTTGCCGAAAAACAGCCAACAGGGGCTGATTTTAAGGTAAGATACTCCTTTATTCGTCCCACAACGGGGAAATTCATATATATATTTAATAATATAAGTAATATTATAAGTATAATATGTGTATTACTGGATGCAACCAACATGCCACCTACACTGTCAAAAAGTGAAGCCATTGTAGAAGTGCAAAAAACTGCGGCTCCAAGAGTGTCCACTTGAGGCTGTCTACAAAAGCCAAAGAGACCCCATTACCAGGCATGTTGAAATGTACAATTTTACAGCAAGCCTGATGCAAAAAAATGTTTTGGTTTAAATAGATAATTTCTTTATTCATGCACATTCAAGAGGCTATTTTTCTAGAACTCATCAGCTTTGATTATATGAAGGCTCAGAGTTATACATAGATTTGCATAACTCGAGACACAGCTGATGACGGACAGGTGGGCGCTTTGTGGTGTTTTGCCAGGAGACTTAAAGCCTGCTTCAGCTCCACCTCTCTGCCTGTTTCTATATTGACCAAAGTTAGCATGAGTCAGCAGTTCCTTTTTTTTTTTTTTTTTCTTTTTTCTTTTTCTCTTGTCTGCATATATATTTCTGGTTTGTGTCATGTTTGTCACAAACTGTCAAATATTAATGCAATTTATTCTTGCAGCAAAAGAAAAGAAAGAAAACCTTTTTCTTCTGTGCTTGTGACTGTGTGCATGCAACCATCACCATCCCTCTTAGAACTCTGGCCTATCTTTTATTGGGAGCTAATATCATGTTCTGTAAGAGAGGGCGTGCACACCTAGGTGGGCCAAAAAAGATAAATAAATAAAAATAAAAATAAGAGAAAGTGAAAGAAAGATTACATAAGGATATACAAAGGGACAGGGAGAGAGAAGGAGAGAGAGACCTGACACACTTAGATGGAGAGGGACCATCTCACCATGATGCCAAAAAAAAAAAAATCCGTGGGGTGATACTAATGATTAAGCAACCCTTAGTGTCCACAATCATTACTGAAGCTTGGGTCGCAGAGGGTTGCCGCCGTGCTGTGTTCTATTTGTGTAACAAGACCACCACTGGTGCAGATGAAACCACTTGGGTTAGATCAGCCGAGCGGTACGGCCCGGCACCCGGGCCGCGAGAGCAGTCAGACCGAAGGACCCAACCCGCCGCGGGAGACCCAGGCCAGGGGACAAGCCAAGGACCCAGACCGGAAGCAAACAGGTACCGCCGGAGCACCCAGGGCGACCCCCAGGTCACCCAGTAGGAGGAAAGTAGTGAGTCAGCAGTTCCAATACGGTGATCACCATTGTTGGGCTTCGAAATTTGCCTTCAGAAACCAATGGGTGATGTCACAGAGGTCACGTCCATGTTCATACAGTCTGTGGTCGCAACAAAAAGTCCTATTGTATGGAACCAAATGGGAAAAAATGCCTAACAAAGTTAACATTTTCCTTATAACTTTATGGTCCATATTGCTTGTTTTAAGTTCTGCATTTTGTAAATCATGATTTTGTTGGGTGTCAGACAGATAAAAAATACGAGGTATGTATAGAGCATGGCAACTTATGATTGATGATTCTCTACAGAGATGTCCTGTCAACCAGAACCAGAACAGAGACATGACAATATGTATCTACCATGTGGTCCAAAAAGGAAGAAAGGCATCTGCCCTTTTGCAGGACTGATAGCTTTAGATAGTGTTGTGAAAAGCTTGTAAGGAACTTACAGATCTGTTGTTATATTCCTTAGTGTTAAATGTTTATCCTTCTGATTCTGCAGTAAATCTAATGTGGCCCCCAGCCGACTCAGCAGCTGCTAACACGATCCAAAGTTAACTGGTACCTACTGTTTGTCTCACTTAGCATTCTAATTATAGAAAGGCCACTCTGAAGGACACCGGGGCTCGTAAGGGTTGCGATCGTAGGCCCATCTTCTATAGCCCTTCAGAGAAAAGGCCACTATTAGACAATTAAGGGGTTTAATGGAGCCTCTCAAGCACACTAATGACTCATTAATATCTGTGTGCACCCCTCCCTACAACGGTTTTTAATTGCCAGAGTGCAAACCCCCCTAATGTGTGCAGATGAGATTAATTAGGCTTAAGCCTTAACAGTAAAAGGTTTGTTTGTTGCAGGCGGGCACTCATTAGCCGGCTTCCTTTTGGTAATGACATCACGAGTAGGGCTCATTAGCAGGTTCCCAGGAGTTCCAGAGGATATAGAGAATCCTTTTGTTTGGGGTCACTGTGTCCTGTTTGGTGATAGAGACTCTCTTGGGGAACACGAGTCATTTACAACAACACTTTTTTTTCTGAGTCCACCTCTTGCAGTTGGGTTTTTGAAGACTTTGAGTCGGAATCTAAGTTATCATTTTAAGGGGAACTATCACTGAGTCGAAGTTTCCAATTGTCAAACAGTGAATAACCTATTAATTGGTATTAACCCATTAATGCCAAGATATTAAGACATGTCTCCACATTTTTTTGGGGGGACTTTAGCAGTTTTCTTCCCCTATCATGTAGGACAGGGGTTCCCTAAGTGAGGGTCTGGACCCCCTGTGGGGTCATGGGACACTAATTGCGAGATTTCCTTCCAGAATGTTTTTTTTTCTAAGTAATCTAAAATATCATATCTTACCCATGATGGTAAAAATATCAACACATATAGTAGTTAAATTTGAAGTAAAACCTTGCAAACACATTTTTTATTTGTTACCGGCTTCCTTTTGTTGCCAGATGACTCCTAAGGTTAGGCTTTGGATTATTGAAGGGTTAATTAAGTGGGGATCGCAAGTCTTTGGCGCCTATATTTTGGGGGTCACAGGCTGAAAAGTTCTAGGAACCCTGATGTCAGAGATCATCTAATATACTAATATAATCACTAATATAATTCATATTACTGATGTGCATAATTGCTCAGAACTACAGCAAACATTGTGGTAATCATTGTAATCTTAAACAAAAGCCCCACTCTTTGTCCACAGGGGGCGCCAGATTCAACACTAACTGCAAGTTCCTCAGTGGAGCTTTAAAGGCTGACTCAAAGTAAAGGCTGATTTATACTTCTGCGTCTCCCCTACGCAGCAGGGGCTGACGCGGACTTGAGCCCCACATACTTGTGCGTCAGTGTGTCTGTGTCGCGCAGCAATTCTCCGCCGAAACACTAGAGGGCAGTGCGGTCTCTCTGGTAGCCGGCCGCCTGCTTCCTGCCCCGCTACGATCTCTGTTTACTTTTCCACAGAGTCTCAGAGCGTGTTATGTTCATCTACAGCTGATACATGTTGCTGTTTATCATACAGACATGATTACATGAAGAATAGAGAGGAGGAGATGAAATATACGGCCGATGTGCGGCCGATGTCCGGGATCCCGGAAGTGTTGTAAATGCGGGAAATACAAAGCCGCCGAGCGGACCAATCACAGAGCTTGAGGTCCGCGTCGGCTCTACGGGGAGTTACATTTTGGAGGAGGTGCACGTCAGATACGTGCGTAGGCCTCGGCGTAGGTACGGGAGCTACGCAGACCCCCAGCGTAGGGTACACCGTTGATTCAACGCAGAAGTATAAATCAGCCTTTAGTGTTGATGAATATTAATGGTAAGAAGGTCGGAGCTTACAGATGTCTTTTGAATAAAGAAAAACACTATCAGTGGAGTTTAAAGGTAAAAACAGATTGAGACACCAGCCTCACATACACAAAAAGCAATGAAATTTAATTTCTAATAGTTTATGTTCCTCAAAGGTGCATCTGAGATTCATTAGTTGAAGGTTCAGCAGTAAGTGCTTTGTTTGTTTGTTGAAGTCAAGTCATTAACCGAACTCCTCTGGTGGTGGGATCCAAACTGAGCCCATTAGAACCTTTTTGTTTTGGCTCACTGTGACCTCTTTAATGAGGAATGCATCCTCGGGGGAAATTATGCAACATAAGAGTTATTACATGTGTTTGTCAATGTTTAAAGCTCCTATGAGGAGATTTAAGATGGTTATAAAAGAGAATTAGACTAACAGCGATGCCGCCGTAAGACTGCTATACTGTATTTTAATTTTGAATGCCTGTAAACCCACAAAGCCCTTTTCTATTTATTCCACTACAAATATTTAAAGTGATTAGTACATTTGACTTTTAATGGCTTCTAGATGAGATTCATCATCAGAAATATGTACTTTAAAGATAAGATCAACAAAGAGATGAGAGGTTTGTCAAAATATACAGAAGCACAGATATCTTTACAGACTATTGAATGAAAGTACTACAAGAGACATTTGTATGTATCTTTATCAGCACACAAGTCGTACCCTTGCCATCCCTCCTCCATGAAATAAGTCAAATGATGGTCCTCAGTTTGAACAGGCCATTTAAAAAGCTGTCTGCCTCTACTAACAAGAGGTCACAGGATCAATGTAGGTCAAAATCAACGGGACTGTTCAATTGATCAGTGATTACACTCTGAATTGTCAATTTTTGCATTTTGCAAAACAAATTTTGTCTTGTACTTGTCTTTGTCATTCCGTTAATGTTTAAATATATATTTATTTTTTTAATTTATTGTGGATTATTTCATTATTTATTTAGATAATATAACTTTTTATCATCTTGTGATTTTTACAGATTACCTATCAGAATTGTAATATTTCATTCTGTTTTATTTTGCTGTATTTACTTTTAGTGTAGCATCTTAGTTTATTTTACTGGTTTAATATTTTAGTGTTTTATTATCTTATTAATTTAATTTATTTTAGTAAGTTTCATTTCCTGTCTTGAGTTTTAACATCTTATTTTACCTCCTGTGTTTCCTCATTAAGATGTCGGGACAGCGTTTTCTCTGTTTGTCAGCAACTTCTTTTTTTGATTTAGTATTTTATTCTTATTTTTCATTATTATTATTTTTATATATCATGTTCTGGACTGTGCGGGGGGCTCTTCTTTTTCTTTTTCTTTTTTATTTCATTGCTACCATTGTTATTTTTATGTACAGCACTTTGTATGAAAAGTACTTTACAAATAAAGTCTGATTGATTGATTGTAAAAAGATGCAGTTGTGACACAGTTATGAGTCAATCTTCAAACAATGACAGAAACATATAACTTCTATGATGTTATGTAATGCCCCAAAAGATGCATCCCTCTATTAAAAGAACAAGGTGAGGGGCGCCTATTCCCTAGCAGTCCAACCACGCACCCCATATTTAGAGGCCATAGTTCTCGTCACAGTGGCCGCAGGTTCCCGGCCCCTTCCATTTGCTGCACGCTTCTTCTTCCACTCTCTACTCCCCGCATTTCCTGTCTCTCTTCAGCTGTCCTATCAAATAAAGGCGAAAATCCCCTAAAGTATATAATTAAAAAATAAAAATAAAAGGTCAAAGTCAGCCAAAAGATCTGACCAGAGGTTTCTAAATGTAAAAATGTGGACAATAAAAGGCGACTTGTACCTCTCTTTGACAATGAGAGAGAGAAAGTGACAGGGACCAATAGGAGCAGGTCATCTAACCGGGTTATATCTGCAGCATACTGTAGATTCAGAGGAACAGGACATGAGGATTTAAAGATAGTGTCATGCAGACCCTGTACTTATTTTCCAACTTTAGTCCATTTTAGGCTGTATCCTAGACAGCAAATCATTTCGTACTTTTCAATCCCTTTTACTTCATGTTAGAATGTATCCATTGTTTGTAATTTGAATAGCTTTGTATCAACTTACAGTATCTTCTGTTTTTATAAATGCTTGTCATTTATAAAGCTTATTATAAATGCTGTCTTTTAAGACTCCTTTTGGCTTTAAATGAAGGGTTGATTGAAGATGAATTTACTTTATCATAATAATTCAACTTATATCTGAGACCAGCTTCAAATTGTATCACCTAGCAATAATTGGTATTAGAGAGACATGAATTGCAGATAAGTAAGAGCATTACAAAGAGGTTTAGACAATTAGTGATCCAGTTGGAGAGCATGAGGTAATTCTTTCACATTTAGTTTAGCAGTTCATCAAAGTAACACGTTTTCACCCCTGACTTTTTAAAAATGTCTTCCTATGTTTTACTTTAATTTTAAACCTTCTATGTATCATACAATTTTGAGTTAAACAAGCAATGTAATATTTGTGTTGAATGCAGACAAGTTAGATGAGAAATTAACAAATAAAACACCTACAGCACTAACTCTCCAAGGATCAAATTATTATTATTATTGCACAGTGACTTTGTTAGACTTGGATGAAAATGTTCTCCTGATTGATCTCCGGAGATCAATCGAGAGACTATATTCTCGGCGTCCACGAGTCAAACGCGCGGCTGTCTACATGCTGTGTTCAGAGAGAGCATCATGAGTTGTGTTGTGTGTTGAAATGCTGAACAGTTCTGAGAAAAGAGCATCAGGTAAGCTGCATATGTTGACTCTGAGATTACTATAATCCATGAAACTCTGTAAAAATAATGCTTTAATTTAAGGTGCTGTATAGAAATGTGTTTTTGATCATGTGTGTTTTGTAAGTGTGATGTGATCTCCTTGTTTCTGAGACTTGGAACCTTTTTAAACATTGCAGACAAGCGGCCGCCCTCCAACACACAGACTGTGGATTTCAGCCATGTCTTTTCTCAGGTCTGTCTTGAATGAATCCGTAATTATTCGTCCCCCAGGCTTTTACATCATTGGATTTACAACATTTCCCCTCATCAATGTTTACTTCATCTTCCTCTTGTTTGTTTATGCTGTAACACTTATCTTCAACAGTTTGGTGATCTACATTATTGTCTTTAATCGTTGTTTGCACACTCCAAAATTTTTAGCAGTGGTCAACCTGGCAGCTGTTGACATAATCCTTAACACATGCATTATTCCGAGCATGATAAAGCTCTTCCTGGCTAAGGACAACTTCATTCCATACGACTTGTGCTTGGTGCAGATGTTTTTCTACTATGCTTTTGGGACTTTGGAGTCATATGCTCTGGCTCTCCTTGCCTACGACAGGTTGATTGCTATTTGTTTCCCTCTGCGTCATAACTCCATCAACACCCTGCAGAGCATGTCTTTGATCTTAGTTGTGATTTGGTCTTTTGGTCTGGGAGTGACTGTCTTTTCAATAGGTATAATGACACGGCTGTCTTTTTGTAAATCCGTCCAAGTGTTCAGCTATTTCTGCGACTACGCGCCTGTGTTTCGACTTGCTTGTAATGATTTCTCACTGCATTGGATGGTGGCCTCTTTGCTCACCATCCTGTTTCTCGTGGGACCCTTTACTTTTATTATTCTGACTTACATCAGCATCCTGGCGACCGTGTTCAGGATGAAATCTCTGGACAATCGAGTGAAAGCTTTGGCCACTTGTGTTGAGCATCTAATTCTTGTTGCTGTATTTTACATTCCTCTCATTACCATTTTTACCATTGGGTTTTATCTGCGTCTCATCAACTCTGACCAACGTGTCCTGAGTCTGTCGCTGGCTTCTTGTATCCCACCATGCGTCAATCCTATTGTGTATTCTTTGAAAACCAAAGAGATAAAAGTCAGATTCCTGGCTCTGGTAAGAAAAAGAAAAGTTGGCTTGGATCATTGTCAAAGCAAACCTCGTGTGGTTAAAGTCACATCACCAAAATGCAGATGCTAAACCTTCGATTTTTGTGATAATTTGGCATGAAACAGGTCGAATGTGAGTTATGTGTTGACTATTTGACTGTCAAGATGCTGGTTTCCTCTTTCCTAATCGTTACACAGAAAAGGTTGCTTTAAAGGGAAACACTTTTCCAAATAGAGGGGACATACATGCATTTAATATTGCCTGATTGAATGTGGAATCTTCTGTTTTGGTTCATTGACAGACAAAATCAGCAAGAGCATCTTCAAATGCTCTGGTCATGTGCTTTTACTGTATGCTACAAAGGTTTAAAATCATCTCTCCATCACTGGTGATGCTGTTGTCGTGTCCTTTCTGCTCTTTTTAAATATTTCTCCACAAATGGGGAATTTTATTGTTGTCAATTGTGTCTGCAGGTTTTTTTTGTGTGCGTGTTCAAATATGTCACTGATGTTCAAATGATAGACTCAACCAGCTGAGGTTGTGCAGATTTTTAGGAGGTGTAATCCCTGATGATACTGCAAAAAATAAATATAGGCAAAAAATGAAAGTCAAAATGGTAGGTCTCATAGGGTTGAATATTTCTGCATAAATGGGCAATTCCATTGTTGTCAATAGTGTCTGCAGGGTTTTCTGTATTCAAATCTGTCACTGATGTTCAAATATTTTTACCCTCTAAGATTTCAAAAGAAAAAATATAGAATTAATATGATTTGGGGGTTCTATTTCTTCATATTTCATACTGCTGAAACTGCTTAGCACTGTGAAATCTGATGACGGATCATTATGAAAACTGATCCATTATTACTGTATTAGTGCAGTTACAAGATGCTGATGAATGGAATATTGTGGATGCTTTTGGAGCAGCTGATTATGTGTGTGTCTCTTTAAACACTTGATTGTTTTATCTCATGATTCCATGTGTTTGCTGTCCGATATCATGTGTCCATATTCAGCCAAAAATTGTAAAAGAAAATTGTAAGAAACTGTCACCACAACTGGTTTCAATCTTAATTTGTTTTATGTACAAAGGAAATTATTAAGCATGGCTCAACCAAATAATGCATATAATTTTGATATGATTAATTTCATGTTTCTTAATATTGTAGTTTAAATATGAAAAATAAAAACAAAGAAATGAAACAACTGCACTGCCAACTTTCTCCTTTTTTAGAGCCTTTTCTGAAAGTGTGAATTGTACTGTAGATGTAGAACATCATGCGTGACAATAAGCTGTCATAAGAGAGGAGGACATAAGCTCCAAAATGTTAAGAGGCCTGCCCTCTAGTGGCATGTTTGTCTTTCTACAGATTCAAGCTTGTGGCAATGTAAATGGTAAATGGACTTGTACTTATATAGTGCTTTTCTAGTCTGTTTGACCACTCAAAGCGCTTTTACACTACTTGTCACATTGACCCATTCACTCACTGATGGTAGAGACTGCTATGTAGTGAGGGACCATCAGTGTTAGCTAATCTCATTCATTCACATTCACACACCTCTGAACAACAGAGGGAGCAATTTGGGGTTCAGTGTCTTGCTCAAGGACACTTCGGCATGTGACTGCTGGAGCTGGGATTGAACCGCCAACCCTCTGATTGATAGACGACCGACCCTACCCACTGAGCCACAGCCGCCCAATGTGATTGAGTCAGGTGGATGGTGGTGCTCTTAAGATTCTACCGGATTCTACACAGCTTTGAACTACTTCAGATCGTACTCAAGATGATGATATGTTGACAGTAATACCTGATATTCATTAATAGGTTACCCAGAATGTATTGCTAAGAGAAGTATCAGTGTTTTAGGATCATGCAATGTAGTTTATGGTCCCTAAAAGTGGAAAATTAACTGTAATATATGTGTAAGTGTCTTTTAATGGCAACGTATTACCACACTGATGAATCAGTCTTGAGCAATAAAACACATTCTATAAGACTATAAAATTTTAGTAACATCTTGATCCTGTGAGATCAGAGTTTTCCTCATTAACCTTTTCCAAGGCAGAAACACAGCCCTCTTTTGGCTGTATTGTACATTATATTTTTCAGCTGTTTCACAAAATAAATTTAGTAATTTTAGCTTAAAAAGTTTCTTAAATCATAAAGGAGAAATATCCACTGAACAGTCCAAAGAATTGAGTTTGTAAATATATTTTCAGGTACTTTTCACTACATTATTTGGAGAGAAAAAAATGCAGTCTTAAACTAATTTTATTGGTCTCTGAATTATCAAGTATTATTAGATAAATAAATAGTTTGAATAGTAGCAAGTATGTAGTATGTTTGCAAGTGTCATGTATTTGTAATTCAATACAGCCACTGAGTACACAGACTATTTGTACTATCAATAACAGCCTGTTAGCTCAAACCGCGGAACCTTCAGAAGTGTGCACCGTCGGAAACAATTCACAGCTGCACCGGTCCTCCACTAAAGATGTCCGTCACGTAACGCAAGTGTATTCTGAAGTATTTTTGCAAAGTGCGGCAGAGCTGTCGATACAAGTTATAAAAACGTGAATTCAACTCACTCTGGGAGTATTTTGCAGAAACAGAAGAAAAAGGTAAGAAAGGAGAAGAAACTGTGAGCGTTGTGTTAGCAAGGCGAAGCTATTAGCTAACGGTGTCTTGGGTAACAGGGTTATATGAAGGTGTGTGTTGTTTCCGTCTGCTTGAAAATATACTCAACTTAAATCAAAACAAAGGGAAACAGATGTAAGTTTATTTTTACTCCAGTAGCTTGGCAACAACTTCTATATTCACAGCAGGAACTTAGTTTTAAAATCTTTCTTGACGAAACATAAGCAGCAGTGCAGCATTAAATGAAATTAATAGAAGCATTCAGGGTTCAAAATACCAGGTTAGTACATGTAAAGCTAAAGTTGATTTTATTTTTAATATTTTTATTTATTAATTTTATTGGGTTTGTATTTTGAATGTACTATAGTTAAATTATGAAGTTACACGAGACAAAAATACTCTGGTACTGTAAAAATATTATCAATTATAATAATATATGTAATGCAGTTCATTTCTGTTGCCAGATATTTCAAAGAATTGTCAACAAGCAAACGGGAACAAATGTCTGGACCTAGGGAAAACCTTTTAATTATGGAAACCACCACAGTCAGATGTTTCTTTATTATTATAACACTTGAGTGTTGTATTATGCAATTCTAAAAAAAAGAATGATCAACTTAATTTTGCATTTGAGGCATACTGCTGAAATGTTGATTAATGTGCATTGTCCTAATTAAATAAACTCAATTAAAAAAAAAAAGAAATATACGTATTGATATTTTTAGTAACTACTTTTGTACCTCATTTTTTTTTTACTGTTAATTCTTCTAAAATAAAGCAGTCTAAGTACTCAAAGAACTGCAAGATATTTTCATTATTTTCTTGTAACATAAAGCAATGTTAGGTAATGTAAGGTAGGTAAGAAAGTCAAAGTATTAATAGCAAGAAGAAATAAAATAAGGATAAATAAAATAAAATAATAATACAGTATACAGAAGTGCAGAATAGTCATAATTAACTATGTACAAAAGGGCTGTGAATGAAGGTGAGACACAGTCTGATGGCCACAGGCAGGAA
Source organism: Notolabrus celidotus (assembly GCF_009762535.1). NCBI lineage: Eukaryota > Metazoa > Chordata > Actinopteri > Labriformes > Labridae > Notolabrus > Notolabrus celidotus. The sequence continues at coordinate 7,134,409 of NC_048276.1, forward strand.
TGACTTCCTGTGGCGTTCTGGGGGTGCATTTAGGGGGAATGAGTCTTGCACTGAATGTGCTCCTGTGTTTAACCAGCACGTTGTAAAGAGGGTGGTGGATGTTGTCCATGATGGCATGGAGCTTTGAGGGTGTCCTCCTCTGTCACTGCTGTCAGAGAGTAATAATGTGTCCCTGTGCAGAATCTTCTTTTCAAAAACGGTCTGAAAAATGTTTATTCCATCAATGCTACTGCATTTTGAGAAAACAGTACTTTCTTAAAGGCCCTGGGAACCCAAATCAACAAAAACATATGAATTTTAAATATTAAATTTACATTTCCAGGGCCTTTAAATCACGTCAAACAGAGAATTTTCTGACTGTTTGGAGGTCTGAGTAGCAAAGGCATACAGAAGAAGAAAACAGACTTCTCAGTGTTACTTCCCAAATAGTTTCAGCCTCATTCTTTCTCCTCAACAGACTGCTTTTGTCAACACCTACACTGACCAGGATGTCGTCCCCCTCACCCCACGATCGCAGTCGTAAAGAGGAGGACGAGGACGACCCTGTTGATCGAATGATATCCCGTACGGGCTGCGCGGATCTACATTACGCCGTGCAGGAGTGCATGGCTGAACACCAGGACTGGAGAGCGTGTCAGAGCCAGGTCCAGACTTTCAAAAACTGCATGATGAATTTCCAAACTGCCCGGAAGGAACAGCTGAGGAAGCAGCAGCAGCAAGGCTCTACTGAAACTGCGCCCAGCTGAAATCACAACACCCAACACATGATTCACACACACACACACAAACACACACACACATGCTCAGGGACTGGGACTTGTTGAGGAGCTGTTTCACTGTAAAATTTATACATAGTAATAAAGAAATATAAACACTTGTCATTTTCTTCTTCTACTGTTTTCCTTGTCATTTTAGTATCTAGATCTTGGTATCCACTTGATTGGCCAATTGACAGAATATCAGACATTATTGACAGAAGTCAAAAATCACTTATGTTGAAATCTACCAATGTGAAATTTTACTGCCCTGCCCTAATAATAATAATACATTGTATTTATAGGCGCCTTTCAAAGCACTCAAGGTCACCTTACAAAGCAGAATTTAAAAGGAACAACAATTTATAAAGATGTGTTTTGAGATGGGATTTGAAAATGGAAAGAGAGTCGATATTACGAATGTCTTGTGTGAGGGAGGTCCAGGTTGAAGGCTCTAGGTCCCATGTTGGTCAAGCAGACGGGTGGTATAGTGAAGTGAATGGAAGAAGAAGAAGAAGACCTGAGAGTGCAGCTGGGTGATTAGAATGCATCTTAATGCTCAGATCAAGAGTAAGTGTATACATGTGAGTGGTAACCTGTTTGAAAGGTTTGATCATGTTAGACTCTATCTATCTATCTATCTATCTATCTATCTATCTATCTATCTATCTATCTATCTATCTATCTATCTATCTATCTATCTATCTATCTATCTATCTATCTATCATTCTCATCATTCTGACTCATACAGGGCTCTAGTCTCTCATTCCCTGCTCTCTCTATTCCTGGCTCAGGACAGATTTACATGTAATTTTTTTTTAATTTAAGCTGAAAAACCCAGTTTGTTTGGTTTCAGCTTGATACACTCATCCCATTAAGTACAAGCACAAACCACCAGATGGTGCAATTCACCTAATTCCTAGAGTCCTTGGCCCACACGTCCTGATAGCCTTTCCTTGTTAACACTTTTCACTTCATGCCGATTTGTCTGTTGTTCTTCAGTCTATATTTGTGCAGTCCAAACACTTCCTACGTATGGTTGTGGTTACTTTCAGAGCCTTCTGTATGGGCTTTACGAACATCGTAAAGTGTAGAATAGGGTTTTATTTAGGGTTTACTTCAACTGTCCTAAAGCAAGAAAGGTATAATCTACTGAGGTGTTATTGTGGAAACACCTTCTCATTCAAGGTTTTGTATTTATTTTAATTATTGTAAACACTGTAGATTAAAACTGAAGACATCAAAACTATGAAAGAACACATATGGAATTATTTAATTAACCAAAAAGTGTTAAACAAAGCAGAATCTGTTTTATATTTTAGATTCTGTAAAGTAGCCCCCTTTTTCCTTCATGACAGCTTTGCACACTCCTGGTATTCTCTCAGTCTGCTTCATGAAGTGGTCTCCTGGAAGGGTTTCTAATGAACATGAGCCTTGTCAAGAGTTCATTTGTAGAATGACTTGCCTTCTTAATGTGTTTGAGACCATCAGTTGTGTTGTTCAGAGGTAGGGTTAGCACACAATGGATAGCCTTCTTTGACTGTTGTAATCCAGATTATGGCAAAACCAGATTATTTCATAGTTTTGATGTCTTCAGTATTAAACTACAATGTTGAAAATAATTAAAATAAATAAAAACCACTGAATGAGAAGGTGTGTCCAAACAATTGACTGTTAGTGTACTTATGATTATTTTCTTGAATAATAAAATGAATTTTATTCTATAAAACATAAGAAAATTATTTGAAATTCCTACAATACTATGAAAAAAACTACAGACATTAAACTGTTTTAAACACCCAAAGTCAAAAATCAAGGACATTCAGTTTACTTTCATTTATGACAATATTAAAGGCCAGAAACGATATAACATCAGGTATAAATCAACATCAAAATTAGCTATAAAATTGTGTTAAGTCATCAAACTATTAACAGAATAATCATAACAAAGAAAAGACACAAAAGCAGGACAATATGTGAGCTATCCAAATGTTGAAGAGGTCTAAATACAAAAACAGGGACATCATTATGTGGGGAATCATTACACATTACCATGAGTAAAGAAAGGGAACAATATTTTCAGGTTTCATTATATAGCAAAGAACATGATGTTAAAAAATGTATAAGTAAAAGACTGGTAGGAGAAACTGAAGACACTTCGCATGTGTGATTAATAGCATTGATAAACATTTCATTATTTTTTACGAGCTTTATTTATCTTCTTTCTTTTCAGAATCTTCTTGATAGAGTTAAGAACTTCCTCTGTCTTTAAAGCGTACACAATGGGGTTAAGCATTGCTGGTATGGTGAGTGTCAGAGAGTTGTTAATGATCCTGACATTAGGATGAATATAAGAAGACAATGAGATTATGTTATTGCAAAGAACTGGCAAAAAGAAAATAGCCACAAGAATCAGATGATATGAACAAGTTTTGAACGCTCTAAGTCGCTCCTCTCCTGATGCAATCCTTTTCAGTGCTACTGAAATACAAACATATGTCAGTGCTATCAAAATAGGAGGTATACAGATGATGGCAAACAAACCAATATACGACATTAGGATATTCATAGAATTGTCATTGCAAGCCAGGCGATAAACAAGGGGATGATCACAGTAAAAGCTTGTCACCACCAAAGATCCACAGAATGAAAGACGATCAATTAGCTTTAAAAAGCATGTCAATAAACCTGTAATAAAAACCCATGAAAACATCAGCATCACACCAATAACTTGTTTAGTAACAATACTATGGTACCTTAGAGGGAAGCAAATCGCTATTAATCTGTCAAATGCCATTGTGACAAGCGTCCATGACTGCAAGCCTCCAAACAATATAACAAAGAACATGTAACTCAAACAAGCCTCATAGACGATGTACCTCCTGTTAAACAAAAAGGAGTCTAAGAGTTTTGGTATGAGAGCCGTGCTGCCACACAAATCTACCAACGCCAGGTTAAACACAATCATGTATTTGGGAGTATGCAGGGCCTCCACCAGGTAAATAACTAACATGAGGGAGCCATTCCCCAGAACAGTCAGGATGTAGACAAAACACAGGAACACATAGTAATACTTCACATGAGGGATGTTGGTAAACCCACTGAGATAGAACCTTGCAGGGCGAACAAACGTGGTGTTAAGTTTCTCTTCTGGACCCATTACAAAGATCTGTTTTTGTAGATTTAAGAAAAGGAGAACAATACTTATCAAAGATGAAGACAATTTTAAAATTGTAAAAAGTTGGTGGAGTCACACTCACCTCTGAGTCAAGTGTTCTGTTCTGTTCACTCTAGCAGCTCGAACTGTGAGGGACTGGACAGTTATAGGTTTCCTTTGTCCCTGAGTGAGTAGGTTTCTCTGTCACTCAACATCCTCTACATGTCTCATGTGGGAGTGTTTCAGTGCTTATGTCATTGTTGTTCTCAAACTTGGACTCAGTTAACTTTTGCCACCAAAACATCTATTTTAGGAGAAGAACTGACACAGTGACAAGGGAGTGAAAGTTAAAGGATTCATTAAGCTGTATTCTAACACTGACTCTGAAAACCCTAACCCCAAGCTCAACGAGAGATGGAAAATTCTGTAAGCTTTATTCCAGCCAATGTTGATTCATTAAACTATGTCCAGATTAGAGTTGACACAACACCAGAACCTTGACTTGAGCAACCATTCCACAGATCTAAGGTCCAGCTCAGGCCAGGACTCAGCTGTACATCTACACTTCAAGGACCAATAAGACTCCTTTGAGGATAGCAAAGTTCAGATTTTGGTCAGAGAAAACCTTTGGTTTGAAAGTGGCGTCAAGAAAGCCATCCATGTGAGGCCTAAACAACCTTCCTTTAGCACCCAGTTTAAATCCTTTTACATCCTCCTATATCATGTCAACCAATGCTTCAGGACTCAAATAAGCTGATGGGGCTTTGAAAAATGTGCAGGAAATGAATAAATATGTTTTCAGGAAGGGATTCTAATCTTACATGTAAAGTTTGAGGCAGTTTGGGCCTTTGTGTAGTTGAGTCGCAATAACTTCTTATTGAATTGGCGTGACATCAACTCTGATGAGGGGCAAAACCAGACGCATTGAATTTTGTACACAAGCCAAAGAGTATACCTTTTTTAAACTGTTTTCTCTCTATACAAATAAGTAAGTGTGGAATGGATTGATCCTGTTGGAGTAATGAAGCAAAATGTTTGACGAGAAAATGTGTGAAAAAAATATCAAAATTTTCAGATGTCAAAATTAGACAAGCTGGTATGGCCACGCCCTTTGACTTTTTGATACAATCTTAAGGTTTTGTTTGTTTAGGTCTCTTCTATCGGTAAAATAAAGATGGGGGTGATTGGATAATCCCTTGTAGAGGCGTTTACCATAGAAGAAGCTCTGGAAATAGCTAATAATTAGCCTTTTTTCCCCACAATATTCAAAATAGCCGACTTCCTGTTGGTTTAAAGATATGGGTCCAAGCCACTGTTTTTGTAGGTCTAAGCATGAGATACAAGCATAAGTAAGTATATCTCTCTAATTGACACAGGCTGCAGGGGTTCAATTCTGGGAAATTGTTCAAACATATGGGTGTGGCTAAGTCAGCTGTTAGGCCACACCCACTGACCAAACCAAAATAAAACTTCTCATTGCTCCACTGGGATACTGTGTAGCATGTTTGGTGAAGCTAGAAGTATTTTAAGCACTTCAAAAAACTACTTCCTGTTTGCTGTTGAAAAAAAAATTCATCATGGCTAAGAACTGACAGTGGTTTGGTGGAAGCAGTAACTTCCTGCTGTCAGTAGGTGGCATTGTGGTTTTTTAGGAAAATGTCATAGATGGAAGTGTTCAGGCTGGGACCCCTCACAAGGACAAGAGTTTTTATGCAGATATGTCGAATTATGGCGGAGCTAAAACTTTTTGAAATTATATAGTGACAGGATGTCAAAACCAAAATTGTCTGCACAGTTGTGACTGAACCCTCTGACGGAAACTCACAGTTTCAAGGCCAACATCTAAAGGATATTTTGAGTTGAAAATGATGCAGATATCTTGAACGGTGTTGGAGATATTGGTCTTAGAGTAGCAGCCTCAAATTTCCTTAAGCCACCAAGGGGTATTATGGCTGGGATCAAATATTAGGGGAGAACAGGGTTGGTTGTCACACTTTTTACTGTTTTGATGATTGCTCATCATCAAAACATCTTTCAATAGTCATTCCTACATTAAATTGAAGCTTAAGGTAGTGGCTTGAAATGTGTATCCCTCTCATTTTCCAACTCATTGTAACAAAGAGGCAATTAACTATCAAAGACACTCTGACACATTGTGACAACCAACCCCATCACAGGGTTGGTTGTCACACACTATGGGGTTGGTTGTCACACACTATGGGGTTGGTTGTCACACACTATGGAGATGGTTGTCACACACTATGGGGATGGTTGTCACACACTATGGGGATGGTTGTCACACACTATGGGGATGGTTGTCACACACTATGGGGATGGTTGTCACACACTATGGGGTTGGTTGTCACACACTATGGAGTTTGATGTCACACACTATGGGGATGGTTGTCACACACTATGGGGATGGTTGTCACACACTATGGGGTTGGTTGTCACACACTATGGGGATGGTTGTCACACACTATGGAGTTTGATGTCACACACTATGGGGTTGGTTGTCACACACTATGGGGTTGGTTGTCACACACTATGGAGTTTGATGTCACACACTATGGGGATGGTTGTCACACACTATGGGGAAGGTTGTCACACACTATGGGGATGGTTGTCACACACTATGGGGATGGTTGTCACACACTATGGGGTTGGTTGTCACACACTATGGAGTTTGATGTCACACACTATGGGGATGGTTGTCACACACTATGGGGATGGTTGTCACACACTATGGGGTTGGTTGTCACACACTATGGGGATGGTTGTCACACACTATGGAGTTTGATGTCACACACTATGGGGTTGGTTGTCACACACTATGGGGTTGGTTGTCACACACTATGGAGTTTGATGTCACACACTATGGGGATGGTTGTCACACACTATGGGGATGGTTGTCACACACTATGGGGATGGTTGTCACACACTATGGGGATGGTTGTCACACACTATGGGGATGGTTGTCACACACTATGGGGATGGTTGTCACACACTATGGGGTTGGTTGTCACACACTATGGGGATGGTTGTCACACACTATTGGGATGGTTGTCACACACTATGGAGTTTGATGTCACACACTATGGGGATGGTTGTCACACACTATGGGGATGGTTGTCACACACTATGGAGTTTGATCTCACACACTATGGGGATGGTTGTCACACACTATGGGGATGGTTGTCACACACTATGGGGATGGTTGTCACACACTATGGGGTTGGTTGTCACACACTATGGAGTTTGATGTCACACACTATGGGGATGGTTGTCACACACTATGGGGATGGTTGTCACACACTATGGGGATGGTTGTCACACACTATGGGGATGGTTGTCACACACTATGGGGATGGTTGTCACACACTATGGGGTTGGTTGTCACACACTATGGGGATGGTTGTCACACACTATGGGGATGGTTGTCACACACTATGGAGATGGTTGTCACACACTATGGGGATGGTTGTCACACACTATGGGGATGGTTGTCACACACTATGGGGAAGGTTGTCACACACTATGGGGATGGTTGTCACACACTATGGGGATGGTTGTCACACACTATGGGGTTGGTTGTCACACACTATGGAGTTTGATGTCACACACTATGGGGATGGTTGTCACACACTATGGGGATGGTTGTCACACACTATGGGGTTGGTTGTCACACACTATGGGGATGGTTGTCACACACTATGGAGTTTGATGTCACACACTATGGGGTTGGTTGTCACACACTATGGGGTTGGTTGTCACACACTATGGAGTTTGATGTCACACACTATGGGGATGGTTGTCACACACTATGGGGATGGTTGTCACACACTATGGGGATGGTTGTCACACACTATGGGGATGGTTGTCACACACTATGGGGATGGTTGTCACACACTATGGGGTTGGTTGTCACACACTATGGGGATGGTTGTCACACACTATGGGGATGGTTGTCACACACTATGGAGTTTGATGTCACACACTATGGGGATGGTTGTCACACACTATGGGGATGGTTGTCACACACTATGGGGTTGGTTGTCACACACTATGGAGTTTGATGTCACACACTATGGGGATGGTTGTCACACACTATGGGGATGGTTGTCACACACTATGGAGTTTGATCTCACACACTATGGGGTTGGTTGTCACACACTATGGAGTTTGATCTCACACACTATGGGGATGGTTGTCACACACTATGGGGATGGTTGTCACACACTATGGGGTTGGTTGTCACACACTATGGGGATGGTTGTCACACACTATGGGGATGGTTGTCACACACTATGGGGTTGGTTGTCACACACTATGGAGTTTGATGTCACACACTATGGGGATGGTTGTCACACACTATGGGGATGGTTGTCACACACTATGGGGATGGTTGTCACACACTATAGGGTTGGTTGTCACACACTATGGGGATGGTTGTCACACACTATGGGGATGGTTGTCACACACTATAGGGTTGGTTGTCACACACGATGGGGTTGGTTGTCACACACTATGGGGATGGTTGTCACACACTATGGGGTTGGTTGTCACACACTATGGGGATGGTTGTCACACACTATGGGGTTGGTTGTCACACACTATGGGGATGGTTGTCACACACTATGGGGTTGGTTGTCACACACTATGGGGTTGGTTGTCACACACGATGGGGTTGGTTGTCACACACTATGGGGATGGTTGTCACACACTATGGGGATGGTTGTCACACACTATGGGGTTGGTTGTCACACACTATGGGGTTGGTTGTCACACACTATGGGGTTGGTTGTCACACACTATGGGGTTGGTTGTCACAATGGTATTTCAATGGGAAAAATCTTTTTAAAAAGGCAAGAAGGCAGAACTAAATTTGAAAGTTTAATTACACTGACAAGTGATAGGCCTAAATAAATGAATGCATTTTAACATAAAATGAGCAAGGAACATGAACAGGCAACACATCTTTAGACCGGCCTATATAACAACATGAAGAACAAAACAAATAGGCCGAACAATAATGGCCGACTCCACTAGGCTACATGCAGTCACTGTCTGAGTTACAGTAATGGTAATTGTAGGGTCTGCACACTCCAACTCATTTCACCATGCATGATTTTGCCAACATAGAGAATGTGACGACCAACCCCAACTGGAATTTTTTGCTAGCATCAAGGCTAACAACCATCTAACAACTACTTAGCTAGCTAATAAAAATCTAAACTGTAGCTCTCCCCTCACACTTTGTAAGGGTAACACTTGTTTTGTTATAAACCCATCGTTTAAAAGCCTAGAAGAAAAATACTGAGGAGCTGAATATTTACAATTTGACATGAAAAACACAAAAAGTCTTCTCACCTCAAGTTCAGCTGTCTTACTTCAGAGAAGACTATGTAGGTGAGCTCTGATCCTAATTCTGGAAATGTCCATACCCCAATTTGAGAGACAGTGCCCTCTGGTGGCGAGATATAACAAGTGTGCCAACCAACCCCGTTATCCCCTACCATACGGATGTGTTCAGACCTAGAACCTCATTATGCTCAGTGCTTCTGGGTCAGATTGGAGCATGCTTGGCTGAGAAAAAACATATACACTTTTTTTGTGAAGCACAACTTTGATGCCTCACCAGGGCCATTCTCTCAGACTACGATACATATGCTTATCAGTTTTACATTGTTTAGGCCTCTTCTTGCTGCAAAAACCTTATTTCAAGTGAATCCAACATACCTCTTCAAAGAAGAAAATGTTCAAAGGCCTGAAAGGGTGATTTTTGTCAGTTTTCCCAAAATATCTCCCTTCCTAACAATATTTCTTTATGACGTTAAAATACTTTTTTTTCAGTCTCAGGGAGCTGGAAGTGGGAACAATGACATCATCCTTCTAGATTAAACTGCTGGACTCTTACAGCCCACTACAGGGCATTACTGGGCCAAATTCCCCTGCCCATATTTGACATCAAAAAATTATCAAATCTTTCACAAGTCATTTTAATATATGTTGAGTGCATCAAATTACTGATTTATCATGTCTACCTTTTTTTTTTCAAATGTGGGATTAAGATAGATTCCAAAATCTACATAAGGAACTATTTTTAAAGTGGAATTTTCTTTTTAAAATAACTGCAGATAAAGAAAAAATTGTCTCAGTAAAATATTGTCACAAGGGACTTCTGGATTTTTCTACAGCCATCTATAATTCTGAAAATAGAAAAAATAATACAAATTAAATATATGGGTTAAAAAAAGTTATGCATCACATTATTACGATTGCATTATTTCACTGTGACATGTTTTAGATGGATTTGAATCAATGAAATAGAAGAACTTCATACAGGTTTTGTAATAGACTTCAGAGCATGACTGATATTTATGTCAGAAGCAATATCAAACAGCATTAAACTACCATCAATTTGCACTAGCCAGAAACTGTGTGAGTTTGGATATGCTGTCATTTAGAAAAAAAACAATGTTGACATTGGCCCCTGAATGCAAGACACCAGCCGATGCCCATCATTTCATAATTAGTCAATATATAAATTCTGATCATGATATATTTTATACAAATGATTTCATATTTAATAAATAAATATTATGTTGTCCAATCCAGTTATAATTTACAGATGAAATAAAACGGGGACATCATTATGCAGGGAATCATTACACAATACAATCAAGAAAACTAAAAGTGATGCAATACGTTCATGTCTCATTATAGAGCAAAGTACACATAACGAAATGTCATAGTAGGAGAAACTGAAAAAAGACACTGCTGCTTTGATAACACTTCTTATGTGTGATCATGGCATTGAGAAACATTTCATTATTTTTTGCGAGCTTTATTCATCTTCTTTCTTTTGAAAATCTTCTTGATAGAGTTAAGAACTTCCTCTGTCTTTAAAGCGTAAACAATGGGGTTAAGCAATACTGGTATGGTGAGTGTCAGAGAGGTGTTAATAATCCTGGCATTAGGATGAATAGAAGAAGACAATGAGATTATGCTATTGCAAAGAACTGGCAAAAAGAATATAGCCACAAGAATCAGATGATATGAACAAGTTTTGAGCGCTTTAAGTCGCGCCTCTCCTGATGCAATCCGTAAAATAAATAAAAACCACTGAATGAGAAGGTGTGTCCAAACTTTTGACTGTTAGTGTACTTATGATTATTTTCTTGAATAATAAAATGAACTGTATTCTACAAAACATATGAAAATCATTTGAAATTCCTACAATACTATGAAACAAACTACAGACATTAAACTGTTTTAAACACCCAAAGTCAAAAATCAAGGACATTTAGTTTACTTTCATTATGACAAAACTCAAGGCCAGAAACGATATAACATCAGGTATAAATCAAGATCAAAATTAGCTATAAAATTATGTCAAGTCATCAAACTATTAATAGAATAATCATAACAAAGAAAAGACACAAAAGCAGGACAATATGTGAGCTATCCAAATGTCGAAGAGGTCTAAATACAAAAACAGGGACATCATTATGTGGGGAATCATTACACATTACCATGAGTAAAGAAAGGGAACAATATTTTCAGGTTTCATTATATAGCAAAGAACATGATGTTAAAAAATGTATAAGTAAAAGACTGGTAGGAGAAACTGAAGACACTTCTTATGTGTGATCATGTCATTGATAAACATTTCATTACTTTTTTGCGAGCTTTATTTATCTTCTTTCTTTTGAAAATCTTCTTGGTAGAGTTAAGAACTTCCTCTGTCTTTAAAGCGTACACAATGGGGTTAAGCATTGCTGGTATGGTGAGTGTCAGAGAGTTGTTAATGATCCTGGCATTAGGATGAATAGAAGAAGACAATGAGATTATACTATTGCAAAGAATTGGCAAAAAGAAAATAGCCACAAGAATCAGATGATAAGAACAAGTTTTGAAAGCTCTAAGTCGCTCCCCTCCTGATGCAATCCTTTTTAGTGCGACTGAAATACAAACATATGTCAGAGCTATCAATATAGGAGGTATACAGATGATGGCAAACAAACCAATATACGACATTAGGATATTCATAGAATTGTCATTGCAAGCCAGGTGATAAACAAGGGGATGATCACAGAAAAAGCTTGTCACCACCAAAGATCCACAGAATGACAGACGATCAATGAGCTTTACAAGGCATGTCAATGCACCTGTAATAAAAGCCCATGAAAACATCAGCATCACACCAATAACTTGATTAGTAACAATACTATGGTACCTTAGAGGGAAGCAAATCGCTATTAATCTGTCAAATGCCATTGTGACAAGCGTCCATGACTGCAAGCCTCCAAACAATAAAACAAAGAACATGTAACTCAAACAAGCCTCATAGACGATGTACCTCCTGTTAAACAAAAAGGAGTCTAAGAGTTTTGGTATGAGAGCTGTGCTGCCACACAAATCAGCCAACGCCAGGTTAAACACAATCATGTATTTGGGAGTATGCAGGGCCTCCACCAGGTAAATAACTAACATGAGGAAGCCATTCCCCAGAACAGTCAGGATGTAGACAAAACACAGGAACACATAGTAATACTTCACATGAGGGATGTTGGTAAACCCACTGAGATAGAACCTTGCAGGGCGAACAAACGTGGTGTTAAGTTTCTCTTCTGGACCCATTACAAAGATCTGGAATTCTGGATTTAAGAAAAGGAGAAACAATACTTATTAAAATTGAATACAATGTTAAAATTGTGAAAATTTGGTGGAGTCACACTCACCTCTGAGTCAAGTGTTGTGTTCTGTTCACTCTAGCAGCTTGAACTGTGAGGGACTGGACAGTTATAGGTTTCCTTTGTCCCTGAGTGAGTAGGTTTCTCTGTCACTCAACATCCTCTACATGTCTCATGTGGGAGTGTTTCAGAGCTTATGTCATTGTTGTTCTCAAACTTGGACTCAGTTAACTTTTGCCATCATAACATCTATTTTAGGAGAAGAACTATCACAGTGACAAGGGAGTGAAAGTTAAAGGATTCATTAAGCTGTATTCTAACACTGACTCGGAAAACCCTAACCCCAATCTCAACGAGAGATGGAAAATTCTGTAAGCTTTATTCCAGCCAATGTTGATTCATTAAACTATGTCCAGATTAGAGTTGACACAACACCAGAACCTTGACTTGAGCAACCATTCCACAGATCTAAGGTCCAGCTCAGGCCAGGACTCAGCTGTACATCTACACTTCAAGGACCAATAAGACTCCTTTGAGGATAGCAAAGTTCAGATTTTGGTCAGAGAAAACCTTTGGTTTGAAAGTGACGTAAAGAAAGCCATCCATGTGAGGCCTAAACAACCTTCCTTTAGCACCCAGTTTAAATCCTTTTACATCCTCCTATATCATGTCAGCCAATGCTTCAGGACTCAAATAAGCTGATGGGGCTTTGAAAAATGTGCAGCACTGGCATAAATATGTTTTCAGGAAGGGATTCTAATCTTACATGTAAAGTTTGAGGCAGTTTTGACCTTTGTGTAGTTGAGTCGCAATAACTTCTTATTGAATTGGTGTGACTTCAAACTCTGATGAGTGGCAAAACCAGACCCATTGAATTTTGTACACAAACCTAAGAGTATACCTTTTTAAACTGTTTTCTCTCTATACACAAACAAGTAATTCTGGATTGGATTAACCTTGTTGGAGTAATGAATCAAAATGTTTGACAAGAAAATTGGTTAAAAAATTCCAAATTTTTCAGATGTCAAACTTTGACAGGCTGGTATGAACATGCGCTTCGACTTTTGATGTAATCTTAAGATTTTGCATCTTTTTTTATTTTTTAAACTGATGGATTGAGATAGATCCTGCAGCCTTGCTGCTCGGGTCCTAATAAGAAACTAAATTTCTGAAGTTGAATGTTTTTTTTGTTTTTTTTGTAATTGCAGAGAAATAACAATTTGTCTGAGTAAATTATTGTCACAAGGAACTTCTGGGTTTTTCTACAGCCATCTATAATTCTTAAAATAGAAAAAAAAAACAAAGTAAAAGTTTTGTATCACATTATTTTAATTTCATAATTCCAGTCATATACAATCTAATGTACCTGGTTGTCTTAGCCTGTGACATGGATGGATTTTAGTTTATGAAATAGAAGAACTACATTAGGTTTTTGCTATTGACTTCAGAATATGACTGATATTTTCGTCAGAAGCAATATCAATATGTAATACTCTATACATCAATTACACAAGCAAGTAACTGTTTTAGGTTGCATATGATGTCGTTTAGAAAAAAGACAATGGTGACATTGGCCCCTTAAGTACAGACACCAGATGATAACCATCATTTCATAAAGAAACAAAATCTGAATATTGATCATGAAATATTGTATAAAAATGATTTCATATTTATTAAATACATGTAATGTTGTCCAATACAGTTATCATTTATAGACAGAATAAAACAGGGACATCATTGTGTAAGGAATCATTACACAATGCAACTAAGAAAACTAAGAGTAATGCAAGGTAATGCAATATTTTGATGTCTTGTTATATAGAAAAGTACATAATAATAATAACAAAATGTCATAGTAGGAAAAACTGGAGACAAAAAAAGGCCCTACTGCTATGATAACACTTCTTATGTGTGATCATGTCATTGATAACATTTCATTATTTTTTGCGAGCTTTATTCATCTTCTTTCTTTTGAAAATCTTCTTGGTAGAGTTGACAACTTCCTCTGTCTTTAAAGAGTAAATAATGGGGTTAAGCATTGCTGGTATGGTGTGTGTCAGAGAGGTGTTAATGATCCTGGCATTAGGATGGATATAGGAGGACACTATGTTGGTGCCCACAAATGGAAGAAAGAAAATAGCCACAAGAATCAGGTGATATGAACAAGTTTTGAACGCTTTAAGTCGCTCCTCTCCTGATGCAATCCTTTTCAGTGCTACTGAAATACAAACATATGTCAGTGTTATCAATACAAGAGGAATAAAGATAAATACAATGACACAAATAAATGCTACTATTTTATTTAAAGAGTTGTCATTGCAAGCCAGGCGATAAACAAGGGCGTGATCACAGTAAAAACCCTTCAACACAAAAGCTCCACAGAATGACAGACGATCAATGAGCTTTACAAGGCATGTCAATGCACCTATAATAACAACCCATGAAAACATCAGCATCACACCAATAGTTTGATTAGTAACAATACTATGGTACCTTAGAGGGAAGCAAATCGCTATTAATCTGTCAAATGCCATTGTGACAAGTGTCCATGACTGCACGCCTGCAAACAATATAACAAAGAACATGTAACTCAAACAAGCCTCATAGACGATGTACCTCCTGTTAAACAAAAAGGAGTCTAAGAGTTTTGGTATGAGAGCCGTGCTGCCACACAAATCTGCCAACGCCAGGTTAAACACAATCATGTATTTGGGAGTATGCAGGGCCTCCACCAGGTAAATAACTAACATGAGGAAGCCATTCCCCAGAACAGTCAGGATGTAGACAAAACACAGGAACACATAGTAATACTTCACATGAGGGATGTTGGTAAACCCACTGAGATAGAACCTTGCAGGGCGAACAAGCGTGGCGTTAAGTTTCTCTTCTGGACCCATTACAAAGATCTGTTTTTGTAGATTTAAGAAAAGGAGAACAATACTTATCAAAGATGAAGACAATTTTAAAATTGTAAAAAGTTGGTGGAGTCACACTCACCTCTGAGTGAAGTGTTCTGTTCTGTTCACTCTAGCAGCTCGAACTGTGAGGGACTGGACAGTTATAGGTTTCCTTTGTCCCTGAGTGAGTAGGTTTCTCTGTCACTCAACATCCTCTACATGTCTCATGTGTGAGTGTTTCAGTGCTTATGTCATTGTTGTTCTCAAACTTGGACTCAGTTAACTTTTGCCATCATAACATCTATTTTAGGAGAAGAACTGACACAGTGACAAGGGAGTGAAAGTTAAAGGATTCATTAAGCTGTATTCTAACACTGACTCTGAAAACCCTAACCCCAAGCTCAACGAGAGATGGAAAATTCTGTAAGCTTTATTCCAGCCAATGTTGATTCATTAAACTATGTCCAGATTAGAGTTGACACAACACCAGAACCTTGACTTGAGCAACCATTCCACAGATCTAAGGTCCAGCTCAGGCCAGGACTCAGCTGTACATCTACACTTCAAGGACCAATAAGACTCCTTTGAGGATAGCAAAGTTCAGATTTTGGTCAGAGAAAACCTTTGGTTTGAAAGTGACGTAAAGAAAGCCATCCATGTGAGGCCTAAACAACCTTCCTTTAGCACCCAGTTTAAATCCTTTTACATCCTCCTATATCATGTCAACCAATGCTTCAGGACTCAAATAAGCTGATGGGGCTTTGAAAAATGTGCAGGAAATGAATAAATATGTTTTCAGGAAGGGATTCTAATCTTACATGTAAAGTTTGAGGCAGTTTGGGCCTTTGTGTAGTTGAGTCGCAATAACTTCTTATTGAATTGGCGTGACATCAACTCTGATGAGGGGCAAAACCAGACGCATTGAATTTTGTACACAAGCCAAAGAGTATACCTTTTTTACACTGTTTTCTCTCTATACAAATAAGTAAGTGGGGAATGGATTGATCCTGTTGGAGTAATGAAGCAAAATGTTTGACGAGAAAATGTGTGAAAAAAAAATCAAAATTCTCAGATGTCAAACTTAGACAAGCTGGTATGGCCACGCCCTTTGACTTTTTGATACAATCTTAAGGTTTTGTTTGTTTAGGTCTCTTCTATCGGTAAAATAAAGATGGGGGTGATTGGATAATCCCTTGTAGAGGCGTTTACCATAGAAGAAGCTCTGGAAATAGCTAATAATTAGCCTTTTTTCCCCACAATATTCAAAATAGCCGACTTCCTGTTGGTTTAAAGATATGGGTCCAAGCCACTGTTTTTGTAGGTCTAAGCATGAGATACAAGCATAAGTAAGTATATCTCTCTAATTGACACAGGCTGCAGGGGTTCAATTCTGGGAAATTGTTCAAACATATGGGTGTGGCTAAGTCAGCTGTTAGGCCACACCCACTGACCAAACCAAAATAAAACTTCTCATTGCTCCACTGGGATCCTGTGTAGCATGTTTGGTGAAGCTAGAAGTATTTTAAGCACTTCAAAAAACTACTTCCTGTTTGATGTTGGAAAAAAAATTAATCATGGCAAAATTGTTGAGGGTAGGCTAATGCACTTCACAGGGAGGGTTGTACCTGAACAATTCTGAGGGGAATTCAGCAAACCAGGTAAGAACTGACAGTGGTTTGGTGGAAGCAGTAACTTCCTGTTGTCAGTAGGTGGCGTTGTGGTTTTTTAGGAAAATGTCATAGATGGAAGTATTCAGGCTGGGACCCCTCACAAGGACAAGAGTTTTTATGCAGATATGTCGAATTATGGCGGAGCTAAAATTGTTTGAAATTATATAGTGGCAGGATGTCAAAACCAAAATTCTCTGCACAGTTGTGACCGAACCCTCTGCCAGAAACTCACAGTTTCAAGAGCAACATCTAAAGGATATTTTGAGGTTGAAAATGATGCAGATATCTTGAACGGTGTTGGAGATATTGGTCTTAGAGTAGCAGCCTCAAATTTCCTTAAGCCACCGAGGGGTATTATGGCTGGGATCAAATATTGGGGGAGAACAGGGTTGGTTGTCACACTTTTTACTGTTTTGATGATTGCTCATCATCAAAACATCTTTCAATAGTCATTCCTACATTAAATTGAAGCTTAAGGTAGTGGCTTGAAATGTGTATCCCTCTCATTTTCCAACTCATTGTAACAAAGAGGCAATTAACTATCAAAGACATACCCCATCACAGGGTTGGTTGTCACACACTATGGGGTTGGTTGTCACACACTATGGGGTTGGTTGTCACACACTATGGGGATGGTTGTCACACACTATGGAGTTCGATGTCACACACTATGGGGATGGTTGTCACACACTATGGGGATGGTTGTCACACTATGGAGTTTGATGTCACACACTATGGGGATGGTTTTCACACACCATGGGGTTGGTTGTCACACACTATGGGGTTGGTTGTCACACACTATGGGGTTGGTTGTCACACACTATGGGGTTGGTTGTCACACACTATGGGGTTTGATGTCACACACTATGGGGATAGTTGTCACACACTATGGGGTTGGTTGTCACACACTATGGGGTTGGTTGTCACACACTATGGAGTTTGATGTCACACACTATGGGGTTGGTTGTCACACACTATGGGGTTTGATGTCACACACTATGGGGATAGTTGTCACACACTATGGGGATGGTTGTCACACACTATGGGGTTGGTTGTCACACACTATGGGGTTGGTTGTCACACACTATGGGGTTGGTTGTCACACACTATGGGGTTGGTTGTCACAATGGTATTTCAATGGGAAACATCTTTTGAGAAAGGCAAGAAGGCAGAACTAAATTTGAAAGTTTAATTGCACTGACAAGTGATAGGCCTACATAACTTAATGCATTTTAACATAAAATGAGCAAGGACCATGAACAGGAAACACATCTTTAGACCGGCCTATATAACAACATGAAGAACAAAACAAATAGGCCGAACAATAATGGCCGACTCCACTAGGCTACATGCAGTCACTGTCTGAGTTACAGTAATGGTAAATGTAGGGTCTGCACACTCCAACTCATTTCACCATGCATGATTTTGCCAACATAGGGGTTGGTTGTTACATGTGACAACCAACCCCAAAGAGAATGTGACGACCAACCCCAACTGGAATTTTTTGCTAGCATCAAGGCTAACAACCATCTAACAACTACTTAGCTAGCTAATAAAAATCTAAACTGTAGCTCTCCCCTCACACTTTGTAAGGGTAACACTTGTTTTGTTATAAACCCATCGTTTAAAAGCCTAGAAGAAAAATACTGAGGAGCTGAATATTTACAATTTGACATGAAAAACACAAAAAGTCCTCTCACCTCAAGTTCAGCTGTCTTACTTCAGAGAAGACTATGTAGGTGAGCTCTGATCCTAATTCTGGAAATGTCCATACCCCAATTTGAGAGACAGTGCCCCCTGGTGGCGAGGTGTAACAAGTGTGCCAACCAACCCGTGTGACAACCAACTCCGTTCTCCCCTACCATACGGATGTGTTCAGACCTAGAACCTCATTATTATTCTCAGTGCATCTGGGTCAGATTGGAGCATGCTTGGCTGAGAAAAAAACATATACACTTTTTTTGTGAAGCACAACTTTGATGCCTCACCAGGGCCATTCCCTCAGACTACGATACATATGCTTATCAGTTTTACATTGTTTAGGCCTCTTCTTGCTGCAAAACCTTATTTCAAGTGAATCCAACATACCTCTTCAAAGAAGAAAATGTTCAAAGGCCTGAAAGGGTGATTTTTGCCAGTTTTCCCAAAATATCTCCCTTCCTAACAATATTTCACCACAATGTTAATAGACATTTTTCAGTCTCAGGGAGCTGGAAGTGTGTACAATGACATCATCTTTCTAGATTAAACTGCTGGACTCTTACAGCCCACTACAGGGCATTACTGGGCCAAATTCTCCTGCCCATATTTGACAACATAAATGATCAAATCTTTCACAAGTTATTTTAATATATGTTGAGTGCATCAAATTACTGATTTATCATGTAAAGCTTTTTATTTTATTTTTAACTGAGGGATTAAGATAGATTCTAAATTTTAAAAAAGAAACTACATTTCTAAAGTTGAATTATTATTATTTTAAATAACTGCAGACAAAGAAAAGTTTGGCTGAGTAAAATATTGTCACAAGCCATTTCTGGATTTTTCTACAGCCATCTATAATTCTGAAAATAGAAAAAAAATACAAAGTAAATATATTGGTTGAAAAAAGTTATGCATCAGATTATTAGTATCGCATTATTTCACTCAAATACAATCTAATGTACCTGGTTATCTTAGCCTGTGACATGTTTAGATGGATTTGAATCAATGAAATACAAGAACTACATACAGGTTTTGTAACAGACTTCAGAGCATGACTGATATTTATGTCAGAAGCAATATCAAACAGCATTAAACTACCATCAATTTGCACTAGCCAGAAACTGTGTGAGTTTGGATATGCTGTCATTTAGAAAAAAAACAATGTTGACATTGGCCCCTGAATGCAAGACACCAGCCAATGCCCATCATTTCATAATTAGTCAATATATACACTACCGTTCAAAAGTTTGGGGTCACCCAGACAATTTTGTATTTTCCATGAAAACTCACACTTTATTTATGAAATGAGTTACAAAATGAATAGAAAATATAGTCAAGACATTGACAAGGTTAGAAATAATGATTTTTATTTGAAATAATAATTTTGTCCTTCAAACTTTGCTTTCATCAAAGAATGCTCCCTTTGCAGTAATTACAGCATTGCAGACCTTTGGCATTCTAGCTGTTTATTTGTTGAGGGAATCTGAAGAAATTTCACCCCACACTTTCTGAAGCACCTCCCACAAGTTGGATTGGCTTGATGGGCACTTCTTGCGTACCATACGGTCAAGCTGCTCCCACAACAGCTCAATGGGGTTGAGATCTGGTGACTGCGCTGTCCACTCCATTACAGACAGAATACCAGCTGCCTGCTTCTCCCCTGAATAGTTCTTGCATAATTTGGAAGTGTGCTTTGGGTCATTGTCCTGTTGTAGGAGGAAATTGGCTCCAATCAAGCGCTGTCCACAGGGTATGGCATGGCGTTGCAAAATTGAGTGATAGCCTTCATTATTCAAAATCCCTTTTATCTTGTACAAATCTCCCACTTTACCAGCACCAAAGCAGCCTCAGACCATCACATTACCTCCACCATGCTTAACAGATGGCGTCCGGCACTCTTCCAGCATCTTTTCACTTGTTCTGCGTCTCACAAATGTTCTTCTGTGTGATCCAAACACCTGAAACTTCGATTAATCTGTCCATAACACTTTTTTCCAATCTTCCTCTGTCCAATGTCTGTGTTCTTTTGTCCATATTAATCTTTTCCTTTTATTGGCCAGTCTCAGATATGGCTTTTTCTTTGCCACTCTACATAGAAGGCCAGCATCCCGGAGTCGCCTCTTCACTGTAGACGTTGACACTGGCGTTTTGCGGGTACCATTTAATGAAGCTGCCAGTTCAGGACCTTTGAGGCGTCTATTTCTCAAACTAGAGACTCTACTGTATGTGTCTTCTTGCTCAGTTGTGCACCGCGGCCTCCCACTTCTCTTTCTACTCTGGTTAGAGCCTGTTTGTGCTGTTCTCTGAAGGGAGTAGTACACACAGTTGTAGGAAATGTTCAGTTTCTTGGCAATTTCTCACATTGGAATAGCCTTCATTTCTAAGAACAAGAATAGACTGTCGAGTTTCATATGAAAGTTCTCTTTTTCTGGCCATTTTGAGAGTATAATCGAACCCACAAATGTGATGCTCCAGATACTCAACTAGCTCAAAGAAAGGCCAGTTTTACAGCTTCTTTAACCAGCAAAACAGTTTTCAGCTGCGCTAACGTAACTGCACAAGGGTTTTCAAGATGTTTCTAATCATCCATTAGCTTTCTAACGCGATTAGCAAACACAATGTACCATTAGAACACTGGAGTGATGGTTGCTGGAAATGGGCCTCTATACACCTATGTAGATATTCCATTAAAAAAAGACGTTTGCAGCTAGAATAGTCATTTACAGCATTAACAATGTATAGAGTGTATTTCTGATTAATTTAATGTTATCTTCATTGAAAAAAACTGTGCTTTTCTTTCAAAAATAAGGACATTTCTAAGTGACCCCAAACTTTTGAACGGTAGTGTAAATTCTGATTATGATATATTTTATACAAATGATTTCATATTTAATAAATAAATATAATGTTGTCCAATCCAGTTATAATTTACAGATGATATAAAACAGGGACATCATTCTGCAGGGAATCATTACACAATACAATTAAGAAAACTAAAAGTGATGCAATATGTTCATGTCTCATTATAGAGCAAAGTACACATAACGAAATGTCATAGTAGGAGAAACTGAAAAAAAGACACTGCTGCTTTGATAACACTTCTCGTGTGTTTTCATGTCATTGATAAACATTTAATTATTTTTTGGTAGCTTTATTTATCTTCTTTCTTTTGAAAATCTTCTTGGTAGAGTTAAGAACTTCCTCTGTCTTTAAAGCGTACACAATGGGGTTAAGCAATGCTGGTATGGTGAGTGTCAGAGAAGCATTAATGATCCTGGCATTAGGATGAATAAAAGAGGCCACTGAGACTATGGTATTGCAAAGAACTGGCAAAAAGAAAATAGTCACAAGAATCAGATGATATGAACAAGTTTTGAACGCTTTAAGTCGCTCCTCTCCTGATGCAATCCGTGTTAGTGCAACTGAAATACAAACATATGTCAGTACAATTAATAGAGGAGGTATACAGATAAATGCAAAGAAACCAGTATATGATATTAGGAAATTTAAAGAATTGTCATTGCAAGCCAGGCCATGAACAAGGGTGTGATCACAGAAAAAGCTCTTCACCACCAAAGATCCACAGAATGACAGACGATCAATGAGCTTTACAAGGCATGTCAATGCACCTGTAATAACAACCCATGAAAACATCAGCATCACACCAATAACTTGATTAGTAACAATACTATGGTACCTTAGAGGGAAGCAAATCGCTATTAATCTGTCAAATGCCATTGTGACAAGCGTCCATGACTGCAAGCCTCCAAAAAATAAAACAAAGAACATGTAACTCAAACAAGCCTCATAGACGATGTACCTCCTGTTAAACAAAAAGGAGTCTAAGAGTTTTGGTATGAGAGCCGTGCTGCCACACAAATCTACCAACGCCAGGTTAAACACAATCATGTATTTGGGAGTATGCAGGGCCTCCACCAGGTAAATAACTAACATGAGGAAGCCATTCCCCAGAACAGTCAGGATGTAGACAAAACACAGGAACACATAGTAATACTTCACATGAGGGATGTTGGTAAACCCACGGAGATAGAACCTTGCAGGGCGAACAAACGTGGTGTTAAGTTTCTCTTCTGGACCCATTACAAAGATCTGGAATTCTGGATTTAAGAAAAGGCGAAACAATACTCATTAAAGATGAAGACAATGTTAAAAAGGTGAAAGGTTGACAAAGTCAAGCTCACCTCTGAGTGAAGTGTTCTGTTCTGTTCACTCTAGCAGCTTGAACTGTGAGGGACTGGACAGTTATAGGTTCCCTTTGTCCCTGAGTGAGTAGGTTTCTCTGTCACTCAACATCCTCTACATGTCTCATGTGGGAGTGTTTCAGTGCTTATGTCATTGTTGTTCTCAAACTTGGACTCAGTTAACTTTTGCCATCATAACATCTATTTTAGGAGAAGAACTATCACAGTGACAAGGGAGTGAAAGTAAACATCATTAAGATATATTCTAACACTGACTCTTAATTCTGATGAACAAAACATGTTTCCATTCGTATCTATTCAGAAATGTACTCCATGAACTGAATGTATTATTATCCATATCCATTATGCACTTATTCACTCTCAGTTATGATATTTTAAACAACCAAACATTAATCCACCATGGGTAAGCAACAGTGCTGAGTAATGAGCTTCATTTCAAGAGGCAGAAACCTCAAGCAGAACCAGACTTCTTGGTGAACAGCCATCTGCCATGAGAGGGGAGGCCGAGGATATTGCAATGATGTTCTTTTGGCCCAATCTCAAAGAGATGGAGAGTTCTGCCAGCTTTATTTTGGCCGATATTGATTCACCTAAACTATGTCTCGACTAGAGTCAACACAACACCACAACCTTGACTTGAGCAACCACTCCACAGACACATAGTCAGCACAGAAGAGCCAGCTCAAGGACCAGGGACACTCCCTTGAGGACAACAAAGTTCAGATTATGGAGAGAGAAGACATTTGGTTTGAAAGTGGTGTCAAGGAAGTCATCCATGTTAGGCTTGAACAACCTTCCTTTAACAGAGGTGGTGGTCTTTAGACCTCACTTATCTCCAACTAATCAAACAGTTTTGAATTCTCAAAAAGAAGAAGTAAGGCCGGGCGTGGATTTTGTGTAACGGTTAAGTTGCACGTCCGTATAGCGGGCGGCCCAGGTTCGAATCCAATAGTGTGGCATTAACTCTGATGAGTGGCAAAGCCACACCCATTGAATTTTGTACACAAGCCAAAGAGTATACCTTTCTAAAATTGTTTTCTGCATACACAAACAAGTGTGGATTGCATTAACCTATTTGGAGTAATAAAGCAAAATGTTTACAAAGAAAACTGGTGAAAAAAAACCCCAATTTTTTCAAACTTTGACAAGCTGGCATGGCCACGCCCTTTGACTTTTAATATAATCTTAAGGTTTTGTTTGTTTAGGTGTCTTCCACCTGTGAAATAAAGATCAGGGGGATTGGATTATTTCTTGTGGATGAGTTAATCATAGAAGAAGCCCTGGAAATGGTTAACAATTAGCCTGTTTCTACCCCAAAAGTCTAAATGTCTGACCTCTTGTTGGTTTTATGATATGGGTCCAAGCAACTGTTTTTGTGGATCTAAGCATGAGATACAAGCATAGGAAATTATATCTCTGTAGTTGACACAGGCTTCGGGGGTTCAATTTTAGGAAATTGTTCAAACATATGGGTGTGGCTAAGTCAGCTGTTAAGCCACACCCACTGACCAAACCAAAATAAAACTTCCCATTGCTCCACTGGGATCCTGTGTACCATGTTTGGTGAAGCTAGAAGTATTTTAAGTGCTTCAAAAAACTAATTTTAAACTACACTTAATGAAATTACATTCAGTTTTGCTATAGATTTCAGAATATGACAGAATATGATATGATGTCATTTAGAAAAAAGAACATGTTGACATTGGCCCCTTAAGTACAGACACCAGCTGATGCCCATCATTTAAAAAAGAATCAATATCTGAATATTGCTCATGAAATATTGAACACAAATGATTTCATATTTATTAAATACATGTAATGTTGTCCGATACAGTTATCATTTACAGACAGAATAAAAGAGGGATATCATTATGCAGAGAATCATTACACAATGCAATATTTTCATGTCTAATTTTATAGCAAAGTACTTAATAATAACACAATGTCATAGTAGGAGAAACAGAAGCAATAAAAGACACTTCTTATGTGTGATCATGTCAATGATAAACATTTCATTATTTTTTGGTAGCTTTATTTATCTTCTTTCTTTTGAAAAGCTTCTTAATAGAGTTAAGAACTTCCTCTGTCTTTAAAGCGTACACAATGGGGTTAAGCAGTGCGGGTATCGTGAGTGTCAGAGAGTTGTTAATAATCCTGGCATTAGGATGAATAGAAGAAGACAATGAGATTATGTTATTGCAAAGAACTGGCAAAAAGAAAATAGCCACAAGAATCAGATGATATGAACAAGTTTTGAAAGCTCTAAGTCGCTCCTCTCCTGATGCAATCCTTTTCAGTGCTACTGAAATACAAACATATGTCAGTGCTATCAATATAGGAGGTATACAGACGAGTGCAAGGTAACATATAATAGCGGGTGGCCCAGGTTCAAATCCAATAGTTTGATATTAACTCTGATGAGTGGCAAAGCCACACCCATTGAATTTTGTACACAAGCCAAAGAGTATACCTTTCTAAAATTGTTTTCTGTATATACAAACAAGTGTGGATTGCATTAACCTATTTGGAGTAGTAAAGCAAAATGTTTACAAAGAAAACTGGTGACACCCCCCCCCCCCCCCCCCCCAAATTTTCAAACTTTGACAAGCTGGCATGGCCACGCCCTTTGACTTTTAATATAATCTTAAGGTTTTGTATGTTTAGGTGTCTTCCACCTGTGAAATAAAGATAAGGGTGATTGGATTATTTCTTGTGGATGAGTTAATCAAAGAAGAAGCCCTGGAAATGGTTAACAATTAGCCTGTTTCTATCCCAAAATTCTAAATGTCTGACCTCTTGTTGGTTTTATGATATGGGTCCAAGCAACTGTTTTTGTAGATCTAAGCATGAGATACAAGCATAGGAAAGTATATCTCTCTAATTGACACAGGCTTCGGAGGTTCAATTTTGGGAAACTGTTCAAACATATGGGCGTGGCTAAGTCAGCTGTTAGGCCACACCCACTGACCAAACCAAAATAAAACATCCCATTGCTCCACTGGGATCCTGTGTACCATGTTTGGTGAAGCTAGAAGTATTTTAAGTGCTTCAAAAAAATACTTTTAAACTATACTTAATGAAATTACATCCAGTTTTGCTATAGATTTCAGAATATGACAGAATATGATATGATGTCATTTAGAAAAAAGAACATGTTGACATTGGCCCCTTAAGTACAGACACCAGCTGATGCCCATCATTTAAAAAAGAATCAATATCTGAATATTGCTCATGAAATATTGAACACAAATGATTTCATATTTATTAAATACATGTAATGTTATCCGATACAGTTATCATTTACAGACAGAATAAAACAGGGACATCATTATGCAGAGAATCATTACACAATGCAATATTTTAATGTCTAATTTTATAGCAAAGTACTTAACAATAACACAATGTCATTGTAGGAGAAACAGAAGCAATAAAAAGACACTTCTTATGTGTGATCATGTCATTGATAAACATTTCATTATTTTTTGGTAGCTTTATTCATCTTCTTTCTTTTGAAAAGCTTCTTAATAGAGTTAAGAACTTCCTCTGTCTTTAAAGCGTACACAATGGGGTTAAGCAGTGCTGGTATCGTGAGTGTCAGAGAGGTGTTAATAATCCTGGCATTAGGATGAATAGAAGAAGACAATGAGACTATGTTATTGCACAGAACTGGCAAAAAGAAAATAGCCGCAAGAATCAGATGATATGAACAAGTTTTGAACGCTCTAAGTCGCTCCTCTCCTGATGCAATCCTTTTTAGTGCTACTGAAATACAAACATATGTCAGAGCTATCAATACAGGAGGTATACAGACGAGTGCAAGGTAACAAATAAATGACATTAGGATATTCATAGAGTTGTCATTGCAAGCCAGGCGATAAACAAGGGGATGATCACAGAAAAAACCCTTCACCACCAAAGATCCACAGAATGACAGACGATCAATGAGCTTTACAACGCATGTCAATAAACCTGTAATAACAACCCATGAAAACATCAGCATCACACCAATAACTTGATTAGTAACAATACTATGGTACCTTAGAGGGAAGCAAATCGCTATTAATCTGTCAAATGCCATTGTGACAAGCGTCCATGACTGCATGCCTCCAAACAATATAACAAAGAACATGTAACTCAAACAAGCCTCATAGACGATGTACCTCCTGTTAAACAAAAAGGAGTCTAAGAGTTTTGGTATGAGAGCCGTGCTGCCACACAAATCTACCAACGCCAGGTTAAACACAATCATGTATTTGGGAGTATGCAGGGCCTCCACCAGGTAAATAACTAACATGAGGAAGCCATTCCCCAGAACAGTCAGGATGTAGACAAAACACAGGAACACATAGTAATACTTCACATGAGGGATGTTGGTAAACCCACTGAGATAGAACCTTGCAGGGCGAACAAACGTGGTGTTAAGTTTCTCTTCTGGACCCATTACAAAGATCTGGAATTCTGGATTTAAGAAAAGGACAAACAATACTCATTAAAGATGAAGACAATGTTAAAAAGGTGAAAAGTTGACAAAGTCAAGCTCACCTCTGAGTGAAGTGTTCTGTTCTGTTCCCTCTAGCAGCTTGAACTGTGAGGGACTGGACAGTTATAGGTTTCCTTTGTCCCTGAGTGAGTAGGTTTCTCTGTCACTCAACATCCTCTACATGTCTCATGTGGGAGTGTTTCAGTGCTTATGTCATTGTTGTTCTCAAACTTGGACTCAGTTAACTTTTGCCATCATAACATCTAGTTTAGGAGAAGAACTATCACAGTGACAAGGGAGTGAAAGTAAACATCATTAAGATATATTCTAACACTGACTTAATTCTGATGAACAAAACATGTTTCCATTCGTATCTATTCAGAAATGTACTCCATGAACTGAATGTATTATTATCCATATCCATTATGCACTTATTCACTCTCAGTTATGATATTTTAAACAACCAAACATTAATCCACCATGGGTAAGCAACAGTGCTGAGTAATGAGCTTCATTTCAAGAGGCAGAAACCTCAAGCAGAACCAGACTTCTTGGTGAACAGCCATCTGCCATGATAGGGGAGGCCGAGGATATTGCAATGATGTTCTTTTGGCCCAATCTCAAAGAGATGGAGAGTTCTGCCAGCTTTATTTTGGCCGATATTGATTCACCTAAACTATGTCTAGACTAGAGTCAACACAACACCACAACCTTGACTTGAGCAACCACTCCACAGACACATAGTCAGCACAGAAGAGCCAGCTCAAGGACCAGGGACACTCCCTTGAGGACAACAAAGTTCAGGTTATGGAGAGAGAAGACATTTGGTTTGAAAGTGGTGTCAAGGAAGTCATCCATGTTAGGCTTGAACAACCTTCCTTTAACAGAGGTGGTGGCCTTTAGACCCCACTTATCTCCAAATAATCAAACAGTTTTGAATTCTCAAAAAGAAGAAGTAAGGCCGGGCGTGGATTTTGTGTAACGGTTAAGTTGCACGTCCGTATAGCTGGCGGCCCAGGTTCGAATCCAATAGTGTGACATCAACTCTGATGAGTGGCAAAGCCACACCCATTGAATTTTGTACACAAGCCAAAGAGTATACCTTTCTAAAATTGTTTTCTGCATACACAAACAAGTGTGGTTTGCATTAACCTATTTGGAGTAATAAAGCAAAATGTTTACAAAGAAAACTGGTGAAAAAACCCCAATTTTTGAAACTTTGACAAGCTGGTATGGCCACACCCTTTGACTTTTTAATATAATCTCAAGGTTTTGTTTGTTTAGGTGTCTTCCACCTGTGAAATAAAGATCAGGGGGATTGGATTATTTCTTGTGGATGAGTTAATCATAGAAGAAGCCCTGGAAATGGCTAACAATTAGCCTGTTTCAACCCCAAAAGTCTAAATGTCTGACCTCTTGTTGGTTTTATGATATGGGTCCAATCAACTGTTTTTGTAGATCTAAGCATGAGATACAAGCATAGGAAAGTATATCTCTCTAATTGACACAGGCTGCAGGGGTTCAATTCTGGGAAATTGTTCAAACATATGGGTGTGGCTAAGTCAGCTGTTAGGCCACACCCACTGATCAAACCAAAATAAAACTTCCCATTGCTCCACTGGGATCCTGTGTACCATGTTTGGTGAAGCTAGAAGTATTTTAAGTGCTTCAAAAAACTAATTTTAAACTACACTTAATGAAATTACATCCAGTTTTGCTATAGATTTCAGAATATGACAGAATATAATATGATGTCATTTAGAAAAAAGAACATGTTGACATTGGCCCCTTAAGTACAGACACCAGCTGATGCCCATCATTTAAAAAAGAATCAATATCTGAATATTGCTCATGAAATATTGAACACAAATGATTTCATATTTATTAAATACATGTAATGTTGTCCGATACAGTTCTCATTTACAGACAGAATAAAACAGGGACATCATTATGCAGAGAATCATTACACAATGCAATATTTTCATGTCTAATTTTATAGCAAAGTACTTAATAATAACACAATGTCATAGTAGGAGAAACAGAAGCAATAAAAAGACACTTCTTATGTGTGATCATGTCATTGATAAACATTTCATTATTTTTTGGTAGCTTTATTTATCTTCTTTCTTTTGAAAATCTTCTTGGTAGAGTTAAGAACTTCCTCTGTCTTTAAAGCGTACACAATGGGGTTAAGCAGTGCTGGTATCGTGAGTGTCAGAGAGGTGTTAATAATCCTGGCATTAGGATGAATAGAAGAAGACAATGAGATTATGTTATTGCAAAGAACTGGCAAAAAGAAAATAGCCACAAGAATCAGATGATATGAACAAGTTTTGAAAGCTTTAAGTCGCTCCTCTCCTGATGCAATCCTTTTCAGTGCTACTGAAATACAAACATATGTAAGAGCTATCAAAATAGGAGGTATACAGATGAATGCAAGGAAACCAGTATATGACATTAGGATATTCATAGAATTGTCATTGCAAGCCAGGCGATAAACAAGGGGATGATCACAGTAAAAGCTTGTCACCACCAAAGATCCACAGAATGACAGACGATCAATGAGCTTTACAACGCATGTCAATAAACCTGTAATAACAACCCATGAAAACATCAGCATCACACCAATAACTTGATTAGTAACAATACTATGGTACCTTAGAGGGAAGCAAATCGCTATTAATCTGTCAAATGCCATTGTGACAAGCGTCCATGACTGCAAGCCTCCAAACAATATAACAAAGAACATGTAACTCAAACAAGCCTCATAGACGATGTACCTCCTGTTAAACAAAAAGGAGTCTAAGAGTTTTGGTATGAGAGCCGTGCTGCCACACAAATCTACCAACGCCAGGTTAAACACAATCATGTATTTGGGAGTATGCAGGGCCTCCACCAGGTAAATAACTAACATGAGGAAGCCATTCCCCAGAACAGTCAGGACGTAGACAAAACACAGGAACACATAGTAATACTTCACATGAGGGATGTTGGTAAACCCACTGAGATAGAACCTTGCAGGGCGAACAAACGTGGTGTTAAGTTTCTCTTCTGGACCCATTACAAAGATCTGTTTTTCTAGATTCAAGAAAAGGAGAAACAATACTCATTAAAGATGAAGACAATGTTAAAAAGGTAAAAAGTTGACAAAGTCAAGCTCACCTCTGAGTGAAGTGTTCTGTTCTGTTCACTCTAGCAGCTTGAACTGTGAGGGACTGGACAGTTATAGGTTTCCTTTGTCCCTGAGTGAGTAGGTTTCTCTGTCACTCAACATCCTCTACATGTCTCATGTGGGAGTGTTTCAGTGCTTATGTCATTGTTGTTCTCAAACTTGGACTCAGTTAACTTTTGCCATCATAACATCTATTTTAGGAGAAGAACTATCACAGTGACAAGGGAATGAAAGTAAACATCATTAAGATATATTCTAACACTGACTCTTAATTCTGATGAACAAAACATGTTTCCATTCGTATCTATTCAGAAATGTACTCCATGAACTGAATGTATTATTATCCATATCCATTATGCACTTATTCACTCTCAGTTATGATATTTTAAACAACCAAACATTAATCCACCATGGGTAAGCAACAGTGCTGAGTAATGAGCTTCATTTCAAGAGGCAGAAACCTCAAGCAGAACCAGACTTCTTGGTGAACAGCCATCTGCCATGAGAGGGGAGGCCGAGGATATTGCAATGATGTTCTTTTGGCCCAATCTCAAAGAGATGGAGAGTTCTGCCAGCTTTATTTTGGCCGATATTGATTCACCTAAACTATGTCTAGACTAGAGTCAACACAACACCACAACCTTGACTTGAGCAACCACTCCACAGACACATAGTCAGCACAGAAGAGCCAGCTCAGGGACCAGGGACACTCCCTTGAGGACAACAAAGTTCAGATTATGGAGAGAGAAGACATTTGGTTTGGAAGTGGTGTCAAGGAAGTCATCCATGTTAGGCTTGAACAACCTTCCTTTAACAGAGGTGGTGGCCTTTAGACCTCACTTATCTCCAACTAATCAAACAGTTTTGAATTCTCAAAAAGAAGAAGTAAGGTCGGGCGTGGATTTTGTGTAACGGTTAAGTTGCACGTCCGTATAGCGGGCGGCCCAGGTTCGAATCCAGTAGTGTGACATCAACTCTGATGAGTGGCAAAGCCACACCCATTGAATTTTGTACACAAGCCAAAGAGTATACCTTTCTAAAATTGTTTTCTGCATACACAAACAAGTGTGGTTTGCATTAACCTATTTAGAGTAATAAAGCAAAATGTTTACAAAGAAAACTGGTGAAAAAACCCCAATTTTTGAAACTTTGACAAGCTGGTATGGCCACACCCTTTGACTTTTTAATATAATCTTAAGGTTTTGTATGTTTAGGTGTCTTCCACCTGTGAAATAAAGATCAGGGGGATTGGATTATTTCTTGTGGATGAGTTAATCATAGAAGAAGCCCTGGAAATGGTTAACAATTAGCCTGTTTCTACCCCAAAATTCTAAATGTCTGACCTCTTGTTGGTTTTATGATATGGGTCCAATCAACTGTTTTTGTAGATCTAAGCATGAGATACAAGCATAGGAAATTATATCTCTGTAGTTGACACAGGCTTCGGAGGTTATATTTTAGGAAATTGTTCAAACATATGGGTGTGGCTAAGTCAGCTGTTAGGCCACACCCACTGATCAAACCAAAATAAAACATCCCATTGCTCCACTGGGATCCTGTGTACCATGTTTGGTGAAGCTAGAAGTATTTTAAGTGCTTCAAAAAACTAGTTTTAAACTACACTTAATGAAATTACATTCAGTATTGCTATAGATTTCAGAATATGACAGAATATGATATGATGTCATTTAGAAAAAAGACCATGTTGACATTGGCCCCTTAAGTACAGACACCAGCTGATGCCCATCATTTAAAAAAGAATCAATATCTGAATATTGCTCATGAAATATTGAACACAAATGATTTCATATTTATTAAATACATGTAATGTTGTCCGATACAGTTATCATTTACAGACAGAATAAAACAGGGTCATCATTATGCAGAGAATCATTACACAATGCAATATTTTCATGTCTAATTTTATAGCAAAGTACTTAATAATAACACAATGTCATAGTAGGAGAAACAGAAGCAATAAAAAGACACTTCTTATGTTTGATCATGTCATTGATAAATATTTCATTATTTTTTGGTAGCTTTATTTATCTTCTTTCTTTTGAAAAGCTTCTTGGTAGAGTTAAGAACTTCCTCTGTCTTTAAAGCGTACACAATGGGGTTAAGCAGTGCTGGTATTTTGAGTGTCAGAGAGGTGTTAATAATCCTGACATTAGGATGAATATAAGAAGACAATGAGATTATGTTATTGCAAAGAACTGGCGAAAAGAAAATAGCCACAAGAATCAGATGATATGAACAAGTTTTGAAAGCTCTAAGTCGCTCCTCTCCTGATGCAATCCTTTTCAGTGCTACTGAAATACAAACATATGTCAGAGCTATCAATATAAGAGGTATAAAGGCGAGTGCAAGGAAACAAATAAATGCTGCTATGTTATTCATAGAATTGTCATTGCAAGCCAGGCGATAAACAAGGGGATGATCACAGAAAAAGCTCTTCACCACCAAAGATCCACAGAATGACAGACGATCAATGAGCTTTACAACGCATGTCAATGCACCTGTAATAACAACCCATGAAAACATCAGCATCACACCAATAACTTGATTAGTAACAATACTATGGTACCTTAGAGGGAAGCAAATCGCTATTAATCTGTCAAATGCCATTGTGACAAGCGTCCATGACTGCAAGCCTGCAAACAATATAACAAAGAACATGTAACTCAAACAAGCCTCATAGACGATGTACCTCCTGTTAAACAAAAAGGAGTCTAAGAGTTTTGGTATGAGAGCCGTGCTGCTGCACAAATCTGCCAACGCCAGGTTAAACACAATCATGTATTTGGGAGTATGCAGGGCCTCCACCAGGTAAATAACTAACATGAGGAAGCCATTCCCCAGAACAGTCAGGATGTAGACAAAACACAGGAACACATAGTAATACTTCACATGAGGGATGTTGGTAAACCCACTGAGATAGAACCTTGCAGGGCGAACAAACGTGGTGTTAAGTTTCTCTTCTGGACCCATTACAAAGATCTGGAATTCTGGATTTAAGAAAAGAGAAAAAAATACTATTTAAGGTTGACACAATATTAAAATGGTGAAAAGTTGACAAAGTCAAGCTCACCTCTGAGTGAAGTGTTCTGTTCACTCTAGCAGCTTGAACTGTGTGGGACTGGACAGTTGTAGGTTTCCTTTGTCCCTGAGTGAGTAGGTTTCTCTGTCACTCAACATCCTCTACATGTCTCATGTGGGAGTGTTTCAGTGCTTATGTCATTGTTGTTCTCAAACTTGGACTCAGTTAACTTTTGCCATCATAACATCTATTATAGGAGAAGAACTATCACAGTGACAAGGGAATGAAAGTAAAACATTCATTAAGATATATTCTAACACTGACTTAATTCTGATGAACAAAACATGTTTCCATTCGTATCTATTCAGAAATGTACTCCATGAACTGAATGTATTATTATCCATATCCATTATGCACTTATTCACTCTCAGTTATGATATTTTAAACAACCAAACATTAATCCACCATGGGTAAGACACAGTGGTGAGTAATGAGCTTCATTTCAAGAGGCAGAAACCTCAAGCAGAACCAGACTTCTTGGTGAACAGCCATCTGCCATGAGAGGGGAGGCCGAGGATATTGCAATGATGTTCTTTTGGCCCAATCTCAAAGAGATGGAGAGTTCTGCCAGCTTTATTTTGGCCGATATTGATTCACCTAAACTATGTCTAGACTAGAGTCAACACAACACCACAACCTTGACTTGAGCAACCACTCCACAGACACATAGTCAGCACAGAAGAGCCAGCTCAAGGACCAGGGACACTCCCTTGAGGACAACAAAGTTCAGATTATGGAGAGAGAAGACATTTGGTTTGAAAGTGGTGTCAAGGAAGTCATCCATGTTAGGCTTGAACAACCTTCCTTTAACAGAGGTGGTGGCCTTTAGACCTCACTTATCTCCAACTAATCAAACAGTTTTGGATTCTCAAAAAGAAGAAGTAAGGCCGGGCGTGGATTTTGTGTAACGGTTAAGTTGCACGTCCGTATAGCGGGCGGCCCAGGTTAGAATCCAATAGTGTGACATCAACTCTGATGAGTGGCAAAGCCACACCCATTGAATTTTGTACACAAGCCAAAGAGTATACCTTTCTAAAATTGTTTTCTGCATACACAAACAAGTGTGGTTTGCATTAACCTATTTGGAGTAATAAAGCAAAATGTTTACAAAGAAAACTGGTGAAAAAAACCCCCAATTTTTTCAAAATTTGACAAGCTGGTATGGCCACGCCCTTTGACTTTTTAATATAATCTTAAGGTTTTGTTTGTTTAGGTGTCTTCCACCTGTGAAATAAAGATCAGGGGGATTGGATTATTTCTTGTGGAGGAGTTAATCATAGAAGAAGCCCTGGTAATGGTTAACAATTAGCCTGTTTCTACCCCAAAATTCTAAATGTCTGACCTCTTGTTGGTTTTATGATATGGGTCCAAGCAACTGTTTTTGTGGATCTAAGCATGAGATACAAGCATAGGAAATTATATCTCTGTAGTTGACACAGGCTTCGGGGGTTCAATTTTAGGAAATTGTTCAAACATATGGGTGTGGCTAAGTCAGCTGTTAGGCCACACCCACAGATCAAACCAAAATAAAACTTCCCATTGCTCCACTGGGATCCTGTGTACCATGTTTGGTGAAGCTAGAAGTATTTTAAGTGCTTCAAAAAACTAATTTTAAACTACACTTAATGAAATTACATTCAGTTTTGCTATAGATTTCAGAATATGACAGAATATGATATGATGTCATTTAGAAAAAAGAACATGTTGACATTGGCCCCTTAAGTACAGACACCAGCTGATGCCCATCATTTAAAAAAGAATCAATATCTGAATATTGCTCATGAAATATTGAACACAAATGATTTCATATTTATTAAATACAGGTAATGTTGTCCGATACAGTTCTCATTTACAGACAGAATAAAACAGGGATATCATTATGCAGAGAATCATTACACAATGCAATATTTTCATGTCTAATTTTATAGCAAAGTACTTAATAATAACACAATGTCATAGTAGGAGAAACAGAAGCAATAAAAGACACTTCTTATGTGTGATCATGTCATTGATAAACATTTCATTATTTTTTGGTAGCTTTATTTATCTTCTTTCTTTTGAAAAGCTTCTTAATAGAGTTAAGAACTTCCTCTGTCTTTAAAGCGTACACAATGGGCTTAAGCAGTGCGGGTATCGTGAGTGTCAGAGAGGTGTTAATAATCCTGGCATTAGGATGAATAGAAAAAGACAATGAGATTATGTTATTGCACAGAACTGGCAAAAAGAAAATAGCCACAAGAATCAGATGATATGAACAAGTTTTGAAAGCTCTAAGTCGCTCCTCTCCTGATGCAATCCTTTTCAGTGCTACTGAAATACAAACATATGTCAGTGCTATCAATATAGGAGGTATACAGACGAGTGCAAGGTAACATATAATAGCGGGTGGCCCAGGTTCAAATCCAATAGTTTGATATTAACTCTGATGAGTTGCAAAGCCACACCCATTGAATTTTGTACACAAGCCAAAGAGTATACCTTTCTAAAATTGTTTTCTGTATACACAAACAAGTGTGGTTTGCATTAACCTATTTGGAGTAATAAAGCAAAATGTTTACAAAGAAAATTGGTGAACCCGCCCCCCCCCCCCCAAATTTTCAAACTTTGACAAGCTGGTATGGCCACGCCCTTTGACTTTTAATATAATCTTAAGGTTTTGTTTGTTTAGGTGTCTTCCACCTGTGAAATAAAGATCAGGGTGATTGGATTATTTCTTGTGGATGAGTTAATCATAGAAGAAGCCCTGGTAATGGTTAACAATTAGCCTGTTTCTACCCCAAAAGTCTAAATGTCTGACCTCTTGTTGGTTTTATGATATGGGTCCAAGCAACTGTTTTTGTAGATCTAAGCATGAGATACAAGCATAGGAAATTATATCTCTGTAGTTGACACAGGCTTCGGAGGTTCAATTTTGGGAAACTGTTCAAACATATGGGCGTGGCTAAGTCAGCTGTTAGGCCACACCCACTGACCAAACCAAAATAAAACATCCCATTGCTCCACTGGGATCCTGTGTACCATGTTTGGTGAAGCTAGAAGTATTTTAAGTGCTTCAAAAAAATACTTTTAAACTATACTTAATGAAATTACATCCAGTTTTGCTATAGATTTCAGAATATGACAGAATATGATATGATGTCATTTAGAAAAAAGACCATGTTGACATTGGCCCCTTAAGTACAGACACCAGCTGATGCCCATCATTTAAAAAAGAATCAATATCTGAATATTGCTCATGAAATATTGAACACAAATGATTTCATATTTATTAAATACATGTAATGTTATCCGATACAGTTATCATTTACAGACAGAATAAAACAGGGACATCATTATGCAGAGAATCATTACACAATGCAATATTTTAATGTCTAATTTTATAGCAAAGTACTTAACAATAACACAATGTCATTGTAGGAGAAACAGAAGCAATAAAAAGACACTTCTTATGTGTGATCATGTCATTGATAAACATTTCATTATTTTTTGGTAGCTTTATTCATCTTCTTTCTTTTGAAAAGCTTCTTAATAGAGTTAAGAACTTCCTCTGTCTTTAAAGCGTACACAATGGGGTTAAGCAGTGCTGGTATCGTGAGTGTCAGAGAGGTGTTAATAATCCTGGCATTAGGATGAATAGAAGAAGACAATGAGATTATGTTATTGCACAGAACTGGCAAAAAGAAAATAGCCGCAAGAATCAGATGATATGAACAAGTTTTGAACGCTCTAAGTCGCTCCTCTCCTGATGCAATCCTTTTTAGTGCTACTGAAATACAAACATATGTCAGAGCTATCAATACAGGAGGTATACAGACGAGTGCAAGGTAACAAATAAATGACATTAGGATATTCATAGAGTTGTCATTGCAAGCCAGGCGATAAACAAGGGGATGATCACAGAAAAAACCCTTCACCACCAAAGATCCACAGAATGACAGACGATCAATGAGCTTTACAACGCATGTCAATAAACCTGTAATAACAACCCATGAAAACATCAGCATCACACCAATAACTTGATTAGTAACAATACTATGGTACCTTAGAGGGAAGCAAATCGCTATTAATCTGTCAAATGCCATTGTGACAAGCGTCCATGACTGCATGCCTCCAAACAATATAACAAAGAACATGTAACTCAAACAAGCCTCATAGACGATGTACCTCCTGTTAAACAAAAAGGAGTCTAAGAGTTTTGGTATGAGAGCCGTGCTGCCACACAAATCTACCAACGCCAGGTTAAACACAATCAAGTATTTGGGAGTATGCAGGGCCTCCACCAGGTAAATAACTAACATGAGGAAGCCATTCCCCAGAACAGTCAGGATGTAGACAAAACACAGGAGCACATAGTAATACTTCACATGAGGGATGTTGGTAAACCCACTGAGATAGAACCTTGCAGGGCGAACAAACGTGGCGTTAAGTTTCTCTTCTGGACCCATTACAAAGATCTGGAATTCTGGATTTAAGAAAAGGACAAACAATACTCATTAAAGATGAAGACAATGTTAAAAAGGTAAAAAGTTGACAAAGTCAAGCTCACCTCTGAGTGAAGTGTTCTGTTCTGTTCACTCTAGCAGCTTGAACTGTGAGGGACTGGACAGTTATAGGTTTCCTTTGTCCCTGAGTGAGTAGGTTTCTCTGTCACTCAACATCCTCTACATGTCTCATGTGGGAGTGTTTCAGTGCTTATGTCATTGTTGTTCTCAAACTTGGACTCAGTTAACTTTTGCCATCATAACATCTAGTTTAGGAGAAGAACTATCACAGTGACAAGGGAGTGAAAGTAAACATCATTAAGATATATTCTAACACTGACTTAATTCTGATGAACAAAACATGTTTCCATTCGTATCTATTCAGAAATGTACTCCATGAACTGAATGTATTATTATCCATATCCATTATGCACTTATTCACTCTCAGTTATGATATTTTAAACAACCAAACATTAATCCACCATGGGTAAGCAACAGTGCTGAGTAATGAGCTTCATTTCAAGAGGCAGAAACCTCAAGCAGAACCAGACTTCTTGGTGAACAGCCATCTGCCATGATAGGGGAGGCCGAGGATATTGCAATGATGTTCTTTTGGCCCAATCTCAAAGAGATGGAGAGTTCTGCCAGCTTTATTTTGGCCGATATTGATTCACCTAAACTATGTCTAGACTAGAGTCAACACAACACCACAACCTTGACTTGAGCAACCACTCCACAGACA
Source organism: Notolabrus celidotus (assembly GCF_009762535.1). NCBI lineage: Eukaryota > Metazoa > Chordata > Actinopteri > Labriformes > Labridae > Notolabrus > Notolabrus celidotus. Next base: position 7,173,486 of record NC_048276.1, read on the forward strand.
CATAGTCAGCACAGAAGAGCCAGCTCAAGGACCAGGGACACTCCCTTGAGGACAACAAAGTTCAGGTTATGGAGAGAGAAGACATTTGGTTTGAAAGTGGTGTCAAGGAAGTCATCCATGTTAGGCTTGAACAACCTTCCTTTAACAGAGGTGGTGGCCTTTAGACCCCACTTATCTCCAAATAATCAAACAGTTTTGAATTCTCAAAAAGAAGAAGTAAGGCCGGGTGTGGATTTTGTGTAACGGTTAAGTTGCACGTCCGTATAGCTGGCGGCCCAGGTTCGAATCCAATAGTGTGACATCAACTCTGATGAGTGGCAAAGCCACACCCATTGAATTTTGTACACAAGCCAAAGAGTATACCTTTCTAAAATTGTTTTCTGCATACACAAACAAGTGTGGTTTGCATTAACCTATTTGGAGTAATAAAGCAAAATGTTTACAAAGAAAACTGGTGAAAAAACCCCAATTTTTGAAACTTTGACAAGCTGGTATGGCCACACCCTTTGACTTTTTAATATAATCTCAAGGTTTTGTTTGTTTAGGTGTCTTCCACCTGTGAAATAAAGATCAGGGGGATTGGATTATTTCTTGTGGATGAGTTAATCATAGAAGAAGCCCTGGAAATGGCTAACAATTAGCCTGTTTCAACCCCAAAAGTCTAAATGTCTGACCTCTTGTTGGTTTTATGATATGGGTCCAATCAACTGTTTTTGTAGATCTAAGCATGAGATACAAGCATAGGAAAGTATATCTCTCTAATTGACACAGGCTTCAGATGTTAAATTTTGGGAAATTGTTCAAACATATGGGTGTGGCTAAGTCAGCTGTTAAGCCACACCCACTGATCAAACCAAAATAAAACTTCCCATTGCTCCACTGGGATCCTGTGTACCATGTTTGGTGAAGCTAGAAGTATTTTAAGTGCTTCAAAAAACTAATTTTAAACTACACTTAATGAAATTACATCCAGTTTTGCTATAGATTTCAGAATATGACAGAATATAATATGATGTCATTTAGAAAAAAGAACATGTTGACATTGGCCCCTTAAGTACAGACACCAGCTGATGCCCATCATTTAAAAAAGAATCAATATCTGAATATTGCTCATGAAATATTGAACACAAATGATTTCATATTTATTAAATACATGTAATGTTGTCCGATACAGTTATCATTTACAGACAGAATAAAACAGGGACATCATTATGCAGAGAATCATTACACAATGCAATATTTTCATGTCTAATTTTATAGCAAAGTACTTAATAATAACACAATGTCATAGTAGGAGAAACAGAAGCAATAAAAAGACACTTCTTATGTGTGATCATGTCATTGATAAACATTTCATTATTTTTTGGTAGCTTTATTTATCTTCTTTCTTTTGATAAGCTTCTTGGTAGAGTTAAGAACTTCCTCTGTCTTTAAAGCGTACACAATGGGGTTAAGCAGTGCTGGTATTTTGAGTGTCAGAGAGGCGTTAATAATCCTGACATTAGGATGAATATAAGAAGACAATGAGATTATGTTATTGCAAAGAACTGGCAAAAAGAAAATAGCCACAAGAATCAGATGATATGAACAAGTTTTGAAAGCTCTAAGTCGCTCCTCTCCTGATGTAATCCTATTCAGTGCTACTGAAATACAAACATATGTCAGAGCTATCAATATAAGAGGTATAAAGGCGAGTGCAAGGAAACAAATATATGCTACTATGTTATTCATAGAGTTGTCATTGCAAGCCAGGCGATAAACAGAGGGATGATCGCAGAAAAAACCCTTCACCACCAAAGATCCACAGAATGACAGACGATCAATGAGCTTTACAAGGCATGTCAATGCACCTGTAATAACAACCCATGAAAACATCAGCATCACACCAATAGTTTGTTTAGTAACAATACTATGGTACCTTAGAGGGAAGCAAATCGCTATTAATCTGTCAAATGCCATTGTGACAAGCGTCCATGACTGCAAGCCTGCAAACAATAAAACAAAGAACATGTAACTCAAACAAGCCTCATAGACGATGTACCTCCTGTTAAACAAAAAGGAGTCTAAGAGTTTTGGTATGAGAGCCGTGCTGCTGCACAAATCTACCAACGCCAGGTTAAACACAATCATGTATTTGGGAGTATGCAGGGCCTCCACCAGGTAAATAACTAACATGAGGAAGCCATTCCCCAGAACAGTCAGGATGTAGACAAAACACAGGAACACATAGTAATACTTCACATGAGGGATGTTGCTAAACCCACCGAGATAGAACCTTGCAGGGCGAACAAACGTGGTGTTAAGTTTCTCTTCTGGACCCATTACAAAGATCTGTTTTTCTGGATTTAAGAAAAGGAGAAACAATACTTATTAAAGATGAAGACAATGTTAAAAAGGTAAAAAGTTGACAAAGTCAAGCTCACCTCTGAGTCAAGTGTTCTGTTCTGTTCCCTCTAGCAGCTTGAACTGTGAGGGACTGGACAGTTATAGGTTTCCTTTGTCCCTGAGTGAGTAGGTTTCTCTGTCACTCAACATCCTCTACATGTCTCATGTGGGAGTGTTTCAGTGCTTATGTCATTGTTGTTCTCAAACTTGGACTCAGTTAACTTTTGCCACCATAACATCTATTTTAGGAGAAGAACTATCACAGTGACAAGGGAATGAAAGTAAACATCATTAAGATATATTCTAACACTGACTCTTAATTCTGATGAACAAAACATGTTTCCATTCATATCTATTCAGAAATGTACTCCATGAACTGAATGTATTATTATCCATATCCATTATGCACTTATTCACTCTCAGTTATGATATTTTAAACAACCAAACATTAATCCACCATGGGTAAGCAACAGTGCTGAGTAATGAGCTTCATTTCAAGAGGCAGAAACCTCAAGCAGAACCAGACTTCTTGGTGAACAGCCATCTGCCATGAGAGGGTAGGCCGAGGATATTGCAATGACGTTCTTTTGGCCCAATCTCAAAGAGATGGAGAGTTCTGCCAGCTTTATTTTGGCCGATATTGATTCACCTAAACTATGTCTAGACTAGAGTCAACACAACACCACAACCTTGACTTGAGCAACCACTCCACAGACACATAGTCAGCACAGAAGAGCCAGCTCAAGGACCAGGGACACTCCCTTGAGGACAACAAAGTTCAGATTATGGAGAGAGAAGACATTTGGTTTGAAAGTGGTGTCAAGGAAGTCATCCATGTTAGGCTTGAACAACCTTCCTTTAACAGAGATGGTGGCCTTTAGACCCCACTTATCTCTAACTAATCAAACAGTTTTGAATTCTCAAAAAGAAGAAGTAAGGCCGGGCGTGGATTTTGTGTAACGGTTAAGTTGCACGTCCGTATAGCGGGCGGCCCAGGTTCGAATCCAATAGTGTGGCATCAACTCTGATGAGTGGCAAAGCCACACCCATTGAATTTTGTATACAAGCCAAAGAGTATACCTTTCTAAAATTGTTTTCTGCATACACAAACAAGTGTGGATTGCATTAACCTATTTGGAGTAATAAAGCAAAATGTTTACAAAGAAAATTGGTGAAAAAAAAAAAAAAATTTTTAAACTTTGACAAGCTGGTATGGCCGAGCCCTTTGACTTTTTAATATAATCTTAAGGTTTTGTTTGTTTAGGTGTCTTCCACCTGTGAAATAAAGATCAGGGTGATTGGATTATTTCTTGTGGAGGAGTTAATCATAGAAGAAGCCCTGGAAATGGCTAACAATTAGCCTGTTTCAACCCCAAAATTCTAAATATCTGACCTCTTGTTGGTTTTATGATATGGGTCCAAACAACTGTTTTTGTGGATCTAAGCATGAGATACAAGCATAGGAAAGTATATCTCTCTAATTGACACAGGCTTCAGATGTTAAATTTTGGGAAATTGTTCAAACATATGGGTGTGGCTAAGTCAGCTGTTAGGCCACACCCACTGATCAAACCAAAATAAAACATCCCATTGCTCCACTGGGATCCTGTGTACCATGTTTGGTGAAGCTAGAAGTATTTTAAGTGCTTCAAAAAACTAATTTTAAACTACACTTAATGAAATTACATTCAGTTTTGCTATAGATTTCAGAATATGACAGAATATGATATGATGTCATTTAGAAAAAAGAACATGTTGACATTGGCCCCTTAAGTACAGACACCAGCTGATGCCCATCATTTAAAAAAGAATCAATATCTGAATATTGCTCATGAAATATTGAACACAAATGATTTCATATTTTTTAAATACATGTAATGTTGTCCGATACAGTTATCATTTACAGACAGAATAAAACAGGGACATCATTATGCAGAGAATCATTACACAATGCAATATTTTCACGTCTAATTTTATAGCAAAGTACTTAATAATAACACAATGTCATAGTAGGAGAAACAGAAGCAATAAAAAGACACTTCTTATGTGTGATCATGTCATTGATAAACATTTCATTATTTTTTGGTAGCTTTATTTATCTTCTTTCTTTTGATAAGCTTCTTAATAGAGTTAAGAACTTCCTCTGTCTTTAAAGCGTACACAATGGGGTTAAGCAGTGCTGGTATCGTGAGTGTCAGAGAGGTGTTAATAATCCTGGCGTTAGGATGAATAGAAGAAGACAATGAGACTATGTTATTGCAAAGAACTGGCAAAAAGAAAATAGCCACAAGAATCAGATGATATGAACAAGTTTTGAACGCTTTGAGTCGCTCCTCTCCTGATGTAATCCTTTTCAGTGCTACTGAAATACAAACATATGTCAGAGCTATCAAAATAGGAGGTATACAGACGAGTGCAAAGAAACCAATATACGACATTAGGATATTCATAGAATTGTCATTGCAAGCCAGGTGATAAACAAGGGGATGATCACAGTAAAAGCTTGTCACAACCAAAGATCCACAGAATGACAGACGATCAATGAGCTTTACAAAGCATGCCAATAAACCTGTAATAAAAGCCCATGAAAACATCAGCATCACACCAATAACTTGATTAGTAACAATACTATGGTACCTTAGAGGGAAGCAAATCGCTATTAATCTGTCAAATGCCATTGTGACAAGTGTCCATGACTGCAAGCCTCCAAACAATATAACAAAGAACATGTAACTCAAACAAGCCTCATAGACGATGTACCTCCTGTTAAACAAAAAGGAGTCTAAGAGTTTTGGTATGAGAGCCGTGCTGCCACACAAATCTACCAACGCCAGGTTAAACACAATCATGTATTTGGGAGTATGCAGGGCCTCCACCAGGTAAATAACTAACATGAGGAAGCCATTCCCCAGAACAGTCAGGATGTAGACAAAACACAGGAACACATAGTAATACTTCACATGAGGGATGTTGGTAAACCCACCGAGATAGAACCTTGCAGGGCGAACAAACGTGGTGTTAAGTTTCTCTTCTGGACCCATTACAAAGATCTGTTTTTCTAGATTCAAGAAAAGGAGAAACAATACTCATTAAAGATGAAGACAATGTTAAAAAGGTTCAAAGTTGACAAAGTCAAGCTCACCTCTGAGTGAAGTGTTCTGTTCTGTTCACTCTAGCAGCTTGAACTGTGAGGGACTGGACAGTTATAGGTTCCCTTTGTCCCTGAGTGAGTAGGTTTCTCTGTCACTCAACATCCTCTACATGTCTCATGTGGGAGTGTTTCAGTGCTTATGTCATTGTTGTTCTCAAACTTGGACTCAGTTAACTTTTGCCATCATAACATCTATTATAGGAGAAGAACTATCACAGTGACAAGGGAATGAAAGTAAAACATTCATTAAGATATATTCTAACACTGACTCTTAATTCTGATGAACAAAACATGTTTCCATTCGTATCTATTCAGAAATGTACTCCATGACCTGAATGTATTATTATCCATATCCATTATGCACTTATTCACTCTCAGTTATGATATTTTAAACAACCAAACATTAATCCACCATGGGTAAGCAACAGTGCTGAGTAATGAGCTTCATTTCAAGAGGCAGAAACCTCAAGCAGAACCAGACTTCTTGGTGAACAGCCATCTGCCATGAGAGGGGAGGCCGAGGATATTGCAATGATGTTCTTTTGGCCCAATCTCAAAGAGATGGAGAGTTCTGCCAGCTTTATTTTGGCCGATATTGATTCACCTAAACTATGTCTAGACTAGAGTCAACACAACACCACAACCTTGACTTGAGCAACCACTCCACAGACACATAGTCAGCACAGAAGAGCCAGCTCAAGGACCAGGGAAACTCCCTTGAGGACAACAAAGTTCAGATTATGGAGAGAGAAGACATTTGGTTTGAAAGTGGTGTCAAGGAAGTCATCCATGTTAGGCTTGAACAACCTTCCTTTAACAGAGGTGGTGGCCTTTAGACCCCACTTATCTCCAACTAATCAAACAGTTTTGAATTCTCAAAAAGAAGAAGTAAGGCCGGGCGTGGATTTTGTGTAACGGTTAAGTTGCACGTCCGTATAGCGGGCGGCCCAGGTTCGAATCCAATAGTGTGACATCAACTCTGATGAGTGGCAAAGCCACACCCATTGAATTTTGTATACAAGCCAAAGAGTATACCTTTCTAAAATTGTTTTCTGCATACACAAACAAGTGTGGTTTGCATTAACCTATTTGGAGTAATAAAGCAAAATGTTTACAAAGAAAACTGGTGAAAAAAACCCCCAATTTTTTCAAACTTTGACAAGCTGGTATGGCCACGCCCTTTGACTTTTTAATATAATCTTAAGGTTTTGTTTGTTTAGGTGTCTTCCACCTGTGAAATAAAGATCAGGGGGATTGGATTATTTCTTGTGGATGAGTTAATCATAGAAGAAGCCCTGGAAATGGTTAACAATTAGCCTGTTTCTACCCCAAAAGTCTAAATGTCTGACCTCTTGTTGGTTTTATGATATGGGTCCAATCAACTGTTTTTGTAGATCTAAGCATGAGATACAAGCATAGGAAAGTATATCTCTCTAGTTGACACAGGCTTCAGATGTTAAATTTTGGGAAATTGTTCAAACATATGGGTGTGGCTAAGTCAGCTGTTAGGCCACACCCACTGATCAAACCAAAATAAAACATCCCATTGCTCCACTGGGATCCTGTGTACCATGTTTGGTGAAGCTAGAAGTATTTTAAGTGCTTCAAAAAACTAATTTTAAACTACACTTAATGCAATTACATTCAGTTTTGCTACAGATTTCAGAATATGACAGAATATAATATGATGTCATTTTGAAAAAAGACCATGTTGACATTGGGCCCTTATGTACAGACACCAGCTGATGCCCATCATTTAAAAAAGAATCAATATCTGAATATTGCTCATGAAATATTGAACACAAATGATTTCATATTTATTAAATACATGTAATGTTGTCCGATACAGTTATCATTTACAGACAGAATAAAACAGGGACATCATTATGCAGAGAATCATTACACAATGCAATATTTTCATGTCTAATTTTATAGCAAAGTACTTAATAATAACACAATGTCATAGTAGGAGAAATAGAAGCAATAAAAAGACACTTCTTATATGTGATCATGTCATTGATAAACATTTCATTATTTTTTGGTAGCTTTATTTATCTTCTTTCTTTTGATAAGCTTCTTAATAGAGTTAAGAACTTCCTCTGTCATTAAAGCGTACACAATGGGGTTAAGCAATGCTGACATTTTGAGTGTCAGAGAGTTGTTAATAATCCTGGCATTAGGATCAACATTAGAAGACAATGAGATTATGTTATGGCAAATAACTGGTAAAAAGAAAATAGCCACAAGAATCAGATGATATGAACAAGTTTTGAACGCTTTGAGTCGCTCCTCTCCTGATGCAATCCTTTTCAGTGCTACTGAAATACAAACATATGTCAGAGCTATCAATATAAGAGGTATAAAGGCGAGTGCAATGACACAAATAAATGCCACTATGCTATCTGTAGAATTGTAATTGCAAGCCAGGCGATAAACAGTGGGGTGATCACAGAAAAAGCTCTTCACCACCAAAGATCCACAGAATGACAGACGATCAATGAGCTTTACAAGGCATGTCAATAAACCTGTAATAAAAGCCCATGAAAACATCAGCATCACACCAATAACTTGTTTAGTAACAATACTATGGTACCTTAGAGGGAAGCAAATCGCTATAAATCTGTCAAATGCCATTGTGACAAGCGTCCATGACTGCAAGCTTCCAAACAATATAACAAAGAACATGTAACTCAAACAAGCCTCATAGACGATGTACCTCCTGTTAAACAAAAAGGAGTCTAAGAGTTTTGGTATGAGAGCCGTGCTGCCACACAAATCAGCCAATGCCAGGTTAAACACAATCATGTATTTGGGAGTATGCAGGGCCTCCACCAGGTAAATAACTAACATGAGGAAGTCATTCCCCAGAACAGTCAGGATGTAGACAAAACACAGGAACACATAGTAATACTTCACATGAGGGATGTTGGCAAACCCACTGAGATAGAACCTTGCAGGGCGAACAAACGTGGTGTTAAGTTTCTCTTCTGGACCCATTACAAAGATCTGTTTTTCTAGATTCAAGAAAAGGAGAAACAATACTCATTAAAGATGAAGACAATGTTAAAAAGGTAAAAAGTTGACAAAGTCAAGCTCACCTCTGAGTGAAGTGTTCTGTTCACTCTAGCAGCTTGAACTGTGAGGGACTGGACAGTTATAGGTTTCCTTTGTCCCTGAGTGAGTAGGTTTCTCTGTCACTCAACATCCTCTACATGTCTCATGTGGGAGTGTTTCAGTGCTTATGTCATTGTTGTTCTCAAACTTGGACTCAGTTAACTTTTGCCACCATAACATCTATTTTAGGAGAAGAACTATCACAGTGACAAGGGAATGAAAGTAAAACATTCATTAAGATATATTCTAACACTGACTCTCAATTCTGATGAACAAAACATGTTTCCATTCGTATCTATTCAGAAATGTACTCCATGACCTGAAGGCATTATTCACATAATGCAATAAAAACAATGACAGCCAAACACTCACTTTGAAAACACATCACAGAACTGTACTCTCTGTTACGATACATTGAACAACCAAACATTTATCCACCATGGGTGGAACAGTGGTGAGTAAAGAGCTTAATTTCAAGAGGCAGAAATCTCAAGCATTACCAGACTTCTTGGTGAACAGCCATCTGCCCTGAATGGTGCTGATGCACCCCTAAATTGAATCCCAGCACCCCTAAAATTTGAGAGATTATTATTTTTCCAAAAATGGTTTGATCCACCCCATCTCTCCCACCTTTCCCCAGGTCGGACTCTGTGCGCACAGAGCAATGCGCTGCCTTCCAGAGTGGGTGATAAGCAGTAGTGGTGTAAGTACCTGGCTTAAACCAGGATATGTGGCACTTTTCTTAACTTCTACCACTCAATACCAACACATTATTTTAATTACCAGTCCTCATTATTGCTGTTTTTAATCGTAGGTCACTGTTTATGTTTTTAGGTAGGAGTTAGCTGACTTTTACTCTAGCTAGGAAACGTTACAGGTGGTCAGACAGTACCACTGTCCTCCGTTTGAATTGTAATGAGAGAAGCTAGCTGTTGTGTCATGTGCATGTGTTAATATTAAAGCCAAGGTGCTTCTGACTAGCTCACTGACTGTAATTTTTCATCTAGTTGAATACAATCTATTTGTATATTATTGTCAGTCCAAAGAGGGAGAGATGAAAAGGGGGAAGGAGATGAGAGAGTGCAAGATCAGGAAGAACCAGGTAAGAAAAGAAAAAGAGAATAGTGGCACACAAAACGTATCAAATTATATAATACAGACAAGAAGGAAAAAGGCAGATAACAACATTGAAAAAGTCAATTTCTGTTAATGTGTTTTACATGTTGTGCATTGCATTTCAAATGAAAGTCCAAAAAATAACTCCAATGTCAATTTTTGGTATTTTTGGTACTCACTATAGGCGGCTGGTTTACTCCATAAACATACTGTTTATGTTTATGTTGAGGAGCTGCTGTATCAAAATGAGTTGTCTTTCCCCAGAAATCAGGGCTACCATATGTTTCTTTTATGATTCCAATCCATTTCTCTTTTGCTGTGGCTCAGCATTTAAATAACCTTTAACAGATTTGATGGTTTAGTCACAGACTTTCCCAAAAAGTGTTATACTTTTCTTTCACAAATGTGGGAATGAAATTGCATTGAAATGTACAAAACAGTGAAATTTATCTTGCCCGGCCGGGCAGCTCTCTGTGTACTCAGCACCCCTAAACATCTGATCCTAGAACCACCCTTGCTATCCACTGTCTTCCATTCTATAAATAAAGGTGTAACAGCACGCAAGCTTGGCTACAGCTCTCTGCGGACAGCTGATCCAGAAGTGATCAGCTGACACTTTCATCGTGAATTGACGTGACGCACATAGGTTAGGATGTCTTATGTCTTTTAAAACACATTTTTACTCCCTTCTCTCCGTCTTTTCATTTCCTTGAACATGTCAATGCATCTCAGGTGGTAGGGGTTGAAATGGAGGTAAAAAAACATCAGTGGGGGGTGCATGGATGCTACTGAAGAGACATTGGATGCATCCAGTTTAAATCCTTTTACATCCTCCTAAATCATGACAACCAAAGCTTCTAGCCTTTCATAAGCTGGTGGGCTTTGACAAATGTGCAGCAGTGGCAGAAAGGTGTTTTCAGGAAGGGATTCTCATCTTAAATGTAAAGTTCGAGGCAGTTTGGACCCTTGTATGTTTGAGATGCATAACTTCCTATTGAATGATGTGACATCAAACTCTGATGAGGGGCAAAGCCACACCCATTGATTTTTGTATACAAGCTAAAGAATAGAACTTTCTTACATTTTTTTCTGTCTGTACAAAAAAGTGATTGTGGATTGGATTATTCCTGTTGGAGGAATGAAGCAAAATGTTTACAGGAGAAATGTTGAAAAAATCTAATTTCATCAGATGTCAAACTTTGACAAGCTGGTATGGCCACATCCTTTGAGTTTTTGATGTAATCTTAAGGTTTTCCTTGTTTAGGTCTCTTCAATATCTAATTATTAATCATGAAATATTGCATACAAATTATTTCATATTTATGTTGTCAAATACAAGTATCTTTCACAGACAGAACAAAAGAGGGGCATCATCATGAGGGGAATCATTACACAATAAAGTATTAAAAAACTAAGAGTAATGCAAAGTAACACAATTTTCATGTCTCAATATACAGCAAAGTACATGACATAAAAACGTACACTACCAGTCAAAAGTTTGGACACACCTTCTCATTCAGTGGTTTTTAATTATTTTAATTATTTTCAACATAGTAGATTAATACTGAAGACATCAAAACTATGAAATAATCTGGTTTTGCCATAATCTGGATTACAACAGTTGTCAAATAGAGCTATCCATTGTGTACTAACCCTACCTTTGAACAACACAACTGATGGTCTCAAACACATTAAGAAGGCAAGTCATTCTACAAATGAACTCTTGACAAGGCTCATGTTCATTAGAAACCAGTCCAGGAGACCACTTCATGAAGCAGACTGAGAGAATACCAAGAGTGTGCAAAGCTGTCATGAAGGAAAAAGGGGGCTACTTTACAGAATCTAAAATATAAAACATATTCTGCTTTGTTTAACATTTTTTTGTTCATTAAATAATTCCATATATGTTCTTTCATAGTTTTGATGTCTTCAGTATTAATCTACAGTGTTTACAATAATTAAAATAAATACAAACCCTTGAATGAGAAGGTGTTTCCAAACTTTTGACTGGTAGTGTACATTTAAGAGATTAGTAGGAAAAACTGAACGAAAGATAAAGACACTGCTCCTATGATAAAACTTCTTATGTGTGATCATGGCATTTAGAAACGTGTAATTATCTTTTTGTAGCTTTATTTATCTTCTTTCTTTTGAAAATCTGCTTGATAGAATTAAGAATTTCCTCTGTCTTTAAAGAGTAAATAATTGGGTTAAGCAATGCTGGTATGGTGTGTGTCAGAGAGGAGTTAATAATCCTGACATTAGGGTGAATAGAAGTGGCTGTTGTTACTATTTTGGTGAAAAGAACTGGCATAAAAAAAAATAGTCACAAGAATCAGATGATATGAACAAGTTTTGAACGCTTTAAGTCGCTCCTCTCCTGATGCAATCCCTTTTAGTGCGACTGAAATACAAACATATGTCAGTGCTATCAATATAAGAGGTATACAGGCGAGTGCAAGGAAAGCAATATATGCTACTATGGTATTAATAGAGGTGTCATTACAAGCCAGGCTATAAACAGTAGCGTGATCACAGAAAAAACCCTTCACCACCAAAGATCCACAGAATGACAGACGATCAATGAGCTTTACAAGGCAAGTCAATAAACCTGTAATAACAACCCATGAAAACATCAGCATCACACCAATAGTTTGTTTAGTAACAATACTATGGTACCTTAGAGGGAAGCAAATTGCTATTAATCTGTCAAATGCCATTGTGACAAGCGTCCATGACTGCAAGCTTCCAAACAATATAACAAAGAACATGTAACTCAAACAAGCCTCATAGACGATGTACCTCCTGTTAAACAAAAAGGAGTCTAAGAGTTTTGGTATGAGAGCCGTGCTGCCACACAAATCTACCAACGCCAGGTTAAACACAATCATGTATTTGGGAGTATGCAGGGCCTCCACCAGGTAAATAACTAACATGAGGAAGCCATTCCCCAGAACAGTCAGGATGTAGACAAAACACAGGAACACATAGTAATACTTTAAGTAAGGGATGTTGGTAAACCCACTGATATAGAACCTTGCAGGGCGAACAAACGTGGTGTTAAGTTTCTCTTCTGGACCCATTACAAAGATCTGTTTTTCTAGATTTAAGAAAAGGAGAACAATACTTATTAAAGATCAAGACAATGAAAATTTGGTGGAGCCAACTCAGCTCTGAATCAAGTGTTCTGTTCTGTTCACTCTAGCAGCTCGAACTGTGAGGGACTGGACAGTTATAGGTTTCCTTTGTCCCTGAGTGAGTAGGTTTCCCTTTCACTCAACATCCTCTACATGTCTCATGTGTGAGTGTTTCAGTGCTTATGTCATTGTTGTTCTCAAACTTGGACTCAGTTAACTTTTGCCACCAAAACATCCCTACTTCTTTTTTGGGAGAACTAGCACAGTGACAAGGGAATGAAAGTAAAAGGATTCATTAAGATATATTCTAACACAGACTCTTTCTTCAGTCAAACAAAACATGTTTCCATTCAAATGCACTCCATGATCTGAATGTATTAAGATGATATCTAAAGTTGCATACCCATCACAAAGACTTACTGTCTGTAGAGTTTGGTATTTCAGCTCAGTCACCCCCTCAGCAGCTAACACAGTGTATAAAATGAAATTTAAAAAACAAGAAGAGCCGAAAACTTACTTTGAAGACGCTTTTCCATTCCGCTTTTCTGATTTCTGATAATTAAAGAAAGTTGATTACCAAAGGGGGTCGTTTAGTACGGCAGTGAACTTTGGCTCTATTTTGATTCTTAAATGTCCAGAGGTATTGTTGTGATCGATTCTCACTCGTGACAGCAAGAAGTTTTCTCGGTTTGTGGGCGTTAGCTCAAAGTTTATACACTTGTGCCTTTTCCTCTTTTAAATCTCTTTTAAAAACACACTTTTTTAAATGTGCTTATACTTCTTAACTTATCACTGACTTTTCATTTCTGCATGTTTTTTATCATTGTCTTTTACTCATCTCATTTTAGTTCTCGTAACCATTGTCATGTGCTTTTGTGTGTTTTTTCTCTCGCTTTGTCTTGCACTCTGTAAAGCACTTTGTAAACCTGTTCTTAAAAGGTGCTATATGAATAAATGTATTATTATCATTTTCATCATCAGGTAACTTGGAGTCTCTCCTGCACCCAGTTAGCATAGAAGTTTCTTATTTCTCCTTCCTGAAACTCTGGTGCATAAAAGGCGTCCATGTGTGTCTGCAGTAAACTGCATGTCAGCGGTGCTGTCAGACACACGCCCATTCATTACTTTGGTTGAGTCCATGGCTCAGATGTAGTTGTCCAGCACATCTCACAGATGCAATTGGATTGAGACCTGGAAGATTTGAAGGCTAAGTTATTACCATGAATTTGTTATTTCTCCAGCCCAACCTCTTTCATTGCTCTGTGGTCCTGTTCTGATGCAACCATGACCAATCTAGGCACTTATGGTGGTGGAAAGAGGTCAGCAAGGGCACCCTGACCAGTCAGTGGTTACTCAGCCCCATGCACAACAAACAGTGATGCACTGTGTGTTTTGACCAGCATTCGGATGTAGTATCCATGACGTCAGCCATCTGTTCCTGAAGCGCTGCTTCGAAGCCAAGCGTAGGTGTGTGCCATATTGGAAATGCTGAACACAACCTAACTTTGTCCAAGCTAGTGTGAGGTGAAGAGGCGGGCCTTTAGCCTTTTCGCTAACAGCTACAATGTGCCTGCCTGTCAATCAAGTCAGGCATGCCCTTATTTGGGCAAAACCTGTACATTTAATATTTTGAAGAATACTTAGTTATAAAAAAATTCACCCCCCATTCATTGTGTGCTGATGGAGAAATTAGCTATTCAGACCTACGCCGTTTTTTGAACCAGGCTGTAAACATGTTTATCATTGCTGCAGAGATCGTCTTCTTTGAATTAGTGTGTATGTGGTTTCCAGTGTTTCTGCATTCAGTCTCAAGTGGACGCTCGATGAATTGCAGTTTTTAACACCTCTGCATGGGCTTCATATTCTAAGACCGGAGGTTGCTGCTTGGTTCTGACTTGCAGTCAACCGATATCAAATTATCAACAGGGGATGCCAATAAAAGAATAGGTCGGCCGATAGCCAATATATGATGTGATAGTGTTTTTGTTTGTGTTGTTGTTTTTTATTTGATAAAATACAACAATTTAATAATAATATCAAATAGAAACAAAATGTATGAACATTAAATTTATATTTTATTAAATAATTGTAGACAGAAAAATCACGTCACAATGGACTTCTGGATTTTTGTCCAGCCATCTGCAATTCTTAAAATAGAAAAAATACAAGGTCTAATCAATCAACAAATTACAGTTATATGTGTAACAACATTACATTTTCCACCTTAAACAAAAAAAAAAATCAAATCTATCCAGTGACGTATTTATTCATTTATGATGAAGTGTATTCTTACTTTTTACATTTTACTATGTTTATTTATCAAAGTATTTATTTATTCACAATTATCTCAATCTTTGGAATTTGTATTTAATGCAGAACAGCACACAAATGACAACCAGTCAAGAAACAGCAAAGCGACAGATAACCAGCGTTCGCACAGAGCAGCAATCACTTCAGCAAACAGTCTTTGAAAGCACCAAAAGTTCTCTTCAGGCAGATATCAATCCTTTACAAGTGTTGAACTGCACGGATACAAATTAACTCGACAAAGAAGTTTTTCTCAAACATTAACTTCATATTCACAAAATTGAGATTTTACATATTAGACGCTGATTATAAAAATCCCTGTTGTGTAAAGAAGAAATAAACAAAGAACTTTACAGACAGAACTTTTCAATCCCCTACACAGTAGCTTAGGCTTTTAATGTAGTGCTGTGACATAATGCTATACATGTAACATTTTACCATGCAAGTTAATCAACGTCCTGTGTTATAATATTTAAAAAATGTTGTACTTTATATTGGGTCCTTGTAATCCCAATTAGGTATGGGGAATTAAAAATGCATCGCAAACAAATGCTTGAGCCTCAGGAGGATACAGCAAATGTGAGGATTAAAATAACTGATGACTGAGAGAAAGGTAGCAAAAAGGGCAAATAAAAACAACAATGCTGCTATAACACTTCTTATGTGTGATTATGGCATTCAGAAATATTTCATTATATCTTAGTAGCTTTATCTATCTTCTTTCTTTTGAAAAGCTTCTTAATAGAGTTGAGAATTTCCTCTGTCTTTAAAGAGTAAACAATGGGGTTAAGCAATGCTGGTATGGTGTGTGTCAGAGAGGAGTTAATGATCCTGACATTAGGGTGAATATAAGTGGCCACTGTCGCTATGTTGGAGCCCAGAATTGGAAGAAAGAAAATAGCCACAAGAATCAGATGAGATGAACAAGTTTTGAAAGCTTTAAGTCGCTCCTCTCCTGATGCAATCCTTTTTAGTGCTACTGAAATACTAACATATGTCAGTGCTATCAATATCAGAGGAAAACAGATGAATGCTAGGAAAGCAATATATGCCATTATGTTATTTAAGGATGTGTCATTACAAGCCAGGCGATAAACAGGGGAGTGATCACAGAAAAAGGTCTTCACCACCAAAGATCCACAGAATGACAGACGATCAATGAGCTTTACAACTGTTGCCAAAAAAGTTGTAGTGCAAACCCATGAAATCAGCAGCATCACACCAATAGTTTGATTAGTAACAATACTATGGTACCTTAGAGGGAAGCAAATTGCTATGAATCTGTCATATGCCATTGTGACAAGCGTCCATGACTGCACACCTCCAAAAAATAAAACAAAGAACATGTAACTCAAACAAGCCTCATAGACGATGTACCTCCTGTTAAACAAAAAGGAGTCTAAGAGTTTTGGTATGAGAGCCGTGCTGCCACACAAATCTGTGAACGCCAGGTTAAACACAATCATGTATTTGGGAGTATGCAGGGCCTCCACCAGGTAAATAACTAACAGGAGGAAGCAATTCCCCAGAACAGTCAGGATGTAGACAAAACACAGGAACACATAGTAATACTTCACATGAGGAATGTTGGTAAACCCACTGATATAGAACCTTGCAGGGCGAACAAACGTGGCATTAAGTTTCTCTTCTGGACCCATTACAAAGATCTGTTTTTCTGGATTTAAGAAAAGGAGAACAATACTTATTAAAGATGAAGACAATGTTAAAATTGAGCAAAGTTGATGAAGTCAAACTCACCCCAGAGTGAAGTGTTCTGTTCACTCTAGCAGCTCAAACTTAGGGGCCAGATAATTATAGGTTTCCTTTGTCCCTGAGTGAGCAGGTTTCTCTGTCACTCACGCCGTCTTTACGTCTCATGTGTAAGTGCCTCAGCCTGTATGTCACGTGGACTTTGCTAACTACTGCCATCAAAACATCATTACATCTATTCTGGGAGATGAACGAGGGAATAGAGTGGAGGGATTCATTTCGATGTATGTCAACACTGATGAACAAAACTTATCTATTCAGAAGCGCACTCCATGATCTGATTGTATTTTCAATATCAAATAAAAGCTTTTGTACCATCACATGATACAAGATTCAAGAGTTTAGGTAGGATCTGATCTTTGGCATTGAGGTGTCTGCAGACTTTTTTTTGTATTGGTCTTGTGAGCTCAAACATTGGTTGATGCCTCCTTCAAACATGAGTGGAGTATGGGTCGCAGTGAGCGCTGAGTCTGATAGGACACTGAAGTGAAGCATGTGACAGTTAGTGAGTTTGGTGCAGAGACTTTCTGAAAGAATAAAAGATCCTGGCATTTTGAATAAATCAACTCATTGCAGTTATCAATGATTTCAAAAGAGCAAACTCAAGACCTACATTTTAACTTTGAACTCTTACTTTATTTATTATCTATTTATTGTGGATTATGTCATTATTTATTTAGTGGTAACACTTTACAATAAGGGTCCCTTAATTAGCGTTAGTTAATGCATTATTAAGCATTAATTAACAGTTTAATAATAGTTTAATAATCGTTATAATGTATTACCTAACATTAACTAACACATTAGCTAATGCGTTAATAAGCAGTTTATTAATGTCCACTGCTCAGAGTTAATTAATAAAACTAACATTAATGCTTAATAATGTATCAATCAACTCTGAGCAGTGGACATTTATTAACTGCTTATTAATGCATTAACTAATGTGTTAGTTAATGTTAGGTAATACATTATAACGGTTATTAAACTATTATTAAACTGTTAATTAATGCTTGATAATTGTAAAGTGTTACCTATTTAGTTATTGATTTGATCTTATTTTATGAATTTTACAGATTACCTCTCAGAATTCTATTTCAGCTTAGCCGTTTGAAAAACATAAATTATGAGATGATTTGATTTCTTTGGAGTTCTTCTAAAGGAATTTTATATCTTTTAAAATGTGTTTTATTTCATCACATTGCCTCGTGTGATTTTATGACCTGCATGTTTTGTTTTGCTGCCCATGTGAAGCACTTTGTAACCTGGCTTTTCAAAAGTGCTTTATAAATAAAATGACTATTATTATGAACCTTTTGATTTGATTTGTTATTACCATTATAACCATTGTTTTAGCATCCTTTTTATTTTTTTTGATTCTATCTTATATTATTTAATATTTTTATTCTAGAACCTTCAGTTATCAGGCCCCTCTCCTTTGGAATCATCTACCAGTCAAGGTCCGGGAGGCAGACACCCTCTCCACTTTTAAGAGTAGGCTTAAAACTTTCCTTTTTGATAAAGCTTATAATTAAAGCTGGCTCAGGCTTGGACCAGCTTTTGTTATGCTGCTATAGGCCTAGACTACCGGGGGAACTGGCACACTGACACACTGGGATCCTAGCTCACCCCCTTCCCCCCAACCCCTTCATCACTTACTTTAACTCTCCCTGTCCCATTAAAGTTACTAACCATAGACCTTTCTGAAACCCCTTAGCTCCATTGTCACGTAGATTCCTCTGAGCTGCCGTAGACGTCCTCCTGCTGCAGACGTTCTGGACTCCAGCTGATACGGACGTACTGGACTTCAGCAGCAACAGTTTCTACTACTCGTCTCATCACTATCACCTCTCTCTCTTACTCCCCTCTATCTGTCTTTCCAGACCCAACTCAGTCGAGGCATGATGGCTGTCTAACATGAGTCTGGTTCTGCCTGAGGTTTCTGCCTGTTAAAAGGAAGTTTTTTCCTCACCACTGTAACTAGCTAAATACTGCGATGTGCAATGCTCATGATGGATTAAGGTGGGGTCAGACTGAGTCTTACCCTGTCTTGAAGTTGGGTCTCTGTTCATAATTTGACATAGAGTGGTCTAGACCTCCTATGTTTGTAAAAGCGTCCTGAGATAACGTTGTTGTTGATTGATTCTATTTTATTTTTCTGGTATTTATCTGATTTGATTTTATTGATTTTATTGTAATTATTTTATCTTATTTTTATGATATTTCCCTGATTTTATTTGTAAATATTTCCAATCACTTTCCTCTGTCTTGCTTTAGCCTTGGATCCTTTTACCTGTTGCTGTTGTTTTCTGTCTCTATGTCCTTTAGTGATGCACTTTGTGCTGCATGCTTGAATGTATGAAAGGTGCTATATAAATAAAAATGAGTTGAGTTGCGATTCTCTTTCTTTTATAGCATTACACAGTAATTGCGGTTTGCAAATGCAGACACTCAGGTCTCTTAAAGTTGCTGTTGGTAGGAATGGTGTAAAAAAAAACCTGCACTTTTTTTCTGCTGGGTTTGGAGAAAAGGTCATGATACCAATCGGTACTCATCTGTAAGTGAAGTAATTTGAGAGTACGGCGAAATCTGTTTTTTTTCCAAAGCCTTTGTATCAAGCAATGTTATTATTCCCCTCGTTCCCATTATCACGGACAGCAGAGAGGGGAGGGGTAGTGTTGGCATTCGAAATCTCTCTCAGAACTGATGTTTATATCACGACTACCAACAGCAGCTTTAAGTCGGATTATACATAAAGGGAAAATCCACAAAATGAAGGGAAGGCAGATTTATTTATAAAGCACCGTTCATAAAAAGAGCAATCCAAAGTGCTTTACAGAGTTAAAAACAAAACAGTAACAACCAACAAAAACACAGCAAACACTTAAAACACATTTTTTAATTCAAGGATATTTCATCATCTAATTCAGTTCAGATTATGTTAATTTTACGCAGCCGATTACATTTAATCTGCTCTCTCTCTCTTTGTCTCTACTTATGCAATTTAACACACATACTAAATATAATAATCAGCCCCCCTCACTGCTCTGAAGTCCATAACTTGCAGAGTCTTACTGTCAGGTCAGACAGAGAGTCACAACGGGACTCTTTCCCTCAGGCTCCAGGGGCCACGTCCGGGCTCACATGGCCGAAAATGAGGCACCGAGAGCGGGTAAAATACCTCCGCGATGACCCCCGGAGGAAAAGTGTTTTTCATCTCCAAATTCAAAGTATTTTCCTCCAGGCTCCAGGGGCCACGTCCAGACTCATGCGGCCGATAATGAGGTCAACCTATTGTTTAGTATATTCAAGTTGAATATACTAAACAATAGCTCAGTTACTGTGCTGAGGTGTGGGTAAACACCTATACAAGCTCCCTGCAACCACTCAGTCCTACAGAAAAGAGCCATCAGAATAGTTCACAATGTTGATTTACGTGAACACACAAATTCATTGTTCCTCAAATAAAAAATATTTAATTTATCCAACCTTGTGGATTTTAAAACTGCACAAATTGTGTACAAGGCAAGGAAAAATCTCCTTCCAGGAAATATTCATCGATTATTCTGTGAAAGAGAAGGGGGTTATAACTTCAGAGGGAAGTTAAGATTAAAGATGATGAGTGTTCGGACCACAAGAAGAAGTTTTTGTGTTTCAGTCTGTGGTGTAAAACTGTGGAACTGTCTCAATATGGAGCTACAGCAATGTCAGAACATAATCCAGTTCAAGAAGAAGTACAAAGAAGTGATTTTCATGAGGTACAAGGAGGAAGACTAGTGTTGAGAATCATGAGGGGTTTACTTCTGTTTGTTGGTGGAAATATGAAGATAATATATGAAGATTTGACGTGTGGGATTGCACTCGTATAAAGGCAGAAAATAGTGAATAGAGGGTTAGGATTAGATCAGTTTTAACTTCTTCCTACTTCTTTTTGCACATGTACAGTAAATTGTTTCACTGCTTGCTAATATTGATTTTGTTTCTTTTGTAAAACTCTTTCTTCTTTTCTACTTGTATGCTATTTTTTCTTGTATTTTTACTTTTACATGTTAGAAATAAAGTCATCAAATCAAATCAAAATCTGTTCATGTTCAATCTTGTGCAGACATAATTTTGGTAGTGTGTAGAACTACTTTTTTCCCCTCAAAAAATGCTCAGGAAATGTTAGGAGAATTGATAAGGAATTGGATTGTTAAGCAGAATTGACAATGGCATTGACATTGATAAAATCTTATCGATTCCCACCCCTAAGCACAACTGATCTTGTCTCAACCAAAATGAACCCCTTAATTGATCAATTCATCCAAATTAGGCAATAGTCATTCATGTTCAGCAAAAAATATCACACTGTGTATACAGAACCACAACAAAAGGAGGGCCTGATTCATATTACTAATGAAATATCTAACCTTATTTTGGTAAAAACAACTAAGTAGATAAGTAAGTAAGTAATAAGATAAATACACAATTAATTTTTTGAAGAAATTTTCAACTGACCTCTGACTTTCATAAACTTTTTCAAAGACTTTTTGATTTCCTCTGTCTGCAGAACATAAACGATTGGATTCAACATGGGGGGAACGACAGACACCAGAGACATGATCATGATTCTGGCGTTAGGATGAATCATTGCAGAGAAGCGATAAACCACTATGATTGGGAGGAAATACATCATCACCAATGAAAGGTGACTTGTGCAGGTTTTAAAGGCCTTCACTCTTTCCTTAGTTGTAGTAATCTTTAGTAGAGCATAAGCAATAGCACAGTAAGACCCCAAGATAAATATAAGAGGAATCCAAAGAATTACATTTGCTAGAACGAGAGCAATTACTTGACTTGGGGTAGCATCATTGCAGCTGAGTTTGAAGAGTGGACCATGGTCACAGAAAAAGCTTCTAATAACCACAGATTTACAAAATGACAGTCTTGTAAGCAAGCCGACCGCGATGAGAGTCACAAATATAGCAAAAAGCCATAAAGAAGCAATTAATCCCAGCATTAACCTGTGGGTCACTTTAACATGGTAGTGCAGTGGGTAGATGATAGCTATCAGTCTGTCGTAGGAGAGTGCAACCAGGTTAAGAGCTTGCATTGTGAGGGAGACAAAGCAGAAAAACAGGAAAGTCAAGCAGTCATTGTAAGAGATGGAGGGATGGTTAAACAGAAAGATGTCCAGGAGTTTCGGCACCAGAGCGGTGTTTCCAAACAGGTCCACCAAAACCAGATTCAAAACGGCAATGTGTTTTGGAGTTCTCAGATTTTGGTCAAAAATGATGACAATCATTACAACAGAGTTTCCCAGTATTGAAGTAAAGTAAATAAAAAGGAGAAAGACATAGAAATACTTCACATTAGGTATACCAACAAACCCACTTATCATGAAATATGCAGGACGCACAAAGGTGATGTTCTTCCCGAGAGCAGAGTTAAAAAACTCCATTAGATCGTTTTACTGGATCTCTCACAGGTTTCAGCAGGACTCGGTTCCAGTCTGTGTTTCAGTTTGAGCCCCCCCCTCTCTCTCTTTCTGAAGGCAGAGCTGTGGCGATCTTTAAATGTCTTGTGATGAGGGAAACAATGTTCTCCTGTGTCATCATCATCATAACAACTCTTTCCTATCCACATCTGTCAACTTTGCAGTTTGTGACTTCAGCACAACTTTGAAGTTGATGTTTGGCATTTCAGATGGAGGACACTGGGAGTTAATTAAAGAATAGCTCCTAACTCTCCTTCTCTGCGCTGCAGGACTGAGAGATACAGAAAATAATTCATCCCTGCAGCCATTAGGCTTCAGAACTCTATAGTCAATTATAGATGAGCTGACAGACACCTGAATTACTTGTTTAATGTGATTTTTATAATTGTATCTGCCAGACACCTGAGTTTCGCTTCAGGGATTAATAAAGTACATTCTATTCTGTTCTTCTATTCTACTATGGCTGCATTGAAAGCCTGATTTACAAAAGGATTAAGCTTCTTTAGCACGTGCTGAACCAGTGCAAAAGGGACGGAAACACAAAAAGGGTTTAATGCACTCCAAACTGCGATGCAAATTAAACAGCATGTTTTGCTCTGGGCCTCACTGCAGGCTTCAATGAACCACACTGACTTACATTTCTATGGATATGAATCTAGCTGAGGACATTTCTTATTGACAAACACAAGTGCTACTGAAATTTTAACTGCTGAGTCACTGGTAGATGCATAGCAGATTTGATAAGGGGTGGTAAGGGCTTAAACTTTACAGTGATTACGATAGGGCGCCGTTTGTAAAGCTTTGCATACTGAAAATTACAGAAACATTTCTCCAGTTTAGCTCCAAAACGTCATAAAAATGTAGTGTGAATTTTTAAAAGCCACTTTTTTTAAAACACATTTAGAGCAATATTTGTGATCTTTCAAACTTTATTTTTGTCTTGACAAATATACATAAGTTAAATTATTTTTTTATCTAAATATTGAATGTTAAATTTAAATGTTACATGTTAAATCTCAATGATAAATGTTAAATGTCAAATGTTAATGTTAAATGTTGATCAGTGATCCTTAATATTTAGATAATTATGCGAATTTAACACTGAAACCTAGTGGAAGAACCAAAATAAAAGCTTCATAAAGCGATACAGATACCCTAACCATAGTCTGTCAGTAATGACTCCTACAGGTCGCTTGCCGGACTGCCGGTCGTCTGTAATGTGACGTTTGGCAGAAAATATTGGAAAGACAGTTTGGGAGGCCATTATGAGCTTCCACAATGCTCATAGACAGAACTGACCCAATCTATGGTTGGGATATCTATATCACTTTAAGACGCTTTAATTTTGGTACTTTTTTTTAATTTTTTTGATTTAACCTTTATTTAACCAGATAAGTCCCATTGAGATCAAGACCTCATTTTCAAGGGCGACCTGGCCAAGAGGTCAGCAGCACACGTCAGAATAAATGGCACAACTCAACAACATGGAACATATATGCAGACAGTATGTAGAAGCAAACAATAATAATTTAAAAAGTGCAACTTATTTTCAAGTAAAGTGCAGTTTGTGAATATAAAACAGCATTTTAAAAACACAGGCACTGTTCTGGGGTCTTTCTTTCATTTAAGATAGACTTAAAGGTGTCCAGAGAGATGAGATCCGACAGATTCAAGTCCTTCTGGAGTTTATTCCAAGCAGTAGGAGCAGCAAAACTTCCGGTGGTTGGCAGTGTGAATTTGCATAATAGCTAAATATTTAGGATCATAGAGCAACATTTATCATTTAGATTTGTATTTAACATTTAAATTAGAATTTAACATTCATTTTATCTTAATTATATTTGTCACAACAAAAACAAATGATAAATAAATAAAATCACAAATATTTATAGCTTAATGTGGAGGATTGTTGCTGTTATTTTCAGTGTGCACAACTTTAAAAACGGCGCCTAACATCTGTGTGACATAACATTAATAGTTCTGTCCATACAGTTTTTGATATTATTTTGAAATTACTTTTATTATTATGATCAAAATTTAAATCTGTCTTAGGCTAAAGGCTGATTTATACTTCTGCGTCAAATCGACGGCGTAGCCTACGCCGTAGGTCCGCGTAGCTCCCGTTCCTACGCAGAGGCCTACGCACGTTGTTGACGTGCACCTCCTCCAAATGTAACTAGGCGTAGAATCGACGTGGGTCGCAAGTTCTGTGATTTGTCCACTCGGCGGCATTGTCTTTCCCGCATTTACAGGATTTTCGGGATCCCGGATATCGGCCGCAGATCGGCCGTGTATTTCATCTCCTCCTCTCTATTCTTCATGTAATCATGTCTGCATGATAAACAGCAACATGTATCAGCTGTAGATTAACATAACACGCGCTGAATTGCTGTGGAAAAGTAAACAGAGATTGTAGCGGGACCGGAAACAGGCGACCGGCTATCAAAGAGACCACACTGTCATCAAGCGTTTCGGGGGACACATCGACGCACAAGTATGTGGTGCTCATGTCCGCGTCTGTCCCTGCTAAGTAGGGGCGACGCAGAAGTATAAATCAACCTTAACTCTGGCTCAAGCCTGGAACATACAGGCACACTTATCTATACGTGGGGACTGACTGGGCCTTTACGCTCCACAGGTAGGAGCTTTATTTATCCAGATGACGCAGTTTGCTCAGAGATGAGGACAAAGCTTTGTTGTTTAGATGATATCTGTTTCACTTCTGCTTGCATGGTTTTAAACCAGACAGACCGGCTGCAGCAGCCTGGCTCACCTACACACCAGTTCACCCCCCCCCTCTCCCCAACACTCACATACTTAGGCAGTGAATAAAGACAGTGAGTGTCAGACAACAGACCACTGAACCTGACTTGAATTCATACAACCTTCATGGCTTTTTTTCCCCCCACTAATAAACTTTAATAGTAGTTACATTCGGTCGAACCAACAGCAAGGCCAGCTTGTAATGTTTACAAGGGAGGGTTCCATTGTGTGTGCGCTCACACCAGCTGCCCCCGTACCGTGCCAAACCACAATTGTTAACCCTCCCGGGTCCTTGCTGGCCTGCACTCACATTGTTCCAGGCCTTACTTTGTGCTAACGAAATAATAAACCAAGCTGTCTATTTATTTCACTCATTTGCCTAATCAATCAAGCAATCAATCAAATAATCAGACTTTATTTATAAAGCGCTTTTCATACAATGACATTGTAACACAAAGTGCTGTACAAGAAAAACAACTTAAAGTAGAATAAATTAAGAAAAAAGATCCCAGCCCCAGCCCCGACCCCAAACCCACCCCACAATCCTAAAGTTAACAATACAATATGCAACAAAAGTAATAAAAACAATAAAAAAAAATAAAAAATAAAAAATAAAAATAATTTGCTGAACGAACTGAGGAAACGCTCTCATGTTATCTTAATGAGGAAACACTGGAGGTAAAATAAGATGTTAAAACTCAAAACAGGAAATTAAAATCACCAAAGTAAAATACATTTCTAAGATAATAAAAGACTAAAATATTAAACCATTAAAAGAAAAGAAGATGCGAGACTTAAAATAAATAAATAAGTAAATAAATAAATAAATAAAGCAGAATAAAAGTGACTAAATTTGAAATAGATAATAAATAAATAAATAAATTAATTAATTAATAAATTAATTAATTAATTAATTAATTAATTAATTAATTAATAAAACTGTTAAGAATAAAAATAAAACTCAGTTAAAAGCAAGACTAAAAAGGTAGGTCTTGAGTTTGCTTTTAAAAATGTTTATGCTCTGGGCAGCCCTCAGATCCTCAGGCAGGGTGTTCCACAGGCGTAGGCCGTGATAATAAAAAGCTGCCTCACCGTGGGTCTTAGTTTTTACGTTTGGTACAATTAAAAGTCCGCTACTTGAAGATCTGAGGGCTCACACTGGCTCATATGATAAAAGCAAATCTGATAAATAAGAAGGCCCAAGACCATTAAGAGCTTTAAAAACCAATAAAATGATCTTAAAATCTATTCTAAAAGATACTGGAAGCCAATGCAGAGACTTTAAAATTGGTGTGATGTGGGCCCTCTTTCTGGTCTTTGTCAGCATTCTAGCTGCTGAGTTCTGGAGCAGCTGAAGCTGAGAAATGTTCTTTTTGGGGAGACCAGAAAGAAGAGCATTACAATAATCAATTCTACAGGTTATAAAAGCATGAACTAGTGTCTCTGCATTGGCTTGAGAGAGAAACTGACGCACTTTGGAAATGTTTTTTAGGTGATAAAAAAAGAAAAAGTAACTGTCAGATTCCCAGGGTTCACACAGCAAAGTGTCTGCACAGGTTTGTAAAGTCTTTGGACGAAAAAAATTGATTATATGCAAAAAACTACAAGCTCAAAGGACGTTTTCTTTAAGCTTAGTACATTTACAACAACGTAGTGTAAACACAGAATATGAAAGTATTAAAGTATTTTTACAAATGTACCAGATGATGGCAAAAGTGGAGCTCACACAATGTTGAGAAAACAAACTGATCATGTTAACATAAAACAACAAAAGTCCTGTTTAAAGGCCCTGTGAGGAGTTTTGAACTGGCTGAGAAACAGACTGAAAATGATACTGATGCCTCTTTATAACCTTCAATAGCAAGCAAGACCATCTACAACAACACTGACACCTTCTCTGTTGTAATTTTTAATGCCTGAAACCGCCCAGGGGGGGTAGGTCCCAGACCAGATAATGGACATCTTGCTTCAGAAACAGCCTTTATTTGACTGTTTTCATGGAAAATAATCACATGGCCTGATAAAGTTGACTGTTAAAAGACAACAGGATGAGGCTTTTGTTGAAAACACTACTTTTGCATGTTTAGGACAAGAGATAAGAGGTATCACTTTGTCCACAAGGGGGCGCCAGAATTGACACAAAACAAAAGTTCCTCACAGCAGCTTTAATCTGGGATTTTAGACATACTGTAACATGTTTGCTCTCAACTCAACTTTATTTATATAGCACCTTTCATACATAAAAACATGCAGCCCAAAGTGCTTCACAGAATAACAGAGAGACAGAAAACAACAGCAATGGTGAGATTATAAAAAGGCATGATTATAAATAAAATACTTAAAAGTAAAATAAATCAATACAGTAAAATTAATAAAATAAGTAAGAGTGGAAAGTAAAGTTAAAAATAAGGTAGATGAATACAAGAAATAAATAGACAAAGAAAATAAATATGTTAAAGCAATGATTCAAATAATACTAAAAATAACAAAAATAATAATGCAGTCCAAGGCTGAAAATGAATTACTCTAAATTAAAAGCTAGATTAAAAAGGATAAGTCTTAAGTTTTACATTTAAATCATTCTATCACAACTGCACAAGAAAATGAAATCAGCAAAAACTTCTCTCTTTGATGATTCACACGTTCATTTCACTTTATTTTCCTTCTCTTAGTTTTATCTTGAAACAGCTGTTCTTTGTGCTTTTATCACACAAATAGAGTAAAAGAGGAACATGTTTTATTTCTATTCAGCTTCCTGATTCAAATTTTGATTAAATAATGTAGTTATTCTTCAATGGAGTCATATTTTTCAAGTTTACAAAAGTCAGCTGTTTGGAATTCCAGATTAAGAAAAGAGAGGGTATAATCTCTGCAGCTGTCACATTGCAGAAATTTTCTTATTCTTGGTTATTTTGGATTTATTACAGATTTTCAGCAGCCGTTTCACTGATTCTTTGATTTCTTGTGTCTGCAGAACATAAATGATTGGGTTCAACATCGGGGGAAAGACAGATGTTAGAGACAGATTTATGATCCTGGCATTCGGATGTATTTTTTCCATCAAGGTAAATGTGACTAACAGTGGGATGAAGTAGATTGCCACCAAAGACAGGTGACCTATGCATGTTTTAAAGGCCTTGAGTCCTTCGTGAACTGAGGCCACCTTTGCCAGAGTAAAGCCGATATAGAGGTAGCTTATCAAGATGAAAACAAGCGGGAGCCAAAAAATAAGAACAGGGTAGAAACAGCTGACGACATAATTTGGATAATGGTCATTACATGCAAGTCGATATATCTGGCCGTGGTCACAAAAGTAGCTGTTAATGACCACAGACTGACAGAATGAAAGTCTTGTAATAAGACCGACGGCAATGAGAACAGCAAGTATAACAAGTGCCCAGAAAAAGGCAATCAAAGACAGCATGAACCTGTGTGTCACCTTCACTGGGTAGTGCAGGGGGAAGATAATTGCAACCAATCTGTCATAGGAGAGCGCAACCAGGTTAAACGACTGCATAGAGAGGCAGGTGTAGCAGAAAAACAGGAAAGCCAAACAGTCGTTGTAGGGGATGTACGGATGGTTAAACAGAAAGATGTCCAGAAGCTTCGGCACCAGAGCAGTGTTCCCAAACAGGTCCACAAACGCTAAATTAAAAACTGCAATGTATTTTGGAGCTCTCAGGTTATGATCGAAGTATATCACAGCCATTACAACCGTGTTCCCTATCACTGACACAATGTAAACAAAAAAGAGAAAGACATAGTAATATTTGATATCTGGGATGCCGGATAAACCACTTATCATGAAATATTCAGGATGCACAAAGGTGATGTTCTTTCCGAGAGCAGAGTTGAATAAGTTCATTGTCACACGGTCCAAGCGGCAGTGATTTACTCAGAGATGTATCCTCTTTGCATCAGTAGGAGTGATGTCTCTCAGTGTAGAGATAAGCTCTCTCTCTTTGTGACAGAGCTCTGCTACACTTTAAAAGTCTTCACAGTCCCAGGTGTATTTTACGCAAGCCAGTCATCTCTAGACAAACTCATTGCATCAGTAAACCATCGTCTTGCGTACTCACTGTGACTGCAGCTTTGATAGTTGGATTAAAAACCTTTGACAGCTGCTGATGAAGGTACCTTAAAGCTCCTGTGAGGAGTTTTTGGCTGGTTGTGAAACAGGCTGACATTAACACTGATGTCTCTTTATGGCCGATAGATGCAAACATCACCATCAACAAGAATGTCCCAATCAGCTTTGTTGGCCCGTGGACATGAGTGTTTGTGCAATAAAATGTAAGCTGTGCCTTGAGTTCCACAACATTGTCCCATTTATTTATTTTTTTATGTTTAAGCTAAGCTTCAAATTGTGCTCAGTGATCAATCAAAAAATGCCCAGATCAGCTCGGATTCAAGGGTTCTGATCCCGACTGGGACATCCCAACTAAGTAGTTATTTTTAAAGTCTGAAACCACTGTTAGTGGTTAGATGTCAGACCACAGTAGATAACCATAAACTGCACAATAAATGGATGTAGTATCCGTGACGTCACCCATCTGAAGCCCTGTTTTGAAGCTGATCGTCAGCGGGTGCCATATTGGAAATGCTGAACACAACCGGCCTGTCAGTCAAGTCAGCCATGCCCTTATTTGGGCAAAACTCTTAAGTTTAATTTCTTCAAGAATATCAAGTTATCAAAAAATCAAACCCCGTACAGTGTGTGCCGATCAAGCGGCAACCTCCGGTCTAAAAATATGAGTCAATGTGGAAGTGTTAAAAGCTGCAGTTCATCGAGGATCCGCTTGAGGCTGGCTCCGGAAGTACCGGAAGTCACATACACATGAATGGGGAAAAGATGATCTTTGCAGCATTAATAAACATGTTTACAGCCTGGTACAAAAGATGAGTGTAGTCTGAATAGCTAATTTCTCGACGTCCTCTCACTGTGAGGGGGGTGAATTTTTTTCTAATTCGGCAATTTCGAAGATATTGAGATTACCAGTCTTCCAATGAGAGGCACAGCTGCCTGTGGGAACACTGCAGCTGTTGGCTAGGAGGCTCAAAGCCCGCCTCTTTACGTCACACTGGCTCGACAGAAGCAATATGGCTGCCGCAGCCGATTGGTCTCAAAACAGCTCTTCAGAAACAGATGGGTGACGTCACGAATACTACGTCCATATTTTTTACAGTCTATGGTGCCGATCAAGCGATAAACCTGGGCTAAAAATACAAAGGCCATGCGGAAGTGCTAAAACCTGCAGTTCATTGAGTGTCCACTTGAGGCTGACTGCAGAAACACTGGTAACCAAACACACCCATTCAAAAATGACGATCTTTGCAGCAATATTAAACATGTGTACAGTCAGGTTCAAAAAACGGTTTAGGTCTGAGTAGCTTATTTCTCTATCAGCACACACTGTTCTGGGGGGGGGGGGGATTTTTTTATAACTTGTTATTCTCGAAGATATTAAACTTACGAGTTTTGCCCAAATAAGGGCATGGCTGACTTGATTGACAAGCAGGGATTCTGTAGCTCTTACTGAAAAGGCTAAAGGCCCGCCTCTTTACCTCACACTAGCTCAGACGAAGTTAGGTTGAGTTCATCATTTCCAATATGGCACCCGCTGACGATTAGCTTCAAAACAGTGCTTCAGAAACAGATGGGTGACGTCACGGATACTACGTCCTTTTCTTATACAGTTCATGGTACTGATAAAGAAATGAGCTATTCAGACACAAACCGTTTTTTAAACCAGGCTGTAAACATGTTGATTTATGCTGTCTTTTTTGAATGGGTGTGTATGTGGTTTCCGATGTTTCTGCAGCCAGCCTCAAGTGGACAGGCAATGAACTGCAGTTTTTTTGCACTTCTGCATAGGCTTCATATTTTAAGACTGGAGGTTGCCACTAGTGGATAACTGGATGCTGCTGATCCAGCCTATTTTCACACTCCTCTACAAAGATTCTTCATGACTGATACAAAATCTACCTACGGGTACGAATAAAGTAACCTTGAACCTTGAAAGACCGTCTAAAGCATGCAGTGTGAGAGCTTTTGCAAAGATACACAAATTGCACATGTATAGGACAAAATCAGCAACAATCCCCATTTTCAAAAGTGGGTGCCAAAATCAACACAAACCAAGAGTTCCTCACAGGAGCTTTAATCAGAAGATCTTCACATGATACATTTTTACAAATTAGAAACCGATCAAAGAATCTTGGTTGTATAATGGAGAAACAATAAGAGAACTTTAAAGGTGACATATCACGCTTTTTTCATCAATATATATTGGTCTAAGAGGTCCCCAAAACATGTCTTTAAAGTTTATGCTCAAAAAAACACTTTGAAATCAGATTTTGGCATGCCTGAAAAACCCTCTTCTTCAGTCCTCCTCAGAACACTCTGTTTTCCCTCTGACCACGCCCCCTCCGTAAGTGGATGTGCCTCGGCTCTCCAGCACGTTGATCTAATGTTTACATGTTGGCTGAATATACACGGCTGCTCAGAGATCGCGTTACTTCAACCCTCTGAATCTGATCCAGAATCTGATCCTGACGGAGAGGCGCCTGTAGCAGGACCTTTCTGAACGATTGGTCACAGATTAAGTGTTTCTTGTTGTTTTATTTGTCAGTATGTAGACGTGTGTCTTGGTACACAGCTATGAACATGTAGCTATGTGGCTATGCTAATTAGCGCTAGCACTTATCCATGATAAATAAAAATCATCCACTAGATCTTCAAATCTGCAGACGTGGGGAGTAAAACCGACCTCTGCCAGAAAGGCAGCGGTACCTTTTATGAATGATTGGTCACAGATTTAGTGTTTCTTGTTGTTTTATTTGTCAGTATGTCGACGTGTGTCTTGGTACACAGCTACAGCTATGAACATGTAGCTATGTGGCTATGCTAATTAGCGCTAGCACTTATCCATGATAAATAAAAATCATCCACTAGATCTTCAAATCTGCAGACGTGGGGAGTAAAACTGACCTTTGTGTTTATTAAGACAGCCTACAACTAGCATGCCTCCCTCCTAAGCTCCTTGTTAGCACACATTTGTGCAGGGAATGAAAAACGGGGGAGGGATTCAGTATTATTTTATACAGTCTATGGGCTTAACAAGCTCCGAGCTCTGACTCCGTGACAGACCGGATATTGTTGTTACGTAACAAAAACACGGAAGTCTGAAACGGCTCGTTTCACACACATTTACAGAAAGGTGGAGAAATCAGAACAGGGGCAGAATGGATTTTTTTCATTCTCGGGGGGTTTGTAGACATGCCAGGGAAACATATTTCAGGTAGAGAACCATTAAAAAGTCAATTTTGCATGATATATCACCTTTAAAATCTGCCACATTAGTGATGTGCTGTATAATATAATGTTATACATACAACATTCTATGATATTAGTTGGCTTTATAGACAAGCAGCAACTTCTGGCATTGAAAACTGAAGACAATGTGGAAGTGCAAAAACTGCAGTTCCTCAAGTGTACTCATTGGCTTCAAAAGACAAGGAATCTCCATTAACACCCATGTTTAGATAACATTTAGAAACTGCACTTCCTGTAGCTTCTTCACAATAAAATATTCCAGAGAAGAATCAACGGCACGGCCTTGAACAGCTAAAGACGTTCAATATGAAACAGTGTAAAGGTAGGCTTCGACACAACAAAGAGGAGTCGGGCAAGAGTACTAGAGGTCTCTATCATCAATCGCTTTCTCTGTGAATGAGTAGAGCTGACAGTTTACAAATGATAGAAAAACATAACTATTTTACAGGAAAGTCAGCCAAATTATGGTCCACAGTAGAACATAATACAATATAAAGAATTTAATATTTTGAATTTATAACTGGCTGCTGATATTTTCTGTGTAATATGTAAAAAAAATGAAGGCTGTTTCTTCAGCCTGCTGTAAATCATCTCAAATGACAAACACCCCCTCACAGTGGTTACAGGCATTCAAAACTACAATATGTAAATAGTCAATCTTGTCACTGATTGTCTTGTTTGCTTTTGTGCATCATAAAGAGACATCAATGTTAATTTCAGTCTGTTACCAAAGCAGTCTAAAACCTCTCCCAGGAGTTTTAAAAAGGAACGATGCATTTCATCTCTGAGGGTTTGACTCTGCATCCTGCTTCATATCTGAGGCTGTGAACAACAACAACTTCAGGAAACCTCAGTTCACATGATGAATAACACAAATGCATCAACTTAAACTCTTGAATTGTGGTTGTTAAATTACTGCTGGCATATTCAAACAAGAAAATGTGACGTTTACTTTAATTCTACTTTTTTCTTAAGCTTAACGAGTCGTGTGTCTGAGATCTTTCAAGAGAGAGGTGCAGTTTTTGATTCTTACCTCCACTTTTCCTTTGATAAAAAATATAAGGGAAGCCTCATTATTATTTGAAAAAAAGGTTTGAGTCACTGTTTTCAAAAGATGTCATTATGCATCATCTATGCATAACCTACACAGCCAACAAATCAAGCATTCACACCTGCAGTTTGACTGTAATGCAAATAGTGCCACAAACATCAACATTCACATTATGTCGACTTTCTTGGTTGTAATTTTGGGTTGCACTCTGATCCTTAACAGCTTCTTCATTGATTTTCTAATTTCTTGTGTCTGCAGAACATAAATGATTGGGTTCAACATCGCTGGAAACACAGACGTCAGAGACAGGTTTATGATCCTGGCATTAGGGTGTATTTTATCCATCAAAGAAAATGTGATCAAAATTGGAAGGAAATAAATCGCCACTAATGAAATATGAGATGTGCATGTTTTAAGGGCCTTCAGCCTCTCTTGAACCGAGGATATTTTAGACAGTGCATAACCAATATAAAGGTAGCTACATAAGATGAATACCAAGGGGAACCATGCAAAAAGAACAGTTACGAGTACACCAATCACAAGGCTGGGTGTGAAGTCATTGCAGGCCAGTCTGAACATCTGACCATGGTCACAGAAATAGCTTCTAATAACTACAGATTTACAAATTGATAGTCTTGTAAAAAGACCAATGTTGAAGATAACAGCAAAAATAACAAATGCCCAGATAAAAGCAACCAAAGACAGCATGAACCTGTGGGTCACTTTAACATGATAGTGCAGTGGGTAGATGATAGCTATCAGTCTGTCATAGGAGAGCGCAACCAAGTTAAGAGACTGCACTGCTAGAGCGGTGTAGCAGACGGCAAGGAAAGCCAAACAGTCACCGTAGGGGATTTGTGGATTGTTAAACAGAAAGATGTCAAGAAGCTTTGGCACCAGAGCACAGCTGCCAAACAGGTCCGCCAAAGCCAGATTAAAAACCACAACATATTTAGGAGTTCTCAGACTATGATCCAGGATTATCAACACCATCACAGCTATGTTTCCTATCACTGACACAATGTAAACAAAGAGGAGAAACACATAGTAATACTTGATATTTGGGATGCCTGAAAAACCACTTATTATGAAATATGCAGGACGCACAAAGGTGATGTTCCTCCCGAGAGCAGAGTTGAATAAGTTCATCGTCACACCACAGTGAAGTGGTTGAAGTAGATTAATGTCTCTGTTGTTCTCGGTCTGATGACAAACTCCTCACTGTTTCGACAGGAGTGGCTAATAAGAGATGCAGTCCTTCTGAGTTAAAGCAAAATCAGATCAAGGTCCAATCCCCTGAGTCTACTGTATCCAAGCTACAAAACAAACAAACTTTTTTTCTTTTCATGCAACAATGACGAGATGTCAGAGTGAGTTGCCAGACTTTTGCCTTCCCCAAAAGACTCTTTATGCCCCCTTTCTGTAAGTGGGCACTTTTGCGGACTTCCACGGGACTTCCACCAGATCTGTGTCCGGTCCATCTCCAATCTGCTGCGGTCGGGCTCCGTGCGCTCTCATCCGTCAACACCAACCAGTTGCGTTTTCGGAACACAGCAGAGAACTGGACCGCCGGACAGCTGGAGTCATGTGACCGAGGTTTTCCTGAGGTATTTACTGAATCAAGGATTCTCCTCCTCCTCTCCTCATCCATGTTGTCTTTATGGTCCTCTGAAAACCTCTGACCTGTTGACTCCAGGCCTGGCTCCGCTCTAAATGACATTTTTTTTATATATAAAAAAAAAGAATATAACACAGAGTGTTTTATTCTGAAAATTAAACAGGTTTTCATTTTGTTTTAGTGCCTGACTTCCTGTCCCGCTCCATCTGCTCTGTTGAGATTGATGCGTCATGCTCCGGCATCCGGCAAAAATAGAAGTCTTGTGTATGTGATCCGTTGCGTTTGGACCCGCTGGATCAGAGACGCAGCAGGAACGCATCGGAGTGGATCCAGTGGAAGTTAACACATTGACTAGAATAGAAACCGATCAGATCCGGTGCCGTGACAGATCGAAGACGGACCAGACAAGGATCTGGTGGAATTTGGCCTTTAGCGTAAGGGAATTACCCATAGTTCATAGCATTAATGACATGAAACACGGGATTCCAAGGGGAAGCTCTCAAGCATTGAGAGCTGATTTGAGCCAGGGCCACCCGCTACTTGGGCACGCAACTTAACCATTAGGCCAACTATGTAGTTATTTTTAATGCCTGGAACCAATATTAGTGGGCAGATGTCAGACCACAGAAGATAACTGGATGCTGCTGGTACAATTATTTCCATATGCTCCTCTGCAAAGATTCTTCATGATTGATGTAAAAAACTGTCTAAACCAAGCAGGATGAGACTTCTTTTCAAGAAACACTTTTTGCACACGTATAGGACAAAATCTGCAAAAATATGAAGAACAATGGTTTGAAAATGTTCTGTCCAAACCAAAACTAAGGACCTATGTGCAGATCAAGAATAATTTAATCCCTGAATTAAATGTAACGTCTCATTTATGTAGGAGCTAAAGATCTTTGGTTGCACAGTTAAGATCTGGTCGTTTCAAAAATACAGTTGCAAGAAAATGTGAACCCTTTGGAATTACCTGGATTTCTGCATAAATTGGTCATAAAATATGTTCTGATCTTCATCTTAGTCACAAAAACAGACCAACAGTGTGCTTAAACTAATACCTTAAAAAAAACTACATGTTTGTCAATAAAAACATGAACACATATTATTTTGTGGTATGAGTTTAAGAAGAATGTGTTTGTCTATTGTTGGGACTTAGATGAAGATCAGAACACATTTTATGACCAATTTATGCAGAAATCCAGATAATTAGAAAGGGTTCACATACTTTTTCTTGCAACTGTATCCCAGAAGAAAACAGACTTTGTGAGTTGTGTGATTTGAATGAAGTGGAAACAGAGTCCCTTTTTCTTTTGCACTGTACAAACTATGATGACCTCAGAGAGACATATTGTTTCATGAAGTTGCCTGTAAAAAGCCTGACATATTGTGGTGGACAGATGTGCAAAAACTAGAATGGTTGTTTCATTATGACATATCAAATTTTCAGTCCCTCCAGGATTTCGCGGGATTTTTTTGTGATTGTTGCGGCCCAAAAAGCCTGAATTTGTGACCGCTTTTTGAAAAAATTGCGGTGAAAGTTGCCATTTTTTTTTTTTTGCTTTTTTCCCCCAATTACATCTCAGGGGCAAGTAAATACGCTAAATTACAGTTGTTTTTAGAAAACATTCTTGATGTGGCCACTGTGACTGTGTTTTGATTCTCTTGATTCACAGAAAAATGCCATGAAAGGTCTGTATTGCACATTTACGACGGTCCCTGAATGCACCTCGCAGTGACAGAGGCACTTGACAGGCAGTTCACGCACTCTGAAATGAATCTGCATCTTTGTTGACCAGGAGGTGATCAAAACTTACTGAATGTGTCTGATGTATCACCAAACTGGATTAAATCAAGCTGTAGACACGGAGCTTTTTACGGTGATGGCGGCAACAACGTCAAACATCAAATATTAAACAGACGTCCCCCGGTTGTGTCTCTGTCACTAACGCACACCGGGGGTAAAAATCATCAATGAAGATGAGACAGATGCATGGAGGTGAGGAGAGCTGGTTCATGAAGTACACCTGCTGCAGGTAGAGACCAAGCTAACACTGAGCCCCTCATCTATAAATAATAACGTTGTCATCGTCACTTGTCCCCCCTGCTGTCCCCTCTCTTCACCCGTTCTCTCTGCGTGTTTTGTTGTTGAAAAGTGCCGATCAAGGGTGGACTTACGTTTATGTTCCTAGGAAGTGAAATTGATGACAAAACCGATGACGTACAGGGGCTGAGATTAAGGTAATCGGTCAAAGTTGCGAGAAAGTTGCGGTGATTGTATAAAATTGCAAGGCCGCGAAAAATATCGCGCTGATTGGTTGAATTTGCGTTGATAATTGCGATCGCGAAATCGCAACTTCCTGGAGGGACTGAAATTTTGTCTCAAAAGCATGGAAAAGAAGACAAGATAGTCTCTTAAAGTGGTGTGCTTTTTTATTTTTATTTTATTCCTTGACATTTTTCTTCCTCAGTTTCTTTACAATGAATGATCATGCTGTGGGCTCTGACCCTGGCCTGCGTGAATTCAAGGTGTCTCCATATGATTATATGCATGACACAATAATAAAATCAAAATGTCAAACTTCACAAGATAAATAACACAAACGCATCAACCTAACACATTCACATTCAAACAAGAAAGATAAGATATAAGATAAGATATCCTTTATTCGTCCAACAATGGGGAAACTTAAGTGTCACAGCAGCAAAGAAGAGAGTGCAAAACAGTATAAAGCAAACAAGAGCCTATAAAATATCAAATATTAAAAAAGTTATTAGCAATTCAAATTAAAGAAGTAAAAATAAGCATATCTTACAACATATATACACAACTAAATTTACAAATATTTCCAAAGCGGTGAAAAATGTGCACAGACTTGTAGCCTAGGTATAAATAATGTACAAAACAGAACTGGGAAGATGGGTAGAAAGACGAAAAATGTGACGGTTTACTTTAATTCCACTTTTATCTTCAGATCTTTCTAGAGAGAGATGCAGTTTTGTGGACTACTTTGACAGCAAGAAACACACATCTTGACACGACTGTTCTATGACTGAAACATTGGATTTTTACCTCCACTCTTCCTTTGATATAAGATCACAAGCTGGAAGGGAATAAATCTAGCATTCACACCTGCAGTTTGACTGTAATGCAAATAGTGCCACAAACATCAACATTCACATTATGTCGACTTTCTTGGTTGTAATTTTGGGTTGCACTCTGATCCTTAACAGCTTCTTCATTGATTCTCTAATTTCTTGTGTCTGCAGAACATAAATGATTGGGTTCAATGTCGCTGGAAACACAGACGTCAGAGACAGGTTTATGATCCTGGCATTAGGGTGTATTTTATCCATCAAAGAAAATGTGATCAAAATTGGAAGGAAATAAATCACCACTAATGAAATATGAGATGTGCATGTTTTAAGGGCCTTCAGCCTCTCTTGAACCGAGGCTATTTTAGACAATGCATAACCAATATAAAGGTAGCTACATAAGATGAATATCAAGGGGAACCATGAAAAAAGAATTGGTAAGAATATTGCAATCACAAGGCTGGGTGTGAAGTCATTGCAGGCCAGTCTGAACATCTGACCATGGTCACAGAAATAGCTTCTGATAACTACAGATTTACAAAATGACAGTCTTGTAAGAAGACCAACAGAGATGAGAACAGCAAGTATAGCAAATGCCCAGATAAAAGCAACCAAAGACAGCATGAACCTGTGGGTCACTTTAACATGGTAGTGCAGTGGGTAGATGATAGCTATCAGTCTGTCATAGGAGAGCGCAACCAAGTTAAGAGACTGCACTGCTAGAGCGGTGTAGCAGACGAAAAGGAAAGCCAAACAGTCACCGTAGGGGATTTGTGGATGGTTAAACAGAAAGATGTCAAGAAGCTTTGGCACCAGAGCACAGCTGCCAAACAGGTCCGCCAAAGCCAGATTAAAAACCACAACATATTTAGGAGTTCTCAGACTATGATCCAGGATTATCAACACCATCACAGCTATGTTTCCTATCACTGACACAATGTAAACAAAGAGGAGAAACACATAGTAATACTTGATATTTGGGATGCCTGAAAAACCACTTATTATGAAATATGCAGGACGCACAAAGGTGATGTTCCTCCCGAGAGCAGAGTTGAATAAGTTCATCGTCACACCACAGTGAAGTGGTTGAAGTAGATTAATGTCTCTGTTGTTCTCGGTCTGATGACAAACTCCGTCTGGCCGTCACTGTTTCGACAGGAGTGGCTAATAAGAGATGCAGTCCTTCTGAGTTAAAGCCAAATAAGATCAAGGTCCAATCCCCTGAGTCTACTGTATCCAAGCCACTCAACAAACAAACTTTTTTTCTTTTCATGCAACAATGACGAGATGTCAGAGTGAGTTGCCAGACTTTTGCCTTCCCCAAAAGACTCTTTATGCCCCCTTTCTGTAAGTGGGCCCTTTTGCGGACTTCCACGGGACTTCCACCAGATCTGTGTCCGGTCCATCTCCGATCTGCTGAGGTCGGGCTCCGTGCTCTCTCATCCGTCAACACCAACCAGTTGCGTTTTCGGAACACAGCAGAGAACTGGACCGCCGGACAGCTGGAGTCATGTGACTGAGGTTTTCCTGAGGTATTTACTGAATCAAGGATTCTCCTCCTCCTCTCCTCATCCATGTTGTCTTTATGGTCCTCTGAAAACCTCTGACCTGTTGACTCCAGGCCTGGCTCCGCTCTAAATGACATTTTTTTAATATAAAAAAAAATATATAACACAGAGTGTTTTATTCTGAAAATTAAACAGGTTTTCATTTTGTTTTGGTGCCTGACTTCCTGTCCCGCTCCATCTGCTCTGTTGAGATTGATGCGTCATGCTCCGGCATCCGGCAAAAATAGAAGTCTTGTGTATGTGATCCGTTGCGTTTGGACCCGCTGGAACGGAGACGCAGCAGGAACACAACGGAGTGGATCCAGTGGAAGTTAACACATTGACTAGAATAGAAACAGATCAGATGCGGTGCCGTGACAGATCGGAGACGGACCAGACACGGATCTGGTGGAATTTGGCCTTTAGCGTAAGGGAATTACCCATAGTTCATAGCATTAATGACATCAAACACGGGATTCCAAGGGGAAGCTCTCAAGCATTGAGAGCTGATTTGAGCCAGGGCACGCAACTTAACCATTAGGCCAACTATGTAGTTATTTTCAATGCCTGGAACCAATATTAGTGGGCAGATGTCAGACCACAGAAGATAACTGGATGCTGCTGGTACAATTATTTCCACATGCGTCTGGCTGTCACTGCTTCGACAGGAGTGGCTAATAAGAGAAGCAGTCCTTCTGAGTTAAAGCCAAATAACATGAAGGTCCAATCCCCTAAGTCTACTGTTTCCAAGCCACTCAAACAAACATGTTTTCCCTTTGTGGATTGGGAAGTTTGAGGTAACCTTCAAACCACCTGAACGTTTGTAAAGACTGTCAAGAAGAAGAATACTTAATACATCACTCCATTTTTTTCCACTCTGTTGTTGTAATGTTTTACACACTTAAGAAAACCAAACACATTTACAAATAGGACCCCTTTAGATATGCAATAATGAAGAGATGTCAGAGTGAGTTGGCTGCATTTGGGGGTCATTGCTTTGCCCAAAGGCACCTTGGCACAGCTGAGGAAGGGAAGTGGAACCTCTCCAGCTCAAAACCCAATTTCCAAACTTTGTCTATGACAGGACGTGAACTGACAGCCCTCCAGCTCCCAAGCCAAGTCCCTACAGTCCCCTCACGATACTGTTCAACAAGCAACTTCAGCTGTGACATCTTAAAAGACAGACAGATATGATAGCCGTTGTATTCTGGAGAATTTGAAATAGTATGGTCAAATTTTCGATGACACAGGCCTTTAGTCACATCAGAGTCCACCTGCTAGTGGCACACACTCATTTTCTTATGATCACATAGTTTGACTGTTTATCCATTTAATTTCCTGCTCAATCAGGGCCCGACTGGGGACCACAAGGCCATCCAGAAAAGCCACTCAAACAAGAAGCTCACAACACCTCCTGATTAGATGTCAACCACATTTTTCTATCAATCTTGAAGACCTCATTTCAACCTTTACATTTCCACTTTGCACATGAGCAAAGTGAAGGTCAATGTCTGGTTGTATGAAACCAAAGAACCACTTCATCTGCAAAGAGCAGAGCAGGAACTCTGAGGCCCCCGAACCCAAAACTCCTACCCCCAGCTGGGCTAGATGTAGATCAGTGATGATATCACATTTTTACCTCATGATTATGGTCAAAAGAGTTCAAGATAATTAAATTATTGGGATATTTATAACAAATACCCAATCTTTTTTTAAAAGTTTTTTTCCACCTTTTTATTGACAGGACAGATGAAGAGAGTGGGGAGTAGAGAGCGGGAGGAAGACATGCAGCAAATGGTTGAGACTGGGAGTTGGACTAGCAACTTCTGCAACAAGGATTACAGCCTCTGTATATGGGGCGCACTTAAGCCTGGTTTATAGTTCTGCATCGCCCCTACGCAGCAGGGGCTGCTGCGGACATGAGCACCACACACTTGTGCGTCGATGTGTCCGTGACGCACAGCAATTCTCCACCGAAACGCTTCAGGGCTGTGCGGTCTCTCTGATAGTTGAGTCGCCTGTTTCCGCCACTTACTTTTTCACAGCAACTCAGAACGTGTTATGTGAATTTAGAGCTGATACATGTTGCTGTTTATCATACAGACATGATTACAGGGAAGAATAAAGAGGAGGAGATGAAATACACGCCCGATGTCCGGCTGATTTACGGGATCCTGGAAGTGCTGTAACTGCAGGAAATACAATGCAGCGGAGCGGACCAATCACAGGGCTTGCGGTCCAGGATTCTACAAACCTTCACACATTTAGAGACCACACACTTGATGTCAGCAAAAGACAGATCATCGCACAAGATCTCTCTCTTCTGATCTTATAGTGTGTGGTGCACACTACGGCACTGTATGCATTACAGCTCAAGTTGTATTCAAGACAGTTGTGAGTTTTCGCTAGCGCCATGTTTTAGTTTGTCTTTACTTCCTCTTCCGTCAATCAGCTGAGTCAGCTTGCGTCTTGATTGGCTTTTGCTCCGGTACACGTGACATTACACACTGTGCGTGCTCGGCTCCTCTCGGAGCATCCCACACACTACAGGATTTCTAGTCGCAAATATTAAACATGTTCATTATTTACGATCTCTCCTTCTGAGGGCGGCTCCAACCGGACAAAATCCCTCTTAACACACCCCACACATCAGGAAAATCACATACAATGTCGTTTGCAAACATCAGACAATCAGGCCTTTGCTGGCTTTGATCAAAGGGGGGGGGGGGGTCCGGACAAAAATCAGCCCTGATTATAATATACCCAATCTTTTTTTTAAAGTTTTTTTCCACCTTTTTATTGACAGCACAGATGAAGAGAGTGGGGAGTAGAGAGCGGGAGGAAGACATGCAGCAAATGGTTGAGACTGGGAGTTGGACTAGCAACTTCTGCAACAAGGATTACAGCCTCTGTATATGGGGCGCACTTAAGCCTGGTTTATAGTTCTGCATCGCCCCTACGCAGCAGGGGCTGCTGCGGACATGAGCACCACACACTTGTGCGTCGATGTGTCCGTGACGCACAGCAATTCTCCACCGAAACGCTTGAGGGCTGTGCGGTCTCTCTGATAGTTGAGTCGCCTGTTTCCGCCACTTACTTTTTCACAGCAACTCAGAACGTGTTATGTGAATTTAGAGCTGATACATGTTGCTGTTTATCATACAGACATGATTACAGGGAAGAATAAAGAGGAGGAGATGAAATACACGGACGATGTCCGGCTGATTTACGGGATCCTGGAAGTGCTGTAACTGCAGGAAATACAATGCAGCGGTGCGGACCAATCACAGGGCTTGCGGTCCAGGATTCTTCAAACCTTCACACATTTAGAGACCACACACTTGATGACAACAAAAGACAGATCATTGCACAAGATCTCTCTCTTCTGATCTTATAGTGTGTGGTGCACACTACGGAGCTGTATGCATTACAGTGCAAGTTGTATTCAAGACAGTGGTGAGTTTTCGCCAGCGCCATGTTTTAGTTTGTCTTTGCTTCCTCTTCCGTCAATCAGCTGAGTCAGCTTGCGTCTTGATTGGCTTTTGCTCCGGTACACGTGACATTACACACTGTGCGTGTTCGGCTCCTCTCGGAGCATCCCACACACTACAGGATTTCTAGTCGCAAATATTAAACATGTTCATTATTTACGATCTCTCCTTCTGAGGGCGGCTCCAACCAGACAAAATCCCTCTTAACACACCCCACACCACAGGAAAATCACACACAATGTCGTTTGCAAACATCAGACAATCAGGCCTTTGCTGGCTTTGATCAAAGGGGGGGGGGGGTCCGGACAAAAATCAGCCCCGATTATCCTATAGTGTGTACCCGCCTTAAAACATTAAACTTTGGGGTATGAATACGATAACATTTAATCTGTTGGCTAGAACGGGATTGATCATGGCAAGTGTCCTAGTACCTCGTATTTAAATAGTTATAAGCCTTCCTGGATATCACTATTACACACGTCTTGATCACACTTCTTTTAAAGGTGACATATCATGCAAAATCGACTTTTTAATGGTTCTCTACCTGAAATATGTTTCCCTGGCATGTCTACAAACCCCCCGAAAACTAAAAAAAATCCATTCTGCCCCTGTTCTAATTTCTCCACCTTTCTGTAAATGTGTGTGAAACGAGCCGTTTCAGACTTCAGTGTTTTTGTTACGTCACAACAATATCCGGTCTGTCACGGAGTCAGAGCTCGGAGCTTGTTCAGCCCATAGACTGTATAAAATAATACTGAATCCCTCCCCCATTTTTCATTCCCTTCACACATGTGTGCTAACAAGGAGCTTAGGAGGGAGGCATGCTAGTTGTAGGCTGTCTTAATAAACACAAAGGTCGGTTTTACTCCCCACGTCTGCAGATTTGAAGATCTAATGGATGATTTTTATTTTTCATGGAAAAGTGTTAGCGCTAGTTAGCATAGCCACATAGCTACATGTTTGTAGCTGTGTACCAAGACACACGTCGACATACTGACAAATAAAACAACAAGAAACACTAAATGGTTCAGAAAGGTCCTGCTACAGGCGCCTCTCCGTCAGGATCAGATTCTGGATCAGATTCAGAGGGTTGAAGTAACGTGGGTCTGTGAGCAGCCGTGTATATTCAGCCAACATGTAAACATTAGATCAACGTGCTGGAGAGCCGAGGCCACATCCACTTCCTGAGGGGGCGTGGTCAGAGAGAAAACAGACCGATCTGAGGAGGGCTGAAGAAGAGGGTTTTTCAGGCATGCCAAAATCTGATTTCAAAGTGTTTTTTTGAGCATAAACTTTAAAGACATGTTTTGGGGACCTCTTAGACCAATATATATTGATGAAAAAATCATGATATGTCACCTTTAAACATGTTCATTATTTACGATCTTTCCTTCTGAGGCCTTCCGAGCGGCTCCGACCGGACAAAATCACTCTTAACACACCCCACACCACAGGAAAATCACACGCGATGTTGTTTGCAAACATCAGACAATCGGGCCTTTGCTGGCTTTGATCGTAGGGGGGGGGATCGGGACAAAAATCAGCCCCGATTATCCTGTAGTGTGTACCCGCCTTAAAACATTGAACTTTGGGGCATGAATACAGATACCATTTAATCTGTTTGTTATAACT
This sequence comes from Notolabrus celidotus, assembly GCF_009762535.1. Classification (NCBI taxonomy): domain Eukaryota; kingdom Metazoa; phylum Chordata; class Actinopteri; order Labriformes; family Labridae; genus Notolabrus; species Notolabrus celidotus. The sequence goes on from NC_048276.1 coordinate 7,218,473, forward strand.
GGATTGATCATGGGAAGCGTCATGGTACCTCGTATTTAAACAGTAATAAGCCTTCCTGGATATCACCATTACACATTTCATGATCACACTTCTTTCATGTCTCATTTAAGGCCCTCCATTAAACTGTGTTTTGGCATTTTCTGCATGCAGAATGTATGAAACTCAAGGCAGATTTACTGACAGCAAAAAGTTGTTAACATTTCAAATTACATGTCACCATGAGTTCATACTTGAACTCTTCTTCACTCCCCTGTTGGAGGCTGAAACCGCTCTGCCTAATGAGGCTGTTAATGAGTTGTTTGTTGACACTGTTCACTCAGGATGATGACACATCCAGAACAGTCAGGAAAACACTTTGTACCAAACAAAGGCAGTTGAGGGAGCGAGAGGGCGTGTGTTTACATGCGCCTCTGTGTGTTTGTGTCTGGTGGGGCATAATGAAGCAACAGTTAGGAACTTTCAGAAACTTTCTGTGACCTTGATTATTTGAATAAGAACAAAATGAACAAAATAAAGGCTTTTTCAATTTGTCTCAACAACTGTCAAACAAGGTAATTCAGCAGAGCCCTTTGTAAATATAAGTTTGCTTTGTAGACTGATATAGATCATAAAAAAATTAAATCAAATCTTAAGCAGTGAGAAAGTTATAACCTATGATCTCTGGACAACATCTGGAACTTAACCTTGACTGCAGGACTTACCTGTCATTCTCGCCTGGGTTGCATCCAAACTTTGAATTCAAGCAGATTCACACAGCAGCCAACAAAATTCCCATCACAACCATACTTGAGTTAAACACTATTACCAGCTCTCTACAAAGAGACAAACAGTGCACCGTGCCTTTGAGGTAGAGCCGGGCGATATTGAAAAAGATGTTATCACAATAACCTTTTTCAAATCAGTCGATATCGATAATCATCACGATGAATATCAAATCATTATTCCATTTTAAATTCAAAGGTGAGAGTTGAAGACGGTTTGTTAGCTTGTATCCGGATTAAGTTTTCAGATAAGCTTTTTGAATCCATCCTTTCTGACGCTGCTAACAGGAAGCAGGTCTTTAAAGTAATATGAGATTTTTGTGAAGTTTTAGTTTGTAGATTCTTATTTTTCTCAGGTTGAGGTAATTTACACAATTTGATTTAATTTTACAACAAAGATATATCTAATTGTATACTGTGTATCAGTTTATAGAGTATTGTTGTGAATAGTGCACACCATTTAAGATTTCTAAGGGTTAGGGTCGGAGCGATAGGACTTCACGACCGACATGATGACGTTGGGAGGAAGATGGGCTTAGACAAATCAGGAAATGCTTAAGGCAGTTACTCACCGATCGGCCGAAGGGTGTCCTCTATTACTCGCCAACACTTCTGTTTTCTCAGTCTGTTGTGGTGGTCCCTCTACAACACATACATCAAAGTTTACAGTTAGTTAGATGCTTCATACACGATATAGATTTATTACAGTTCTTGTGAGGAGTTTTGATCCAGTTACAAAAAATGTAAAAGTGATACTCAATCAACTTTATTCATACAGCACCTTTCACACATACATACAAGCATGCAGCACAAAGAGCTTCACAAAAGAACAGAGGGACAGAAAACAACAGAAATGCGTAAAATAATAAAATGAATAAACATAAAAAATACTGTAAAATAAAACAAAATCAAAACAGTCAAATTCATAAAATAAGTAAGGATAGAAAGCAGAATGAAAAATCAGTTAAAGTTGAAAAGGTCAGATAAATACAATAAATATATAGATAAAATGAATAAATGGTGTTTAAACAATGATTATAATAATAACTGATATGTTTCTATGACCTTAAAAAACATGTATGACCATCAGTAAAATATCAACTATTTATATATACTTATTTGTAATATCTTAAAATTGTTGGCACAAGGGTAGATTTCAGTTAAGCTAGTTAAGCACACGCTACAGCTCATTTTCACGACAGAGATTTCCAATGAGTGGCACATTTAATAGTTTAAATAATCCTGAGTGAGGTTTTTAGTCAGAATACATCACTTACACATGTACCAGACAAAATCAGCAGAGCTATTAGTACAGTTTTGTTCATAGATGGCATTTCTGAAGGTTTATCACTGGAGCTTGAAGTCTTTTTAGTTACCTTATATACTAAATTTTATTTAAAAAATGATCGTTCACTTTCAACTTGGAGACGGATCAATAATTCATGGCTGGAAATAAATAAAACTTCTAAATTACGACTGTATGCGTCTTAAGTATGCATTCATTTAACAACCAAAAACCTTTGTCTGAAGTGACTAAACTTTCCATTTAACATTAAACTTAGCAAATAAATTGACTTTGATCTACTAAAACTAAACTTGTTCTTCTTCTTCAAAAAAAAAAGGTACAGTCTAAATTCCAAGGATTCATACAGATCCTTACTAATTCAATTTATCTTGGCCTGTGCTCAAAACAATAGAAACTCCTACTCTGGGGATTATTAAAACTCCAGGGCCTTGGGACAACTGAACTCAAATTATTACATGGAGTATAATCTGTGGGGATTTAATATTTAGGTATTGTTGCCAGATAAATGAAATTAGCTACCTGGGTAAATAAGAAATTCTCCAGGGGAGAGAGAGATCTCTGAAAATAAACAAAGTGGGAACTATGAGGGATGCAACCAAGGCCTCAGGCCAGTGAGGAAGTTCTTTAATATTTTTGACATTTTACAATAAAAGAAAAGTTCACAAATTAGCTCCTTGTGGGAATAAATCCCCTGTTGATTTTACAACAATGTGAAGTTTGGTATAATTGCGACAGAAACAGCCACCTGGGATTTCTAACATATACAGTGGGTTGAAAATGTTACTGGGAGCGAAAATTGGTCATAAAAAATAATTCTGATTTATTGATCAACGGATAAGCAATTGAATGTGATACATTTAAGAATTAATAGCATGATTAATTTGACCTAAATCTAAAGCTGCAGTCGTATCAGTCAAACTTTAAGTTGTACTGTGGTATAAGTATTAGTTTCAGTGGTTGTAGGAATATTCCTTACTAGTAAACAGAGTCTACTGTCACCATCATGGATCATAAATTAACTTCCCCTCACTCAAACTCTCCTGGTCTGTCAGGGGAATACCACCACAAAGCCACTGTAGCTTCTCCTTCTCCCTCAGAGGGACATGATCTGTTTTTCTCCTCACATCAGGATGATACCCAGAGGACCACGGTCTTACCTAAACCTGTTGTGACCAAACTGACTAATTGATCCTGAGAGGCGTTTAGGCTCCCTCTCTCCCTCGTACAGACGCAAACACACAAATATTTACAACACAAGAACAGATACTTTCTAAAGTTTCAGAATAACAAAATGAAAAAGAAAGATTTGGACTAAGTGTGTGATTGGAGTATGTTACAGAGTAGTTTATTTGTTCATCTGGCTTGGTAGTTGTTATTTGGAATTGATAATAATAATCTTTATTTATATAGCACTTTTCAAAACAGGATTACAAAGTGCTTTAGATATAAGAAAGGGGGCCCCGGTGGCCTAGTGGTCTAAGTGCCCCACGTACAGAGGCCACAGTCCTCGTCGCAGGGGTCGCCGGCTCGATTCCCGGCCGGTCGACCATTTCCTGCATGTCTTCCCCCCACTCTCCACTCCCCACATTTCCTGTCTCTCTTCAGCTGTCCAATCAAATAAAGGCAAAAAGGCCAAAAATATATATATGAAAAAAAAAAAAGAAAGAAACTAAAAGACAATAACAGAGAAATGTGAGGAAGACAAATAAAATGAAATAAAACTATGTTGGAAGAATAAAAACAACAAAAGGTAAAAGCCTAATTTATATATATATATTTAAAATAATAATAATAATAATTAATATAAAATCTAACTATAAAATTATAAAAAAAACTTGCAGTGATACTGCCTAAAAAATAATAAAAACCTCTTGGGTTAAGAGGTTTTATGTTTTTTTGGTAGGGGTTTATGTTACTGTCTTTAACTCGCATTGAAGGTTTAAACACTTCCAATAAGTTTTATTCAAATTCCTTTCTTGGAGTAAGGCAGTTTAAGTTTGTGCAATCTAAGTGCTCAAATGATAGGTGTGTTATTACTCAGGTCAACTTGAATTTGTACTCACTACTATTCTGTGCTTCAGGAGGTTCTTTTGTCAGGGGTCGATCCACCTCCTAACTCTGGTCCTACAGATTTGGCTCCTGTGTAAGAAATGTGGGACATCAGTCAAAACTGATGTGATAATTATTATTTCAAATCACAGCTTTTAGTACGAAATTTATAAAAATTGCACCCTGTTAAAGTTGAAATACATCACTTAAATGATACTCAGAAAGATGTTTTAAAACTCTCTTTGCCCGACGGTGCAGCTTGGCCTGACTCACTTGTGCCAAAACTGAAATATTGACATTCAGCTGCTCCAAATCATTCACTTTAAGTCAATTTCAGAACCCATGTTCAGTCATCATCATCATGTGACGACAATATGAAACACGTCTCTGGGAGTGGATGCTAAATTTTCAGGAACCAGGATGTACCTTTCAAACAACTCAAAGCCACCACTTCTTTTTCTGTATGGTGTATATTTCAGCAATGTAGCCCATGATTTCTTGACCCACTACATGTCCAGGGTATTTAATTTAAGTGTTTACATTGTCAGCTACACTGCCACCTTACCTTATCGATAGAAATATATTGTCTTTATACTCAATATAATTTAGTATTGACTCAATGTTTTAACCCGCAATGATGCATGTTTTCATTCATGTATTTAGCTTCAAAAACAAAGCAGTATCACCTGAAGTTTGCTTTTTAAGTGAAGTGACATCAAATCTGTTTAACATTGACCTTTTCTTAATATCTGTTACTAAAATCATAGATTGGTGGAAAAGCTCATGTTTAACCTTTTTAACTTTATTTCAGCAAAGTCAGAATTTGTACTAGTTTCTCTTTTGTACGGCTGTGTCTTATTTTTCAGATATATTCACTTCAACAACTCATCTTCCATACTTGTGTTGATTTGAGATTGAAGTTTTAAGTTAAATGCTTTCTCCTATAAAATGTTTTTGATTTAAATAATTTTACCACTTAATATTCTTGAATGTTTTTCACTCTACAGAATGCTACAACACCGAGAACTTAAATCAGACAGAAGTGACTTGTATTCGACTCTAAACCATGTTGTCTTTGAGTCTGTACATGTGTGCGACTTGGTGGTTTGTACTCATCCATTTTGGGCTATACACACATTTGTGTGATTAGGCGCATTGTGAAGTTGACTAACAGGTGGGTTTATCTGGAGGTTTATAGCCTGCCTCAGATCAACCTCTTTGTCTTTTTAATGGTTGATCAGAAGTCAGGTTGAGTCAGCTTTTCCAATATGGCGACCGACATCTTTGGGCTTCAGAACGTCTCCTCTGAAACAAAGGGATGCCATCACAGAGACTACATCCATGTTTATACTGTCTATTCATCTAAAGGCTTTACTTTCATGCTCTGTTACTCTGTGCCTCTACTTTCATACATCAGCACAGGTTTATATATCATTGAGATCTCAGACTCTGTGCTTCAAATCCATAACTTCTGCAACCAAACATACACAGACTTCATTAAATTCAAATTACCATTATTGTTCACCTTAAAGCTGGGGTTGGCAGTCTCGGAAAACTAGCATGAATTTGAATGTAGCATTTCCTCAGGACTCCGTCTAACCCCTCCCCTTCTCCCTCAGAGCTCCTCCAAAACGACGCCCCCCCCCCCCTCCTCCAAAACTCCGGTCTCAAACGATGAAGCCAATGTGGAAGTGATATAAACTGCAATACATCGAAAATCCGCTTGAGGCTGGCTGCAGAAACACCGGAAACCACATAGATATGAATGGGAAAAAGATGATCTTTGCAGCATTAATAAACATGTTTACAGCCTGGTTCAAAAAACGGCTTGGCCCTACAACGCTAATCTCTCTAATGGCACATACTGTACGGGGGGTGAATTTTTTTCTAACGTGACGGTTAAGAAGATATTAAGATTATGAGTTTTGCCCAAATAAGGACATGACTGACGCGACTCCCGGTTGGGAACACACAGCCATTGGCTAAGAGACTCACACTACGTCACACTCTGCCTAGTTGAGTTCCCCATTACCAATATGGCTGCTGCCGTCGATTTGCTTCAAATCAGCTCTCAGGAACAGATGGGTGACGTCACGGATACTACGTCCATATTTTATACAGTCTATGACGAGCGCCGCTGACTTGTGACCATATGATGGTGACTGATTCAAAACCGGTCCTCACCAAAACATTATCATAGTGAAAGTTAAAAACACAAACAAACATGGCTGCTGTTAGTACTCACAACTGTCATTCTAGCATTATCCAGTTGTACTGGTGACATGATATCAGGAGAAAAGTTATAACACATGTAATACTGTAACAGCTCTACAGTTTGTTAAACGTGTTCAGTGTAGATGTTCTTAATTCCTACAGTGTTGACAGTCAGTGAAGGCATCAGGAGAGGAGTAGAGTGTGTGAGCGGGAGAGGGGAGAGACAAGAGGAGAAGTTCTTCATTCATTCAAACATTGATTGTTGTTTTGTTGGTTGTCGTGATCACGGCCGACAGTGACCGGTTATTAAAACTCAACGTGTTCACGAATCGGCTCGTCGTCCCTACAGCGTCCAGACAGACGCTAACAGTACATATATATTTCTGTAGGACTTACTAAATGTCATTAATTCTTCTGCTTGTCAGAGCCCCCGTAGTGAGAGCTTTTTAGACTCTGATCCGGACTACAGTCCTGAGCAAAGCACCTCATCAGGTCAGAGGGGACAGGCCCGAGGTCGAGCGAGAGGGGCAGTAAATAGAGTCAGGGGAAGCAGAGGCAGGAGACAGGGACGAGGAGTACACGCCAGGGAAATGTACGCGCAGGAGGCGGGCAGAACGGCAAGACGGGATTTGAATGGTTTAAAATTTTGGGTCCCAAAAAACGGTGATTGGTTGTTGTTTTCCCAGGTTTACTCTGGCTGCAGCTTTTCTTCGCTCTTTTTTAAGAAGACATTATGTATTGATTGCCATCAGGACATAAAGATCATTTTAACCAGTATAACAAAAAGTGTATCTAAATCGGATTACCAACCCCAGCTTTAAATCAACAGTAGCTGTCTCTCTTCCTCTCAAACCCTGGTCTGATGGCGATCACATCCCGGGGGCAAACACAGTCCCAGTCAGATGAAAAAACTATGAAACAGTCCTGAGGCAGACTGCCATATGGTGCTGCTCCATGTCCAGTAACGGTCCAGCCAAACTCTCTACAATGAAACAAAGACACTCTTTATATTACTAATGAAATAAAAGACAGTATGTTGTGTTGTGTTGTTGTGTTCATAAATAAAGGGGCATTTGTTCATGTATTCATTTGGTTGTGAAATGGTTATGATCAGACAGCCATAGGGTGATCAATCTACATTAAAGGAGTGCTACGAGTCCAGATTTTTTAGGGGATTTCAGAGGATATTTGTCTTCATGAAGCTTACATGACTTTCACCACATTATGTTTTAATCCAATTTCCTCAATAGAACTCTGATTGGTTTCATAAGACCGAACAGAGCAGACTTTAACTATTTAACCCTTCAGATGCTTTGAATTGGAGTTCAGAGGCTAGTGGACTTTAGGAGAGATTGTAAATCATGTGAATGAACAATAATGTTCTGAGCTTCAAATAGAACACATTTGATTAACCAGAATGACTGTTTTTCATCTTATATTTTGGTACAGGGCTAAGAGTTAGAATTTGTGTCCACACTAATGTTCAGAAATGGTTTTAGATAATAAGAAGTGCTTAAAACTTTATTCTATACAACCAAGATTATGGCACCATTTTAATAATGACTTTATTTTTATAGCATCTTTAAAAAGAAAAGTTTACAAAGTGCTTTCACAAGCAAAGTATGGCAGGATTTAGAAGACAAAATAAACCTTTGACAGGCAGAGAGGAGTGCAGGAATTCTAACAATGCAAAAACAAGATACAAAGCAAAAGATTAAAAACCAATAAATGCAAATTAAATAGAATAAAGTGGTGAGGCAGGGGAACAATAAATCATTGTTAGAGGTTTTTAGAAAATAATTAAATAAAAATAGATAAGTAAATAAAAGCATTAAAGGACATTAAAAAGATTTTAAAAAGAAGACAACACATGAAAAATAAGTAATATAACATAAAGTTATCAAATACAATTTAAACAATTAACTCGTTAGATAAAAAGTAAAAATAATAATAAATAAAATGTGATGAAGTCACATAAAAGCAAGTCTGTATAAATGGGTCTTAACAAGAGATTTGGAAGATGTCACTGACTCTGCAAGCCTTATCTCCTCAGGGAATACATGGATTGTTTATTCATAATATATAAATATTATGTATTATATAGATTTTGACATACACAGAGCATGATCACTTGGCAATGATTTCAATGCAGATACTTACACCCAATTATTCAAATTAAGATGTATATATTGTATAATTTTTTTTAAAGTAATATTTAAACAGACTGCACAAATTATACAACAACATACTATTCTTTAAGGCACACTATAAGCTTAAGAATATGATAACCAAAATATCAGGCAATAATAGGGCCTACTAAATGTGTTTTTATTGTGGCTAAATCTATCTTGCTTTAATTTCCCTTTTTTTTTTATTGTGGTTGTGTTTCATGTGTGTCTGATGTTTTAATTGTGTGGCTTCTTTCTTATAAATTAAATTATAATTTAGTTAATTTAGTTTGAAGTGTGAACATATCACAATGACGTCAGCAATCGGAGAAATAACCATTTACTCACCCCTTCAGTTAAAATTGCAGCAACAACATGAGACAGCTCTAACGGGCAAAATAACAAGCAGCGGCTCGTGACCATCGTGACGTGACGCAGGTGCAAAGCCTCTCATAATGCTTAGGCTAATTTTCCCGCCATTGTAGTTACCTGTCTGAGAGAGGAAATGATCGTAACTGACAGGAAATTACAGTTTTTCTTTCGTTTTCTTTGTTTTTATTTTTATTTTTTAACTTAAAGCATATGTCTACAATGTTATCGACCATGGTCTATGGTTATTATATTGTAAAAAAGATATATATATATATATATATATTTTATTAATTTATTCTTGTAAAACTATTCAAGTTAATTCAATTTTGTTCTTTATTAAAATGTGTAAATAATGCAATTACAAACACTACAAACATGTGCTCAAACAAATCCAAATACCCTAATAAATAAATAAATAAAAGAGACAAGGAGAAAAAATAACAATAACAGGAATGGGACATATAACTCATGTTAATATATAAATTAAAATATATGCAATATTTCAGATGCTAAGATGACAATCCTCTCAAAGAAAAAGGGGGGATGGGGAGGGGGCAATGTAAATATATACACAACCACAGAAGAAGAAATTCACAGGAAGGAGGGGCTGCACATCAACACACACAACATTAACAAAGTATAAAGGTCCTACAAGTAATTGGATGATTGACAGGTATTTATTGTGTAATTATATAAAGAAAGAAACTAAAATATACGTTACATTTATATGTATTTTTTCTCTTTTTAAAGGATCTGTTTTCCTGTACCCAGACTATATATTCATATATTTGGCAACAAATCTCCTTATTAAGGACAAACAATGATCTATCTATCTATCTATCTATCTATCTATCTATCTATCTATCTATCTATCTATCTATCTATCTATCTATCTATCTATCTATCTATCTATCTATCTATCCATCCATCCATCCATCCATCCATCCATCCATCCATCCATCCATCCATCCATCCATTATCTTGACCACTTATCCCGTTAAGGGTCACGGGGGGCTGGAGCCTATCCCAGCTGGCTTCAGGCGGAAGGCAGGGTACACCCTGGACAGGTCGCCAACCTATCACAGGGCTAACACAGAGAGACAGACAACCATTCATGCACACACTCACACCTACGAGCAATTTAGAGTGATCAATCAACCTGAGCATGTTTTTGGATTGTGGGAGGAAGCCGGAGTACCCAGTACTCTATCTATCTATCTATCTATCTATCTATCTATCTATCTATCTATTCCAATATAATCGGGGTCCCAAAGATGGAAATCAATGGACTGGGCTGTAAGTGCAGGATGTTTGGCATCACATTGAAATACCCAGGCAAAAATCTGTACAACAATGGGCAAACTAACATAATGACTCAGGTTCAGGTTACTTTATTTGTACCCGTAGCTAAACTTGTTTTGCAGCTAGTGAGATGTAGGTCATTATGAGTTTACAAGACAGATGTCAGACAGAACAATAAACACACTAAAATATCCTAAAACTAATAAAACAATAAAAATGGAAAAATCAACAGACATTATAAAAAGATAAAAGTGCTAAAGGTTCCATTTAAAAGGCATATCAGATAACAATAAACCAATAAAAACTGTAAAATCACATGATTAAATAAGAAAGGAAATCTGGAATTGAGACTTAAAATTAGAATATGAGTCTGTATGTGAAAGGAAATTCTATGGCTTGTTCAGCTTTGAAGGAATTCTTTTCTTTTCGAGAGATAAGGCCGAACCATGACACTAAAGAAAAGGACAGAGCAGATTCAATAAAAACATGGTAAAACATGGTCATAATGGCTCAATCAATGTGAAAGAATTCAAGTTTCCTCAAACAATGCAAACGCTGGTGAGCCTTTTTACACACTACTGCACAGTTTGCCTCAAATATCAAATAAACATCAAATGATAATGTGAGCTCAAGCATCTGCTGCATTTATCCATCACATCTTTGTACATTTAAAAAATCTTGATTTGGAATAATGGAAGTTATTTCCCCCTTGGAATGAGTGTTGTAAAGATATTTCTTTGCCACAAGATGGCGCCATCCTCAAACATAACCTTTATGAGTCACACTGAGTAAAGAGAATCATGCCTTGCCATTCTGGTTTATCATAATGTGAAGCATATAATATTTTTCCCATTTATAACCCATCCCAATATGAGTTTATGAGAGACTCAGCTGTATGGAAGTGCTCCTTATTTTACACCCTGCTGTTCTATTGATGAACTCAGCTCTGTTGATGTTTACAGTCTAACCACACACTTCCATCCGCCACATAAAGTGGTTCTCATGCAGACTCACGCTGCCTTTGAGACATTATTAGTCTGTATGAAGAGACTGTTCTTGACAATTCCTCCGAGGCCATCCTGAGTGGTTCCATGTCATACAAGCAGATTACACAGTTCTGTGTGGTACTACTGTAACCACAACCTTCTCTGTCTGCACACAGACTCTTTCTATGTGCGTGTGTAAATAAAAGAAGAATAGTCACATTCATGTTGAACATGTAGTTCACATTACAGTCAGTGTGTGGACACGGCATGACTACAGGGAGGAGGGGAAACTGCACAGTGAGGAGTCGTTCTTTAAAAATAACTTAAACTATAAGGTCCTTCATACTTTGCTGCCATAAGAGACATTAAATGAGCCTATGTCTTTAATGTTTCATTAAAAGCTGCTGGTGTGTCGTTAGCAAAGAACATACACTCACTGTGTACTTCCTGCCCCCCCTCACTGTGTTGTGCAAAGTGAACATCTCATGGCTGTCACAGAGAAATGGTGCAATTTAAATGTATTCTGACTTGCACCAAGACTGTATCAGCTTGAATGTTGAGTTAGCAGGAAGTTAGCACTCCCTTGTTCTCTGTCATTTTCGGTAAGTCTGGAAGGTTTTATGACCCCGTGTGCTCGGGGAAAAGGGAAGTAATGTTAAAAGACAAACGACAGTGATGTATTCATTTCCAAGGGAATAAGATAACATTGTTTATAATTCTTTGGTAATTGCTAATAAAATAAAAAAACTAACATTGAATGTGATCTTGGAGTACTTTTCCTTAAAGACATCAAAAATGTAACTTCTCTCTGAACTTATTCCAAGAAAACATTAAAAACATCACTCTTGCACCATTGTTTCCTTGTTCTGATTATGTGTGTTTATCAGTTATCAGAAAGAGTCCAAGCCCAGTCCACTAGTAGTCTCAATATTTTCTTTTTTGAGAAATTTATCTTTGGACCTTCACTAAGAGAGTTGGGAAAGTGGATGGAGCAGGAAACTGGGAAAAGAGCCACATGCAGCAAAGGGCCAGGGGTCAGATCTGAAACTTGCCTGCCCACTTGGAGAACTATAGCCTCTGTACATGGGGCATTAAACTTAACCTATAGGCCAAATGGGGGCAGCAGTAGTAGTAGTCCATAGTGACTTAGCTTGGGAAGCGAAGGGTCGCCAGTTCAAGTCCCAGTATGGACGAAGTTTGGCAAGTGGACTGGTGGCTGGAGAGGTGCTGGTTCATTTCCCTGGGCACTGCCGAGGTACCAAACCCCCAACTGCTCTGGTAGTGCTGGTTGATGGCAGCCTCCTCCCTCTGACATCTCTCCAGTTGTGCATGATTGTATGTACACTACCAGTCAAAAGTTTGGACACACCTTCTCATTCAATGGTTTTTAATTATTTTAATTATTTTCAACATTGTAGATTAATACTGAAGACATCAAAACTATGAAATAATCTGGTTTTGCCATAATCTGGATTACAACAGTAGTCAAACAGGGCTATCCATTGTGTACTAACCCTGCCTCTGAACAACACAACTGATGGTCTCAAACACATTAAGAAGGCAAGGCATTCTACAAATGAACTCTTGACAAGGCTCATGTTAATTAGAAACCATTCCAGGAGACCACTCCATGAAGCAGACTGAGAGACTACCAAGAGTGTGCAAAGCTGTCATGAAGGAAAAAGGGGGCTACTTTACAGAATCTAAAATCTATAACATATTCTGCTTTGTTTAACACTTTTTTGTTGATTAAATAATTCCATATATGTTCTTTCATAGTTTTGATGTCTTCAGTATTAATCTACAGTGTTTCAAATAATTAAAATAAATACAAACCCTTGAATGAGAAGGTGTTTCCAAACTTTTGACTGGTAGTATATATATCAAACGATGTTTGAACACAAGTGAAAAAATGGAATTTCCCCCATGGGGATTAACAAAGTACGTCTAAATCAGCACCCTTGATAATTTGCCAATCTCTGTCTGATGGCCATAAAACATTTGTCTTATCCAAAGAAACATGTTCAATTATGAGGTCAGTTTGAACACGAACACAATAAATACCTATAAATGTATTTTACTTTATCAAGTGGGTCAATGACAGCACTCACCAGAAAGGGTTTTTCTATGCTATGATTTTCAAAAAACGAATTAAAATACTTAACCCTCCTGTAATGTTCATTTCTCTGGAACAGTAATAATGTTCCTGGGTCAATTTGACCCGGGGCATATTCAATTATCTAAAAGTGACAGAACCCCAAAAAGTCCCAATACACTTTTTTTTTCTTTTTTTTTAACTCCATTACTAACCATTTAAATTAAGATTTGGTCCATTGGTGTTCTTTAAAAACTCACTCGTTTTACATTAAAGTTCATGTTTAAACGTATTTTTAATGTACATTGGAAAGCCCTAAATATAAATACAATAGTTTTACATGACATAGATTTTTGTTTATTTTATTTTACATTTTGAATTTTTATGAAGTGATATTGATAAATTAACATGACAGCTCTTCTGTCACATGCTGCCCAGATTTTAATGCTGCATTTCGCTGGTTTTGGAAGGAATATATTGCCTTTAGACTTTTAAAAGGGTCAGTTTGACCCGCAACATAACAGGAGGGTTAACTCATACTTCAAATGAAACCTGTCAGCTGCATCAGTGTTCAGAGAATCTAACTTTTGAAATCTTTCCTAGCCTGATCTGCTGACAGTGTCCAAAAACAGAACATTATGAACAATTCCAGAAGACTTCTTTCACAATCTGGAAGCCCTCCTGTAATGTTCATTTCTCTGGAACAGTAATAACGTTCCTGGGTCAATCTGACCCGGGGCATATTCAATTATCCAAAAGTGTCAGAACCCCAAAAAATCCCAATACACAATTTTTTTTAAATTTTTAACTCCATTACTGACCATTTAAATCAAGATTTGGTCCATTGGTGTTCTTTAAAAACTCACTCGTTTTACATTAAAGTTCATGTTTAAACGTATTTTTAATGTACATTGGAAAGCCCTAAATATAAATACAATAGTTTTACATGACATAGATTTTTGTTTATTTTATTTTACATTTTGAATTTTTATGAAGTGATGTTGATAAATTAACACGACACCTCTTCTGTCACATGCTGCCCAGATTTTTATGCTGCATTTCGCTGGTTTTGGAAGGAATATATTGCCTTTAGACTTTTAAAAGGGTCAGTTTGACCCGCAACATAACAGGAGGGTTAACTCATACTTCAAATGAAACCTGTCAGCTGCATCAGTGTTCAGAGAATCTAACTTTTGAAATCTTTCCTAGCCTGATCTGCTGACAGTGTCCAAAAACAGAACATTATGAATAATTCCAGAAGACTTCTTTCACAATCTGGAAGCCCTCCTGTAATGTTCATTTCTCTGGAACAGTAATAACGTTCCTGGGTCAATTTGACCCGGGGCATATTCAATTATCCAAAAGTGTCAGAACCCCAAAAAATCCCCAAACACATTTTTTTAAATTTTTATCTCCATTAATAAACATTTAAATCAAGATTTGGTCCATTGGTGTTCTTTAAAAACTCACTCGTTTTACATTAAAGTTCATGTTTAAACGTATTTTTAATGTACATTAGAAAGCCCTAAATATAAATACAATAGTTTTACATGACATAGATTTTTGTTTATTTTATTTTACATTTTGAATTTTTATGAAGTGATGTTGATAAATTAACACGACACCTCTTCTGTCACATGCTGCCCAGATTTTTATGCTGCATTTAGCTGGATTTGGAAGGAATATATTGCCTACAGACTTTTAAAAGGGTCAGTTTGACCCGCAACATAACAGGAGGATTAACTCATACTTCAAATGAAACCTGTCAGCTGCATCAGTGTTCAGAGAATCTAACTTTTGAAATCTTTCCTAGCCTGATCTGCTGACAGTGTCCAAAAACAGAACATTATGAACAATTCCAGAAGTCTTCTTTCACAATCTGCTTCCACTAAGTCGTCGTTGCAAAGTTCAACTTTTGCTGAGTTTGCAAGAAAAACCCATCTCATGCAGCTGTCCTCTAAAACTCAGAGCTGACAATAACATGCTGTAAAGAAACATGTGATGCATACTTTTATGATGTAAGCGTGACAAGTCATGACAGGAGAAAGCAGTGCACTTCAATAACCTTTATTTAGTTTACAGATGTATTCCATTTTGAAGTTTGGAGGGGTACAGGGAGTATTAGTGCTATTTACAATTGGTTTGAAAACGTTTATCTCTGTACAGATTTGAACCCTGATCAATATAAACAATATTTCTTTTTTTAAGACCTAGTGCTGTTACAAAGCGATTCTTGAGAGCAAAAAAAATAAACCCACAAAGAAAGAGGATTACATTAAATTATACACAAATGAAAAAATAAGAATAAAAGAGCACAGAAGAAAATAAAAATACAGTCTGTCGATGATTAGGGAGGTTCTTTTTTGCTGCTGTTAAGCACAAGACATTGTCAGCGAGTGACTGTGAACAGGCTAGAAGCTAACCGTATACACAATCATAGACTACACACCAATATACCGTATAGCAACAAGATCTAGAGTCATCATGTTCTATATAAGATTCATATTAAATATATTCTACACGTTACCTTGGTTTGTTTGGAACATTACTTCCATTGGAAAAATATAAAATAAAACAATAAAACTTTTATACAGTTTTATTAATCTGATGGAGGAGCACATGCTTCAGTTGTGCAAAATGGATTCGTTAATGCAAAGAAGAGGATTAGGGGAGAGTGAATTAAGACAAACGAGGAACATTTTTCATCCCGAGTTAATTTCCCTGCTTGGGCAGCAATTGTCAAGAGAGATATCCTTCACAACACTGTTAGAAAAGGAGCACGTCAGGAGGCTTTCCTACGAGGGAGGAGGGAGGAGGGAGGAAACTGACATGATGTCATTTTAATCACAACACTGCTCGGTCGGTAATATGCATGGACTGTCAAAAACACAGTCACTAAAGTCATGGACAAACAAATGACCAAAACAAGACCACCGACACGGGTTTGTTTGTGTGTTTGCTTGCTTGTTTGTTAGGCTTCGGTTGGCTAGAATATGACGACTGAAAGAGCGGCGTGTGCTCTGCAAACAAAACAGAATATCTCTCCCCTTGTGACGTTAAAGGGCACACGCAGAGGAGGGCAGTAAAAAGGACACAGGTGTGTGTGTGTGTGTGTTAACTGTATGTATGTGTGTTTCTTACAGTATGAAAGTGTGTGTTGTGGTTCGAGTTATCTGATCAGGCACATCTAAGCTTCATCTGCTGCACCGAGGGAGATCACACAAGCACATATGGTTGGATGTGTACACAGGATGTCATATTGTGTGTCTGTGTGTGTGTGTGTGTTGTTGTGATGTCAGTGGTTAAAATTCTCAGCAGTCTGTATGAGAAAACAAGGCCACACACACAAACTTGGGCACTGCATTACTATGACAACCAGCGAGAGAATGAGGAGCTGGTAAGAGGCTGACTTTTAACAGACCTGCTGAGGATGGCTGGACAGGGTGTGTGTGTGTCGGTGTGTGTGTCGGTGTGTGTAGGAGTGTGGCAGAAGGCTTTAACAAGGTGTGCATTACTGAAAATAATGAAAAAAAACCCACATGCAAGTCCAGTTCCTTCCTCTTAATCTCAATTATGACGACACATCAAGTACAAAAACGGAATCAACTCTATTGTTAATCAATATCCTGCTCCTGAATCTGTTCCTGGATCAGCCTGCTGTCTTTCTATGTCAGTGTGAGTTTGAGAGAGGGGGGGTTTATAAAAAGAATACAAGAAGTTGGTGTCTGTGTGTGGGGGTGTGTATGTGTCTGTATGAATATCCACACTGTAGGCAGGCTCCAGGACAGGGGACGAGGTCTAAGGTCCAGGATGCTGTGGGGGTAAGAACGGATGATGAAGGAGGATGGAGGGGCCAGTGGCGGAGGTGTGTATTTACAGGATGACGCAGCAGTTACTCTCTCCAGTCTTCTCCCTATTCCTTTGACCTGGAAACACACACACACAAACAAACACACACACATAAATATCATAAAGGAGACAAACACTGATCCTACACAGTAGACGCTTAATTAAAGCGCCAGTCATTGCTTTATTGACTTATTAAGATCCATCAGAACACCTGTGCCTCAATCAGGACTAAGATTTCTGGGGGTGTTGACGACTAGGGTTGGGTACCGTTTCAATTTTAGTGATTCTGCTTTTCCATTCCGGTTCTTATTGATTCCTGATTCTGGTTCCATTATTTTTGGAGAGTAAAAAAAATTTATACTACAACAGGGGTGTCAAACATGCGGCCCACGGGCCAAAACCGGCCCGCAAAAGGTTCAAATCCGGCCCGCGGAACCACTTTGCAAAGTGAAGAAATTACAGAGAACACATTAACTGGAATTTTTCAATGAAAGTAACTACTATTTCAGATTTGTCCTCTGGGGGGGGGGGGGGTCACATCAAATCATAGGAGTAAACCAAAACCTGAACAATGCTTTTGTTCTTAAAGTGAGAAGATAGATTACTTGCTATTTGAAAAAATCAGTTGAGATCAGGCCGAAACCTCTGGTCTATAAAATATGAGTCCAATGTGGAAGTGCTAAAAGCTGCAGTTCATTGAGGATCCGCTTGAGGCTGGCTCAAGACGATCTTTACAGTAGAAATAAACATGTTTACAGCCTGGAACAAAAGACCAGTGTAGTCTGGATAGCTAATTTCTCTATCGGCACACACTGTAGGGGTTGAGTTTTTTTCTAATGCGGCAATTTGGAAGATATTGAGATTATGAGTCCTCCAATGAGAGGCACAGCTGACTTGACTGACAGGCGGGAACACTGTAGTTGTTGGCTAGTCAGCCAGCCTCTTTACATCACAATAGCTCGACAGCAGTCGAGCAGCATATTTTATACAGTCTATGGTGCTGACTGAGTTAACCAGAAGCTGAAAAGCGTTTGTTTTTTTTCAGGACTTTTTTTCTCAAAGTGATAAAATAAATGACTTGCTGTTTGCATAATCCGATTGAGATTCATAAAGATTTTTTTGGGCACTATAAGATGATCCACTAACTACTAACACTAGCACTACACCGCTGCATATAACACTGTCCAGCAAGCAAACTGTTCATGATGGAGCTGAGGAGTCCAAAATAGTCAACTTTACCTTCTTCATTATTAGAATCTATCTGTTCTTTTGCAAACATTAAACACATCTTCCATCCTACATCATCTGCCACTCAAATGCCTCTTAATTAGAGACAGCTGTTCAACAGCTCATTAACGAGATATTTAATTAGCCAATCCTGTGGCAGCAGTTTTCTGCAGTCAGGTATGTAGACATTTGAATTTACAAGATGAAACAAAGAGTCCAGGTTAAGGTAAAGAAAAGTGAACATTGCTTTTTTTCAGTGCATGGTTTCACAAATTCAAACATTGGTTTCTGAGCGTGACATCACAGAAAATGTGCTCAGGTTCAAATCCAACAGAGCTCCTTTGGGTCACGCTGAAACAGGAAGTTAGTGCATGATCTGTAACGAATGGATGGTCTAATGACAGTATGGACCAAACTCTGAGAAACTTTTTTTGCACCTTTTTGATTATATATATAAACATCACATGAAGAATTCAAAGGCTCAAAGCTAGTACTACCATAATGTAGCTAATAAAGTAGCCAGTGAGTGTTTATCAGTTGTATATTCCACACTCATACATGCTGTGTCTGAGGGAAACACTTCAAAGAGCCAATTATTTGCACCAGTAGATGTTCCAAAACAGAAGCTATGTGCAGAAATAAATAATAGCTTGAAGCAGAACGTTTAAAGTCTGGCGTGTGAAAGGTCCGCTGAAAGGAAAGAAGGAGACGGAGAGCTGGTTACCTTGGGAATTTGGCTCAGGCAAAGTCTCTCTGGCAACTAAATGCATCACTGTGGTCTTCCCCAAGGGCAGTTTGAGAGCTGGCAGGGGAGAGAGAGAGAGAAACAGAGAGTGGGGTTGTAAAGGTTATTCAGTGAGCTACAGTATGTGTCTGTGCAAAGTCATTAAGCACTGGTGTACTTTTTAAACGGCTCCCTGTAAGGGAAAGAATTCGGCGACATCAAGCGACAATACAGAGAAAAGCTGGATACTTTAAAGCAACGTTACAAAATAGACTGTCTGAAGGTGAGAATGTGAGACTTTGAGGTCGTTTTGTTGCAGAAGTTAATAATTATCTCTGACTGGTAGGATAAAGAGCCTGATGTCTCCATGTTAACACTTACAGTTACTTCTTAGAGGGGGACTGAGTGCTTTGGAAATTGAACTGTTTATTCCCTGAGAGTGGATTAAACCATCTTCCTCTGCGTGAAACGTTAATGAAATGCTGCATTCTCTCATGAATATACTTCGCAAACTCTACAGAGAAAATAAAAGTTCAAATGCAAACTGGAGATCATCTGATTTATTGCTCAAACTTGATTGTTGTGATTGAATTAGGTGTTATTTATGTCCTTTAAATCACTGATTGTCTAAATCATAATTTGACTGTGACATTTTTTTTTAACACAAAGAGGCTTTGATCTGATTAAACTAATTAAAGCTCCAGTGAGGAACTTTCTGTTTGTATTGATTTTGGCGCCCCCTGTGGACAAAGTGTTACTTCTTTGCTAAACTTCCGGTTTGCTTGTGAAAATCGTGTTTTCTATGGAAGAAAATCTCACCTTGTTTTCTATCAACAGTCAAACATATCGTTCATCACAGATATTTGCTGTGGGAAAAATAAGATAAAGGGGTTTTCCTTCACTGCTTGGTAAACCGGCATGTCTGACACCTGCCCCCTCACAGTGGTTACAGACCTTAGACACCATTTTTTTTTGCTCTTATGTGGTTTTGTAGGTCATAAAGAGGCCTCACTGTTAATTTGAGTCTGTTTCAAAGCCAGTCAAAAAACTCCTCACAGGAGCTTTAATGCAAATATATGAAACACGATCACTGCAAGCAAAAGATTTTTATCAGCTCACTCTAAGACGTCTCTAATCTCTAAGGCATGTTGAAAAAGCGCTATGCATACAGAGGTAAGGAACTTTCAGTTTGTATTGATTTTGGCACCCCCTGTGGACAAAGTGTTACTTCTTTGCTAAACTTCCCCTTTACTTGTGAAAATCGTGTTTTCTGTGAAAGAAATCTCATCTTGTTCTTTCAACAGTCAAACATATCGTTCATCACAGATATTTGCAGTGGAATAAATAAGATAAAGGGGTTTTCCTTCACTGCATGCTAAACCGGCATGTCTGACACCTGCCCCCTCACAGTGGTTACAGACCTTAGGCTAATTTTTATTTGCTCTTATGTGGTTTTGTAGGTCATAAAAAGGCCTCACTGTTAATTTAAGTCTGTTTCAAAGCCAGTCAAAAAACTCCTCACAGGAGCTTTAATGCACATATATGAAACACGATAATTGCAATCGAAAGACTTTTAGCAGCTCTCTCTAAGACATCTCGAATCTCTAAGGCGTGTTGAAAAAGAGCTATGCAAGAGAGATAAGGAACTTTCTGTGTGTATTGATTTTGGCGCCCCCTGTGGACAAAGTGTTACTTCTTTGTTAAACTTCCCCTTTAATTGTGAAAATCATGTTTTCACAGATGTTTGCAGTGGAATAAATAAGATAAAGGGGTTTTCCTTCACTGCGCTGTGAACCGGCATGTCTGACACCTGCCCCCTCGCAGTGGTTACAGACCTTAGGCTAATTTTTATTTGCTCTTATGTGGTTTTGTTGGTCATAAAGATGCCTCGCTGTTAATTTGAGTCTGTTTCAAAGCCAGTCAAAAAACTCCTCACAGGAGCTTTAATGCAAATATATGAAACACAATCACTGCAAGCAAAGGATTTTTATCAGCTAACTCTAAAACATCTCTAATCTCTAAGGCGTGTTGAAAAAGCGATACACAACAGAGGTAAGGAACTTTCTGTGTGTCTTGATTTTGGCGCCCCCTGTGGACAAAGGGTTACCTCTTTGTTAAACTTCCCTTCTACTTGTGAAAGTCACATTTTCTGTGGAAAAAATTTTCTTTTCTTTCACCAGTCAAACATATCGTTCATCACAGATATTTGTAGTGGGAAAAATAAGATAAAGGGGTTTTCCTTCACTGCGTGGTAAACTGGCATGTCTGACACCTGCCCCCTCACAGTGGTTACAGACCACAAATTTTTTTTTGTCTTATGTGATTTTGTAGGTCATAAAGAGGCCTCGCTGTTAATTTGAGTCTTTTCAAAGCCAGTTGAAAAACTCCTCACAGGAGCTTTAACACGAATATATGAAACAGAATCAAAAAAAATTTAGCAGCTCACTCTAAGACGTCTCTAATCTCTAAGACATGTTGTATAAGTAATATGCATACTGCAAATTTGAGTCACCTTTTATTTGAATCAGTTAATTAATTAATTAATTAATTTAAATATGTATTTATTTATTTATTTTAAGTATAGCATCTTATTTTCTTTTGATGGTTTATATTTTAGTGTTTTATTATCTTAGAAATGTATTTTATTTTAACATCTTATTTTCCTCATTAAGATATCATGAGAGTGTTTCTTCAGTTCATTCAGCAACTTCTTTTTTAGTTTTAATTAATTAATTAATTAATTTTGTATTATTATTGTTGCATGTATTGTGTTCTTTACCTTAGGATTGTGGTTTTTTTTAAATTAATTAATTTATTCTATTTTAAGTTGTTTTTATGTACAGCACTTTGTGTTAAAATGTCATTGTATAAAAAGCGCTTTATAAATAAAGTCTGATTGATTGAATGATTGATTGATTGATTGATTGATTGATTGATTGATTGATTGATTGATTGATTGAATCACAGCTTTCTGCATTGTGAACCATGTGTGTGCTGCTTCATTCTAATCAACATCAAGGATCAAATTAAGATTTCTTTACTGAGTAGCTGTAAATCAATCTTTATAATGCAGAGAGGAGGTAATTATTGCAGAAATTAACACATCCAGGGAGCACGAGTAACCTCTCAGTGTTAATTTCCACACTAATGAACCATTAACCTTGCTACTTTAACAATAACTGGCTAAATTATAGTAAATATTTCACTTTAAATATGACCACAAAACACACATCCAAACCACTGAGTGTGTGTTTGCTTTTAAATACCAAGAGGAGTTTTAACCCGTCTTTAAGAGGATTTGGTGTCTGCGTGCAAACACATTAAAACAGTGATAAGGGAATTATCAGATAGATGGCAGTAATGGGATAAGTGCAAAAGGCTTAGGAACGGCTGTAAAACCACAAAAAACAGCAGTCAAATATAAATTGGGTTAGGTTTACTGAGAAGCCAAAAAGCCAAAGGAGAAGTGAAGTCGGCTGCCTCAAAGGAAGACGTCCCCCCCCTCCGGCCCCCCACTGCTTTTCTGTCTCTTCATTGTGCTGTTACTGCCACCGCCAGTCTTGCCCTTTTCCTGACCACTCTCTTTCCCCTCGTTTTCTCTATTTCCTCTCTCCTCCCTCTCTCTCAGTCAAAGCAAGCTTGTCCGGAGCACTGAGGTACCTCTGTTCTGCGGCGCAGGAAAGGGATGAGAACAGCAAAGAACTTTCCAGCAACACACTGCTGTGAGTTTGTGTGCATGTCTATGAGCACGTAAAGGGTTTTTCTTTTTCTTTCTTGAATATAGTCTGTTTTCTCACCTCCTAGTGTTACGTTGCCATGTAGAAAACGGCCCTGGTAGATCAGCCTCAGGATGTTAGGACTGCTGACCTGCTCTTCTTCCCAATCTGAAAGAAACAGAAGGACACAAAGGAGGAAGAAAGAGTTAAGAAGAGTAATCAACGTCT
Organism: Notolabrus celidotus; assembly: GCF_009762535.1. Lineage (NCBI taxonomy): Eukaryota > Metazoa > Chordata > Actinopteri > Labriformes > Labridae > Notolabrus > Notolabrus celidotus. The sequence goes on from NC_048276.1 coordinate 7,241,470, forward strand.
TTTTATCATCAAAAGTTTGCTTTAAATCTTTTTTTTTAATCTAAATGTCCCATTACTCGCTCTTTTCTTTCAATGAAGCTTCAAAACTGTTATTATAAAATCATTATAAAGTCTGAACAGGCTATAACTGCATTGTGCGAACTTTTAAATGCTCTGTGACATATTACGCTCTTTTTTTTTATCAAAATATATTGGTCTAAGAGGTCCCCAAAACATGTCTTTAAAGTTTATTGCTAAAAAAACACTTTGAAATCAGATTTTGGTCTGCCTGTAAACCCCCTTTTTCAGCCCTGCTCAGAACAGGCTGTTTTCTGTGTCTGTGCCTTTAAATGAGAATGAGCTCTCTGACCACGCCCCCTCAGGAAGTGGATGTGCCCTCGGCTCTCCAGCACGTTGATCTAATGTTTACATGTTGCATGCATAGACACGGCTGCTCACAGACCCGCGTTACTTCAACCCTCTGAATCTGATCCAGCATCTGATCCTGACGGAGAGGCGCCTGCAGCAGGAACTTTCTGAACGATTGGTCACAGATTTTGTGTTTCTTGTTGTTTTATTTGTCAGTATGTCGACGTGTGTCTTAGTACACAGCTACTAACATGTAGCTATGTGGCTATGCTAACTAGCGCTAGCACTTTTCCATGAAAAATAAAAATCATCCACTAGATCTTCAAATCTGCAGACGTGGGGAGTAAAACCGACCTTTGTGTTTATTAAGACAGCCTACAACTTGCATGCCTCCCTCCTAAGCTCCTTGTTAGCACACATGTGTGCAGGGAATGAAAAACGGAGGAGGAGTTGAGTTGTATTTTATACAGTCTATGGGTTGAACAAGCTCCGAGCTCTGACTTCCGTTACAGACCGGATGTCGTTGTAACGTATGAAAAACACTGAAAACTGAAACGGCTCGTTTCAGCACACATTTACAGAAAGGTGGAGAAATCAGAACAGGGGCAGAATGGATTTTTTTCATTCTCGGGGGGTTTGTAGACATGCCAGGGAAACATATTTCAGGTAGAGAACCATTAAAAGTCAATTTTGCATGATATGTCACCTTTAACATTATTGTCAGCTATTTAGGAAAGAACACAATGTATTTACTCTCTGACTGAGTTCATTATGAAAAGCTTTGAATACTAAACTGTTGCATGAAAAGAAATCAGTCCTTGCATGGTGAAAAGTAAAAGACCACCAACAACCTCAGTAATGTATTTTAAGACGTTTACAGGCCCTTAATTCAGATCATTACGTGCAGGATGTATGATATGTGGGATTTGCGGGGCGCATTGCAGAACACAAGCGCTCAAGAACACAAGGTGTGGCTCAGGAAGAGCTGAAGACAAAAGTGACGGCATTAAAGGCGAGAGAGAAAACAGAGACGGCAGCAGAGTCTGGTCGCCAGATGTTTGTCTCCAGCTAATCGGAGGGTGTTGCTGCTGACTGAGAGCCCTGCTCCGGGTCTCACAGGGTTCAGATCTGTTGTCTGGGAGGAACGCAGGGTGCTTCCAAAAACTGACAGGAGTAAAAGGAGAAGTCCTCTTTGTCGGGTCGAATCTGCATCCATCAGCTTAATTTATAGTTTCCATGCACTGCGGGCTGCCTGTAAACCAGACTACAGTGGGAGCAGCGTGGGAAAAAGGCAACAGTCTGTTTAGATTTGAAGATGGTGTAAGGTCGAGGAAGGAGCAGCAGCATTTAGGGAGTGGGTGTATCACAGAGAGGAGGTGGCTGTACTCTGAGCACACATTCCTGTATGCAATGATAATCAGAATGAAAGCAGGAGTCCACTCTTATTATCCGACACTTCTTCCCACACTTCCACTCAGACCTACATGAAGGTAATTAGCACGAGGTTTGAATGTGAACTCGGCTCTCTGGAAACCTGCAATATCCTGCTCGTGCAAACACGCTGCAGCTGTGCTTATGCAATGTGATGAAGTACAAAACAACACAACACAGGTCTGTATTATCTGAATGCACAATGCGGGAGAAAGTCCACTAGTAAAAAAAGACCAGTCGACTGAGTGTTTACATTATGCAACAGCTACTCACAGTAGCACGAGGAGCTCTTGACTGAAACCACATTTAAGATCATTCAGCTTTCACAGCAGAGGAGGCAGTGTTTGATCCTATAAATGAGACTGAAGTTATAAAATGTACAAAGACAGTCGGTTTTCTACCTGGGGAATAGTGAAAATTGAGGATCTGCTAATAATTGTACTGTGTTTTAACTAAGGCAGGATGGAAATGCATGGATAGGACTTGAAACTGCTAATATGTATTATCTGCACCATTCTTCTACTATAAGGGAAGTCTTCAACATTCATGTGATTTATCTATTAGAATTAAAGTTCTCAAGCCTGGAGGAAAATACTTTGAATTTGGAGAGGAAAAACGCTTTTCCTCCGGGGGTCATCGCGGAGGTATTTTACCCACTCTCGGTGCCTCATTTTCGGCCACGTGAGTCCGGACGTGCGCCCTGGACATCCTGGAGGAAAATACTTTGAATTTCCTCGTGGTTTAAGGAGTTCTGCGTCGCAGAGTGTGTGACGTAATGCAACGTACCGCGACGCAACGTGACGTTGTGCTGGGAAATGAAACGTTAAGAAGAATTGATAACATTTGAGGTGTACAATTCCGATGGTATTGACCAATTGGAACCGGTTCTAAGTCAGATCGGGTTTTTCGATTCCCACCCCTACTACTGCTCCACTAACAATGGCTGTTTTTGAAAGCATGTTTCAAACTACTTACAAATGTAGCATGTAGTATGTAGTACGTACTGCATACTGTGTTTGAAGGTATGTAGTATGACTGTTCTGTTGGATCTGTTTGCAGTATGGTGGGTCAGGCGTCGCTGGATTTTCTGTTTCAGAAAGCAGAAGTAAACAACGGCCAAGCTGATAGCGAAACTGCTTCTTTAGCATCACTTCTGATTTAAAAAGTTAAAGCTTCTGTGAGGAACTTTTGGTTTGTATCAATTCTAACGCCCCCTTGTGGACAAAGTGATACCTCTTATCTCTTGTCCTGTACATGCAAAATTAGTGTCTTCAGATAATAACCTCACCCTGTTGTCTTTTAAAATTTAGATCTATCACACAGTGTGATTATTGCCATGAAAACAGGGTGTTTCTAAAGCAAGATGTCAATCATGTGGTCTGACACCTTCCCCCTCTGAGTGGTTTGAGGCATCAAAAATGACAACAGAGAAGGTGTCAGTGTTGTTGTGGATGGTCTTGTTTGCGTCATAAAGAGGCATCAGTATCAGTTTCAGTTTGATTCTCAGCCAGTTAAAAACTCCTCAAAGTGCCTTTTAGAAGTGGTTTGTATGGAATTTCATATTTTTCACAGACTTGAACAGTTACCTGTGGGATGTGAATCCACTCTGTGATTACTGGAAGTTTCAAGATTCAGCAGATTTATTATTAATGGACGGTTAAATGTCTGATAAAAACACAGTAGGCGGCGATTGCGACTGTGCATTGTGGGGGACCGTACGCCAGGGAGACTGGTCCGATGCATACTGAGAAATGTTCTCAAATCAGCATGACATCCGGGTAGTTTTGGCATACTGCAGATTTTGCTCTTGATGACATACTACTTACTGAATTGTGACCAAAGCTGTACGTACTACTAGTATAATTGGCGGTTCCGAAAACAGCTAGTGTCTTTCTTGTGGATCCATCCTGGCAGTGCCTACATGTACCAGGATGCATTGCCTGGAAGCAGCTGCAACCTCAGATTTTGTTCCGCTGCATTTCTTTGGCTGTGTAAAGTAGTATGAATAATTTTGGCTCATATCTGAGTCAGCCGAAGAGCTCAAAAATGTATCCCTGTCAAAATTGTCAACACTTGTATGAGGGGATTTGAAATGTAGCTGGTTTGCAAACAGAGATGGAGAGACCAAGTTCTGGACAGCCATCAAATGACGACAGAAGAGCAGCAACGTTTTGCAGATGTGCCCGAGAGAAAGAGAGACCAGCAGCTTTAACTGAAGGCTTCTTTAGAGGATAGGAAGGATAAATAGAGAAAAGAATGAAAATCTGAGATCTCAATCTTTCTAGTACACACAGTTATGTGAGTCACTGTTATTATAAGGAATATTAAGTCGCAGAACTCTAAGCCACTTATTAGTCAGTCAAATCAGCTTTGGGTAAATCCTAATAGTGTTCACAGAAATCTGATGCTGTTTTATTTATTGGTGTGAAAATACAGAAAAGAAAGGAATACTTCAAACAATCACAGTTCGATCCATGTCGTCGTGACCTGTATTTGCTTCTCCAAAGAAGATAATAAGTTCAATTTCAGCTTTGTAATAGCTACACTTTCAGGGTGTTTGTAAAAACTAGGGATGCACCGGTCTGATCCTGGTGTCAGATATCGGCTAGATCGGACTCAAAAAGCTAGATTGGATATCGGTGACAAAGGGTCGATATATAGTGCCGATCCATATGGCAGATCTATTCATCTCAGTTCTATGCTTCTCTGTTTTTACAACAGCCATGTGCGTCTCCTACGTCATCAGAGCCAGCCGGTCTGTGCATTTTTGCCCGGTGGAGCATGATGGAGGATAACTACAGAGGCTCTACAGTTTAGGTGGATGGCACGCTTCTTTTGCTAACAACTCCGCAGGAAACTTGCAACATGTGCAGCGGTAATGTTTTGATGGATGGTAGTCACGCTGAAAAATATAATGGGAGCCCAAAGGAAGAAGTTTAAGTCAGCTGTAGCCTAATGCAAAGAAGGAAGAAACCTTCTATTAATGGATTCTAAGTGTAAAAAACGAACAGGTTAGTGGATTTAATTGTTCCAGATCCTTGAAATTAAAGCTGGGGTTGGCAGTCTCGGAAAACTAGCATGAATTTGAATGTAGCTTTTCCTCATGACTCCGTCTAACCCCTCCCCTCCTCCGCTCACATGCACGAGCGCCGCTGACTTGCGACCATATGATGGTGACTGATTCAAAACCGGTCCTCACCAAAACTTTCTCATAGTAAAAGTTAAAAACACAAGTAAATATGGCTGCTGTTAGTACTCACAACTATCATGCTAGCATTATCCAGTTGTACTGGTGACACGATATCAGGAGAAAAGTTATAACACATATAATACTGTAACAACTTTACTGTTTGTTAAACCTGTTCAGTGTAGATGTTCTTAATTCCTACAGTGTTGACAGTCAGTGAAGGCATCAGGAGAGGTGTAGAGTGTGTGAGCAGGAGAGAGCAGAGACAAGAGGAGAAGTTCTTCATTCATTCAAACTTTGATTGTTGCTTTGTTGGTTGGCGTGATCACGGCCAACAGTGACCGGTTAGTAAAACTCAACGTGTTCACGAATTGGCTCATCATCCCTACAGCGTCCGTACGGACGCTACAGTAAATCTACATTTCTGTAGGACTTACTAAATGTCATTAATTCTTCTGCTTGTCAGAGCCCCGTGGTGAGAGCTTTTTAGACTCTGATCCGGACTACAGTCCTGAGCAAAGTACATCATCGAGTCAGAGGGGACAGGCCCGAGGTCGAGCGAGAGGGGCAGTCAGTAGAGTCAGGGGAAGCAGAGGCAGGAGACGGAGACTCAGAGTACACGCCGGAGAAATGTACGCGCAGGAGGCGGGCAGAACAGCAGGACGGGATTTGAATGGTTTAACATTTTGGCAGCCAAAAAACGGTGATTGGTTGGTGTTTTCCCAGGTTTACTCCGGCTGTAGAAAGCAGCTTTTCTTCGCTCTTTTTTAAGAACACATTATGTATTGATTGCCATCAGGACATAAAGATCATTTTAACCAGTATAACAAAAAGTGCATCTAAATCTGATTACCAACCCCAGCTTTAAGGAATTCCAGCCTCTGGTTTAGCACTTGGAACCCAGGTACAGTTCACCATCAAGTCAGAAAAGCCTGAAGTTGCCAAAACATGATTTTATCCTCACATAAAGGAATAGAGATTGTTAAATCAAAACCAGGATCAGATCGGCTGGTACCGGTATCGGCAGATACCGAAGCCCAGGTATTGATATCGGTATCAGGACCTAAAAAGTAGGATTGGTGCATCCCCAGTAAAAACTAGAATCAAGATTTCACTTCAGGACTTCCTCAGCTCTTGATGACTTCTCAAACATCCCTTAGATCTACTCACCCATCGGCCAGTTGTCATAAACGTGTTTGGCGATGTCCGCTGCCGAGTCGTTGGGAGAGAAGAGGAACTCTTTTGTCTTCCCGCTGACTAAGATGAGTCGCAGGTTAATCTGAAACACAGAAACAAGAACAGAAGCGTACATGAGAATCTGTATAGGACACATTGTACATAAAGAAAAAGCCTGAGCGCCATATGTCACATTAGACACAGTGAGCTCAGGAAGCACGCAGCTTTATGTTCGGTTATTTAATAGGAAACAGGAGAAGGATATGAAGAGACTCTGAGGAGCATCCTTCCGCAGGAACATCTCCCATCTGTCTCCCTGACTTCCTTCTTTCCCTCTCCTCTCTGTTTCACTCTCCATGTTTGTCTTTGGTTTGATATTCTGCTGTTTGTCGTCTCATCAGGTTTAATGCTAACAAGCAAGATGTTCAGCCAAACTCAAAAAATAGATCAATTCTTTCAACTTGTGATGCATTTTTAAGGCTAAATTGTGGATTTCCACTGTAATATGAAATATTCAATGCATTCCAAAGATCATTTCCTCGATAGATTGCACTTTTGAAACTTCTAGCTTTCAGACAATAATGTAAAGTCAGATTATTATTTATGACAGAGACAGATTTGAACTCTCAGTGTGTGAAAAAGCTCATAAGCCTTGAACGTTGAGCTCAAACATGTGTAACCTACAGTGAATAGCTCATCCAAGGAGTCCACGATGAAAGCTAAGTCTACAGATAAATGACTGATAGTGTTAGACTTTGTCTAGCATGTCTCCTCTATCTCCTTAACACAGAGGTCAGAGGTCAGAGTGAGCTACTGAACAGCAGGTGGGGAGCAGTCTTTATGGGGTTTGGGGCAGAGAAGCCTCCAAACAATAATATCCTTAACATAAGTTATTATTTGGTGAGAAGTACAAAGATGTATCTGGTAGTCACAGTCAAATTAAAGATAAAACACTAATTATGCTTTAACAGAAAATGGAAGAGACCGAGGTTTGAACTTAAAGGGAGGATGCAGAGATCAGAGCAACAAGGCCTGCAAACTTTTCAGTGACATCTACGGGTCAATAACCTGAACGAAGGTGTTATTTTACTGATTCATCCTGAACTTCTGACACTTATTTTATCATCAACTCTCCTGATGTTTTTAATCTGAGGCTTTATCTTCTATCTGGCATGTTGTGTTTATTAGTGGTACGGTGTGCCTTTAAGAGCCAGAGGAAGGGTCTGTGTCTGTGTCTGTGCGTGTGTGTGTGTTTGCCCCTGCTCAGTGTGTTTGTGTGTCTCGCCTGCAGTGCCCGCATGGCACAAGCACGTGTGTGTCATTGTTCCTAGTGTGTTTCCATGTGCCGGGCGTCTGTTAGCCCCCGACATCACAACCCCCCTGGCCCCACCTAACCCACTCTGTTGAGTGACACAAACACACACACGTGTTCACGTATACACACACACACATATGTACGCACGCCTGCACACATAGGCGGCTGCAGTGATGTAACAGAGCTAACGCCAACGGATTGTAACATAGATCTCGGTAAGCCTTTTATCAAATCAGCTTATAGGTTTAAGAATGCAAGAGCCGTACATAAACATAAACACATGCACAAGTGTGCAGAAGTACGAGTGCACCAGGAGTGCACACATGAACTCAACACTCAGCCCACAAACATTCAGCCATTAAGAGATGTCATTGCATTCATGCAATACAGATGAGAAAGGAGACTAACAATCAATAACTAATTAATGTAAATAAATATATTTATCATGTTTTTCTTTAGATGTTTACTAAATGAAATTATAATAATGATAATAATATATAATAATATATATATAATATATTCATGAATTTCCCCATTGTGGGAAGAATAAAGGAGTATCTTATACAAAATAATAATAATAATAATAATAATAATAATAATAATAATAATAATAATAATAATAATAATAATAATATACAAAAAATAATAAAATAAATAGAAATGATATAAATAAAAAAACAATATAATAATAATAATGATAATGATAATAATAATAATAATAATAATAATAATAATAATAATAATAATAATAATAAATAACATACATAATATCAATGGTAAAAAATTTAAGTATTTTTTTATAGAAGCAAATAAAATGTAAATGTTAAAAAATGTGAGGAAGATAGAAATATGGAAATAAAACAATGTTAAACGAATAAATACAACAAAAATAAAAGATTTAAAAAGATTTAAAAATTAGAAATCTAAAATATATCAAAATAAAATATTTCTATATTTAAAAATCATAAAATTATAAAATCCTGCCAGTGATATTGCCTGAGAAAGAAATAAAACCTCTTGATTAAAATTTCCTGCAAAAGCACATCAATAAAAATGACTTCTAATGCCTTTTTTGTGACTGACTGACATATAAATATTTTATTAGCTATCATAAAGTTGAGGAAAACCAAAATAAAGAATCTTATTTATGAGGCTATAATCTAAATTAAGACATTTATTTCATGTTGTTTTGAACTTTCCCCCTCAATAATAATCCATCAACAAGATTATGAATCAGTGACATAGTCGACAATGATTTGGTGGTCCCTGCACATTTACCTCAGACACTTTCTCTCCTACATGCAGTATGATTGCACTTTACATGGACTGAAATGTGAATTAAAGATGACGCACGAAAGAGAAGAAAAGAAGAATATGATCGACGGGATCAAAGTTATTCCAACTTGTTTTATTCCTACGACCTGCACAGACACAGAAACTGAGAGTGACTCTGAATGAGACAGATGGAGACAGAAATAATGAGCGCAGGAAGCCCCTTTACATAAGCAAGGTCCTGCTCTGGTGTCACCATGGAGACAGCCACTGGTGGGTGGCTCAACCTGATAACACCTACACGATAGCTTTAACCCCCCCATCCCTCCCCCCATCTCTGCCTCTTTCCCTACTGTCACATCACATTGTCTTCCTCTCTTTGCAGCAATCTCTGCCTCCCCTCCTCCTCCCCTCTACCTCTCAATCTCTCCTTCTCTCTCTGTCTGCACGGCTTACAGTGAAGGAATGTACAAGGCCAGAATAACAACAGGCACTGAGCCAGCTTCAATTAAACAAGGTAAACTCTGCCTCTTTCCTCTTATCGCCAACCTGCACATCTCTCAGTCCCTCTATTTGCTTCTTTCCTCATTCCATCCTTCATTGCTTTCGCAGCTCTCTATTTTCCTTCCAGAAAACACGTCTCTAATGACTAATTCCCTGACATTTACGCAGACGTTCAAACTTAATAGACTGCTTGACAAGTCTTAAAGTAAGAAAACACTCAATAATCGGTCAAACATAAGCACGCTTTAATGCAAGGTTAACTTTGTCTTTGTTTCAGGGTCATCACATTCATGCATCATGTGTTTAATAGTCAAATACCTGCTCTCAAAATCTCCAAACACCATAAAATACACTGTGATGGATGTTGAGAAGGAAGATGGAAAGCAGAGTGACAGTGGACGGTGTAATGCAGTGCCAGCAAGATCTCCAATATGCTCTCCTTATTCCAGGGATGATGAATGTCATGTGGGCTGAACCACATCTGAACCAGCAGGTTGTAGCAGTATTTTACAACCTGCCATCTGTGGTGCACTGAGAATGTATGATCATATATTAACAAGACACGTACAGAAACTTTCCCAGACTGAGTGGAAATCTTAAAGGTGACATATCATGCAAAATGGACTTTTTAATGGTTCTCTACCTGAAATATGTGTCCCTGGCATGTCTACAAACCCCCCGAGAATGAAAAAAATCCATTCTGCCCCGTTCTGATTTCTCCACCTTTCTATAAATGTGTGTGAAACGAGCCGTTTCAGACTTCCGTGTTTTTGTTACGTCACAACAATATCTGGTCTGTAAAGGAAGTCAGAGCTCGGAGCTTGTTCAGCCCATAGACTGTATAAAATAATACTGAATCCCCTCCTCTGTTTTTCATTACCTGCACAAATGTGTGCTAACAAGGAGCTTAGGAGGAAGGCATGCTAGTTGTAGGCTGTCTTAATAAACACAAAGGTCGGTTTTACTCCCCACGTCTGCAGATTTGAAGATCTAGTGGATGATTTTTATTTTCCATGGAAAAGTGCTAGCGCTAGTTAGCATAGCTACATGTCGTAGCTGTAGCTGTAGCTGTAGCTGTATACCAAGACACACGTCTACATACTGACAAATAAAACAACAAGTAACAGAATCTGTGACCAATTCTTCAGAAAGGTCCTGCTGCCTTTCTGGCAGAGGTCGGTTTTACTCCCCACGTCTGCAGATTTGAAGATCTAGTGGATGATTTTTATTTTTCATGGAGAAGTGCTAGCGCTAGTTAGCATAGCCACATAGCTACATGTTCGTAGCTGTGTACCAAGACACGTCGACATACTGACAAATAAAACAACAAGAAACACTAAATCTGTGACCAATCCTTCAGAAAGGTCCTGCTGCAGGCGCCTCTCCATCAGGATCAGATTCTGGATCAGATTCAGAGGGTTGAAGTAACGCTATCTGTGAGCAGCCGTGGATATTCAGCCAACATGTAAACATTAGATCAACGTGCTGGAGAGCCGAGGCCACATCCACTTCCTGAGGGGGCGTGGTCAGAGAGAAAACAGAGTGTTCTGAGGAGGGCTGAAGAAGAGGGCTTTTCAGGCATGCCAAAATCTGATTTCAAAGTGTTTTTTTGAGCATAAACTTTAAAGACATGTTTTGGGGACCTCTTAGACCAATATATATTGATGAAAAAAGCGTGATATGTCACCTTTAATATCTGTATCAGTGTCTGATAAACAAATATTGGTATGGAACAGAAGTATTCATACCTCATATAGTGGTATCTGTACCTGACAGTGTTCCATATCTAATGTACTGATATCAGTATCCAGTAGCAGTATTGGTGCCTGATATGCTGGTATCAGTATTAAACAACAGTATCAATATCCCATAAACTAGTATTGGTATCCAACAGAATTTCCTGTATCAGATATATTGGAACAGCAGTATTAATATCTTGTATTAAGTGGTATTGGTGCCGGATAGTGGTTCGTTATCTATAGTACTGATATCAGTATCAAGTAGGAGTATTGGTGTCTGATATGCTAGTATCAGTATTAAACAACAATATCGATATCCTATATCCTGGTATCTGTATCCATTAAAATACCTGTATCAGATATATTGGCATCGATGTGTATATCAGTGTCTGATAAACCCATTGGTCTGGAACAGCAGTATTAATGTAATATATAGTGGTATCGGTACCTGATACTGGTTTGATATGTAATGTACTGATATCAGTATCAAGTATGAGTATTAGTGTCTGACATGCTGGTATCTGTATTGGGTATCTAACAGCAGTATCTGTATCTGATACACTTGCACTGGTCTCTAATAGAATTATTGGTATCTTTAATGCTACTATCTGTATTATATAGCATCATCAGCATCTTACAGACTGTTCTTTTGTATTCAATAGCAGTATCAGTATCTTATAAACTAGTCTTGGAGTTAATAATAGTATCAGTATCCTATGTACTAATATTGGTATCTGATAGCAGTATGGTTTCAAAGTTCTGGGGGTATTTAATGGGCATTATCGGTATTAGTTTCCTGCCTTATTAGTTATCTGTTAGTGCGCCTGTTAATATCTAATTCAACATTTAAAATAACAAATGCATCGGCTGGTTTCAGGTTCAGTATCATGTGAAGGTAATCAAACATTGAGGTATTGCCACAGAGCCTAGAGTTGGTGAAATGATAGCAAAACATCAGACATTCATCTCACCGACTTTTTCTTAGTGCACTACAGTTGTTAGCCAATGACCAGGTCTAAGTTTGGTACCCGGAGGGAAGAACAGGGATCAACACATCTGTAGTTTGTTCTGACATGAAATCAATGCTGAGCCAACTAGTTTACTGCACCTCTCAACAAGAAGAACATGACATATCAGGGGAAAAAACTTGAAAACAGAGTTGCATAACACTAAAGCTGGTCTGAAATCTCCTGACAGAGCAACACCCAACTATTAGTCATCCATCTGTATCTCTATGTCTCAGCTTTCCTTCTTTTCCCTCAACTCTGATTTTAACTGAATCAAGCTCTTAACTCACTCTGGCTCTTTTTTCTCTCTCCCTGAGGGTTCCTGCTCCTTCTCCCAGGACTCTCTTGCGCAGAGGGGCAGGTAATGAGCTTTCACAGCCGGCTCAGGGAGGAATATTCAATTACAACCTATTCTCTGTAACAAATACAACAGCTCCAGGTACAGGCAGAGCAGTCCTTCATGCATAAACATGCAGTAAATACACATATCTCCAGGCTGTCTATTCCTTATGCATGCAAACACCGTGTCTTCAACAACAGCCAGCTTCACTCAGACCTGCGGAGGAGACAGAGGCAGAAATGCTGAGTCGTAAACTTCCCTCAACGTGAGCATTGGAGAGCTTCTGTGAGCTCTGGTGTCTGTTTGCTTAAACATGAACGTCATGATGCATCAGCTGGGGAAAGATAATTGAAGGCACAGGCCGCTTGTGCATGTCCCTCCTCTGCAGACATCCAGAAACACTACAATAATGCAACGCTGCTGCCAAGTAGTGGCACGGTGTAAACATGTGAAGAAAGCAAACCCTCTCGGCTAAACAGTGTTTGTGCATGGTGCAGAGCAGGAAATTCAATGCCATCTATAATTATTCCTCCCTGAGTACCACTCTCAAGTCTTTTCTCAAGGCTATACTGTGTGTGTGTGTCTGTGTGTGTGTGTGTGTCTGTGTGTGTTTTAATGTGTGCCCGTGTTTATAAGTACATTTAAGAGTATTGCTGCTCTTTAGACCCCTCTGCAGCAGTCAACAAATTACAGAGTGGAAAGCCTTCCTGTGGGAATATATTAGAGCAGCTTTATAGGTAGTCTATGCAGGAAGGTTAGCCGCTGCTGTCAGTGTGGATTCCTATCTGTATGAATGAATTCAGGAGAGGAGGGGGGGTGATTAGCCAGACTGGGGTCTGTTTTAAAGCAAGCCAGCTGGACTCAGCAGACAGCCCACTCCGACTGGTCCATTAAATCTGCAGAACATTCGACTGTAAACTGAAGAATGTAGCTGCACAGCAATCTGACAGAACCAAATCCCACATCAATCATCAGCGGCGCACTTTATAGATGTATTTGTGGACACTTTCTTCCTTATGCTGCTTTCTAATGAAACTACAAACTAGGAGAATGTTTGTGGCCTGTTAAAAAGAGTCCAAGAAGAGGGAAAGAGAGGTTTAACAGACACTTTCCAAATGTATTAATTAGTCAAATTGAGTAAATAAAACAGCTTTGCAAGTTCTGAAGCAAATAAAGACTCACTGCAATTATTAGCCTCCATTAGTGCACAAATTCTATCATGGTGCCATTGTTTTATTTAATTAAAAACACACTGAAAAAGGGGATATGAGGGAGTAAGTGTACAAGATGTTACGACAGGCTGAATGCATAAATTAGAAGCTTCACTTCCTCAGATGTGACAAAGCGAGCGAGCTCACAGGAAAATATTTGATGTTAAAAAGCTTCATTTTGACTTCATATTCAATAAAACATTATAAAGAGAGGGTTTTTTTTTTTTTTGGTGTCCGTGCGTTCCTCCAGGAGAAAAAGTCTAGACCTGCTCTGCATGAAGAGATAACTTCTGTTAATATTTGGCGCGGTATAAATGAAATGGACTTGCTTTGTGCACACACATTCACACAGAGGTTATGTAACAGCGGCTGACTGATGATGAGATATGAGAAACAAAGCCCGAGGCGAGGACTTGTAATCTCAGCGTGTCTGTGAGGTTGTGTGTCTATATGAGAGGAGGGGGGGGTGTATTACTGCAGTCTGTTTTTTAGGAGCTTTCTTTAACTCAATTTGCTTCTTCTATTTTCCTCTCTTTAATATTTATTCTATGAAACAAACACATCTGCAACTGGAAATAAACACTGCAGACGAGAGCAGGAGATGGGGACAGAGAGGGAACTTGTCAGAGTCAATGCAGAGGACAGCAGCCTGAAACGGGACCTCCACCAGATCCGTGTCCGGTCTGTGTCCAGTTGCGTTTTTGTAATGCAGCACGGAGCAGGGCCGTCTGACAGCTGGAGTCATGTGACCGAGGTTTTCCCACTGTAATGACTGAATCAACGATTCTCCTCTTCCTGATTTCCAGCTTCTACACTCTGGACGACGTTTTTTAGTCCCAAGGTGCAGGACACAGCGTCACAAGAAAAGCTTTGATCCTGCTGCTGTTACTGAGCTGAACAAGCAATAGCTTTTATTTTCTCACACAGTCAGCCTCCAATTTTAAGACTTGAGCCCAGATTGTCTTATTTATTCATGTGATTCTAACGTTTTTATTGGTTGACTGTTCTCTGATCCATCCATCCATCCATCTTCTTCCGCTTATCCGGGTCCGGTTCGCGGGGGCAGCAGTCTCAGCAGGGAAGCCCAGACACTCCTCTCCCCGGCCACTTCCACCAGCTCTTCTGGGAGGATACCGAGGCGCTCCCAGGCCAGCTGAGAGACATAGTCTCGCCAGCGTGTCCTGGGCCTTCCCCGTGGCCTCCTCCCAGTCGGACATGCCCGAAACACCTCCCCAGGGAGACGCCCGGGAGGCATCCTAACCAGATGCCCGAACCACCTCATCTGGCTCCTCTCGATCCGGAGGAGCAGCGGCTCTACTTTGAGCCTCTCCCGGATGTCTGAGCTCCTGACCCTCTCTCTAAGGCTGAGCCCAGACACCCTGCGGAGAAAGCTCATTTCGGTCGCTTGTATTCGCGATCCCGTTCTTTCGGTCACTACCCACAGCCCGTGACCATGGGTGAGGGTTGGAACGTAGATTGACCGGTAAATTGAGAGCTTTGCCTTCTGGCTCAGCTCAGCTGTTCTCTGATATGCATTTTAAATGGAACCTTAAAGCTGCTGTGAGGAAATGTATTTATTTGCAATGAAAACTGACAAAACAGGGCGTTTCTAAAGTGAGATGTCAATCATCTGTTCTGACACCTACCCCCTCAGAGCAGTTTTAGACGTTAAAATGACAACAGAGAAGGTATCAGTGTTGTTGTAGACGGTCTTGTTTGCTTTTGAGGGTCATAAAGAGGCATCAGTATCAGTTTCAGTCTGTTTCTCAGCCAGTTAAAAACTCCTCATAGGGCCTTTAAGCACTTTTATCATTTTATCATGTCTATTCATTTTACCATGTTTAGTGTTAGATTAGTTTTAAGATATTTTTGTATGTTTTGCACATTAAGTTAGTTTGTTCTGTCTGACATCTATCTTGTAATTTTGTATTGAACTAACATCTCACTGGCTGCAAAACAAGTTTACCTAACCTGAACCTGAACCTGAACCTGAACCTTCCTCTCCTCGTCCATGTTGACTTTCTGGTCCTCTGAAAACCTCTGACCTGTTGACTCCAGGCCTGGCTGCGCTCAAAAGGACGGTTTGTTGTCGTAGTTAAGTGAAATACGATCTGGTGATAACACAGAGTGTTTGATTCTGAAAATTAACCTGATGTTTTCATTTTGTTTTGGTGCCTGACTTCCTGTCCCGCTCCATCTGCTCTGTTGAGATTTATAAGTCGTGCTCTGGCAAGTCTTGCGTATCTGATCCAGCAGGTCAGAAAGTAACGGATCAGACACGCAAGACTTTTATTTGTCTATCTCTAAAATGTCATGATGAGAGGAGCCAGGCCTGGAGTCAACAGGTCAGAGGTTTTCAGAGGCCGATAAAGACAACATGGATGAGGAGAGGAGGAGGAGATTCCTTGATTACTCTGGTAAAACCTTGGTCATGTGACTCCAGCAGTCCGGACCGCACCGAATTGGAGACAGACAGGACATGAATCTGAGAGACGCAGCTGGAACGCAACGGAGCGGATCCAGTGGAAGTTAACACCTTTAGTAGAATAAAAACCTATCGAATCCTGTGCTGTGATGGATCAGAGACAGACCGGACACAGATCTGGTGGAATTTGGCCATTAGAATAAAAGCACTAAGGGGTGGGTGTGTTGAAGGTGTGAAGCAACTTTCACAAAGCAGGTAGATTCTTCTTGTTACTAAAAAAGAGGTTTAAAAACTTTGGGATGTTTCCTTTAGAGGACATAATTGAGCAACAAAAGCAAACCTCAAAATTCAGCATTTAAAAATTTGCAGGTGAAACTTTGTTCATTATGATGCAACATCATCATACTCTGAACTTGTTATGTGTGTCAACTTCTTTCATTCTTAATGTTTATACCAAAGTCAGGATCACTTTTTGGGTTATCCAAACAACACTTTAGTGCGAGGATGCAACAGATCTTTTTACTTTTACGACGAGGCAACGGAAGCACCTTGTCAGAGTCAATGCAGAGGACAGCAGCCTTAGAATAAGAGCAGTGAGGGGAGGGTGTGTTGAAGGTGTGAAGCAACTTTCACAACAAAACAAGCAGGTAGATTCTTCTTGTTACTAAAAAAGAGGTTTAAAAACTTTGGGATGTTTTCTTTAGAGGAGGGAATTGAGCAACAAAAGCAAACTCCAAAATTTGCAGGTGAAGCAACATCATCATACTTTGAGCTTTTTATGTGTGTCATCTACTTTAATTCTTAATTCCAGGATGACTCTTTGGGTTATCCAAACAACACTTTTATGCAAGGATGCAACGGATCTTTTTACGTCCCTTAAAAATACAAAACAAAACGAGGCAACAGAAGCTCCTTGACCCTGCCCAAGTTTGCTTCTCATTAACTTTGTAATAATCCTTGGAAGGTTGGAAGGCACCTCTCTTGACCTACTTCACCAACCGAATGGAAAACATGACGCATCCGATGTGTCCACGAAATACAAACACAAGGACCCACGAGGGGACCGGCGGCTGATTAAAACCCTGTAGCTAATATATAAACTGTGAAGTGGAGCAAAACAGCAAGTGAGGAGTTTGTGATTATGTGTGTTAAAGTTAAAGGAAGAGAAAAGAGGTCAGAGTGGAAACACGTGAAACAGAGAGAGCAGATCTCCTTTGATACACTTTTTTCCTCCCTTGAGACAAATTGTCTTTTTTTATTTTTTTTTTACAGTTACACAACATAAAAAGACAGCTCCAGCCAAGCAGCCTCACCGGTCCAGCTTTACTCCGACGCTGCTCATTATGCATACATGCGAGCTCTGCTGGTTGCTATGCCAACGCCAGGGAGCCAGTTAGTCATCTGTGCTGTTATGTCATGTTTTTATGCATGTATACGCTGAAGGAGCCCTCTCAGACAGAGCTTTTATGATAAGTGCAAAATGATGATGCACCATAATATTGTAACAGCACCGGTGCGTTCTTGTCATAAGTCATTACATATATCTTATTCTAAGGGCTGTTTTGAAAACTCTGTCATCATTACTTTCAATGAATAGCTTGTGTTTTAAAAAATGCACATTTATAGTTAATGAGATTTTGCAACCAATCAGCTGCAGGAGGGTACAAGAGGATAATACCATAGACTGTATAGATGATGGATGTAGTATCTGTGACGTCACCCATCTGAGTGCTGTTTTGAAGCCAATTGACGGCGGGAGCCATATTGGAAATAATAATAATAATAATAATACCTAAGTTTTATATAGCGCTTTTAAATAACTCAAAGACGCTTTACAAGAGAGACAATAAATAAATAAATACAAATAAAGACATATAAGACAAGCAGACGACAAGGGAAGAGGTGGAAAAATTAATGTGAGGGGAATGCCTGTTTGAAAAGGTAAGTTTTTAATTGTTTCTTAAATGAATGAAGTGAGTCAGAAGCACGAATGTGTGGGGGGAGAGAGTTCCAGAGGGTGGGGGCGGCTATGGCAAAGGCCCGGTCCCCCAAGGAACACAACCAAACTTAAGCCTGATGTATACTTCTGTGACGAATCTATGGTGTAGCCTACGCCGGGGGTCCACATAGCTCCCGTACCTACGCAGAGGCCTAAGCACGTAGCTGACGTGCACCTCCTCCAAAATGTAACTACACGTAGAATCGACGTGGACCACAAGCCTTGTGATTGGTCCGTTCGGCTGCATTGTATTTCCCCCATTTGCAGCACTTCTGGAATCCGGCTCATCGGCCGCACATCCGCCATGTATTTCACTTCCTCCAGTCGCGGTTCTAGACCAATTTTACAGGGGGGGGCCAGGCTTGGACCAAGGGTGTTGTCAGAGGGACACATTCAACCCCTGGCAAAAGAGACTGAGGGCAGGTGATGAGCATGTTGACTTTATCTTTGTAATGACTTAGAACTAGGTAACGCTACGCAGACATAATTTAGCATTGTTTTATTAGCTATTAAAAATGCATAGTATTTTCTCAGCTAACGGTGCATATTCAATCTGTTAATTACTACATGGATAGAGCTGTCACAATAACAGAATATCAGACAAAATATAACAATAATAACTCCTTTGATATCACCTCATCAGAGATTTAACTCTTGCACACCCAAAATGAGTGCTTGCACAGAAGAAGTCATTGAAAGTCTCAACATGAGCATTCATTATCTAGTGGCAGAATCGGTGCTCTCTGTCTAGTTTCATTTTCATACTTATTTTGTACTAATCATTGTGTGGTGTTGTAAAGCGCCCTGTCAGTAAGCTGCAGGCCAGGATGAATAAAAGTCATACATGGACAAGGTGACATATTTGTTTGGTGTGGAGGGGGGGCTCACAGGGGGGTCCAGATTCAGTTTTACAGGGGCACTGGCCCCTGTTGGCCCCTCCCCAGAACTGCCACAGACCTCCTCCTCTCTGTTCTTCATGTAATCATGAGCAACATGTATCAGCTGTAGATTAACATAACACGCTCTGAATCTCTGTGGAAAAGTAATTAAGAGATCGTAGCGGGGCCGGAAGCAGGCGTCCGGCTATCAGAGAGACCACACTGCCCTCAAGTGTTTCGGAGGGGAATTGCTGCACGCCACGGACACATCGACACACAAGTATGTGGTGCTCATGTCCGTGTCAGCCACTGCTGTGTAGTGGAACGCAGAATTATAAATCAGCCTTTAGTGTGAGGTAAAAAAGGCGGGGTTTGTGCCTCCTAGCCAACAGCTAGGTGTTCCTGCCTGTCAGTGAAGTTAGACATGTCCTTATTTGGGCAAAAAATTGTAATCTTAATATCTTCTGAAATGAGCTACTCAGACCTCAACTGTTTTTTGAACCAGGCTGTAAACATGTTTATTTCTGCTGCAAAGATTGTCTTTGTTGAATGGGTATCTATGTGGTTTCCAGTGTTTCTGCAGCCAGCCCTCACGTGGAACACTTCCGCATGGGCTTCATATTTTGAGACTGGAGGTTGCCACTTGGACAATACCAGCTAAAGCAATTAAATACAAGCTTAAACTTGTGAAATATAAGCTTTCACAAATTGTCTAGCATGCAAAACACTTCCTCTTTTCTTTCACAGAAAACAGGATGTTATGTTCTTGTGTCTATTAAAGAAAATGCAAATGATCCTAAGCGACTGTCAGCTGCATTCACTCAGGCGAAGCGGCCACGCCTGACTAATCAAAAGCGGAAAAATAACTACGCCTCATCTCCGGGCGTCATTCTCACAACAAGTCTTTCACTCAGACACAGAATGAACACTTATTTATGAACTTATCATTTGTATTTTTCCTGATTTAAAACCAGATTTCTTTAAAGGTTCATGATAACTGGGTGTTAAACACTCGCTCTATAAAACATCATAACGAGCTCGTTATGTCGGGAGGCCAGCGCTCCTACGTTTGAAGCCTTTTGAAGCGGCCCTGCTGGCCCGCGATCAAAGTTTCCTGTCCCTGTTTGTGTACAAAGTGAGCTGCGTGTTCAGTGTGCATAAAACACACAGAGCTTCTTCCTGCTGAACTCTATTAGAGCCATTAATCATTAAAGACAGGATCCAGTGTGAGCTGTAGAGGCTGTAAGAGCAAACACCACAGACCTTTCTCAGATGCACTTTTCTGAAGCTTCAGACTAACTTCCTGTGGCAGAGGCGGCTAATGGCCACATTATTCTGATAGCTTTGAATACTGTGAATAAATGTTTCTGTGCTTTTCAATTAAAGCATGACAGATACCGGCAGGGGCGTGTTTAGAGGGGTGAGACTTGGGGTGGCACTGCCCACCCCCTCTGAAATCTCATTGGCCACCCCATGTTCTGCCCCAAAACCTAAGCTAAGACTGGCTTTTTGCCTTAACCAGGATAACTCAGCGGCAACAGCTTCTACTACTCGTCTCATTACTATCACCTGTCTCTCTTACTCTCCTCTATCTGTCTTTCAAGACCCAACTCGGTAGAGGCAGATTGCTGTCTGACATGAGTCTGGTTCTGCTGGAGGTTTCTGCCTGTTAAAAGGAAGTTTTTCCTTGCCACTGTAACTAGCTAAATACTGCAAGGTGCAATGCCCATGGTGGATTATAAAAGCGTCTTGAGATAACGTTTGTTGTGATTTGGTGCAATACAAATAAAGATTGATTGATTGATTGATTGATTGATTGATTGATTGATTGATTGATTGATTGATTGATTGATTGATTGATTAAGTTGGCTTCTACTGTTTATTGATTTCTTACCAAATGGGAATCAATTCAAGCACACACATGTGCAATATCTAAATAACCATGTGCAATATTGTAATTTAATCCATAACATATTTCATTATTATATTCATGCACTAAATTTGCACTCTGGCTTAGGCTGATTTTAACTTATTTCATGTCTCTTAAAAGTACTTCTATACCTTTCTTTGCACTGATAGTATTTCTATATTTATTTAGATTTTTTTTAAATTAGATTTTAGGTTTCTGTATTTATTCTCCTTACTGTCTTGTTGTTAGTTTAGCTTTAATTCACACACATCATCACAAATAGACATCTATATATATTATATATGAGAGGGGAATGGCAACCTTAAATACTGTAACCAAAATACTGCAGCAGCTGTTCTATGTTTTTGTATTTGTTCACCTGCAATGTGAGCTGCAAACAAATTGTATAATGGTGACGTTAATGGAAAAATGAATAAAAAATGTTAAAAGAGAAAAGTGTCACAAAGTTTGAGGAAGCCTCACAGAGATATAATCAATGTGTCTGATATTTTCCAGATGAATGAACCTCCACCGGTCCTTACATCACATCATACGTCACTAGAGGATCTGCACACTGATTGGCTAGCGCAGCGTGAATGATTTGATTGAGTTCAGATTTTTCAACTCTTGCGAATTCACTTTGACAAGAACTTGTGTCTACTAGCGTCTTTAAATTGACTTAAAATGTTATTCACTGGTGCAAATGATGTTATCCGTGTTTGGTGTGAAAGCGCCATTATGCAACATTGAACTTGTGTATTTTTTACAGGATTGATCTGACCCTTTGGTTTGCGGTTTTGAACATAATTATTCCACTACAGGGCAAAATGAGCCGCAAAACTCCTTCATCCTTAAGTTGTTCTCACTACCAAGCCTCATACATCTCATGCTTACTGTCGTCCCAGCGTCTCTCGTATCTCTCTCAAAGCTCTCCTATCTTTTCTGCACAGTCGTCCTTTGATACGCTGACGTCCTCATCACAGCTCCCTCTCCTTCCTGTCACGAGCACCATCAGCTGTTTCCTGCACGCTGCCTGGCACCAAACCTGACAGCTCTCCGCTTTCTGTCCTCTCCCTCTTCATCGCTCCCTCCTTTTTGCTTACAGACAGATAACCCTTTAATCCATCAGATGCTTCTCCACTCTACAGAAACAGGTAGAGCTCTCTTTCATGCTGTCATCTCCCCTGAAGTGAAAAACTCACACACACACACATGCAGGGCTGCATTCCTCTCTCCTGACAGACAGACAGCAGGTAGGTAAGGTGCCTTTGATCACATGCTCTTCCTCTCCGCGATGAGAGCTGTCACAAGAGGTTGATGCAGGCTTTACGTTGCACTGGCTGCCTCCTGACTCCGTCTCAACTCCTGCGTCTTGCTTCATTCACTCTTCAAAATGGCTGTTCAACACCCCAGGGCTAAATGAATTAACATGCGAAATGTGAGCCCCTGCCAAAACTGAAGCAGACTACTTTGCATTACTCACACACTGATGGGACAGTGTGTGTGGAAGCAGCGAGATCAAAGAGATCTTCAGCCGGCACGAGTGTGTGATATGACAGGGGAGAGAAAGGTGTGATGAGGAAGGTGAAGGAGCTGATGAATGCTGCAGAGTTTTTAATTGGATCAAGTCTGGCTAAATATTTACTCTACAGCATGTTTATCAGAAGTTTCAAAAAGCTGCTTCCCTTTATTTCCACTGCAGCACCAGAGATAAGCTCCACACCCACCCATGGTGTAGCTGTTAAAGAGTTACAGGAGTGGTGAAAAGTTGAACCTGATTCAGGAACTGACACTGTCGTTTAACTTTGAGAGTTTGAGCAGGTTTTTCTGTCAGTCCGTCGGACCGTCATAGTGATGAAATCTTGACGTAAATCATTGGAGCTGACTGTGAGGCCTGCAGGACTCTGACAGCAGAATCTGTGAGTTCTGGATTTGATATCACGACTAAAAGACCAGTTTGAGAATTTGTAGGAAACTTTTTGGAAATCTTAAAATAATACTCTCATGACTGTGGAATTAGCTTAGAATAAAAATAGCAAAAACAATACTAATAACTAAATGAATAAACAAGTAAATAAAAAACATTCTATAATGTAAAAATAATTATAATAATAGTAATAATTTAAAAACATTATATATGTATGTATATATATATATATATATATATATATATATATATATATATATATATATATACATATATATATATATATTTAGAAAAACAAATCATTAATATTAATAATAATAATAATAATAATAATAATAATAATTGTTAAAATATAAATAAGAGGGATATATGTCAGTTAAAGCTCCTGTGATGAATCTTTAGCTTCTTATTAAACAATAATGAAGCCTCTATGTGACCCTAGAAAACGACCATTAGCTACAACACTGACCATTTCTATATGTTTATTAATTTAATTTAATTTAATTTAATTTAATTTAATTTAATTTAATTTAATTTAATTTAATTTAATTTAATTTATTTAATTTAATTTAATTTAATTTATATTTTGGGGCTTTTTTGCCTTTATTGATAGGACAACTGGAGAGAGACAGGAAATGTGGGGAGTAGAAAGTGGGAGAAGACATGCAGCAAATGGTTGTGGATGGGAGTTGAACCGGCGACCTCTGCAATGAGGACTATAGCCTCTGTATGAGGGGCGCTTAGACAGCTAGGCGATCTATATGGCTATTTATTATGCTGATTGTTATGCCTTCTTACTAAACACCTGGCTGTGTTAAACACTTGATTCTGATTTGTCAACACTGAATAGGAAACAATAATTATCTCAATTTATTTGAAGATGATAAAACTTGAGATTGGTGGATACCAGCTGACCAATCGCCAGCTGGCAAAAGAAGCGGGTAAACAGCAAAGAGGAAGCTGAAGTGAAAGAGACATTGATCAAACTGAAGGAAACAGACATGAAGAAACCACAAACCACAACACAATGGGCTCTAGGAGAGTTACAGGACCGGCTGAGTGAGAAGAAAATGACTGAAAAGTTACAGAAAAGGTGCTGCTGTTATTTTCTGCATCTGTTAAGAATACAAGCTAATGTTAAAGGGATAGTTCAGTTATTTTGCAGTGGGGTTGTGTAAGGTACTTGTCAATAGTAGGTGTATTAGCCACAGGGGCTGTCGGCCTCTTTGTTGAGAGAACCAGAACAGAAGCTAGACTATCAAGCGCTGCAGACGGGGTCAACTCTCACTGTAACAAACTCCAACCAAAGCACTGTTTGGATGAAGTGTACGCTCTGTTTGGACATTTCAGCACTAACAGGCTGACTGACTATCCCCTTAAGACTTAACTGTGAATCAAAATCTAAAGTGTGATGTTAAATTCGACCGATACGTAGCCTCATAAGAACAATGTCGCCTTGGAAGCGCCACCAACAGTCAAAACTGTGGTTGCATAAATCCATTATTTAACATCTTTAGCTGGATACTTAGCACCAGCTTGGTTGTATATTTAGCTGGTGATAAGCAGGATAATGTATAGTTAGCGGTGGTTATGCAGAATAGAATCCCTGCAGGGTGGAAAGGGGATTATATTCTGCATAACCACCGGCTTACTACACATAATCCCTTACTTATAATTACCACCACAAGGTAGATGTCACATAAGGCAAGCTGCCAAAACATGCCTCTGTTTACATTTTACAATGCAAACATTCACAGTGACTGATATGAGTGAATGTTAAGAGACAGCCGGATTAGATTTCATCAGAACAAACAACTTGCAAATGTACAAGACAAGATCAAGGACAAGATCAGTGATAAGATGAGAGGTGTTGTTGTGTCTACAAGAAACTCAAAAAGCACTGCAAAGTAAAAGATCCTCACAGGAGTTTTAAAGAAATATAAAGGGACTGATTGAATTCTTCTTCAGCTTCGGACAGGTCCATGCGAGCTGTTTGTAGTCTCTAAGATAAGCTGAAGCAGGGCTCAGGAAGGTTTGAGCCTGATTCTCTTCTTCAACAACAGCAAGTTAAGTTCAGATTGTTGATGGTTCTGAAAGTTATGCTGCCAGAGTTTCCTGTAGCGTGAGGTATGTTAAGATTTACTTTACTTCCCCTACTCTGCTTGTAGAATGATCAAGGCTGGACTATTTTAAAACCGTAAGTATTAATCATGTTCGGTATTTCCGATCAGATATCCATTTGACAGCCAAGCACGCACGCTGTGGGCTGTCAAATGGAACAAGAAGAATGGCCAATCAGGAAGCAAGCTGAGCAGGAAGCACAACAAAAGTAGCCATGGCAAAAATGTCTAAAATAAGGTCAGATGGAGATCAGAAATGTCGGACAGACTTGTTGATTTGTTGCAAAAAATGGCTGTTGCTGTTTGAGAGTCCAGACTGTTTGTTTGTGAATAGAATATATTAGTTTATGTTGAGTTTTTAATTTCTAAACAAAACAACACCAATAAACTATGATCCATAACAACACTGACCTCTCTTAATGGGGGTCAGCCTTAAGCTACCTGGCTGCTGGGTGTGTCTTCAGCGATAAGGTCACAGACAGCAGAGTGTTATCAGTCCGAAAATCAAACAACCTGACCTGACTTCACTTTCCAAACCATTCAAGGCACCATGTAAATCCTGTTTTTAAGGGCCAAACAGGCTTGACTTTGGATGTCTGAAGAGATTAACATGTTAAGTATTTGTTCTGTGACATTTAAGGTCACACCAGACTTTCAGTCCACAGCATAGTTCCTTATTTAGCTTTAAGCGATCAGACACAAACAGGGAAATGAGGCGTGAGGATAGTTTTGATGCTGGACTGTCTACAGCTGAAAAACACAAAGATAGAGCGTGTGTAAAAATCTGTCACTTGAGGATTTAGTGATATTTTATACTTGATTAATTAGCAAATTGAAGTATTAATGCTGCACTTGACCTCTTTCAACTATGTTTTATTTCTTAAAGTCACAATTTACTGCATAGTTATTAAAGGGCATATTGCCTCTATCCTCATTTTTAATCAGGCTTTTAACTTGAAGTAATTTCCTTTTAACCCTGGACTGCATTATTACCATTATGACCACTGTTTTATAACATTTGTATTAATTTTATTTTATTCTGTCTTATTATATTCTGTTTTATTTTATATGTATTTTTCTGGTATTTATTAGATTTTATTTTATTTCTTATTTCTTAAAATCTACATTTATTTTGGCAAATTGCCTCTATCCTCATTTCTAATCTGGCTTTTAACTGGGAGTAATTCCCTTTTAGCCCAGGACTGGATTATTACCATTATGACTATTGATTTAACATCATTTGTATTTATTTTATTTTATACCAACCTTTTATGTTATGTTTTATTTGGTATTTTTTTTCTAGTATTTATCAGATTTTATTTTATTTATTTTATTATAATGATATGATTTTATTCTATCTTCTTATATTATGTTTTATTTTATTTTTTATAGTATTTATCAGATTTTATTTTATTTATTTTATTATAATGATTTTATTTTATTCTATCTTTTTATAATGTTTTATTTTATATTTATTTTTCTGGTATTTTTCAGATTTTATTTTATTGATTTTATTATGATTTGATTTTATTATATTTTATTTTTTGGCTACTCTGATTTTATTTTACTGACTGAAATAAAAATGACTTGAGTTGATAAGGCCCTTTTCCCTTCACAGAGACACAAAAGCTGCATTTTTTCAATCTTAACACAGACAAGAACTGGAGTAAGGACACTTAATAAGCTGCCAGAGTAAACCAGAAGCTAATGAAATCTGAAAAAAGCATCCTAGAGGAAATATTCAAATGAAAACAGTCTTTTTTTTTAACTGCTGACAGCCAGATCCACACACTGCTGTCCTCATGCCATCAGGGAAAACTCCACCAGATCCTTCCAGAGAGAGAAATGAAAGCAAACACTGCCAGAGACAGACTGACATAAAAAAGAGGAAAAGTGTTTTGAAAGCAGGAGGAGAGAAAATGGTTTTCAGAGTCCTGTCCACGCATCACCTCTGAAGTGCTGATCTGATGCTGTGCAGGCGCCATGGTAGTGATGACGAGGTCTGATGCTGGAGGAGGACAAACGTAGGAAACGCTGACATTTTTGGAGACGCGCCAGAGGGACAGAGGAGGGAAATTAGAGAGAGCGCAAAGGGACAAAGAAGGGACTCAAAAAAGAAAAGGAGGCAGGAGCAGTGAAGGTCAAAACCAGGCTGCACGAGGAGGAAGCATGAAGGTGAAGAAGGCAATCAAATCCGCTTAGTTCCTTTGGTAATCCCCTAACTTTCTCATGTTTTAGATTCACCCACATTTTTCACATATACACATACGATTGCGTGCCGCTTGAAAAGTCTGCTTCTCAGCCTCTGCCTCTGAAGCTGTGGGCCAAGACATGAAATTGCTTTTGTATGCTTTAATCGATTCTCCTCTCATCCCTCCGTCAGCGTCCAGACTGCATGTCCCTCTCTCCCAGTGAAACACCAGGGAAGAGGCGAGAGAGAGAGAGAAGGGCATTACAAGGTGCTGAGGAGTAAATATGAATAATAAAATGTGCTTCACATGTCATCATCGGACAAATAAAAGATAACACGACGGGGACACACGAGGTAAAAATGAGGTTAGCACCTCTGGAGCTGATAAGGATAACAGTGTGGAGGATGTTCTGCAGCCAACATGATCCGGCGTAGGGGGCGACTTATCAGCTAATAACATCTTCCTCCTCGTCTGGATTTGAGCAGTGTGAAAGTTAAGAAGAGCAGCAGCTACTTCCAAACTTTTACAGTTCTGAGGAGAGGTTATATGAAAGTAGCTAAAGTCAGGTGAGGCAGTGGAGGAACACACTGAACTTCATCAGGGAACAACCGGATCACAAGAAACCTATTAACCGTAATTTCCAACTAAAGGTCAACTAATTCAGGAATACACGCCGTTATAAAACTGATACCAAGTAAAACCGGTTTACTATTTCTGCATCGTCTTTGTTTTGAGCGTCCCTTTTCTAATTTCTAATTTAATCTTAATGACTGAATGCTGAATGTTGTGTGTATTTCAGTGTATTTATTTATCTATCATTTATGTTTGTCTACTGTTTTCTTATGATTTTTATTCCTTTTACTTTTTGCACTCATAAACGGGTTGCATTTCAATTCAGTTGCCCCATGTACAATGACAATAAAGATCTATTCTATTCTCTATTTCTGTCTTAATGCAGCTTCAAAGTCTGATAATGTACAGTACAGGCCAAAAGTTTGGACACACCTTCTCATTCAATGCGTTTTCTTTATTTTCATGACTATTTACATTGTAGATTCTCACTGAAGGCATCAAAACTATGAATGAACACATGTGGAGTTATGTACTTAAAGCTGCTGTGAATAACTTTTGTTTTATATCGATTCTGGCGCCCCCCTTGTGGACAAAGTGATACCTCTTATCTCTTGTCCTATACATGCAAAATTAGTGTTTTCAACAAAAGCCTCATCCTGTTGTGGTCAACAGTCAACTTTATCAGGCAATGTGATTATTTTCCATGAAAACAGTCAAATAAAGGCTGTTTCTGAAGCAAGATGTCCATCATCTGGTCTGACACCTACCCCCCCAGGATGGTTTCAGGCATTTAAAATCACAACAGAGAAGGTGTCAGTGTTGCTGCCGATGGACTTGTTTGCTATTGAAGGTTATAAAGAGGCATCAGTATCATTTTCAGTCTGTTTCTCAGCCAGTTCAGAACTCCTCACAGGGCCTTTAGCAAAAAAAGGTGAAATAACTGAAAACATGTTTTATATTCTAGTTTCTTCAAAATAGCCACCTTTTGCTCTGATTCCTGCTTTGCACACTCTTGGCATTTTCTCGATGAGCTTCAAGAGGTAGTTACCTGAAATGGATTCCACTTCACAGGTGTGCCTTATCAGGGTTGATTAGTGGAATTTCTTGCTTTATCAGTTGTGTTGTGCAGAAGTCAGGTTAATACACAGCCGACATCCCATTGATAAAGCAAGAAATTCCACTAATCAACCCTGATAAGGCACACCTGTAAAGTGGAAACCATTTCAGGTGACTACCTCTTGAAGCTCACCGAGAGGGTGAGGGTGGCTATTTTGAAGAAACTAGAATATAAAATATGTTTTCAGTTATTTCACCTTTTTTTGTTAAGTACATAACTCCACATGTGTTCATGGACATCTTGCTTCAGAAACAGCCTTTATTTGACTGTTTTCATGGAAAATAATCACATTGCCTGATGAAGTTGACTGTTGAACACAACAGGACGAGGCTTTTGTTGAAAACACTAATTTTGCATGTATAGGACAAGAGATAAGAGGTATCACTTTGTCCACAAGGGGGGCGCCAGAATCGATATAAAACAAAAGTTACTCACAGCAGCTTTAAGTACATAACTCCACATGTGTTCATTCATACTTTTGGTGCCTTCAGTGAGAATCTACAATGTAAATAGTCATGAAAATAAAGAAAACGCATTGAATGAGAAGGTGTGTCCAAACTTTTGGCCTGTACTGTAGTTTCCTCCCCCAAAGTAGCTTTACATATTTTGGACTCTAGAGGATCGATGGGTTACCGGACAAAGCCAATTAGACATGTAAATAATGCCGGTTTGAAATTTAGGGACCAAGGTGTCCTCGCTCTCTCTCTCTGTCTTATTGTTAATAATATGACATAGAGCAGGGGTTCCCAAAGTGTGGGTTGGGACCATAGACTATAAATAAAAATGGACAGCGTTGCTCCGCCTCTTCCCGTTGTACAGTTCTGAAGCCAAAAAATCCCTCTCCTGGGCGCAGCCATTGTGCAGCCAGAGCCTGTAAAGCCTTTGTAATAAGCTGCGCCCTACAGCGTAACGTCACAAGACGCCGGAAGTAAAACCCCGTTTTTTAAACTCTAATAACTAACGAAAAATAAACTTTTCAGAAAAAAGAGGCCTTGGACACAAAACAGTCAAATACTAACTACATATAACCACAGCATACGGATGTGAGAAGCATTCGTACGACGTGTATTTATTTTTTAAAGTTTGACTGCTCCCCCATTCAAATGAATGGGGAGACGGATTTTTTGACCTATACTGCAGCCAGCCACCAGGGGGCAGTCACACTGCTGAAAGCCTCACCACCAGGGCCGTATCCGGCACGCTTGGTCGGGACCCCCTGGGGGGTCTTGAGTTGTCTTCCAGAATTTTTTTTTTTTAAAGTTACCTAGAAATAGTACAGTTTACCTATTATAGTAAAGAATATTGACAAAAATAGTAGCTAAACTTGAAATAAAACCTTGAAAATAGAAAATGTAATGAGTTTGCTGTCTTTCTTTTTGCCACATGACTCCTAAGTTTAGGGTTAGTGAACAGTTAATTATCAAAAGCATCAGTAGCAGTAGGTTAATTCATAACAGCAAAAGAAAAACACATTCTCATATAGGTAGACTCATTTTCTGCAGACCAACTAAATGAAGCCTCATTAAATCACTTTGAGTGACAGTGGAGGTCACAAGTCTTTGGCACCTATATTTTGGGGGTCACGGGCTGAATGTTTGGGAACCCCTGGTCTAGACCTCCTATGTTTGTAAAAGCGTCTTGAGAAAGCGTTGTTGCGATTTGGCGCTATACAAACAAAGACTGATTGATTGATTGATGTATTTTTCCCTGTTAGTTTTGTATGTACTAATTAATGTGAATAGTATATATACTTCTTTCTACTTTTAATGAACCATATTAAACCAATATCATATTACAGCAGATTTTGTGACAGCAGCATAAATAGTATCATTGTCCAAAGTATTGAAATGGTACCTCACTGTGGTATTAAATTTACTTAAAGCTCCTGTGAGGAACTTTCTGTTTGTGTTACTTTTGGCGCCCAACGTCTCGCCTTTGATCTTCTCCGTGTTGACTGACAAATAAAAACTCCTCCTGCTTTGTTTTAACAGACGGATGCATCACTCACTGTGAATAAGTAAAGAAGGGTTACCTACACTGTGCTGTAAATCACTTTGTCTGACACCTACCCCCCTTGCAGTGGTTTCAGGGATTAAAAACGACAACATAGAAATTGCTAATATTTCTGCTGATGGTCTTGTTTGCTTCTGTAGGTCATAGAAAGGCTGCACTGTTGATTTCAGTCTGTTTCATAACTGTTGAAAAACTCCTCACAGGAGCTTTAATATATCATTAATTAAATGGAAATCTTGATTATAAATATGTATAATAATTATGTAAATGAATCATTCTTTGGACAAAAGAAAACATGGAACTCTACAGTATAAGGTCATACTGTAGTTCTAACTCCTTTCTATTTCCGTGTCTCACATAAATGACTGAAATTAAAACACCAAGCTGTGACTTTCAGCGCTGTTGGTTTGAATAAGCGCTGCATTTTGGTTCGTCATTACTTCTGCACAGCTCTGTTTCCCAAAATAAACACTATTTGCAGAGTCCAGCCTTCTTGTCTGTGCGCTGTCTGTTCAGCTTTCAGGAAAAAACAACAACAACCAGCAGACCCACACACCCACACGCCCACCCAAAGGCCAACATGCCACATGTCGTCATGCAGGGCCGCTGTGAGGGGACCACACAGACGGACCCCGATGATGACTTTGATGAGGCGACCTCCTGTCCTTTACATCCTTCATGCTACCATTTGCTCTGCAGTGGCTCTGTCTGCACCCCCTCACCCGCTCCTCTCCTTCCTCCTCTCACTCCTTCACTTCCATCACAGGGTGTCTCACCAATGTGACTTCCTCCCCCGTGGTTTCCTGACCCCCCGCTGTCCAAGAGCCCTGGAGTCAAGTAAAGCATCCTCATGCTGTTTCTCCCCCCCCCTCTCTCTACCTCCCGAGAGAGCACATACAGACTCGAATGTGACCCCTGCCTCCTTGTGTGTGTCACCCCCCCCCCCTCAACCTCTGTCTCTACACACCCTCCCCCATCCTGTTTCCTAGGTGGTCTCCCCAGCGGTGTGCAGTCGGATGCCCTGCAGCCAGGATTAGCTTGATATGTAACCTTTTCATGTCCTTTACATGCACAACCTTTTATTTTCATGTGTGCATCTGAGCTACAAATACATGATTCTACACGACTCCTCTTCTATGGTTGATTAAAACTTTTAAAGCAGAAAATTAAAGCATAAAAATTGTGTTTTCTTGCAGGTTCCAGCCTCTAAAATATGAGGATTTAATGGCGTCTTTACATCATTTTTTGATTGATGAGAATATTAATAAAAATGAATCATAAGATCTATCTATAACGAAAATAAAATAATTAGTAGCAGCTCCAAAATTAGAGGAAATGTGCTTTCCTTGTTTTTAAACGCAACTGAGTTTGTTTTAATTTGGAGGGATAATTCAGTGGGGTGAATTTGGAGCATTGTGCCCGTCATCCATCATCTTCCTGTTTGTGACAGTGATGCTGCAAGGTGAAAACATGGATTTAGTTTAGTTAGTGTCGTCTTTTAAGCTCGAAATCAAGTATGCATGTCTCACTTTGAGTCCAGAACACCTTAAGCCTTAAAACCTGCAATATCAAAGCAAACGGTTGCAAGTAAAACCCAATTCTGTCTCTCAAAATCCCAAAGTTTCTGTTGATGGCTTTCTGGGAGCAAACTCAAGGACACCGCTGCACGCACCCAGGTTCTAAATTTCATCCCCTCTCTGTGTCACCCTCCTCGTCCTTTCCCCTCCGACACTATAAAGACTCAGCAGACATCTAAAGGAGAAACTGACGTAACATGTGAGAGAGTCGGGGAGGAGAAACGGCCGGGAGACAGCGGTTACATCCACAACGCTGCATTTTTCTTCTCTCCCTCAGAGAGGAGTGCTGCCCTGCAGTCACGACGCACGTGACGCTGTCAGTGTGTGAGTGTGTGTGTGGGGAAGAGAGAGAATGTGAGTCTGCATGTGAGTGTGTGACTGGGGGGGAGGGGAGGGGGGTACAGACTGCTGGCAAGCTAAAATACCCTCTGTGCTGGAATTTACCAGATGGCACTGGACAGACACAACCAGGGATATTACTATTACCACACACACACACACACACACACACACACACACACACACACACACACACAGGAACAGAGGCTGGTTTATATGCAATGTTAAAAAGTAATTAAGTCTTGTACTGAAGTGAGCACATATTGCATTAAACAAAAAGACTTACATTCACTCTAAAAAACAAACCGAACACTACAACCAGTCCCACTATCAGTATCACTCCACCACTGCTCCTGATTCCAAGAAGAAGAAAAAGAAAATCTGAGCCTCCCAAATCTGAGGATTGAATTTCACACATTTTAAAATCCTCTTTGAGAGATTACCGGGGGATGAAGAAAAAAAATCTAACAATGCTGCATAACGCAATGACATGTAAGGCATCTCCTGCAAAACAAAAGATATGTTTGTGAAGCCTACAATGTTCCTTTTTGTTAAGCCTTTGTATGACGTGTATTTATCTAACACTATGGTACTTTTCAGGCTGTTTCCAGAGCTCTCTTTTTTAAATTATTACAGTTAAACTTCTAATACATTTGTTTTACTTTAAAAATGAGCTGCATCCTCTCCATCAGAGCAGAGAGAGGTATTTTATTGCTCCATGGTATGTTATCCAGAGGTTGGTGCTGTACTGTCTAAAGCCAGGGAAGCTGTTAGCATCATCTACTGTAACACTACAGAAAATTCATAAAGTCTGCTAGGGTACTGACGCAGGACTTCCACCAGATCCGTGTCCAGTCCATCTTCAATCTGCTGCGGTCCGGCTCCAGAGCAGGACTGCCGGACAGCTGGAGTCATGTGACCTACATTTTCCAGCGGTAATAACTACATTAATGATTCTCCTCCTCCTCTCCTCATCCATGCTGTCTTTATCGTCCTCTGAAAACCTCTGACCTGTTGACTCCAGGCCTGGCTCATCTCATCATGATGGTTTGTTGTTGTAGTTAAGTGAAATACGATCTGGTGATAACACAGAGTGTTTTATTCTGAAAATTAACCGGATGTTTCCATTTTGTTTTGGTGAAACCTGACTTCCTGTCCCGCTCCATCTGCTCTGTTGAGATTGATGCGTCGTGCTCCGGCATGCAACAACAATAGAAGTCTTGCGTATCTGATATGGAGGGCTCTGGCGTGCCGAATCAGAGATGGAGCCGGAACGCAGCAGAGTGGATCCAGTGGAAGTTAACACAATGACTAGAATGGAAACCTATCGGATCTGGTGCCGTGACAGACTGGACACGGATCCGACGGAGTTAGTCTGAAAGTAAGCTGTTGGCACTACTTTTAAGTAAGATAGTCCTTTATTCGTCCCACATACAGGGAAATTTAAGTGTCACAACAGAAAAGTAGACAATGCAAAAGAGTATAAAGCAAAGAAGAGCCTATAAAATATCAATTATTAAAAAGTTGTTAGCAATTAAAATTAAAGAGGTAAAAATAAGCATACCTTACAACATATATATATATATATATATATATATATATATATATATATATATATATATATATATATATATATATATATATATATATTATTATTATTAGTTATAGAGTCTGACCACTGCAGGAAGTAAAGACCTGCGATATTTCTCCGTGAGACCCCGCGGGTGAAGAAGTCTGTCACTGAACAAGCTACCTAGTGTTGTTATGCTTCTCATTAGGGTCACAATCGTGCATCTAATTAAAAAATGTCGTATCATGTTGCGTAAATAAATCTTGTGAAATGCTGGCTTGATCGAAAAATCCAAAACACCAGCAGCGGTGGACGGCAGGATTTTCGGCTCCTTTTAGCAGGATTGCAAACTCCACATGGTGAAAGCAGACGGCACTAGAAAGAGCTACAAAGCTGCATAGAAACTGCAGGTTGTGGACTTTTCTGAACACAATGGAAACATTGCACAGACAGTTTAAAACTTTCTCTCTCTGGGAGACCCCAAAAAATAAGCTGTATCTTATATTCTAGATATTACAGTACAGCAGTATAATATAATGCTCCAACTTTGACCTTAATAATCAAAAGTTAATCCTGATATTAAACTGATTGAGACACTCTATGTGAGGCTGTCTCTGTTAACATCACGTAAGACATGTTTCCGCTTTGTTTCGTGTCTTTTTTTCCCCCATTGTTGTCTGGGTAGAGATCTGAGCCACTGGTTCTGTTTGTGTTGAGCGCCACAGGAAAACGGCAGCCTCTGTGGGGAGACAGCAGAAGCAACAACAGGAAGGAACAGAGCAGGGACAAGAAGGAGGTGAAGGGGGAGGAGGAGGAGGAGGAGGAGGGGTGGAGGGTGTCTGGGGACCAAAATCCAGATCTTTAACAACCACTGTTCCACCCTGAGGATGAAAAAAAAAGGATGGATGACATAATCAGAATCTGCTTAAAAGGAGGCTATGAGCATAATTTAGATTTACTGACATGCTTTCAACACTGTGACCTTTGGATTACTAATTAAACTAGATTACTCTCCAATCTTAGAGCCTTTATGGTTACTGTGCCTTAAACCACACAGCGCTATTAAGTGTAACAGCACCAGAATGAGCTGACTGAGCATTTCTCTGCTGAGCTGAATGGAAGTCATGTAAAGCAAGCTAAAACGTGCCATCCTCACTCACCCACAAATATCCATCTCTGAAACCCAGAGATACTTAACGCTGCTGTTTCCAACCATAACTGTATATTTAGCCTAACGATCTTTGCTTTAGAAAGGCAACTTCACAAAAATGTGGAATTAGACCAAAAACCACGAGGCGATATCTGATGTCCTTTTTGTGGAAGTCAACGTTCTGCTGCTGCTGCTGCTTCCCCCAAGATAAAGCAACACTTCCTCATTACAAGAAAAAGAAAGAGGGGGAAAAAGAAAAGGATGAAAAGCCCTGAATCACTCCAGTCCAAGGTCCAATGCCTCATTACTGCCAGCACATGTACACACACAGATAACACATGCACAACCCCTGCTGGGATCATTAGAGATATTCATAGTCAGAATGCTCAATAGCATTCAACATGCAATGACAAATTTGTGCAAGACAGCATGAAGGCCAAATATACCCTCTCTGCATGCTCCCTCTTTCACTCTGTCATTCACACACACACACGCGGCCTCCAGTCTTTGGCTGTCTCCTCTTTGAGCTCTATCTTTAACTCCTCTCTGACCTCAGCCTCTCTTCTCCTCATTGACTGTTTCCCACCAACATCTCTCTCTCTCTTTCTCTCTAAGTGAATATCATTCAATATAGGAAGATGCATACATGGCAGAACGGCTTCCTGCTTCCTCCTCCCCCCTGTTGGTGTTTCCTCTGACAGCTCACAAACATTAAATCAATACGCTGATACATCCTGTTTAACACAAACTTGACAATTTTTCGACATGAGCGTTTGAAGAAGTTGAGATGGCGTGAAGCTTTACAGGAAACTAGTGGAAGAACTCCAAACGTCCAAACTGACGGACTATTTTTTTTAGCCGTAAATCAATAAAAGCATCTTTAGACAAAAAATTTGGTGTCAACTTGTTTGTTAGCCGGTAGTTACTCCTCACATAAAAGACCAGTATTCAATTAAGACATTAACTCATTAAGACCTGGGTCACATCCCCATCATGGACAATGACTTGTGTTCACAATGATCATGCTCTACAGGCAAAGGGCGTCCCTACTGACAGTTGTGTAAGGAAATTAACACGTAATAAGCTAATCTCCAAATGCATGTTTATCTAGCTGAAGGAACAAGGGTCTAAATTTAGTTCAGGGGTAGATAATCCCCCCCTGAAAAGCCCCTGCTTGGGGGGGGGGTAGTACTTTTCAAAGGTCCTGGGACTTTCGGTTGAATGTAACGGTGTTTGTGGAGTTAACACAGTTGTTAAAACACAGAGGGAGTTCCTGGGAATGCATACTAGTTTAGTTTTTGTTTAAGATTTCAAAATATTATTTCATATCATTTTTTTTTCTCCATACGTCACTGGCCTGAGTTGCACAATCTACCCGGGACTTCAGCTCGACAATGGGGGCACAGGAACCTTTTAGTTTATATTATTTGCATATTATCTTGAATACTGTCTGCACCTTAATATCATTTGCTCTGTTATCTATTTTCAATTTCATTGTCCATTTTTAAACTGTCACTGCACTACCTGCACTGTGTACATAGGTTGTTTTTATAGAACTGTATTTTATTATAATTTATATTAAAATTTTAGATATTTAAAAGCTGGAAGAGAGAAACAGCATCTCGTTTTTCCTGTATGTCTCGTATATACAGTGAAAATTGACAATAAAAACCTTTGAATCTAGTTGCACCTTAAGTGCACCCTAAGTTCTCTTTGTCCGATAGTCCCATTCTTCATTTATGATATATCTAATGACCTGTACCCTCACATCTTGTTCACAGTGTGTTAGCATGTTAACAAGAAGCTCTGACAAAGTGACGTTTTGTAAAAGAGTATGGATTGATAACAGATGGATAAAAACAATCGACTTGCCTCTAATACAAGCCTGCTTCATTTAAAGGCCTGATGCCAACACAGACATTATCCCTCACTAGGAATGGGCATTTCAAGCCAAAATACTATTTGATAATCATTGGCATCTATTAAACGATTATTCAAATAATCAACCCCTCCACACAAACACACACACACACACACACACACACACACCTGTCCGATTAACAGCCTGTTTGTGTGACAGTTGCATTAACCAGCAGCAGGACGAGGTGCTGCTAGTAGCGGGCACTGACGGCGTCTGTCTCGATCGTTATGTCGGTGTTTCTGTGACGCATGGCGTGTGTGTTTACATTTTACAGCCATGCTCAGTTTCTGGAAAAACGTGTGTAGTAGTGTGAGATTCAGACACGGAGAAAATCACTGCGACTGTCGTTAATGTTTTCTTCTTCTTCTGTTACTTAATGCAGTTAGCAAACAGCTTTAAGATGCTCTGTAGCCACCATCTGGCAAGAATATCATATTACAACCAGGCACTGGTAAATACAATGACAAATTGTTCTTAAAATGAGAAATTATTCAAAGTAACTCAGTGAACGAATATTTGAATATTCAAAAATCATTGCCCATCCCTATCCCTTACATATTTGCTTTGTTTTGCTGATTCATCTAGACCTGTTAAATAGCCTGTATCCCCACAGCAGCCATGTTGTTGTGACTCCATACTTGAACACTTTCACTGTGAATAAATCAAAGAGTTGTTTATTTTCACAAGCAGCAGTTCATCTTTTGTACCTCACGTTATTATGGAGACAATAGAGCTTTCTCTTTTTAAATCAGCTCCATATTTTCAATATAATTAAGTAGTTGACTGACTGAAAATTAATCCCCAACAATTTGATACTCAATACATCACATGAATCATTTATGAAGCAAGAATGTCAAACAGTTTGTTGACTCCGGCTTTTTCGAATGTGAGGAATGTGTTTGCTTGTTGCTCTAATCAACATGATAATGTGTTATTGGGTTTGAGACCGCGGGTCGGACTGAACAAGCGATCTGAGGATGTTGTCCAACGCTGTGGAAATGGAAGAGGTAATTTATGATTATTCTGACATATGAAAAACTAATGAGTAGATCAATCAACCACAAACACGAACGGACCAAAACCATAATCCTCTAATTAAAAACCACAACATGGAAAGCGTCTGTGCGAGATTTGTTCACCCGCTGAGTGGGTTAGAACATCTAGTCAATGCAGCGTGACCTTTGGATGACTGCTCTGTCTGCCCCGTCTGGGGAAAAGGAAAAAAGTCTCTCCACTGACCCTCTAATTCCCTCAGAACGTATTGTCTCTGGCTGCGCCGGCACAGGGCTGTGAATATCAGGTCAGAATTAAGCGCTGATTTAGAAATGGCAGCCCGGCCCCAAAAAATGAATCAGGAAGAGGGACAATTGATTCTTGCTAGTTGGCTGCTCTGACGCACGCTCATGCACACACACAGTAAGTGCTGGCACGGCGACGCTTTAATATAAATGTCCCCTCAGCTGGAAATTGTTTCCAGTGTAGCTGAAAGGCTCCTTTTATTGAGCTGGTCAAACACCACCCCCCTACCCCACCCCCATTTCTCCTACACACACACACACACACACACACTCTCTCTGCTCAACATTTAAACTTACAGGGAAATGCAGCTTGTGTTGCTGTTGCTTTCCATGTATTTAAATCATGTTGTAACAATAGCAGCTGTGGAGCTTCATGGAAAGACCCTCTGATGTAATATTATTCAAATTACATCACAACAATGGACTGTATCAAGATGCCTGAGTTTGTCACTGGAAATAAAGGCCTGAAATCAATGCAGTATAGGCACCAAGCATATTGATTGAGCTCATGACTGGAACTGGATTTTCATTTAAAACTTATTATGTCAAAGGGACAAATAAGCTACCATCTGAGCGCCTCCTGGTCTGCATCCGTGATTCACATTAGTCCACATTACAGAGGCGGACATTGCACGAGGCTTACATGCCAACTTTTAAAAAACAGTGTCCACAAAAGAACTACTTTCATTATAATCTTGCTTTTAGTAAATACGATCCCTCTAGAGATGTTTGGTCTCTTATCTTCCTCTCCACATCAGGCTCACTTCCTCCTTTCAGTTTCTCCGTCTAGCAAGTCCTGAGCGTCCTCTAAGTTTTGTTTCTTCAGAATTTAAACATTAGTCGATTAGGAGTCTCAGTTGAACTGATTTTCTTTGGGGAGGTGTGCGTATAGTCCAATTAGTGGTTAAAAGTTAGCACCCTCGCAGGCCGGAATTACAAGTTGGTTAAACTACTCTTTAATATCTGTATTATTCTGGACCTGAAATTCTGGTCTAAGCTGTAGCACAACATCCTGCCACAAGTCAGGGCTTTAAGTAGCTCCAGTGACTAGCTGCTGCTAAAATGCTCCACTACCTGGATGTAGATAAGCACAGACAGGGGCGTAGCGGACGCAGGGAACACGTCCCCCGCACTTTTCTGTACTGTGATTCGAGTTTGACAGCCGTTCAATTCATTTTAAGAAGTCTGAGTTCGTTTTTCCAAGTTCTCCTGAACGCACCATGAGTGGGCAGAACGGAGCGCTCTTGCTTCGTCTTTTTGGAAAGGCACACTCCAGCTGTTGCTTCTACTTAGGCTGCCTAGGACCACCCCAAATGGTCACAAAAGTATTCACCAGGATGCAGAGAATTAAGTATTAGATGCATTGAAGGACCCCCCAGACCACCGTCTTATTACCTCTGCCTAAATACATTTAAAATAACCCTAAACTGTCAGTATCAGGGGGTTGAAAGGTTATTCCCTGGGCCTAGCCATTTAAGCTTGCCCCATGTACAGAGGCTTTGATTCTGGCCATGACACTTTGCTGAATGTCTTTCTCTGCTCTCTACTCCCCAAGTTTCCTGTCTCTCTTCAGCTGTCCCATCAATAAAGGCAAAATATGCCAAAAACATATGAAAAAAAAAGAACAATAATGAAAACAACAGCATAAAATATACAATTTTGCACTAACATCTTATCAAACCTAACAATTTGTCCGTCTCACTTCTGAAATGATGGCTACTCCCCTGAGCACAGATAGATGACTTCTTCTTCTTGTTCGGCACCATTTGGCAAATGGAGATTAAGTTGTATGTACACTGTGTCCGGTTAAACTGGTGTGTTAAATACTCAACCTGAGCGATGTGTAAACAGCACAGACATGTGGACATTACATTTCAAAGAGAAGGGCGAGCTCTGCTAACACTCAACAAACTAATTTGACACTATTTACCCAAAGACTCTGGGATCCTGTGTTTAGCCATGTTAAATAAATTGTTTTGACTGTTTTATAAGTGCTCAGTTACCTTGTCTCACTGAGATGAATCAGTCTGAATCTAAAATCCTGTTTGAATGACGAGGAAATTAATTTCTTTGGAATATCACTAGTTTTATTAGACAAGTCTGTTGTCTCTGCAGCCTTCAGATAAGTCCATAAAGTTGATAGCTTCACTCGATGTGACTGTGGATAATGTAAGCATGTGACTTAAGCTGCGTAGTTTAAGGTGCT
This sequence comes from Notolabrus celidotus, assembly GCF_009762535.1. Classification (NCBI taxonomy): domain Eukaryota; kingdom Metazoa; phylum Chordata; class Actinopteri; order Labriformes; family Labridae; genus Notolabrus; species Notolabrus celidotus. The sequence continues at coordinate 7,282,214 of NC_048276.1, forward strand.
TGAGTTATACCTTTTAAATTTAAGATAAAAAGCACAAGGATGTAAAGTGGACACAGTAAGGCCCAGGTTGATTAATACAGTAGACGCAGACAGTATCATGATAAGTCTGCGGTATGTCAAACACTGTGTTGTGTATGTCACTGAGTGTATATACAGCTCCTGTTTAGTGAAACATAACCAGGGTGTGTCATGACTATTCTCATTCCTAAGTTTGCTAGCGTGTTAGCAGCTTCGAGCCACGCTTCATCAAAGGGTATCAGGCCAGAGAAAGCAGCTGTCTCACGACAAGTGTGGAAACTGGAGACGACTTACTCTTAATATCTGTATGATTTAAGGCCGGTTATTATCATTATGCTTTCTTTGACTCTTTGTTCTAGCATTTTCTAATCTCTGGAAATCCAATTCATGTCTCATGCTGCCAAAAATATCCTTTTAAATCATTCTAAAATATGAATATGTAATGAAACTAGTGAACTAATGATGTAAGAAACAGCTTTTATTCAGTCTGAGGCCATATGCCACAACAGAGGGCATCAAGTCAGGTCTTATTTGCAACTATTTTGAATATTCTGGAGTCATAAAGGGCATAAAAAGATTCTTACACTCCTTTATTTTTTTGTTTTAAGTATTGCTCCGCTAGGATTTAATTCCTCCCTTTGTAGAAATGCCTTACAGCAGGATTAAGACACAGTGCCATTAGGTAGTGCGCCGTAGCACCCTTACGTGCAAACAAAGGCTTTTAGGTGCAGCTCAAGTTTGTGCTGTTCTCTGGAACAAAAGCTAACTGGTGGAGTGGGTGTTCCTCCAGTGGCAAAGCCGATAGCTAACACGTCACACTTAACAGGAAGAACAGGTTGTGCCCGGGCCTGCTTCCTTATGCAAATGTGTGCATGCATAAATACTTAGCAACACACACACATGCACACGCATACTCAGAACACAGCTGCAGGCATACAGAGTCCAGCTCAGACTTTGACGTGTTAGCGCCATGTGAGTGCTCCTCGCATATTACTCACACTCACACGTTTATGTCATACTTTGACTGCCTCACACTGAAATGAGTCCTCACTTTGCTTCAGTCCTGAGAGGCCGGCTTGCTGTTTTGTGCAGGAATCAGTGAATTCAGTGCGTATGATGACACAATCACTGCGTAGACTTTATTAATATTCAAGGAGATGAGGACCAGCAGGATACAACAAGTGCCTATTCACTGTCAGGAGAGATCAGGAGCAGAACCAGAAGTGTAGACCAGAAACTTCCTTTTGAATCAGCTCCTTCAGAGCCCCCAAAACAGTGAAGTAGTTCAAGACATTCCTCAGCCTGAGTGAAGCCATACCTGCCAACACTGCCTGTTGAAAAGAGAGGGGGATTTTCCAGCAGAATAAGCCCTTATCCCAACACACACGCTGACTTTTTTTTTTCTTCGAAAGCCTCTGGGTTACTCACAGAAAGATTCATTCTTCCAACTTGGGCTGATCACAACTGCAAACCCCCGCTATAGAGGAGATAGGGTCTCTTTCAAGTCTGCTGGAGATGAAATCTAATAGCTAGGTTCACCCTCAAGATTTAATCTAACTGCTTATTAATCTTTGCTGTGTGAAATGAGCCTGCAGCTTCAATTATTTTACGCAGAACAATCAACACAAACCTCTTAACTTGAGTTTTATCATCAGTGCCTGCTGCAAACATCCAAATTAAGATGATGCTTTGAATAAGACGCTTACATGAGGTGTTTGATGCAGGGTGTAGTCTCTGGTCGCCTCCAGACTGCATGGAAACATGAATTTTGCAGAAATTCTGAGTGACTTATGTGATGTTTATTTGTTTTCGCTCTGAGCTAAGTTCAAACCACCCAGCAAGTTCAGCTATTTGGAGAGTGAGGTGCAACAAAGAGGCTGTAAAATCAAATCAAAGAGGAAGCTTCATTGCCTCTCAGCTGCAACCGACGCCACTTATTCTTCACACACTCCAGCAGGCTCTCGCACACGGCCATTTCAAGGCAGCCCCCTGTTACGCCTCTTCTCCAATGTGTAACATACGGAGGCGTAATGGTCGAGCAAAAGCGTTCCGCCTCTGATCCTCCCTCGGAGGTAATAACAGAGGCGGAAGGGAAGAAGGTGGCGATGTGTAGCGTCAGAGCTGGCAGGGGGGGGACAGCGCTGTGTGTGTATGTGTATGTGTGTGTGTGAGGCTCTCCTGCTGTGTGTTTACAAGCCGTGCCTCAATGCCATGTGAAATCACACACTGGGACACCAATATGACGGCGTTTCTGGGTGCCATCACAGAGGGTTGTGATGGTGCAGCACAGTTGAGGCAAATGCAATGTGTAAGAGGACACAGAAGTCTTTATATTGCATATGCTGGCATTGCTTTATCATGAGTACACACATTAATGCAAGTGGAACAAACACTTCATGTTCTTGCACTATGCAGAACAATCTCTAATAAAACTGTGATGGCTATATCAGGATGACTGTCAGGCCCCTGACTCTAGGGGCGTTGGTGGCCTAGTGGTCTAAGCGCCACACATATAGAGGCTATAGTCCTTGTCGCAGAGGTCGCCGGTTTGACTCCCAGCCAGTCGACCATTTACTGCATCTCTTCCCAAACTCTCTGCTTCCCACATTTGCTGTCTCTCTTCAGTTGTCCTGTCAATAAAGGTGAAAAAGCACCAAAATAGAACTCTGATGTTTTACTTCCTCTCTGTCAGGAGTAGCGTATAAGGAAAGAACTGTGGCAGTATCTGAAGTTGGGGTTAAGGTATCTAGGATAGGGGCATGTCCAGGGGCAGGGCCATGATGGCTACTTATAAAGGTCCCTCCTCCTTACTGCTCTGCCTGTGGACGCTCAGCCTAACTTGGTGCCATAAACTCCAACAACACATAATAGTCATGTAATAGAGTTATCACTACTATCATCTCTCTCTCTTCATCTCCCTCTATCACTCTTTCCAACCCCAACCCGTTCGAGGAAGATGGTGGTTGTATTCATCCTGTTTCTCAGATAAGTCTAAACTGTTTCCTGTTTTATTTTGTAATCATTGATCCCTGTGTGTCACTTACTTTAACTCTTCCTGTCCCATTAAAGTTACTAACCATAGACCTTTCTGGAGTCCCTGAGCTCCCTTGTCTCATAGGTTCCTGCTGCTGTGGACGTGCCAGACTCCAGCTGCTACAACTACTAATATCTGTCTCATCACTATCGTCTCTCTCTCTTCATCTCCTCTATCCCTCTTTCCAACCCCAACTCGGTCTAAGCAGATGTGTGTCTAACATGAGTCTGGTCCTGCTGGAGGTTTCTGCCTGTCAAAGGAAGTTTGTCCTTGCCACTGTAACTTATTTGTGTTGTTTATTAATCATCAATGTTGTATTCTTGTTTCCTGTTTTATTTTGTAATTATTGATCCCTGTGTGTCCGGTTTGTAACTTGCTAAATGCTGCAAAGTGCTCTGCTCATGGTGGATTAAGATGAGATCAGACTGAGTCTGGTCTGTAAGATGAGACTTGATCTTATCCTGTCTTGATGTCTTGGGTCTTTGTTAATAATATAACAGAGTACAGTCTAGACCTGCTCTGTTTGTAAAGAGTCTTGAAATAACGTTTGTTGGGATCTTGATGTCCTGTTTACAACGACAGTGACGAAGATGCGTTTCCTGTCTTAGAATCTAAAACGGCAACTTCCATAATCCTGAACTTGAGGCTTCTTAACATCTAAAAACCAAGGGGGCTTCATCCACTTCTTATTTACAGTCATTGGGAACACATTCAAACTAACGTGTTATTTACTTACCAAGAAAAACAACCCTCCTTCAATCTATACAGTCCATGATGAGTCACTGATCAGCTGGTTCAGACACTACCAACCATTAAAGGGTGAGTGTTGGCAGGTTTGCAGTAGCTACAGCATCATTATTCATAATGGACATCACATGCACAGACACATGCCGCATCAAAAATACAAATGACCAAACATAAGCAAAGAGTTACATAAGCAATCAATGCATGAGAGGTTCTCAATAGGACTTCCTGTTGATGTTGTAGACACACATCAATACAATTGAATTAGCCATACACAATCACAGAGGACAGCAGCAAGGACCTGCAGCTGTCAATGAAAATGCAAAACTGGATACGATCAGATCAACAAACCTTCACAGCAAAGTCTTATTAATTGTCCTTTCATACTATCAAAGTGCGTCCAAAACGACTGTTCACTTATTCATTATTGCGTCCCAGAGTCATCACATTATTCATCTCTCAGGTTGTGTGATTAGTCTTCATTGTTTTAACTCAGAGTCATTACTCTCCTGAGATGTCTGACATTCAAATATCTGAAGCACAGCCCTGCACCTTCACAACTTGCTGTCAGAACTTTCCGTAGCGCTCCGAGGCCGACACGTGACGGTGTCAGAGTCGATACATCAGCCCGTGCACCCAGGCGCTATGATGCAATCGCGATCTGTGACTCAAACTCACAACACATGGCATCACCGACGCACACACATTCACCAACAAGCCTCATTTAACGAGCACCGTCATTGTTTTGGTGCTGCTCTTCTCTCCCCTCTGACCGCGTCAATCAAAAAGGCCTCCGTCGGCAGCCCCCGAGGCTGAGGACCTCCCGCGGACCTCTCTCTGTCTCCTGCTGCTCGCCGTCGTAACGCTGAGCTCAGCTAAGAGTGGGAAGATGGACAGGGGAGTGCTGTTTTCAGCAGCAAGGGTTCCCCGCCCATTGTTCTTTGATCCGCGACCATCGCACCGCTGGCCTCTGACCCCGACCTTTGGCTCCTTTGTGGGTGTGTGTCTGTGTGTGTCTGTGTGCGCCCCCCCAGGGGACTCTGAACAATGCGGGAATGGACTATTAACTGCTGTCAAAGCACCACATTTAAAAGCAGCTTCGCAGAGAGAGGCAGAGGTAACTCGCTTAAGCCGCATACTGATACAGTGACTCACACACGTCCACAGTTATGAGTAGATGTGTAGCCTATAAGCACATACATGACTACATTAATACGAGACAACTCAGCTTCCCTTTGTGGTCCTGGATGAGACTCATGATGGCACTGTTGTTTTGAAAATCAGCTAACAGGAAGTACGGCTTAATAAATTCTGATATGGCAAAATGATACGGTTCTTTTTTCTCCTACAAACTTTCTAATAAGACTTCACAGAGGACACAATTTAATCCAAATTGTTGCCTGTTCAGCAGAACTTAAAATTTATAATAAAAACAAACATTGATTTCTGTGGATGAACATCATCACCTGGCAACTGAAGGGTTAATTAGCTCTGTTGTGCGTCCTGGTTCAAGTTGAGTAACACGACTGTGATTACCACCTCCAGCAAGAATTAACACATACTCAGCTCTGCACAAATGACAGGGTGTTTGAGTTGTGAGTGTGCACGTGTCTGTGCGTGTGTGTGTGTGTGTGTGTGTGTGTGTGTGTGTGTGTGTGTGTGTGTGTGTGTGTATGAGTGGTCACAGTGTTTATTTCTGCATATTATATCAGGCTCAGATGTGCGCGGGCCGCTCGCCTTCACAAACCACGTCCTTGAGAGGAGACGCACGGTCATGTTGTTACATCTGTCCGCAAAAGCTAAATGTTACTCAGCGGCTCTACTACTGCATGATAAATTATTGACTCATGCTTTATGCATCTTTTAGAAGAACAACTTTTGGTGGTTGCATGGCTGTTGTTTATCGCTGTCAGGCAGGTGGGTCTTGAAAGAGGTTGTAAAAGTCTTTACCTAAGTAGTGCTGAAGAAGTGACTCGGTACTTTGAAAACACTGTCACGAGTGCTGCATTCATGATCTTGTGAAAGTTACAAACACAAAAGTATGATGAGGAAAATGTCCTTAAAGTGTCTGAGTTAGAAGCAGTCCTTGAGGCGGATGTGTGTCTAACATGAGTCTGGTCCTGCTCAAGGGTTCTGCCTGTTAAAGGAAGTTTGTCCTTGCCGCTGTAACTTCTTTGTGTTGTATATTAATCATCAATGTCTTGTGTTGTATTCCTGTTTCCTGTTTTATCTTGTAATTATCGATCCCTGTGTCCAGTTTGGTTTCACTTCCTGCCCTATCCCTCCCCTTTAAGTCTTCCTGTCCCATTAAATTTACTAACCATAGACCTTTCTGGAGTCCCTGAGCTCCCTTGTCTCGTAGGTTCCTCTGGATCTCTGCTGTGGACGTCCTGCTGCTGTGGACGTGCCAGACTCGCTACAACTACTACTATACGTCTCACCACTATCATCTCTCTCTCTCTCTTCATCTCCCTCTATCCCTCGTTCCAACCTGCCCTATCCCTCCCCTTTAACTCTTCCTGTCCCATTAAAGTTACTAACCATAGACCTTTCTGGAGTCCATGAGCTCCCTTGTCTCGTAGGTTCCTCTGGATCTCTTCTGTGGACATGCCGGACTCCAGCTGCTACAACTACTACTATCCATCCCACTAATATCATCTCTCCCTCTTCATCTCCTCTATCCCTCTTTCCAACCCCAACTCTGTCTCAGCAGATGTGTGTCTAACACGAGTCTGGTCCTGCTGGAGGTTTCTGCCTGTTAAAGGAAGTTTGTCCTTGCCACTGTAACTTGCTAAATTCTGCAAAGTGCTCTGCTCATGGTGGATTAAGATGAGATCAGACTGAGTCCTGTCTGTAAGATGGGACTGGATCTTATCCTGTCTTGATGTTGGGTCTTTGAGAGTCTTCAGATAACTTTTGTTGTGATTTGGTGCTGTAGAAATAAAGACTGATTGACTGTAGCATGAAATGTTTAACCTCTTGATTGTTACACCATCAGAGGCTACAAAACCAGCACTACAGGAACTACAATTAGAAGAGCAACAACTTCAGACTTCAGGAAATGACAGGAAACATGCGTATTATAAATTCTGGATTGATTCTAGTGACAATTGTTCCTGCAGAACTTCCAGAAAGTCAAACACATTAATCTGTAACACAAAGTGACATCTTTACAACTCAAACTGCTGACGTCTAGACAACGAAACTCTTTATCGGGCTTTTAACATTTAATTATGTTATTATTGCAGCCTGTCATGCCTGTTCTGCGGCCATCATTTACAGCTGTCAGGCAGCGAGTTTTGCATTTGTGACGTTGACGACAGAAGAATGGTGATTTCAGAGTGCCTGAGTGAATTACCGCCTGAGCTGCTCTGATTTCATCGCACTTTTGTTGCCTCCACAGGAGAGCTTTAACTGATTATCAATCATGGTTAATTTCTTGAGTTATTTTCAAGTCAGTGAAAGAAAGGGAAATCAATGAGCAGGTCTGCTTCAACCACGGACAGGAAGACGGCGGCTTCAAGCAACACACACATGTGGATAGTGTTAGATAGGAATATCATGTCCTGTGTGTGTGCTTGTATGTGTCTTATCGGCTCTGCTGGGACATATCTTGAGCGTTGATGTTTGAAATTCATCCTCTGCTGCATCAGACGGTCTTTTCTGTGTATTTATTCATCTGGGTTTTGTCTCCTGCTGCTCCTGTATGATCTCTCTCTCTCTCTCTCTCTCTCTCTCTCTCTCTCTCTCTCTCTCTCTCTCTCTCTCTCTCTCTCTCTCTCTCTCTCTCTCTCTCTCTCTCTCTCTCTCTCTCTCTCTCTCTCTCTCTCTCTCTCTCTCTCTCTCTCTCTCTCTCTCTCTCTCTCTCTCTCTCTCTCTCTCTTTCATACCTGCAGTGAACCCTCACCAAAATCCCTCCCCATACTCACACATTCGCTCACAAGGGCACGCAGACCTCACATCCAAAGCGTCCCACTGTTACCATAGATACCATTTCATCCCTGTCAGCACTTCTGAGCTCTGCCTGGAGCGAGGTAATTTCTCCTCTTCCTCCTCCTCCTCCCCCCTCATCCTTCGCCCTTCCTTTCCCATCCTCCATTCTCGAGAGGCAGGACCATTCCTTCCTCCTTTTCTCTCTCAGATTCATTCACCCACAATGTTTGGCAGCAGCAATCGCACTCTCCTCCTACTCCCACTCCCACTCCATACAGCCTGCAGAAGTGTGTGTGTGTGTGTGTGTGTGTGTGCGTTCACACTGACGTACACAGAAGCAGAGAGAGTTCAGGGGAGGAAGATAGGGGAGAAATGCTGATTCCAACCACACAGGATGAGTTAAATGAGACTTCCCTGTGTTTCCTTCGGGAACGCATGAAGCTAGGGACGCCATATTTATTGAGATTTACACTGGCAGAAATTCTTACCATCTTTCTAATGTGCAGAATTTGACCTTTAAGTTTGCAGTGCAGGCATGTGAATAACATGAGCCTGGAGACGGACGCTCTGGCAGGAACGAAAGCCGGTTTTAAAACAATGCCTGAGAGTTAGCAGATAAAAAAAGATTACTTCTTAACTGTAGGAGAAGTGAACTGCAGGCACGACCCTGGGGATGATTGATGCGATAATAATGTGATACTTCCCCTACAGGGAAATTTTAGAACACAAATCAGGCTGAGCTTTAAACCAGCTGGCAGGATTTCAGTGTGTTGTTTAAAGACACTTTAGCGGTGCTGCTGGAGGCTCAAACCGAAACTCTGCTGGCTGCAGGAAGGTGCAGATATTTCCTTAGAAATAGTTTGTCTGAGGATGGAGGGACGTATCTAGAAACTCCTCAAATGCAAGACCAAGTATTGATATTGAAATATATTGATAACCGAAATAAGAGTACTAAGGCGAACACTGACTACTTCTTTATTAAACCACCAAATAAATGTAACCCCTGGTAAATTATTGCTCAAAGAAAAGCATCAACTGTGTGATGCTAGCAGAGAGTTTTTATCTATTTAAAAGATTAGATAAATAAATATTTATATCATTAAAACTGTCTGATTTGACAAAATATATATATCTTTAAATCCTTTGGCTGACAGAAGTTCGGAAGGGGCTGTGAGCTGAGCTGCTGCTATCATCATCATTAGTTAAGGTCCTTGTTAGTATATTTGTATTTAGCTTTTTGTTTAGGTGATCATCTTTAGCTTATTTTAGTGTATATACAAAAAAAATAATAACATTAAAAGTTTTTCAAAATCCTTTTAAAATCTGTTTCTCAGACACTCCTTGGAAAAACATCATTCCGGTGGGGCTGTGAGCTGAGCTGCTGCTAACATTTGCTAGTGGGTCCATTTTGGTTTCAGATCAAAGAATCAGAAACTAAAACATCCAACAAGAAAATAAAATGACTAATAATGTGACTTTAAAAATCAGTGTTTCTCTGACTCTCTTTATCAGACGCTCTATTCCAGGAGGGGCTGTGAGCTGAGCTGCCACTTCAATAGCTTAGCTTGATTAAAGTTAAGGATAAAAGATGATCAAAACATCTGAAAGAAGTGTGCAGCTTATTTTAGAAATCTGTGTTCCTAAGACTCTCTAACAGAATCAGCAACACAGTAGGGGCTGTGAGCTGAGCTGCTGTTAACCCTAGTAAAGCTTGCTTTTAGTTCAGGATTCCTTCAGTGTTATCCCCTCACAAGGTGTAAGTGGCCAGAAACGGCAATTAAATTAAGTTAAAATTAAATGTTAAATGTTCCGGGTTGGAGGCGGGTACCCCGGAACTGCTCAGAGAGTTTAAATGCACGGCGGCATCTCTGCGCAATCAGCTGATCGGAGGATCACAGCTGATCACAGCTGATCAGCAGCGGAGCAGCAGCTGTGATCGGGCAGAGCAGCGGCAGGGATCTGTGCGAGTGGCGTGTGTGCAGTCGGGGAGGCCTCGTAGTGATCCATGGTCGAGATGGTTCTCCAAGCTTAAATGTTTTGCACCCTTGGTAGGCGAAGCGAGGTATGTCTGTTTTTAAATCACAGTGAATATATTTTTATACGAGAAACGTAATGGTGTGGGATGATTTATGAATTAGAATGTTCTTTGTTTGCTTTTAGTTTCACGGTGCGTGCTGGAGACAAATAAATATATTGCACCTGTCGACCTCAACGTCTCATCATTTGCCAAGGGCTGTAACACAAGGTTTGTACCAGGAACATGCTTTGTACCCAATTATCAAATGCGCCCTCCCCCCAAAAAACCCAAACAATAAATGATATACCAGCTGGATGATTAAAACTATTAATAGTAGTAGTAGTTTCAGTCTACAGCTAGGGCTGGGCGATAATTCAATAACTATAATTATAGTGATATAATTTTTGTCAATATAAATTTATCACATTTTTGATAAAAATGTGATAAATTTAAACCTGTAATTACACCCTCCAACCACCTAATGTGACTTAAACGTTGGTTGCCACCCAACATTAGACAGAAGAAAAAGAAAAAAGCATTGAACAGCCAATCATGTTGCAGGGTAAGAGGAAGGTGGGCTTAAAGACGTCTGCATTTGAATTTAAATGAAATAATGATTTGATATTTATCGTGATAATTATCGATATTTACTGATATGATTTTCAATATCGCCCAGCTCTATATACAGCTGTTAAAAATGTCTATTTACAATATTTTTGGTATAGGAGAAGGAACTGGGGACAAGTCCCAACACAAGATCAGGTATGGAAATTATACTTGTTAGTGGTACCAGTATTGGTATAGGCCTCCTTGGGAATCTGCTCCTATATCAGTCAATGCATCTATCTGAACCAATACTTAATTGCAACTCTCCAAAAAAAAATCAACTAGGTCCAGCTGAGTCATCATATGAAAACAAGCATGATGCTTTCAGGCAGTTTATTGTTAGTCAAAGCAAAATGTCACCACTGAGTGTTTTTCCACTAACAGCGAGTACATGTTGGTACCTGAGCAGTCTTGGCTCTCGTACAGGTCCAGGTATCTGGATCAGTATCTGGGAGGACTGATACTGGCACTGAGCATCTCTTTCAAGTACAACACTTTGAGGACTATTACAGTCACCACACAACTGTAAACTGAACTTAAGCTGACTTAAGGTGATATGTAGCCTCACTCTTCCACACAGTTGGTGACTTAACACCAGCCTCTCTATGAATATTCTTTAGTGTTCAAGAGGATTTGGCTTCAGCAGTATATCAGGTCAGAGTATGAAAGATTCAGCCCACGATTATGTCCATAATCCATGGAAATTCCAGTCTAGGTACTATACTTAGATACTTTAGCTTCAACACGACCACGTATACATAGAGGCCGGCTCACATCTAACTTCCTCGCAGCATTATCCCGATATCCTGACAGCATAATGGACCTGCTGTTTCAGGGGATCAGCTAAACATGGACATAGCAGGAGTGCAGGCACAGCTGGGATAGCTGGTGTCTGCATCGAGGGGCACATTACGTGGTTTTATCCTTTCTATACATAGAACATGAAGTATTCTTAGAACCAGCACAGTCAGGCAGCAAAGATGACCGGCAGTCTGAGAGGGGAGTGTTACGTCTGAGACTCGGTAAACCCAACTCAACATTTTTGATATGCCTTTTCATTTGAGGTGCAGCTCACTCACGAGGAGCTGTCGTAAATCTTTATAATGACAGTTCATAACACACAACCAGGACACTTGTGAACAACAAGTACATAAGTCATAAGAGGATAATGTCTGGGGAGGGGGGGGGGGTAAGCTGATGAAGTCACCTGATGATGACCACGGTCTTAAGGTCATAAAGTTTAGCTGTCTTTGAAAGTACATCAGGAGGTGTTGTGAGACCTGTCAGTGTGTACTCAAAGAAGAACAAATACATGTAAACCAACATCAATTAGCTCTACATGTTGTCACAGGAAATACAAAAACAGGGGTTGGTATTAGATGTGTCATCATTACCTTTGACTTACACATCATAGAAAGATATTTTTTTTTTGATTCTGTGTATTTTTTTGTAACTATTTTATTATTATTATTATTATTATTATTATTATTATTATTATTATTATTAATATTATTATTATTATTATTTTTTGTTTTGTTTTTTTGGGGGGTTTTTTGTTTAGATTCTGTGTATTTTTTTGTAACTATTTTATTATTATTATTATTATTATTATTATTATTATCATTATTAATATTATTATTATTATTATTATTATTATTTTAGATTTTGTGTATTTTTTTGTAACTATTTTATTATTATTATTATTATTATTATTATCATTATTAATATTATTATTATTATTATTATTTTAGATTTTGTGTATTTTTTTGTAACAATTTTATTATTATTATTATTATTATTATTATTATTTATTTATTTATTTATTTATTTATTTATTTATTTTTAATTAAATTTTATTACTACCACTATTATTTTACAGCTTAATAATTCATTATTTTATTTTTATGAGCACACATTGTACAGCTCTTTGTGTTACAATATCATCGCATGAAAAGTGCTTTGTAAATAAAGTTTGATTTTAGTTCATAGACATGTATCACCTACTTAGCCTGGATGACATTTACTTCCAATACCTTCAGTACACTAGGATAATCAAGTACTAGACTCCTTAGTCTTGCTTGGACCACTTAAGGGTGTAAGTTATTATCATTATCATTATTATCATTTTTAATGTATTTGATCATCAAATCTATTAGTTATTTTCCTCACTTCCTTGTGTAGTACATTCATCAACACTTCCTGTTACTCTATCACTAAAGGCAATAAAAGGCCGGGATGCACCGATGTATTGGTTGAACATCAGTATCAGTATCGGACGATATCTGCTTTGTTGACAGACATCAGCCCTTTGGCAAATAATGCGCCATGCATCAATGTCAGTAGACGATGATTAACTGTATCTGTTGTGTTGCGTCTATTTAAAGCTGGAGACCTAGTGCACCCGACTGCTGATTCAGCTACAAGCAGCTATTCAAATACAAGGAGACTACATTCGGAAACTGAATCCAAAGAATGACGATGCAAAAATGTAATAATAGTGAAATTGTTGTTTTAAATGTGTTTGTATCATCCCCTTATTTTCATAGTAAGTGCACCAATATATAAAACTTTAAAGCTTCACATCACTTCAGGCTGGAGACGTTGAATGATGACGAAGAAGGAAAAAAAGCTGATAATCTGAAGATGTACTGAGCCAACGTTTGGCATTGTTGTGTGAAAAATGATTACCCCATGGTCCCAGTTGGCATTCAATCAACAGATTTGTAAGTAGAAGACATCAATTCTGCACTCCAACGTGACAAAACAATATTATTATCCTCATGCAATTCAATGTAATGAATTAAATACAGCACTAAGTAATGCTTTCTGTAATAGATGATGTTTGACAAGCTTGCTGGTACACTTTCAAGCTATAAAGAAAGCAATAGTTGACTGAAACTACAGGAAATACAACATGAGAAATAAAAAGTCCAACTAGTGTCTTAATGTTTCGCAAAATTTAAAAAGTGTACTATGTCAAAGGTAAAAGTTGAACTTTAATACGTTTTTAAAAAGTGCCCTTTCCTTCCCACTGTGGACTTGAAATATACAAACTGTGGGAACAACTTGGATCTATAGTTAGTGTTGGACAAAGAACACAGCTTCATTGCTTCAGTCAAAGTATAGCCTCAAACGTGGGTTTAAAATATGGACGTGATGCTCAGGTAGAGTAACATCATCCTTCTCAGCAATAGCCATCATTACCACGACTAAATGAACAACAGCTCATCCAAGGTACGGCTAATCCATTGAGACAAACTAAACATAAGTACATGAACAGTTTACGGTCTTTGGGATCTGATTTCAGAAAAGAAAATTCATGAGCTGCCTTCAAAGTAGTGAGTAACTAGAGCACTGATAAAAATGAAGTGTCAAGTATGATATTTGTCTTTCAAATGAAAAAAGTTCCCCCAAAATAATACTCAAGTAAATACAATACTCATAAAAGTACAGTACTAAAGTAAATTTACTCTGGGCCTGTCCACCACTGGTAATAGATGATGTTTGAGGAACTTGCTGGTACACTTTCAAGCTATATAGATATCAATGGAAGCAAATGGCTCCCTGAAACTACAGGGAATACATCATGAGAAATAAAAACTCCTACTAGTGTCTTAATGTTTTGATAAAATTTCTGCAATGTAAAAGTTAAAAGTTGAATTTTATTAAGTTTAGAAAAAGTGACTGGAAATCTTCAAACTGTGGGAACAACTGGGATCTATAGACGATGTTTGAAGAGCTTGCTGGTACACTTTCAATGGATATAGAAATCAATGGAAGCCAATGGCTGCCTCAAACTACAGGAAATACATCATGAGAAATATGAAGTCCAACTGGTATGATGTTAATGTTTCGCATAATGTAAAAAGTTTACTATGTCAGAGGTAAAGGTTGAACTTTAATAAGTTGGGGAGAAGTGCCTGGAAATCTTCAAACTGGGGGAACAACTGGGATCTATAGATGATGTTTGAAGAGCTTGCTGGTACACTTTCAATGTATATAGAAATCAATGGAAGCCAATGGCTGCCTCAAACTACAGGAAATACATCATGAGAAATAAAAACTCCAACTAGTGTCTTAATGTTTTGATAAAATTTCTGCAATGTAAAAGTTAAAAGTGGAATTTTATTAAGTTTAGAAAGAGTGACTGGAAATCTTCAAACTGTGGGAACAACTGGGATCTATAGACGGTGTTTGAAGAGCTTGCTGGTACACTTTCAATGGATATAGAAATCAATGGAAGCCAATGGCTGCCTCAAACTACAGGAAATACATCATGAGAAATATGAAGTCCAACTGGTATGATGTTAATGTTTCGCATAATGTAAAAAGTTTACTATGTCAGAGGTAAAGGTTGAATTTTAATAAGTTGGGGAGAAGTGCCTGGAAATCTTCAAACTGGGGGAACAACTGGGATCTATACATGATGTTTGAAGAACTTGCTGGTACACTTTCAAGCTGTATAGAAATCTATAGAAGCCAATGGCTGCCTGAAACTACAGGAGATACACAATGAGAAACTAAAGTCCAACTAGCGTCTTAATGTTTCCAAAATTTTAAAGGGTGCTAGACTGGGAATCTTTAAACTGTGGGAACAACTGGAATCTAATAGATGATGTTTGAAGAGCTTGCTGGTACACTTTCATAGAAATCAATGGAAGCCAATGGCTCCCTGAAACTAGAGGGAATACATCATGAGAAATAAAAACTCCAACTAGTGTCTTAATGTTTTGATAAAATTTCTGCAATGTAAAAGTTAAAAGTTGAATTTTATTAAGTTTAGAAAAAGTGACTTGAAATCTTCAAACTGTGGGAACAACTGGGATCTATAGACGATGTTTGAAGAGCTTGCTGGTACACTTTCAATGTATATAGAAATCAATGGAAGCCAATGGCTGCCTCAAACTACAGGAAATACATCATGAGAAATATGAAGTCCAACTGGTATGATGTTAATGTTTCGCATAATGTAAAAAGTTTACTATGTCAGAGGTAAAGGTTGAATTTTAATAAGTTGGGGAGAAGTGCCTGGAAATCTTCAAACTGGGGGAACAACTGGGATCTATAGATGATGTTTGAAGAACTTGCTGGTACACTTTCAAGCTGTATAGAAATCTATAGAAGCCAATGGCTGCCTGAAACTACAGGAGATACACAATGAGAAACTAAAGTCCAACTAGCGTCTTAATGTTTCCAAAATTTTAAAGGGTGCTAGACTGGGAATCTTTAAACTGTGGGAACAACTGGGATCTAATAGATGATGTTTGAAGAGCTTGCTGGTACACTTTCATAGAAATCAATGGAAGCCAATGGCTGCCGGAAACTACAGGAAATACATCATGAGAAATTTAAAGTCCAATTAGTGTCTTCATTTTATGTAAAATAGTAAAAGTATACTATGTAAAAGTTAAAGGTTGAACTTTGTTAAGTTTAGAAAAAGTGTCTGTGAATCTACAAACTGTGGGGGTCTCATTCAGAGGCATACTGGGCCCACAGTCACAGTGGCACTTTAAATGTGATTTAAAATCATATGCCAACCTTTATTATGGTGTGGGAATAAGAACAGTAATTGAATGCATGTGAATGGTGATGTGTAAAAAGCTGTCAGTGCTCTCACCATGTCCGCTGGGGTGCTGCTGCCCGTCATCGTGAAGGTTCTCCCGGTCCTGTGAGGGGTTCACACACACTCTCTCTCACACACACACAACACAGGGACGCAAATATTCCCCTTCACCCAGTAGAAGCTTCCGAAAACTCGTCGTTTGGGTCTCGACAGGAAACAAAAGCAGAGTTTATTCCTGGTGGTGACTCTCTCTCTCTCCCTCTCTTTCTCTCTCCACAGTCACAACACTGAGGTAGAGGACGTGTTTGAACGCTTCTCTTCCTCTATTGCACAATCATTTGGTTGATCATTTTCCAGAGAATTCTCTCAGATTGGGGTTAATGATAGATGGATAAGCGGTCGACCCGAGGGCCTCCTCAGACCCTGCACACATGAAGGATCTGCTGCTCCAGAAAAGGTGCCTACGCCATGCGAAAAACCAAACACTGCTGGCACATCCGGACTCGGGTCTTTTTTTCTGCTCTCGGTGAAAAAAGAGAAAAAGAATAAAATCCTTAAAAACGCTGAAAACGTCCTCAGGTGTGTTCACGCGCCTGAGTCTGTCTCTGAAAACACGCGACACGCGGGGAAAGCAGTCCCACTCTGAAACACGGAGTTTGTGATGATTGTTGTTAATTCACAGACAGTGCTGCTGTACCTTTGAGACCCGCTCAGCTGTCATCCTGAGTCAACCAACCAGCGTCAAGCTAGAGCACAGGTGTAACATGTGACTTCCGGTGTGGATTTCCAAAATAAAACTCAAGATTCAAGAAATTTTTATTTATTTATTTTATAATGATATTTTCATTTCTTACAGTCAAAGTAAATCATTTGTGCTCATTATTTTTTTTTTTTTTTTTTTTTTACATTTTATGCAAATAAAGGAAATAAAGACACAAAAGTAATATAAATTATAATGGAATAGGAATTCGCAGTTTAAATACACAAGTCAAAAATCTAACAATGATAGCAATAATAAGAATATTAAATAAAGCCGATAAGTGCAAAAAAAAATGTACTTAACTTCACAGTGAAAATTAAAGAGAAAACAAACAACAACCACAACAACAACAACAACAACAATAAAATACAAACCAAAAGAAAAATTTGAAAACAGAAACAAGAAAGCTTTTTTATAATATTCTTTATCTATATAGTACTTTTCAATACAGGGTTTCAAAGTGATTAACAAATAGGAAATAAACTAAAAGACAATAAAAGAGAAATGTGAGGATGACAATGAAAAAGAGTAAAAAATAATAACCTGCAGGGAGGTGACAGCAAAAAGAAATGACAGAAAGAAAGATAATAAGGGTTAAGACAAGAGGTTTGGATAAAAGAATGTTGGAAGACTAAAAACAACAAATATTAAAGATTAAAACAATTAAACGATCAGAAATATGAAAATACAAAACAATACAAAGAATGAAAACCTGCCAGTGATACTGCCTGGAAAATAATAAAAGCATTTGGATTAAAACACTCAGGTGACATCTCCAAGCACATGGATAAAAATGTGTTTTTAAAACAATTAAAAGAGGATAAAGTATGTTAGGAAAAAAAACCTTGATTGTCTACATTAGACTGACTCTAAAAGTCAAGTAATCGAAGTAGTGCCATTTCAGTGAAGAAAATGTGACAATGGACCTCTCAGTTCACCTTCCATTGGTGTGAAAGTATGACAAAGTGGTCTCCAGGGTAGCATTCAGCAAAGACAACCTAATGTGTCCATTAAGTTAGCATGATTAATTGCCCTCTAGAATGCCTTCATCTACGATACGATACGATACGATATGATACGATGTCCTTTATTGTCCCCTTAGGGAAATTTGTCTTTGACATCAGTGCTGCACGTTACCTGCTCCTACAAAAATCCCCACAATGACACAAGAACACATAAATAAATCTAATCTAATGTAGAAAATGCGATCCTGTACTCTAATTGGCGCCCTTTAAATGAGGTAATAGGCCTTCCTGGGTACCCATTCAGTGAAGAACAACTCAACTCATTTTTATTTATAGAGCACCTTTCATACATTCAAGCATGCAGGCGAAAGAGCATCACAAAAGAATAGAGAGACAGAAAACCACAGTCATAGGTAAAAGTGGAAAGGAAAGGGATGTTAAGTACTTACAAACAAAATCATGATGATCAAATAAAATAAAATCAATAAAATCATTATAATAAAATCAATAAAATAAAATCAGATAAATACCAGAAAAAATAAATACTAAGTAAAGTATAATAAAATGAGATATAATTAATTAAAATAAATAGAAATGATGTTTAAACAATGGTCATAATTGTAATAATGCAGTCCAGGACTAAAGGAAATGACTCCAAGTTAAAAGCCAGATTAAAAAAGGTGAGTCTTAAGTTTAAGAACACTTAACAAATTGCCTGTACAGGTGAGGACACATGAAAGCATGACCTCAAGGGTGCTCGTCCAGAGAAGAGAATTTGAATAAGTTGGCACATTCACAAATAACTACTGTATCCATCTGAATCCCACTGTTCTTCATACTGTGTATGTTTGTTTTTAAATAACCTGGTGCAATTTTTATCATGCAATAACTTACCTTATCTATTTATCAGATAGAAGTGTACATAGTGTGTATATATCTGGAATAGTTTCCATATTTTATTTTATTTTTAATTTATTTTGTTCTATTTTATTTTATTTTATTTTATTTTACCCTTGTCATTACTATTATTACTGTTATTATATTTTTTAACTATGTTAGTACATTGTTGTATTCCCCTGTCCTGTGTTGTAAGCTGCTGTAACAAAAGAAATTTCAACCAACGGGGCACAAATAAAGTATATCCTATCTTATCTTAAGTGCCAAAAAATAACAAAATTTTTTTAAAAATCCTATAACTGCCAGACACTGTTTATGCTCATATTTTACTTAGCAGGTGTTGGAAATGTTTTTAAATTAGAAAAAGTAAAATGTATATAAAAAAATTAGAAATAGAATAGTAAGTTAATAGAATATTGATTAATACAATTCCACACATTTGAAAAATAAATAAAATATCCCCTGCACAATGACAAATTAATTACTGATTTTATTTTGAAATCAAAACCCTTTCATATCCGGGTTTAACTTCCCTCATTGTGCTGCGTGATGCAGCTTCTCTAAGAACATGGCGGCAGCCCACAGCTCGGGGCTTAAACAGAGAGGAGTCTGAAGTAAGGATCAGTGGGAGAGGGACCGCACACACACCTCTTGTGAAAGGCATGGAGGGATGGGCGGATGTGGAGGGAGTTGTCCTCTTACTGAAAGGGGAGTGGGCGTGGAAAACCAGTGGGAGCTTTTAGGAGAAGGAGGGCATTAATCATAATTAATCTTTGAAGGAATGCGGAATTAATTGTATTAACACACCACACCTGAACACCTAACACAGATCTTAGTCTCAACTTTGTGGAGGAATCCCATCCTTATAATTTGCTGGAGGTAAAACTTCTTTGGCCTGTCACCTCTCGGAAAGGTCAGAGGTCAGGGTCTGCAGATTCCCTGATCACACAGAATCATAGATTTAATGTCTTTACCTCAAAACTTGAACTTGAAAGCAAGCAGTGATGAATCAGGCCTGTTCATTAGAATTGATCACAGGATAATGCTCATCCTCTGTGCTGAACCAATCAATAAATAAGCCAATCAGTGAGCAGGATGCGCTGTAGTGAAGAGTGTAGTGAATCCTGACATGTCTTAATGATAGTGTGGAGGAACACTGAATCACATGTAGGCACAGTAACGTATATTAAAGATGACTTTTAGTGTTATTACCGTTAAAACAAGACTTGACAGTTTTATTATATTAGTTCAATATAGTTGTGGTGTTATTTATAGCATGCATCTAATATGTATGTAATATAATATCCTGCCCTTGGTGAAGTACTCTACTTTATGTGTGCCTGTTTCTGTGTGTGTGTGTGTGTGTGTGTGTGTGTGTGTGTGTGTGTGTGTGTGTGTGTGTGTGTGTGTGTGTGTGTGTGTGTGTGTGTGGGCTCTGTTTCCGTCAGAGGTGGCGATGTGTATCAGTAGCAGGTCTGTCCTCTCTCTGGTGGACTGAGTGAAATCCATTGTGGCATCAGGAGTGGCTTTTTTTGAGATCTACTGGATTAACCACCTAATCTCCCCACCATAAAGAGAGTGGGGGGGGGGGGGTCTGACGCACACACACACACACACACATACACACAAAGGCGTAAGCATGCCTGCACAAACACAGTGAGGTGTGATGTGTTTTTGTTGGCCATGTTTTTAAAAATTAAGGTCAATGTGAGATTTCCAGCTTGTGAGCCAAGTGGGGCGACAACTAAACTCTATTGTCTTTATCCGTTCATCTCTTTATTTCCTATTTGAGTCATTACTTTTGGAAACATGAAATGATAAAGGTCTGTCAGGGAACTAAGACAGATATCAAAAACCAAATGTTAAATTGTAAGAAGCTTGTCAAACAACAAACAATCATTGTTTTCTAATTTCATCACAATTAACCAATCACTTAGTTTTAGGCAGATGTCTGTCTAACATGAGTCTGGTCCTGCTCAAGGTTTCTGCTTGTTGAAGAAAGTTCTGCATTGCTGCTGTATCTTACCCAGGACTCCCACCAGATCCATGTCCGGTCCGTCTCCACCGGTAGTCCTCAAGGCTTATAATGGCTTGAGAAAGAGGAATTGGAGAAACCATTGCAACGACACAGGAGACCTGGTAGCCTGAGCGATAAAATAATAAAGACACTGTATGTGTGTTTGAGGGTTATGAGTTACTGAAAGAGGAATATCAAAAGTGAATTCTGCTAAACCTTTATAGCTGTAAATGTTAAAGACCCAACAGCAAGACAGGATAAGATCGGACTTCCATCAGATCTGTGTCCAGTCCGTCTCTGACCCGCTGCAGTCCTGCCACCGGAGCAGGAGTCATGTGACCGAAGTGTCCCTCATCCATGTTGTCTTTCTGGTCCTCTGAAAACCTCTGACCTGTTGACTCCAGGCCTGGCTCCGCTCATCATGACGGTTTGTTGTTGTAGTTAAGTGAAATACGATCCGGTGATAACACAGAGTGTTTTATTCTGAAAATTAACCTGACTTCCTGACTTCCTGTCCCGCTCCAACTGCTCTGTTGAGATTGATGCATTGTGCTCCCTCATCAGGCAAAAAATAGAGGTCTTGAGTATCTGATCTGGAGGGCTCTGGCGTGCCGGATCAGAGACAAAGCTCTAACGCAGCAAAGCGGATCCAGTGGAAGTTAACACATTGACTGTAATAGAAACTCCAGTGCCGTGACTGATTGGAGACGGACTGGACGCGGATGTGTTGTAATTTAGCCGTTCTCCTGTCTTGATGTTGGGTCTTTGTTAATAATATAACATAGAGTACGGTCTAGACCTGCTCTGTTTGTAAAAGCGCATTCAGATAACATTTGTTGGGATTTTGCGCTATGTAAATAAAGATTGATTGATGTATGACTTTTAAGACCTGCAGGTATTGTACTCATTCAGGGTATCATTAAGGTCTTCAATTGGTAATTCATGCTAAATGAAGAAAGTAGAGCTAATTCTCAAGGATAACTTGTAATTTTAGCTGTCAGCAGATTATCTATGGACAAAACAAACAAACTGTTAAGATTTTTTTTCTCTCAAAACCATTTCACTTCACTCATTTAAAAAAAAAAATGAAGCTAACGTCCATCTTGTATTTTTCATATTGTTCAAAGTAACCTTTAGTTATTATCTTCTAACTTCCATCTTCAAATAAGTTTTTCTTCACTTTGTATATAAAAGAAGACAGCATCATGTATTATCATTTTTAGACTTGTATTCTAAACTTGTACAGTACTTTCTGTACTTATAAATACAGAAACTAACCTTCTACAGCCCACTGTCCCTTCTGCTAGCACGCACTAACTTGAACTGACCACAACAGTAACACAGCAGGCCACATGAATATGAAACTCATTTTTAATAGAGCAGACTCGTGTCTTTTCTGCCTTTGTGGTCAGGTTGGGTTATTTATTTCTTCTTATTAAAGGTGACCTGTAGCAGCTTATCATTTAATATCTTGAGAAGCTATTTAAAGGATACACAAGTCGTGGTGAGTGTCTTAGAAGTCAAACACTTGTTAGCCATTAAATGAAACATTGACAGAGAGGGTCAGACGACATTACATCATTTGCTCAATTTATAACACATTGTTGTTTTTTTAACCCAGAAATATTTCTCAGTGTGATTCTGTTTTTGTTTTTTTTTAGGTTCCATGAAATCATTTAGTTATTACTGTATTTCATTAGTGGAATCAATTACAAAAGTTAGATGCTACAGGGCCTTGTTGGAATCATAGACTGTGTAAAAAATGGACGTAGTATCCAATATGTCACCCATCTGTTGGTGGGTGCCATATTGGAAATGCTGAACTCAACCTAACTTCTGTTGAGCTAGTGTTAGGTAAAGAGGCAGGCTTTGAACCTCCTAGCCAACAGCTACAGTGTTCCCGCCTGTCAATCAAGTCATCTGTGCCTCTAATTATGGAAAACTTGTAATCTAAATACCTTTGAAACTGCTGTGTTATGAAAAAATTCACCCCCCGTACAGTGTGTGCTGATCGAGAAATGAGCCATCCAGACTACACTCATATTTTGTACCAGACTGTAAACATGTTTATTTCTCCTGCAAAGATCAGCTTTTTTAAATTGGTGTGTATGTGGTTTCCGGTACTTCTGGAGGTAGACTCAAGTGGACACTTGAGAAACTGCATTTTTGAACACTTCCACATTGCCTTCAATTCACGCAGCCGAAGATTGCCGCTTGGTTAGAAGACAATTTAAGTCTCATTAAAAATGAGTGTGCAAAAGAACATTTCAAAACAGGAGTCCAAAATAGTGTCCAGAGCAAGACCAGAAAAACAGAACAATTTTATTTAAGAGTACAGAGTTCAAATTGTTTAAAGCTTCTATAGGGAGCTTTTGGTTTATGTCGATTTTGGCGCCCCCTGTGGACAAAGCAGTATCTTGTGATATCATTGATTTCATTGTTTATTTGATTAGGTGGTGTTTTCTGAAGAGGAAGCTCTTGCTGTTTTCTTTTCACAGTCAAATATATCACTCAATGGCTGCATCTCAAAGCTCTTAACTTCAGTCTCGTCTCTCCTATCTCCTCTGCTGAACCATAAGTAGTTACTGACCTGCCAAACTTAATAAATAATTGAATAATGTGGCATTTTAATGTTTTTTTAAACAGGTTACAGATGGAGACAAAGCACTGTAACTGTTTATATTTATCAGAGTTATTACAGTGAACATGTGTGCAGACACAAACAGCTGCAGACAAGACAAGTGAACGACGCAAGTGGAGGATGCAAGGACTGAACTGTAGAGCTTTGAGATGCACCCAATATAAATCTTTTCTGTGCTGTTAATCACTTTGTCCGTCACTTCCCCCCTTAGTAGGCGATAAAGAGACATCAGTATTTATCTCAGTCTGTTTCATAAGCATCTAAAAACTCCCTACTGGAGCTTTAAATGATTTCATTAATACAACTCTTCTAAGTGTGTGAATGTTTTTTGAATCCCTATATGACTACATGAGGCTGTAGAATCCCAGCCTGACTTCACAGTCAAACAAAAGTGCTTGTGTGTTGCTATACGACCTGCCGGCTGTCTCATATGTTCCAACCAAAACCAAAATGGATCTAGACAGAATAAATACACAGTAAGTATGTGTAATGTGTGTGTGTGTGCCGCAGGGTGTGTGTGAATGTGTCCATACAGCCTGTGTTTCCCTCCTCAGCACTTGCCGGTACTTGTTCCATAGTGCAGGTCTGTGTAATCTGAACCAGCAGGTCACCTTTACAGTTCCTTAGTGCCTCTCTTTCAGGTCTGCTGATCAAATATAAGCGTTACATTTTGAGTAAAGACAATACGACTCTGTAATCCTCTTACACTCTGCTCTCCTTTAAACTTTCATCTGAGCACCTGCTGCTTCGCTCAGACCACACGCAGACAAATTGTTAACATGAAACACGTGTAAAGAATACCTGCCGTGGAGAGGGAACATCATTAACAAGGTCTTGTGTTTGAAAGGTCAAAGGGCATGATAATAGTTTAAGCATTTCCCTGTATCGACTCCCACACTCTCGGAGAAGAAGATAAACTCGGATCTATTTCTACTCATGACAGTTGCTGCTTTTGACTTTGAAGGGTGGTATGCACGACGCACTTTGTGGTTACCGCTGATCCATATATAAACACTGACGCTGATCGTAGCAGCACATGCACATCCCACTGTGGTGCTTCCACATGCTTCCCACAGATTATTAACATCAGCTATTCTAAGAACCCGAAGCAGACTTTGAGCTCTGACTGAGGCTGTGCAAAGGTTGGAGCTGGGAGCGAACCAACGCAACACAACACCCAGCGTGATGTTTCACAGCACCCTAACCCAGAGGACAATTCAGTTCAGCTCTCAC